>NW_024062769.1:2400000-3048429 GCF_006381635.1 Hibiscus syriacus
TTGGCGCCAAAACACCAAGGGATGCTTCCTATTCGGCCAAAGACTCTTACCTCTTCATTTTGGCACCCAAATAACTTCCAAATGCATTTAAAACATCCTTAGGGCCGAACCAACACATAACCATTCAGCCAAGAGCATTTATCTTCATTCAAATTATGTATTTTCATTAAAAATCATGTGTTTTGAAAGGGGTTTCAACCTTGTGAGATTATTCTCTCTTCAAGTTCTTTTTAGAACTATATCGATTAAGCAAGCTTTTCTAAAGTTTGTGGCGTTAATCCCTTCCTTGATACTTCTGGTTCCTAGTTCATAACTAGTGGGTCAAAGTCCTTGCTACCATTCCTTATAAAACTTATAAGAAACGGGTCTTTGTTCTTTATAACATTGGTTCCTTCTTAGTTTTATAAGATACTATTTCCTTCACCATTATCCATCACTTTCACGCCAACTCTATCACCATCACATTACCATATTCATTACCATTCCTTAACCATTGAATTATCCATCGACATTCATCAAGAATCACGTGCATCATCACCAATGGTGGCCGAATTCATCAACATTTGAAGGACAATTGAACAACACTTCCGTGGCCCATCTTTGATAACATTTCTATCCATTTCAATTCTTATAATTTCCTTTTTCTTCCATTTCTTATTTATGTTTCCATCTTAATCATTTTGACGCCACTTTCTCCTAGTCAAGTGAAGGAAGACCAAACTCATTTGAGGAAAAGCATTGAAACAATGAATGAGCAATTTGAAGAAGAACATTTTGAGGAGACAAGAACAATTGGAAATGAATCTGTTGGAGTTGAAAATGATGTTTTGCAAGTAGTGGAGCAAATTGAAAGTGGCAAATTTGAAAAGGATGAGTGTAGGGAAGAGAAGCAGAGTAAAGGAAAAATTTTACCTAACAAATCTTCTTCTACTATTTCTTTTTCATTGCAGGATATTCAAAGAGACATCTTTTCAAGTTGAAGATTCAAGAAATATGTCTTTTGAAGAACCAATAGGTGTGACCTTTGGTAATTCACAAGACTTGTCCTTTGACATTGCAATAGTTATGCAACTTGAAGTTCCAAAAGAATCGTCACTTGAAGTGCCAAGAGTTGTGTTCGTTGACATTCAACGACATTGCCAATTATGAAAAGAATTCACCAACCAACTCCCATTAAACATCCACCTTGGTTTGATGTTTCTATTCATCTTGTTAATAATTTCTTATATTTTAACTTTGATTTACTTTGTAGGAATTTGAGTTATGTACACGGTATTATCCTACCAAACGTTAATGACAAGATCCTTTGTTGCTATAAGATTGATTGGTTCATTGAACTCAAGCATTTCAAGAAGTTTCAGAGGTTAAGACTCTCCACAAACCATCACAATGATTCAAAGAGTGGAGATGAAGAGTTTTATATTCTTTTTAAAGAATATGATGTGTCGGATCAAGGAGTGATACAAGAAACAAGATCCATCACCAAAGGACACATTGCAAGTGCCTATTCCAACAAAGAAAATTTCTTTGAATTGCAGGAGATTCCAAATGACACAACTTGTCAAATGGAGGAACCAAGAGGCATGATCCATGGAAGCTTAAGAGAATTATATTTTCTAGTGCCAAAAGCTATAGCTTTTCATTCAATGGACATGACTTTTGAAGAACCAAACAATTTGACTTTTGGGGTACCAAGAGATATGATCATTAAAGACAATATGTCTTCAAAAGACATGACCCTTGACCATCCAGCAAACATAGACAGGGAGTACTTCTTACACTCATTTATCATTAATCATTCTCTTACTTATGAGATTCCTCTCTCTTTTCAGGTCATGGACATTCAAAGAACTTATTCAAGGGATGTGATTTTTGACAAGAATCATTTCATAAAGAGAACCTATGAATGGGCATACAATTTGGAGAAGTCACCTTTTGATTTGAGGACAAATCGTCCAAAAGAAGGGGAGAATGATGTGATCCTGTCTAGCACCAACTTTTTGCATGACATACTCACATCATTGAAAATCCATCAAGCTCAATATAAGGGAGTTCTACCTTATTTTATATTATATTTACTCATTTATGTACTATATATTATTATGAGCTTACATTTTCATATTAGACTATAATTAAATAATCATAACATGTGCATCCATTCATTATGTCTTATGGTTTGCATCATTGATTGATATTCATGCATATAATCTATAGTTGTAATAATAATATTCATTCATTATCATATGATGCATGAGTTATTATTATAACCTATAGTTCACATCTTTATAATATGTACATTCTTATTACTTTATAATAATTCATATACTTAGTTTATATTATGTTTTTTTTTGTAGGTACATAGGCAGCCACATAATGGGAGCTAACTTAAAACTAGCATTAGGGTCCAAAAGCTATGGTACCTTGACTAGGACAACTCCAGGGCAGCTCAAGAGCATTTTGGGACAAAGTTACCAGCTGACCTCCGAGCTCATAGCTGACTTGAGCTGGACTTTTGAGCTAGCTAGAAACCTCATTTCAGCTGGAGAGTTGCACCATCATCACCACCACACATACTACATCAATTATGGTCTAGGTTAATTTTTGTGTATTCGTACCTTTTTTGATATGGTTAGACCTACCCCAGATCCGGAAGTCATGCCACAAGGTCCCATTACTAGGTCAAGGGCCAAACAATTCAGGAAAGTTCTCCTAACTAAGTGACTTGAAGGTTTTGATTCATTTGATAACTTAAAACCCTCCTATGTTATGTTATATAATGTTTTAATATTTAAAGAATAACTTAGTATGAACACAACATTCACATTGATATTTAAGCATGTTAGGATAGTCTTATAATCATATTAGGCATGATTATCATATATACATCAGGCAGCATAATTATGAATCATTTCATTAGTTCATATGCATTCATATTAGCTCTTAAGGTTCATGCATTATCTTACACATATTTTAAGATGATATAATTAGCTCATGACCTTCGAAAATAGCTCACATCACCATAATCATACATGGCAGCAATGTATTTAGCTCATAATAGCTCAATATCATGGACTTACCTTGTTTCTTTGCACATATAGGTACATTGGAGTGTGATGCACGTTGAGGTAGCTTGGTGAATGATTTGGACGATATATGCAGCTCACAAACAGTTCACAAAGTACATGGTAGCTCATGAAACACTAAGGAAAGCTCGATTCAGCTGGAGGAGCTTAAGGATAGCTAAACTCAGCTAGTTGGACTATTTGGAGCTGAGTTACCAAAAGTGATATCAATGGTAGTTGAATGTAGCTAAACATGTTGTTATGGACCTCACAAGGACTCGAATAGGAAGGTTGTTCACAAACACCCATGCTTGCTAGCTAGCTCCACACTCAAGCTAGCTTGGAAGGAGACATATGCACACCCAAGTTAGAGCACATGACCAACCACAATTCCATGCACAAGGCTACACCACAAGGTTCCCTAGAAAACCCATGTGCGTGCCATGACCAGCCCCATGTGCCTTGCGTGTGATATCATTTAGGCACCAAGATGAAAAGCCCTCTTCCTATTCGGCCAAGCATCATCTCCCATCCAATTTGGCGCCAACATAAAGGGACACAAGAGCTATTCGGCCAAGGGTTATTACCCTCCATTTAAACTGAACCATCATCTTATTTTGTAATTAAATTATGTCTCTATAGGAAGGCACAAGGCTAGATGAATCTCCTTGTAACCATTCGACCATGCCTCTCCATTTCCTATAAATAAGAAAGCATATTTCATTTGTAAGCATACCTTTTTTTATTAATATAAGTGAGATTATTCTCTTCCTTAAGTTATCAAGTATTTTAATACTTGTGACGTCAACTCCTTTCCTCTTGATACTTCTGGTTCCTAGTTCTTATAACTAGTGGGTCAAAGTCCTTCATACCACCCCTTAAAGAAGCAATATAAAGTATGGGTCTTTTCTCTCTATAGCATTGGTTCTTCTTTGAGTCTTCTTTAAGACACTATCCTCATAACCATCCCTTTGTTTCATTAACCATAACCCATAGCCATATCAATCATCTTCCTCTTTCATATCTCATTTATTAAACAACCATCTATTCACCCTTACGTCTACCACCCTTAACCATCTCTTTTGAGTCATTCACTTGTGCAGGTTCTTTTGCTTCCTTCCTAGATCCACAATCAATTGAAGAGGTACAAGTGCCTTGCATTAATAGGTAATCAGAGCTTTGGTGGAAGAAGCAAGGTGCAACAACAACAACAACAAAAATACCAAAAAGAAGTACAAGTGAAGTGTAAGTGAAAGAAAATAAAAAATCAGCAAAGAAAAGTCAAGCACTCCGAAAGAAGAAATGTCAATAACTCAAAAAAAAGCAAATAATAGAAAGAAGAAAAAAAGTTGAAAGAACACATCACCAATTCTCATCACCAAGCCATCCAAGTAAGCCTTTTAAATTGATTGTGGTGATAGAAGGTTGTAAAGTGACTTTGTGTAAATAACCCTTTTTATTCTCTTCTTTCTATTTCTAAGCCACCCTTTCATTATATTTGTTTCCCATTTGCAGCCGTCGCACAACAAGTAAAATTTACTTGATACGGTTTTGAGTAAAGTCCTCTAGAACTTGGGATAAGAGAATCGAGAGGAAAAACGCTAGAGCGTGTGTGAGATCAGAAGAGGATAAGTAAAAGCCATTAAAGTCCTAAAGTGCAAACACGAGCGGATTGAGTGACATTCAAGTTTTCCTTAGAGTGACTCGTGAGGCTTTCTGAGAGTATATTCTAGTAAGGTCCTACAAACATTTCATTTTTCCTTATTTGCTAACATGTCTCTTCTAACCAACATCTTTGTAGTCAAAAGGACTTTGATCATTCAAATTCAAGAGGATGAACAAAGAGAGAACATCTTCCATACCAAATGTCACGTGGGAGATAAAATTTGCGTGGTGATCATTGATGGAGGAAGTTGTACAAACGTAGCAAGTTCACACATGGTGGAAAAGTTGGGTCTCAAAACTTCCAAGCATCCTCATCCACACAAACTTCAGTGGCTCAACGATGTGGGTGAAGCAATGATAACCAAACAAGTTGTTGTACCTTTCTCAATTGGAAGATACAGTGATGAAGTCCTTTGTGACATGGTGCCCATGAGTGCAAGTCACCTTATACTAGGGAGACCTTGGCAATATGATAAGAAAGCTACCCATGACAGATTCTCTAACAAGTACTATTTTCAGAATCAAGGAAGGAAAATCACAATGGCACTCTTGTTACCAGCCAAGTTTAAGTGACCCTCAAGTCATGCATAGAAGAATGGGAGAAACAAAAGAAGGCTAAAGAAATTCATACACCAAAAATGAATATATATGCCAGCAGAGGAGATGTTCGGAAACATTTATCAACTAAGAAGGCTCTACTTATACTTATGTATAAGGAAAGTTTTCTACTTACTAACCCTCCTAAAGGCTTGCCTTCTTCTATTTCTAATCTTTTACAGGAGTTTGAGGATATGTTCCCTGAAGAAATTCCCGATGGATTGCCACCAATTAGAGGAATTGAACATCAAATTAATTTTATTAATGGAGCCACTATCCCTAATAGGCCAACATACAGAAGTAATCCCAAGGAAAAAAATGAATTACAAAGACAAATCAAAGAACTCATAGACAAAGGTTACATTCAGAAAAGTTTAAGCCCTTGTGTTGTACCATTTTTGTTGGTGCCAAAGAAAGATGGAACTTGGAGAATGTGCATGGATTGTAGGGTTGTGAACTAGATCACTATCAAATATAGACACCCTATATCACGATTGGATGACATGCTTGATGAACTCAGTGGAGCCAACATCTTCTCCAAAATTAACTTGAAAATTGGCTACCATCAGATTAGAATGAATGAAGGTGACGAGTGGAAAAATGCATTCAAGACTAAACAAGGTTTATATGAACGGTTAGTCAGTCTTTTGGCCTAACTAATGCCCCTAATACCTTTATGTGTTTGATGAACCATGTCCTACGACCTTACATTGATAAGTTTTGTGTTGTTTATTTTGATGATATTTTGATATACAGTAAGTCTCTGAAAGATCATGTTGAACATTTACGTTCCATTCATAGCACTTTGAGAGAATATCACTTATATGCTAATCTCAAGAAGTGTGCTTTTTGTACTAATCAAGTTACTTTCTTAGGCTTCATTGTAAGTTCATAGGGGTTGTCAGTGGATCCAAAAAGATTAAGGTAATACAAGAATGGCCAAAGCCGATCAATGTTAGCCAAGTCCAGAGTTTCCATGGATTAGCCAGTTTTTATAGAAGGATTGTACCAAATTTTAGTTCTATTGCCGCCCCCTTAACAGGGATCATTAAGAAGAATTTGAACTTCTCTTAGGGCAAAGAACAAGATGAAGCATTCAACGAACTCAAGGGTTGTTTAATAAAGGCTACACTATTAGCATTTTCGAACTTTGAGAAAAAATTTAAAGTTGAATGTGATGCCTCTGGAATTGGGATTGGTGCTGTTTTAAGTCAAGAAGGAAAGCCCATCGCCTACTTTAGTGAAAAATTAAATGGTGCAACTTTGAACTAACCAACATATGACAAAGAAATGTACGTGCTCATTCGAACCTTGGAGACTTGACATCACTACTTATTGCCAAAGGAATTCGTGATACACACTAACCATGAGGCGTTAAAGCATATCAAAGGACAACACAAACTCAACAGGAGACATGCCAAATCGGTCGAATTCCTTGAGTCTTTTCCTTATGTCATACACTATAAGAAAAGAAAGGACAATATTTGGCAGATGCCCTTTCACGCATGTATGTCTTACTTAACACTTTGGATTCCAAACTTCTTGGTTTTTCATTCATTAAGGAAAATTATGCTACTAATTTGGACTTTGGAGAAAGGTATAAGTTATGTGAAACAGGTGCTCATGACAAATATTATCGGCATGACGGATATCTTTTCAAAGAAGGATGACTATGTATTCCACAAGGTTCCATAAGAGAAGTGCTAACCAAAGAAGAGCATGAAAGAGGACTTATGGGACACTTTGGTGTTGAAAAGACACTTAGCGTTTTGAAGGAATACCTCTTTTGGCCAACGATGAAAAGGTATATTGAAAAGGTATGTAAAAGGTGTTTAGTATGTAAAAGGGAAAAATTAAGAGTCATGCCTCATGGATTATACATGCCCTTGTCGATACCAACCATGCCATGGATAGATATCTCAATGGACTTTGTTTTGGGATTACCAAAAATAAAGAGTGGAAAGGATTCAATTTTTGCGGTGGTTGATCGATTTTCCAAAATGGCTCATTTTATACCATGTCACAAGACCGATGATGCTATTCATGTTGCTAACTTATTCTTTCGAGAAGTGGTAAGGTTACATGGGCTTCCTCTAACCATTGTGTCGGACAGAGATGTTAAATTCTTAAGCCATTTTTGGAGACCTTTGTGGAGTAAAATTGGCACAAAACTATTATTCTACTACATACCATCCTCAAACAGATGGATAAACTAAAGTTGTTAATAGAGTTTTATCAACACTACTAAGATCCATCATCAAGAAGAACAACAAGACTTGGGAAGAATGCCTACCACACGTGGAGTTTGCATACAACCGAACCATTCACTCGGTAACCAAATATTCTCCATTTGAGTAGTGTATGGTTTCAATCCTTTAACTCCTTTGGACTTACTTCCTTTACCTTGTGATCAAATAGTGAAAAAAGATGGAAAGAACAAAGCAGAATTTGTTAAAAGACTCTATCAACAAGTCAAGGACAATATTGAAAGGAGAACGTGACAATATGAACAACAAGCAAACAAAGGAAGGAATAAGGTAACTTTTGACCTGAGAGATTGGGTTTGGGTACACTTTAGGAAGGAAAGATTCCCAAACCAAAGGAAGTCTAAACTACTACCCCGAGGAGATGGCCCATTTCAGATTGTAGAAAAGATCAACGACAATGCCTGTAAATTCGAATTGCCCAGTGAGTTTGGTGGCGTCAGTGCCTCATTCAACATCACCGACTTATCGATGGACGTGATTTGGGGACAAATCGCTTAAAAGAAGGGGGATGATATGGTCACACCTACCCCAGATCCGGAAGTCATGCCACAAGGTCCCATTACTAGGTCAAGGGCCAAATAATTTAGGGAAGTTCTCCTAACTAAGTGTCCTGAAGCTTTGGATTCATTTGATAACTTAACACCCTCCTATGTTATGTTATATAATGTTTTAATATTTAAAGAATAACTTAGTATGAACACAACATGCACATTGATATTTAAGCATGCTAGGATAGTCTTATAATCATATTAGGCATGATTATCATATATACATCAAGGCCGCATCATTATAAATCATTTCATTAGTTCATATGCATTAATATTAGGTAGGTCTTAAGCTTTTATGCATTATCTTACACATATTTTGAGATGATATAATTAGCTCATGACCTTCGAATATATCTCACATCACCATAATCATACATGGCAGCAAGGTATTTAGCTCATAACAGCTCAATATCATGGACTTACCTTGTTTTATTGCACATATAGGTACATTGGAGTGTGATGCACGTTGAGGTAGCTTGGTGAATGATTTGGATGACATATGCAGCTCGTAAACAGCTCACAAAATACATGCCAGCTCATGAAACACTAAAGAAAGCTCTATTCAACTGGAGGAGCTTAAGGCTAGCTAAATTCAGCTAGTTGGACTATTTGGAGCTGAGTTGTCAAAAGTTATATCAATGGTAGCTGAATGTAGTTGAACATGTTGTTATGAAACTCAGAAGGACTCGGCTAGGAAGCTTGTTCACAAACAACCCATGCTTGCTAGCTATCTCCACACTCAATCTAGCTTGGAAGGAGACACATGCACGCCCAAGTTGGAGCACATGACCAACCATCATTCCATGCACAAGGCTGCACCACAAGGTTCCCTAAAACACCCATATGCATGCCATATGACCAGCCCCCACGCGCCTTGCTTGTGATATCATTTAGGCGCCAAGATGAAGAGCCCTCTCCCTATTTGGCCAAGCATCATCTCCCATCCAATTTGGCGCCAACATTAAGGGACACAAGAACTATTCGGCCAAGGGTTATTACCCTCCATTTAAATTGAACCATCATCTCTATTTTGTAATAAATTATGTCTCTATAGGAAGGCACAAGGCTGGCCGAATCCCCTTGTAACCATTCAGCCATGCCTCTTTATTTCCTATAAATAGGAAAGCATATTTCGTTTGTAAGCAGACCTTTTTTTATTAATATAAGTGAGATTATTCTCTTCCTTAAGTCTTGGTGACTTTTATCGACTTATCAAGTATTTTAATACATTTGGCATCAACCTCTTTCCCCTTAATACTTCTGGTTCCTAGTTCTTATAACTAGTGGGTAAAAGTCCTTTATACCACCCCTTAAAGAAGCAATATAAAGTATGGGTCTTTGCTCTCTATAGCATTGGTTCTTCTTTGAGTCTTCTTTAAGATACTATCCTCACAACCATCCCTTTGTTTCATTAACCATAACCAATAGCCATATAATCATCCTCCGCTTCCATCTCTCATTTATTAAATAGGCCACCTATTCACCCTTACGTCAACCACCCTTAACCATCTCTTTTGAGCCATTCACTTGTGTGGTTCTTTTGTTTCCTTCCTAGATCCACAATCAATTGAAGAGGTATAAGTGCCATACATCATTTTTGCAAAGAGTTGTCAATCCTTTCACAAGGAGTTGTCCTAAGACTCACCTAGATGTCCTTCATATATGGCCAGGTTATCTTCAGCTCAAGCACATGGAAAGTAGCTCAAATGATGAAAGGTTACCTTCCACAAATGTCACATTTCATAACAAGTTGATTCCCCAATTGATGACATGTCATTTAGGCACATGTTGGATGCCAAGTCACGCCTAACTTGTTGCTTATCTTCATGCCTTGGAGGAGTCCATACCTTAAGCCTTCTACACCACCCATGTGAGTGCCACATGACCAGCCCACACATGTGCCATGTGTGTGCTTGAAATGTGTGCCAAAGTGAAGAGGCTTCTCCCTATTCGGCCAAAAAGGTGTTGCTTCAAAGTTAGCGCCAAGATGAACCATAAGGAGACCATTTGGCCAATGGCATTTCCTTTCATCCAAGCATCATGCATTTTCAATTTAAATTATGTACTTTATTGAAAAGGCATGTATCTATTCGGTCAAACCTTTGCAACTTATAAATAGGCTTTGGCATTCATTTGTAAACTGAACCCTTTTGATAATAGAAACTCTTGTGAGATTATTCTCTCTTCAAGTTCTTTTTAGAACTATATCTATTAAGCAAGCTTTATAAGTTTGTGGCGTTAACCTCTTCCATAAATACTTTGAGCTCCTAGTTCTTATAACTAGTGGGTTGAAGTCCTTGTTTACCACCCGTTAAAGAAGCAATATAAAGTCTGGGTCTTTGTTCTTTAACATTGGTTCTTCTTTGAGTCTTCTTTAAGATACTATCTAACCATCACCATCTTCCATCACCTTCACGCCAACAACATCTTCAAATCCATCACCATTCCATCACCATAAAGCCATCTTTCAATCATCATCAAGGAAAACATCCATCATCATCATTGGAGGTTGAATCCTATTACATTTGAAGGACAATTCAACAACACTTTCGCATCCAACATTTGATATCATTTCTATCCCTATCATTTCTTTCCATTTTCAGTTCCATTCATAATTATCAATCCCTTTAATCATTTCTTTCTTTAATTGTGCAGATTACTTATAAATTCAAAGTGTAGCATTTGGTGTCTCTCCTAGATCGAGAAACAACAAGGCTGCCAACTTCTCCATCATTGAAGAAGCTTGGATAGCCTTACATAACCATACCAAATGTCATGTGGAAAAAAAGTCTGCATAATGATCATTGACAGAGGAAGTTGCACCAATGTAGCAAGCATCCACATGGTAGAAAGTTAGGCCTAAAAACTTCCAAGCATCCTCACCCTTTCAAATTGCAATGGTTAAATGATGTGGGGGAAGCCAAGGTTACCAAACAAGTAATCGTCCCTTTATCTATTAAAAGATATAAGGATGAATCCTTTGTGATGTGGTTCTAATGAGTGTAAGACACATTATTATCGGACGTCATTGGCAATTTGATAAGAAGGCCATTTATGATGGGTTCTCCAATGAGTATTAATTCCAAAAACAAGGGAGAAAGATCATGTTGGCACCTATGTGTCCAACTCAAGTCCACGAATACAAAGTGACCTTTAAAGCACTATAGAAAACGGGAGAAACCGAAAAAGGTCGAAGAAAGCAATACTCAAAAGTTGAACATCTATGCCAGCATAGGGGATATTCAGAAGCATTTGCCCACAGAGAAGGCCATACTTGTGCTTATGTACAAGGACTTCTGAAGGCTTGCCTTCTTTCATCTCCACTCTTTTTGTAGGAATTCGAAGATATATTTCTTGAAGAAATTCCAGATTGTCTACCACAATTCGGGGGATTAAATATCAAATTGATTTCATTCCCGGAGCCAACATTCCCAATAGACCAGCATACCGAGCAACCCAGAAGAAACCAAAGAATTACAAAGGAGAGTCAAAGAACTACTAGACAAAGGATACATTCGGGAGAGTCTAAGTCCTTGTGTTATACTGGTATTGTTCATACTAAAGAAATATGGTACTTGGAGAATGTGTGTAGATTGTAGGGTCGTTAATCAAATCACCATTAAGTATAGACATCCTATACCTCGGTTGGATGATGTGCTTGATGAACTTAGTGGTGCTAGTATCCTCTCCAAGATTGATTTGAAAAGCGGCTACCATCATATTAGAATTAAGGAAGGCGACGAGTGGAAAACTACTTTTAAAACCAAACAAGGTTTGTATGAATGGTTAGTCATGTCTTTTGGCCTAACTAACATACCCAGCACTTTTATATATTTGATGAATCATATCCTTCGGCCTTTCATATTTAAGATTTGTGTTGTTTACTTTGATGACATTTTGATATACAGTAAGTCTCTAAACAAACATTCTGATCATTTAATGATACATGCATAACAAGGCTCACATCAAAGGAAGAAGTAATAACTCTTCCAAATGATCCACTCGTCCAATCCTTGGAAAAGAAGACCAGAACAGACGTAGACTTTTGATGACTTTTTGAATGGGATACTGATCTTATTTGGTCAACATGTCTTATTTAGATACAACAGTATATCTCTTATCTTTCCAACGGTTCTTGAATCGTATCAATCCAATATCGGGAACTCAAGATACGCTCATTTTAGTGAAGACAACACATGCAGAAATTCCTATACGAGATTAAACGTGATTTTGTAAATATTACGAATTTTCAATATTTATATTGATAATTTGTAATATAATTTAATATAGGATTATGCATTATCTTTTAGGATTAGATTTATTATTTTATTATGAATTATGGATGATTTAAACCTATTATTTTTAGTTATTATTGATTTATTAGGAATTATAATTAAGACCTGTTTAGTTTGTTAATATTTTATTCATTAGTTATTTAGGACCTTTAGAACTCAGCCCCTATATAAAGGAGGCTTCATTCTTGGAAAGAAGCAAGCAATCTTGCTTGTTCTTGCACACAAAATCATTAAGTACCCCAACGGAGCTAGTTCACAAAAGATTCATCATTTCGGGTTCTTTTTATTTAAATTTAATTTAGATTCAAATCCTTCTTGTTAGTTTGCTATTTTTTTTAAAAATGCCAAAAAAAGGGCTAAAAATTAAACAAATTGTAAATGAAAGAATTTAGGGCTTATTTTCTTCAGATCTCATATTCATCAAAATATTAATCTACAGTGCAAAATTCAACCCAATAGGAGTTCATTAGATCCTTCAAATATATCATTCAAGTTTTATCGGCAGATTCGTCTAGAACCTTGTCGAATTTCTTGAAAATTCAACAGGAAGAATTTTGTGGTGAAAATTTCCATATTGAAACTTCATAAATTGGATATCATTCACACAAACAATCAAAATTTTTGGAGATCAATAACATATTCGAATAAAGCGATCACAAAAAACATATTGTTTGAGGAATCACCATTTAACAGAGTCTACTGGATATTACTGAAGGTATTTGGTTCTGAAATTTTACAGGTGGTTTCTTGATGCATTGAAAGATTCAAGAATATTTCTAAAATTTTTAGACACCAGTACCCCTTAAAAAGACGTTGCTCAAGTTGATCTAGCATTTTCTAGGTTTCTGGTTTGTTTTTTTTTCTTTGACTCTTAGTGGTTTAGGTTCTTCTTTTTTTCCTTTTTATTGTTCTTTTGCATTATCTAACACATTATCTTCCTTGTGTTAGTAGAACTAAAGAGTTTGCATACTTCTTCCTTCTTTGAATTCTCGTTCTCTTGGAGTCTAAACTTTGTTTGGCCCTTTAGAGCTTTTAAGTTTTTCTTATCGCCTTTTCTAGTAATCAAACTCCGATACGAACTGTGGAAGACTACTTGGTAAAGTGAGTTTTAAAGAGTACAAGATCGGCTTACTTGCCTCTCGTTGTGTTACTTTCTTGGAGTTACTTGTGAAGTTTATTGCTTTGTTGAATTTTTTTTCTTTTAATTTTATTTTACATTAAAATTTTCTTTTGAGTGTTATGATTTCTGGATGGGCGAAACTAACAAGACACTTAAAGCTATCGTAGCCACACTTTCACGACTCATGACTCAATGATACGATCATGCCAAGGACCAAACTTCTTCAACACGTGATCACTTCATGGATGTTCTGCCTTGTTAATTCTAAGGGAGTCTTACCTTATTTTATTATTTATTTACTCATTTATGCATTACATGTCAAGTGAATATGTTTATCTTATTCTTAATTTTTGCTTGAATATTATATGCTTTCATTTATATGTATAATATATGATATTCATGCATGACTTATTAATTCACATTTTTTTATAACTCATTTAATGCATATGCATTCATAGTTAGCTCATTTGCATTAATAACATAGGTGGAAGCAAGCATTCATAATTATCATAGCTCAATTCCTAACTAATTATTTGTTTACATACTTTGTATAGGTTCATTGGATGCTAATAAGACTAAAGGCAATTGAAGAGTTGGTTGGACAGTTCACGTCAGTCAGATTGATCTACATTTTTTAACATGTTCCAAGGAATTGGGTTATAAAGTCTCTTCATATTTACTCCCCTATCTCTTAGCTTTCCAACGCACTTTGAATCATATCAATCCGATATTGTGAGCTCAAGATATGCCCAGATTAATTAAAATAGTGAAGGCTGGAAATAAGTACGAGATTTACACCAAATAAAGAGCCATGTTCATACCTGATGCATTTCCACCTTCATGAATACATTTATGCGTGTACAATCATACAAGGAGGCTAAAGGACTTGTTCACATTCAAGGGAAATGGATTCATAATTTTCAAACTCATTCACCAAATCCAAGTGCATGAAGGGAGCCTATTAGTCACGTTCACACTTGGTGCATGCATTCCAAAGGGGGGCGAACATACAATGAAACATTCCTCCAAATTCATGCAAGGAAATGAACCAACATGTTCACATCAAGAGAGGATGAATTATGCTATGTTGATGTATTCACTTAAATGGATGAACATTCATTTATTTTCTTAGTCCATGAACTTGCATAGGGAACGTACATTGTATCTACTTAAGGATGAACATTCATCCATGAATATTCAATCATTAAATCTTTTATGTGCATCTTAGACATCTGTTAGGCCTATAAATAGCTTTCCATTTATTTGTAAAAGATAATTCACTTTGTTTAATCAAATATTTGTGAGAGTTTCTCTATTTAGTTCTTAAGTGAACTTTATCGACTTATCAAGCTTATGCTTGTGGCATTACCCCTGTCTTTTACACCCTGATACTTCTGGTTCCTATCTCTTTATAGATAGGGTCAAAGTCCTTGTTTACCATCCCTTAAAGAAGCAATATTTGTGAGATACTATTTTTCATATTCATCTCCATCACCTTCATTCTACTTCCATTACCATACTTCGTAATTTCCTTTAAACATATCACCATCTTATATATATTTTCCACAGCCATATTTAACCTTCCATTTCATTACTTCCATTTAACCATGTTTTTGAGTTTTCTTGTTTATGCAGGATCCTTGTTGATTTCCTAGATCGAAACAATCAAAGGTACAACCTTGACTTCACCATCCATCCAAGTGAGGCTAGGTCAAACTATATCATATGGTATCATAGCTAAGGTGGATTATAACAAGAACAAGCAAAAGTAATATCCTACCGTTCAATAAAAAGAAAATAAAAAAGTGAAGTGCCAAAAAAGATCAGCAAGTTAATCCCAACATCATCAAGGGATTCCAAGTGAAGAAAAACTAAAGAAAGGAAACAAAGAAAGGAAAATGCAAAGAAGTGCCAAAGGTGACAAGCAACATCATCATTCCAACTAATCCTAAAGAAGTCTTCAAGACATTTGATTGTTTCATCTAGGAAGATGGTGAGTATCTTTGAATAGTAAGTAAACCTTTCTTTATTTTTCTTCCTTTTATAAGACCACCCTTCATTATTTAATCTTTCTACCTTTCTATTTTTTTTCCTTTACACTAACGAATTTTCCAGCCGACGTCCATAGCACTTGAAAGGTCTCGAGTTAGTTATTTTAAGAACTTTACAAGAGAGGAACAAGTGGAAAAAGGCTAATCGAGTGTGTGAGATCATAAGGGGAATTGAAAAAGGCAAATTATATTCCTGAGTGCCAACACGAGTGTTGAGTGGAGCATCATCATTTTTTTTGGAGTGATCGTGAGGATTTGTGAGTGATTATTGGTAAGGTACTTTCATCTTATTCAACTATTAATTTTTCACTAACAATTATCCCATCTTTTGAATGGAATACGGACATCAAAGGAGGAATCCATTTCATACTCGTTTTCATGTGAATGATAAAGTATGCCTGGTAGCCATTGATGGTGGTAATTGTGCAAATCTTGCAAGCACATACATGGTTGAGAAGTTGGGGATTATAACATTCAAACATCCCAGTCCATATGTTTTGCAACGATTAAATGAAGATGAAGAGTTAGAAGTCATATAGCAAGTACTTGTGTCATTTTCAATTAGGAGATATGAAGATGAAGTCTTGTGTGATGTTGTTTCTATGAATTCAAGCCATATACTCCTTGGCCGTCCTTGGCAGTTTGATAAATGAGCATTGTATGATGGGTTCTCCAACAAGTATTCATTCAAACACCAAGGGAGAAAGATCACGTTGTTTCCAATGTGCCCAAATCAAGTCAATGAATGCCAAGTTATCATCAAATCACGTATAGAAGAATGGAAGAAAACTAAAGACATGAAGAAAGTTGAAAGAGAAGTTTCACGTGAGAAACAACTAACAGTGGAGGGAAATCAGAAATAAAATGAGAATATTGAAAATATTGAGTGTGAAAAGACACATGAGTATGAGAGTGGAATTCAAAAAGAACTGGAATGCAAAGAGAGCATACGAGAGGAGTATGAAGAAGATAAATTTCAAAAATGGACATGAGAACGAGTGAAGAGAATGTGAGGAGAAGGAAATTTTACTTTATACTAATCAATCTTTTCTTCCTATTCTTTCATTTGATTTGCAGGTTATTCCAAAGGTCATACCATTGCAAATTGATGAATCACATTTGTCCATTGAAGTTCCAAAAGTTGTAACATTTGGTATTCCAAAGCTTGTGGTCTTTGACATTCGAAGTACGTTCATTCTACATTCAAAGTTCAAACAACCTTATGAAAGGGAAGTTTCAACGAACCAAATTCTATTCATGAACTTTAATGAATCTTGTACGTTAATTCACATTGTTAATGATGTATCATGTTCTAACTTATTTATATTTTGTAGCACATTGAATCATTTATATGGAAGTGTTCTTGCTTGTGATCATCAATTCAAGGAAAAGAAACGAGCATTATCCAACTATTCAAGATTCATAATGTGGAAGGGTACAAAGACTAAAGTTGGCATGCCTTACCTACTTGAAGGATTCAAAGAAATTCATGCATACCCTAATAGGCATAATGATCTTTATTCATCCTTTTTTACACCAATGGATCAATCAATGACAAAAGCCATCGATTTGAGCACAAATCGCTCTAGAGAAGGGGGATGATGCGATCATGCCAAGGACCAAACTTCTTCAACACATGATCACTTAATGGACGTTCTTCCTTGTTAATTCTAAGGGAATATTACCTTGTTTTATTATTTTATTTACTGATTTATGCATTAAATGTCATGTGAATAAGTTTATCTTATTCTTAATTTTTTCTTGAATATTATATGCTGTCATTTATATGAATAATATATGATATTCATGCATGACCTATTAATTCAAATTTTTATATAACTCATTCAATTCATATGCATTCATAGTTAGCTCATTTGCATTAAGCATGCATTTATAATTATCATAGCTCAATTACTATCTAATTATTTGTTTACATACTTTGTCTAGGTTCATTGGATGCTAAGAAGACTAAAGGCAATTGAAGAGTTGGTTGGACAGTTCACGTCAGTCAGATTGATCTACATTTTTGAACATATTACAAGAATCTTTGGGTGATGAAGTCTTCTTATTATTTAATCCCCTATCTCTTAAATTTCCAACGCACTTTTAATCATATCAATCCGATATTGGGAGCTCAAGATATGCCCAGATTAATTAAGACAGTGCAGGCTGGAAATAACTACGGGATTTACACCAAATAAAAAGCCATGTTCACACCTGATGCATTTCCACCTTCATGAATCCATTTATGGCGTGTACAATCATACAACGAGGCTAAAGTACTTGTTCACATTCAAGGGAGCTGGATGAATTATTTTCAAACTCATTCATAAAATCCAAGTGCATGAAGGGAGCCTATGAGTCATGTTTACACTTGGTGCATGCATTCCAAAGGGGGGCGAACATATAATGAAACATACCTCCAAATTCATGCAAGGAAATGAACCAACATGTTCACATCAAGAAAGGATGAATTCGGCTATGAAGATGTATTCACTTAAATGGATGAAAATTCATTTATTTTATTAGTCCATGAACTTGCATAGGGGACGTACATTGTATCTACTAAGGATGAACATTCATCTATGAATGTTCAATCATTAAATCTTGTATGTGCATCCTAGACATATCTTAGGCCTATAAATAACTTTCCATTTCATTTGTAAAAGGCAACTCACTTTGTTTAATCAAATATTTGTGAGAGTTTCTCTCTTTAGTTCTTAAGTGAACTTTATCGACTTATCAAGCTTACGCTTGTGGCGTCAGCCCTATCTATTACACCCTGATACATCTGGTTCTTATCTCTTTATAGATAGTGGGTTAAAGTCCTTGTTTACCATCCCTTAAAGAAGCAATATAAAGTCAGGGTCTTTGTTCTTCTTATATATATTTTTCGCTACCATATTTATCCTTCCATTTAATTACTTTCATTTAACCATTTTTTTGAGTTTTCTTGTTTGTTCATGATCCTTGTTGCTTTCTTAGATCGAAACAATCAAAGGTACAACCTTGACTTCACCATCTATCCAAGTGAGGCTAGGTTGAACTGTATCACTAAAGTTAAAATTTTTGATAATATCGTGAGAGAACGACAAGAACTGCAACTGGATCTACCAAACCAGAATCCAAGACCAAACAATGATGAACTTTTGGTACCCAGGCGAGAACAACCACGTTTCAAGCACCTAAAATCTTTGCAAAACCAAAGTTCATGGTCCCGTCTTTCAAATGAGACAATGATCCGGATAGGTACATCGATTGGAGAACTGCAACTGGATCTACCAAACCAGAATCCAAGACCAAACAATGATGAACTTTTGGTACCCAGGCGAGAACAACCACGTTTCAAGCACCTAAACTCTTTGCAAAACCAAAGTTCATGGTCCCGTCTTTCAAATGAGACAATGATCCGGATAGGTACATCGATTGGGAAGGAAAAGTTGATCTCATGTTCTCATACCATGACTGCCCCGAAGCTAAACAAGTTCCCCTCATCACCATGCAATCCGAAGCATATGCTCGAACTTGGTGGATACAAACAAGGAAAAAGATTGAGAACTTCCAAATTCAAGCAATCACTTCTTGGACCGACCTCTAACAAACCATGAGGAATTGATTCCTACCGACACATTATATTCGAGAAGTTAAAATACGACTACACTGACCTCAACAGGGTAGAAGTTCAATTAAAGTATACTACAAGGAGATGCAGTCTTTACTCAATAGGGCTAACATAATCGAAAAAGAAGAGGTCACCATGTCAAGATTCATCGTCGGCTTAAACTCAAACATCTCTGATCTTCTTGACCTCCATGGGTACGAAAACCTTGAAGATACACTAAATAAAGCAATGACAATCGAATCACAAATCCAAAGGAGATTTTAATTCAGAGAACATTACCAAGGTACTTCTTCCTCTTACCAAGGTAATCCTTCAAATCCTTCCTCATATTATACTCCATATTCTCTAAAAAATCCAAGAGATGACAAACCTGTTAAGGAGAAAGAACGACCAGAAAAGAATTACACACTACCAGCCCCTAAAGATCAAATGATAATTTGTGAGGAGGTAGGGAAAAAAAAGAAAAAGCTGAGAAAGAGGCAAAAGCAAAAGAGGTCACTAGTTACAAAAGCCTAAAGAATAATGTCCCATGGGAGGTGAGTGAACCTAAATGTGAGAAGAAAAGAGTGACTCAAAATCTATGTGTGAGCACAAAAAAAATGAAAGAGAACCTTATCTACAAACAGCCTTACATCCTTGTTTGCTTTAGGGAATCAATTGTTTTGATTTCTAACATTAACAAGGATTTGCCTAGTGTGTTTTCATCTCTTTTATAGGATTTTCGAGAAGTGTTAGGTGATCTACCTAACGAATTACCACTGAAAAGAGGAAAACAACACCCAAACTAATCTAATGACGAGATCAAAGAGTTAGATTTGTTACAAAATGCTACATCCATGGAAGCCTTAGTCGTGATGTCATCTTAATGACGAAACATGACTTAAACAACTCAACATGCTTTATAGTTTGTGCATAGGGAATCCATGTAAATGATGAGAAAGTAAAAGTAACACGAGACTGGCCCACACCATCTTCCATTGCCAAGAGTTATCGAATAGTGCTAGGTGACCCTCCTGACAGGTTACCACCTGAAAGCCCTAATCACTATGCCATATCAATGAAGAGTCAATATTTATGAGAGTTGAAAGGTAAGTATTTTATTACTCATTTTAATGATATTAAAACATACTTCTTCTCCTTTTTACAAGGTAAGACTCCTGAAGTTGTCATTCATACCAAACACAACTCCTTTAAGTGTGTAACAGACCAAGTTATGCAAAACATAGTAGACGATGCTTTACCATAAAGGTATACTCTTAAGCATACTACTATTCCAAGAATTGAACATATCAAAGATGTATATCACGATAACTCGGATATTTCTGATATTTCTTTCTATACTTTTAAAAGTGCTTTTAATGAGCTTTATCTTGTATATGAGTTTCCTTGCCAACTAAACAGGTTCTAAAGTCTACAAATCTCCTCCTGAGAATTCTTAATTCATGAACCACACTTAGAAGACTTAAGGGATTACTTTAACAAACCAGTTGACATGGTTTTTAAACACTCATTCTCTCCACACACGAATCAAACCATGGAGAAATTATCTGAAGCAATCATACAAAAAGCCAATAGTGGTCGGTGCCATGTTTCAATCTAAACATCAGATTACAAGACCGGTATGCAAAATAGGATTTCAAGACTATAAGAAATCAGTTCCTACAAAGAAGAAACCTCGACTAAAATGCATAAAGACACATCACATTGATACTGGTAAATGTTTCACAAGTTTTTCTCTCAACACATCTAACTCTCTTTCTTTTGGATTTTCATATTCGAGGACGAATCCTTTTGAGGAGTGCGGGAATGATACATGCACCAGGGTCTATAATACATGCTTCTTTGGACTAATGTTTCTACTCGAACTATTAAAAGAACAAAGTCTCAAAAATTCAAAGTATATCTATTCGGTAAGCATAATGTGAATGAATTATTAAACTATTCTAATGTTGCTCTCTTTAATGTTTTAGATTCGAGGTTGAATCTTTTTGAAGAAAGGTAGAATGATACATGCATCACAAGGCTCATATAAAAGGAAGAAGAAATAACTCTTCCAAATGATCCACTCGTCCAAGCCTTGGAAAATAAGACCAGAATAGCAACAGACTTGCGATGACTTTTGAATGGGATCCTGATCTTATTTGGTTAACATGTCTTCTGTAGATATAACCGCCAGTCTCTTATCTTTCCAACGGTTCTTGAATTGCATCAATACGATATCGGGAACTTAAGAGACGTGTATTTTAGTGAAGACAGCGCATGCAGAAATTCCTATATGTGATTAATACGTGATTTTGTAAATATTACGAAATTTCAACATTTACATTGATAATTTCTAATATAATTTAATATAGGATGATGCATTATCTTTTATTATTAGATTTATTATTTTATTAGGAATTTAAGGATGATTTAAAACCATTATTTTTAGTTATTATTATTTTATTAGGAATTAGAATTAAGACATGTTTAGTTTGTTAATATTTTATTCACTAGTTATTTAGGACCTTTAGAACTCAGCCCTATATAAAGGAGGCTTCATTCAACTTTTTAAATAGATTTCTTTGATTAATAATACAACAAGAGTTCATTTTTGTAAGTGCTAATTGCCTTGTGCCTTCAAAGCTTCTTCTCTTGGAGTTATTTCAAGTTCGTGTGAGGGAGATTAATCTTCACACTCCAATTTTCCTTTTCATCGTGACTAAAGGATTGGTTAGAGCCATATTATCATGTTTTCCTTTTCATTGCGACTAGGAGGGCTCGGTAGGACATTATCCATCGATTTTCCTTATATCCATCCATACCATCAATCATCTTTCCGTTCACCTTTATAAGAGATATTTTGATTTCTTGGTTATCTTACTCTATTTTCAATTTCTTTATCTTTTTATTTATCTTGTTCTATTCTTGTTTCTTACCTTATTTCCAGCACCTAAAAGAAACATTAAAGAACACTAGTTATTGCCGTCACATTCCCATATTCATTCCCCATTGTTCTTCATCGAGTCTAGAACTTTCTAAGTTTGATTCTTCAACAAGAGCAACGTTCATTAACCCACTATCGCTTCCCTATCATTTAAGGTCCATTCTTTGCACTTTGAGAAAAGAGCACTTATATGCTAATCTCAAGAAGTGCGCTTTTTGTACTGACAAAGTTACTTTCTTAGGCTTCATTGTTAGTTCAAAGAGCTTGAAGGTTGATCCAGAAAAGATCAAAGAAATTCAGGAGTATCTAAGACCTATTAACATCAGTCAAGTCCGTAGTTTCCATGGTTTGGCTAGTTTTTCCCACAACTTTGTACCAAATTTTAGTTATATTGTCTCTTCCTTAACAGGGGGTATTAATAAGAATTCAATATTTTCTTGGGGAAAATAACAAGAAACAACATTCATTGAACTCAAGGACTACCTAACAAAGGAACCATTACTAGCCTTGCCAAATTTTGACACCACTTTTGAAGTCGAATGTGATGCCTCCAGAATTGGGATAGGTGTTATTTTGAGACAATAAGGGAAGTCTATTGATTATTTTAGTGAGAAATTCAATTGTGTAACTCTAAACTACCCTACCTACGACAAAGTTACGTATGCACTCATTCGAGCCTTATAGATATGGTAGCACTAACTATTTCCAAGGGAATTTGTCATCCACACTGATCATGAGGCATTGAAGCGCATCAAGGGACAACACAAGCTTAAAAAGAGGCACACCAAATGGGTTGAATTTCTTTAGTCCTTTCCCTATGTTATACATTATAAGAAGGGAAAAGATAACATTGTTGTTGATTCCCTTTCACGAAGGTGTGTCCTACTTAACACTTTGAATACTAAACTCCTTGGTTTTGCATCCGTAAAGGAGCATTATGCTACTGACTTGGACTTTGGAGAAAAGTATCAATTGTGTGTAACAGGTGCTTATGACCAATACTACCAACACGATGAATAGCTTTTCAAAGAAGGAAGACTTTGCATTCCACAAGAGTCCGTACGAGAAGTACTTACCAAAGAAGCATATAAAGGAGGACTCATGGGACACTTTGGTGTTGAAATGACACTTAACATCGTGAAAGAACATCTCTTTTGGCCAAAAATGAAAAGAGATGTTGAAAGGGTGTGTAAAAGGTGCCTAGTGTGTAAGAGAGCAAAATCAAGAGTTATGCCCCATGGATTATACATGCCTCTTCCCATCCCAAATATCCCCTGGGTTGACATCTCTATGGATTTCATTTTGGGGCTACCAAAGAATAAGAGTGGAAAAGATTCAATCTATGTGGTGGTTGATGGTTCTCAAAGATGGCTCACTTTATACCATCCACAAGACAGATGATGCTATTCATGTTGCAAATTTGTTCTTCAAATAAGTGGTAAGATTACATTGTATTCCTTGAACCATTATAACTGACAGGGATGCTAAGTTCTTAATCCATTTCTAGAGGAATTTGTAATGTAAGGTTGATCTACACGCTTTGGGAGAAGAGAGTAGATAGCCTTATTGAGTCCCTATCTAGGATTGACAAGTACTGATGTCCTTGAATTATAAGCTTGGGCTGCAAATAAGATAAGAAAGAAATAAGATTAATATGAGAATAATAAATAATTAAATGAAATAGTAGGGATAGAGATGGTTGTGGAAATTATGGTCTTGATGGATGAAGTTGATGGTGTTGATGTTGAAATGGAGATGGTGTTGTTGTTGCATCTCAAACATGCCAAAGATGAAATAGTGCTATGGAGCACAATCCGGTCTTCACAAACTTGTTTGAGAGATGGTGATAGTGTTTTCAACCCACTAGATATTAATCTAGGAATTTAGGAATCAGGATGGAAGGAATAACGCCACAAGTATATGAATTATACTTGTTTAATCGATAAAGTTCACAAAGAACTTTGAAGAGAAATTAACTCACATGAGTAATTTTTATATATGAGATGAGATGATTACAAATGAAATACAATATCCTATTTATAGTTTTCAAAGGGTTTTAGGCCGAATAGACACATGATGGTTCGGCTAAAGTTGAAACCCCTTTGAAAATACATGATTTTTAATGAAAATACATGATTTTAATGAAGATACATGCTCTTGGCTGAATGGTAAGGTGTTGGTTCTGCCTTAAGGATGCTTTGAATGGATTTGGAAGTTATTTGGCGCCAAAATGAAGTGAAAGGAGTCTTTGGCCGAATAGGAAGCATTCCTTGCTGTTTTGGCGCCTATTTGATGTCACATGGAGCGCACATGCTTGAATGATGCACATGGAAACCTACTTGAATGCACATGGGTGTTATGGCAATGCTTTGGTGAGGTTGCAACCATAGGATGATGTCTTGAAGTCCTTGGGTAGCCTAGACATGAACTAGCTTCAAGGTAAGCTAGGTGAGTGTCTTGGTAGCTAACTAGGTGAGCTATATCTTGATGAACTCAAGCTAGTTAGCTTTGGTCTTCTCAGCTCCTCAGCTACTCTCCCAGCTACTTCCAGCTACCTTTAGTCCACTTTTCATTAATTTGGTTCAAAGCTCTTCTCCAGCTAAGTTCAGCTACATGCTAGCTCCTCCAGCTAAGTTGAAGCTTCTTAAGTGATGAAATGAGCTGGCATAACGTTCATACCAAGCTCCCATAATATACCTTGCTTTGTGTTTCATCTATAGGAATCAACAAACAAATAAAGTAAGCAATTTGTGAGCTCATTTAAGGTAAAATGCATGATTTCGTGAAGTGTTTGAGTGATATGAGCTATGAATGATTGTCTAGAAGCTAAGATAACATGTATATAAGCTAGATAGAAGGAATAGGACGTTCATGACCTTTAGAAAAACAAATATGAGCTAGAAAATAGATGCATGCATGTAAATGAGCTAAAGAAACATGGATTTAAAGCTAGTGAGCTAATGTAAACATAACATGAGCTAGAATAACATGACATGAGTTAATGAATGAATGAATACATGCTGTCATGATATGTAAATGATATGCAAACATAATAAATGAATCTAAAACGTATGTAAACATAATATAAAGCTAAGTAAAGATGTGAAAACATATGTTATGCATGAAAATCATATAGTATGCAAGTGAATGATAAAATATGATTATTCAAGCATAGTCTTAGGAGCAAAAGCATGCTTATAACATTATGTTATGCATATAGAAGATAATAAAGGATAAGTAAGGAAGAACTCCCTTAGAACCAGCTTTGAATAATATGCACGGTGTGATCAAGTCATGGAGAAAGTTGGAGCTAGACAGGATCGCATCACTTTGTGAAGTAAAATTGGCTCAAAACTACTCTTTTCTACAACATGCCATCCACAAACAAATGTACAAAATGTAGTAGTAAATAGAGTTTTGTTAACACTGCTCAGATCCATCATTAAGAAAAACATCACGACTTGGGAATAATGTCTATCGCATGTGAAGTTTACATACAACCGCACCATTCATTCATCAACAAAGTATTCCGCTTTGAGGTAGTGTATGGATTTAACCCTTTAACTTCTTTGTACTTACTTCATTTTCCTTGTCATCAATTATTAAGAAAAGATGGAAATTAAAAGCCATAATTCGTGAAAAGACTCCATCAACAATCAAGAAAAACATTGAAAAAGAACTTGACAATATGAACAGCAAGCCAATAAAAGGAAGGAGGAAAGTAACCTTTGAAGTTGGTGATTGGGTTTGGGTGCATTTTAGGAAAGAACAGTTTCCAAGCCAATGGAAGTCCAAACTTTTACACCAAGGAGACGTCCATTCCAAATTGTGGAAACAATAAATAATAATCCATACAAGCTAGAATTACTTAGTGAGTTTAGTGGTGTAAGTTCTTCACTTAATGTATTTGATTTGTCACCATTTGAGGATGGAAATGATTTAGGGATAAATTACCTAAAACAAGGGGGATGATGTGCTTACTCCTAAACTAGACCCTAGAAGTAATGCCACAAGGTCCCATTACACGATCCAGAGCCAAGAAATTCAGGGAAGTACTCTTAACTAAGTGCCTTGTTGCTTTTGATTTATTTGACAAGCTAACACCACTTAATGATAAGTTATATAATGTTTTAATAGTTCAAATCTAACTTAACATTTCCACATCTTTTTGTTATTTGTTGCATGATGCTATTTCAGTTCATTAGTAAGTATGTTATTGATTCGTATTAGTTTTATATTCATTTAGATAGGTTTCATTTCATTCATGATTTCGCAACATGTTAAACCTTCATTTCCTAGCTCATTTCAATTCAATTCAGCTCACAAGTCATATTGATGCAAGCCGTTCTCACCATTCACAACCATCCTTTCTTTAGCATTCAAGGGAGAACTCTTAAACTTTATATTCTTTCACTTCTTTTATATTATTCTGATCATCTTTTCCTTCATAATTTATCTTTTAACAAAAGGGGTACAATTCATATGTAGATTACTAATTATGTATTTTATGAATTAAGTAACTAGTTTAATCACATCTTTATCTTCATTGTTGCATGATGTTATTTCAGTTCATTATTAAGTATTTTATTGATTCATATTAGTTTTACATTAATTTAGATTGAATTCATTTCATTCATACTATGGCAGCATGTTAATCATTCATTTAGGCTCCTTTTAATGTAATTAAGCTCACAAGTCATATATTATTTCCTTAATATAATATCATCTTAAACTTAGCTCATGATATCAATCTCTAGCTCACAAGCATGCATTCACACATGGCAACATGCATTTGCATTCATTCCAGCTCAATCACATTGATTTACCTTGTTTTCTTTGCACATGTAGGTACATCAATGGGAGACGCATCCAATGGAAGCTTGGTAAAGTATTTGGCAATCTATGGCAGCTCACAATCAGCTCAAAATGATTCAAGTAGCTGAAGGGGACTTATGAAGAGCTCAATTCAGCTGGTGGAGCTAACATGTAGCTAAACTTAGCTGGAGGAGTAACTTCAGCCTAAGTTGTTGAAAGTGATAACAAATGTAGCTGAAAGTATATGTAGGTTATGTTAAACAACTTAAAAGATCACATAAAGATAGCCTAAACACACCAAGTTCTTTTTCACCTAGGTAGCTAAACATCACTCAACTAAGCTTGGATAGAAGTTATGTCACGCCTAAGGCTGTTGTACATGTTCAACATTTCATAACAAGACCGAGGCTATACCACAAGAATACTAGAACCCCATGTGAGTTCTATATGACCAACAACCAAGTACATTGCGTGTGGACTATTTTAGGCTCCATGATGAAATGTTACATCACCATTCAGCCAACCAATCCCTCCTCTTCAAACTGGCGCCAAGATGAATAGCCAAGGAACCCATTCAGCAAAGGATCACTCCCCTTCATGTAGGCCGAATCATCATCTCATTTTATCATTTAATTATTTCTTTTTTAAAGGGACACAGGGGCTGGCCGAATCACCATGTATCCATTTGGCCATATCCCTTCATTTCTATAAATAGGCTAGCCCCTTTTCTTTGTAAACACGATCTTTATAATTAATTCAAGTGCGATTTCTCTCTTTTCTCAAGTCTTTTGTGACTTTTATCTACTTATCAAGTATCTCTATACATGTGGTGCCTATCCTTTTTCAATTGATACTTGTGGTTCCTAGATTACTATCTAGTGGGTCAAGTCCTTTCTACACCCCTTAACTAGACTTGTAAGGTTGGGTATTTGCTCTCTTAAGCACTAGTTCTTCCTTAGTCTTTTTAAGATACTATCTTACCATTTTCCTTTGTTTCACAAGCCCAAACCATCACCATATCAACAACACTTCTGCAACCATTAATATATCAAAAATAGCCTTCCATATTCACCTACATCAACTACCAAGCCATTCTGTTTGAGCCATTCACTTACTTGTAGGTTGTTTTTCTTCCTTTCTAGATTCACAATCAATTAAGGGTACATTACCCTTAAATCAAGCAGGATTCAGAGCTTTGGCTGAAGAAGAAAAGTGCAATAACAGCAACAATTTCAGCAAAGAAATTACAAGCATTCAAAAAAAGTAAAAGAAAGAAAAATAAATAGCAAAGAAAAAGAAGTTGAAAGCACAACTACAAGTTTCATCACCAAGCAAGTCAAGTATTCTAAAATTATTGTGGTGATAGAAGGGTTATAAAGTTACTTTGTTGTAAGTAACCCCTTTTCTTCTTCTTTTTTTCTTAATTCTAAGCCACCTTATTACATTATATTTTACTTTTCCATACCTACTAATCATTTCCAGCCAATGCACAACAAGTTAAGATTACTTTATATATTTTTTAGTAAAGTTTACTTAGAACTTGAGATAAAGAGATTGAGAGGAAAAAGGCTTGAGCGTGGGATACTAGAAGAGGACAAGAAAAAGCCTTGAAGTCCTAGAGTGCAAAACGAGCAGATTGAGTGTCATTCAAGTTTTTCTTTGGAGTGAATTTGTAAGGCTTTGTGAGAGCATTTCTGATAAGATCCTTTAACATATTTCATTTTTCTTATTTTTCACTAACAATGTCTCGAAGTCTAGGACAATCACCCAGAAGAGAAGCACCAAATTTTCAAACACATGCAATTATGCATGAGATGGCTATATTGCTGAAATTGGAATTGGAACCATTACATGACAAAATAGATCAAGTTCAAGCATCCTTAGGTAACATGATAACCATACATCCTAGACTTGAAGCAGATTTTGAAAAGGAGGAACATGTTAAGGTAGATCAAATCTCCCAAGGATCCAGAAGAGAAGTTCATATGAATCAGGGGAAAGATATCAAAATGGCAACTTCAGCAACATCAAGGAGAAAATTCCTCCATTCCAAGGAAGAACCGATCCATAAGCTTATCTTGATTGGGTAATCAAAATTGAACATATTTTTGAGTGCCACAACTATTCGGAGCAAAAGAAGGTATGACTTACTGCTATAGAATTTATGGACTACGCTCTCGTTTGGTGGGATCAAATAGTGAGTTCAAAAAGAACAAACGATGAACGCCCAATCAATAATTGGGAAGAAATAAAAGCCATCATGAGGAAAATGTTTGTATCAACTCATTAATATTGTAATCTCTATCACAAGCTTCAAAATCTCAAACAAGGAGGCCGGAGTGTTGAAGACTATTTCAAGGACACAGAGTTAGCCATGATTAAAGCCAATATGGATGAAGACAAAGAAGCAACAATGGCAAGGTTCTGATCTGGTTTAAATCATGAAATTGCTAAAGTTGTTGAATTGCAGCATTATGTGGAGATTAAAGAGATGGTACACATGGCTATAAAGATTGAACGACAACTTAAAAGGAAGACCTTCAAAAGGAGTAACACCCATTCGATCACCAAGTGGAAACAAGAGCCCATCAATTTATGAAAGCCAACCCCAATTCAAGTAAAGGATAATTTCAATTGATCAAAAAACAAAACAAGTGGGGGAGTCCAGTAAGGGCAAGGAAAAATAAACCAACACTTTTAAAAGGTCAAGATATATCAAATGTTTAAGTGCTTTGTGAAAATGACATGTTTCCAGCCAATGTCCCAACCGAAACACTATGATTCTATTAGATAATGGATAGGTCATTTTAGATTCAAAAGAACCTGTTCATGATGAACAAGAAGTAATCTTTGAAAAAGAACCAGATAAAAAAGAGGTTGATGTTGGTGGGGAGATACTTGTTTCTATAAGGTTCCTCCAATCACAACCAATTAAGGAAGAACTACAAAGGAATAATATCTTTCTCACTAGGTGCCATGTTAAAGATAAGGCTTGCACCATGATCATTGATAGAGGAAGTTGCACGAATGTAGACATCACTATTACGGTGGACAAGCTACGTTTATCAACTTTGAAGCATCGAACTCCATATAAACTCCAATGGCTTAATGAAGAAGGTGAGTTGAATGTCATAAAGCAGGTCTTAATTCCATTTTCCATTGGAAGATAAAAGGACCAAGTACTATGTGATGTTGTCCCTATGCACGTTAGTCACATCTTACTTGGGAGACCATGGCAATTGGTGTGAGCTGATCTACACGCTTTGGCGGAAGAGAGTAAATAGCCTTATTGTGTCCCGATCTAGGATTGACAAGTACTGATGTCCTTGAATTATAAGCTTGGACTACAATAAAGATAAGAAAGAAATATGATTAATATTGGAATATTACATGTAATAATAAGATAAATGATGAAATGAAAGAATAGGGATAGAGATAGCTACGAAATTGATGGTCTTGATGGATGAAGTTGATGGTGTTGATGATGAAATGGAGATGGTGTTATTGTTGTATCTCAAGCATGCCAAAGAGGAAACAATGCTAGGAAGCACAATCCCAATCTTCACAAACTTGCTTGAGGGGTGGTAGATATGTCTTCAACCTACTAGATATCAATATAGGAATTTAGGAATCAAAATGGAAGGAATGACGCCACAAGTATATGAATTATACTTGCTTAATCAATAAAGTTCACAAATAACTTTGAAGAGAAATTAACTCATAAGAGTATGTTTTATATATAAGATGAGCTCATTACAAATGAAGGAAAGCCTCTCAATTTATAGGGAATGAGAGGGCTTGGATGAATGGTTACATAGGGATTTGGCTAGGTACATGTCTATATGGAAGTACATGATGATTTAAGATGAAAGGAGAAGTCCCTTGGCTTGGTGTTGGTTTGGTTAACCCTTCATGAAGGGGCTTAATGTTTCGGCCAAAGGGTGGGGAGACATCTCTCTTGGGCCGAATGGTGCATGCTTGTTCATCTTGGCACTAATTTTCTCTCCTTGGCCGAATGGTGAGGTACCTCCTCATGCTTGACGCCAAAGCTCTAATGTGCAAGGCATGTGGTGTGGCCGAATAGGCATGGAGCTCTATCTCATATCCCTTGGTGATTTAAGCCTCCAATGGTTGTAATCTCTTCACCATCGTGCTCCTAGATGAAAATGCATCTTCATGGGCAACATCATTCATGAAAGGTCACAATATTTGAAAAAAGGTAACCCTTCATGTTTGAGATACTTCGGGTGTGAATGAGCTGGAGGTGAGTTGTAGCATGGTGAACATTATGGCAGCTCCTTGTGAAAAGGTGCCTCTTGAAATGGCAACTATTTGCAAAATTGTACGATTTCACAAATTTTGACTTAGGACATATTTGAAGTGTCCTAAGTGGTGATGATGATGGTGCAGCTCCCTAGCTGATATGAGGTCATCTTGTAACTCAAATCTTCAGGTCAATCTAGTTATGAGCTCATAGACCTCCATATAACGTTTCACCAATGGATCCTTATGCTCTCCTAAATGTCCCTATGTGAGTTTCCTTGCTGTTACATGCTCCATTTAGCTCTAATGTAGCTCCCAAGTGTTGGACGAATATGCCTATATACATAACATAAGGAAATAAATTAAGTATATAAACTTATATAATGTGTATAATATAAGAATGTGAACTATAATATATAATAATAACAGCTTATATTTCACATATTAATGAATAAGTTATTATCATAATAACTATAGATATTATATATATGAAAATAACTATATTATAAAGTAGGAAATAAGCATCTTTATGTATAAAGTTAGAAAGTTTCTTCCCTTGAAAGGTTGGAGTAGCCATTATAAACATGATGCTGAATTGGTTCACATCATCCTACCCTTCTTTTAATCGGTTTGTCCTCAAATCGAAAGGTATTCTTTTCCTAGTGTCCTTTCATTCAATAAGTACCTTTATGAAAAGGTTCATATCCTTTGAAAGAATGCTTTGGAAGTTTTTGATCTCAAAAGAAAGAAAACTTTCATAATTAAAAATGTGTCAAACATAATCAAAGTTAAGAAATACTTCCTGTTAAATGTATGTTTAAAGTTCATGTCTATTGAAGACATTTTGTGATACAATTCAACCTAGCTTTACTTGGATGGATGGTGAAGTCAAGGTTGTACCTTTGATTATTTTGATCTAAGAAAGCAACAAGGATCCTGCACAAACAAGAAAGCTAAAAAAATAGTTAAATGGAAGTAATGAAATATAAAGATAAATATGACAGTGGAAAATATATATAGATTGGTTATATGTTTAAAGGAAATGATGAAGTATGGTAATGGAAGTAGAATGAAGGTGATGGAGTTGAATATGAAAAGTAGTATCTCAAAGAAGACCCAAAGAAGAACCAATGTTAAAGAACAAAGACTCAGACTTTATATTGCTTCTTTAAGGGATGGTAAACAAGCACTTTGATCCATTATATATAAAGAGATAGGAACCAGAAGTATCAGGATGAAATAGACAGGGGTGACGTCACAAGCATAAGCTTTATAAGTCGATAAAGTTAACTTAAGAACTAAAGAGAGAAACTCTCACAAATATTTGATTAAACAAAGTCAATTGGTTGTTACAAATGAAATGGAAAGCTATATATAGGCCTAAGAGATCTCTAGGATGCACATACAAGATTTAATGATTGAACAGACATGGATGAATGTTCATCCTTATGATGTAAGGTACTTATACCTTAACAATTGATTGTGGACCTAGGAAGGAAGTAAAACAACCTGCACAAGTGAATGGCTTAAAAAGAGAGGGGTAAGGATAGTAAACGTATGGGTGAATAGGTGGGCTATTTAAAATGAGAGATGAAAGAGGAAGATGGTTGATATGGTTATGGTTTATGGCTAATGAAATAAAGGGATGGTTGTGAGGATAATATCTTAAAGAAGACTCAAAGAAGAACCAATGCTATAGAGAGAAAAGACCCAGACTTTATATTGTTTCTTTAAGGGGTGGTATGAAGTACTTTGACCCACTAGTTATAAGAACTAGGAACTATAAGTATCAAGGTGAAAAGAGGGTTGACGCCACAAATATAAAATACTTGATAAGTCGATAAAAGTCACCAGGACTTAGGGAATAGAATAATCTCACTTATATTAATCAAAAAGGTCTGAGTACAAATGATATATGAGTTCCTATTTATAGGAAATGGAGAGGCATGGCCGATTAGTTACAAGGGGATTCGACCAGCCTTGTGCCTTCCTATAGAGTCATAATTAATTACAAACTAGAGATGATGGTTCAGTTTAAATGGAGGGTGATAACCCTTGGTCGAATATCTCTTGTGTCCCTTCATGTTGGCGCCAATTTGGATGGGAGATGATGCTTGGCCGAATAGGGAGAGGGCTCTTCATCTTGGTGCCTAAATGAGACCACATGCAAGGCACATGGGGGCTGGTCATATGGCACGTAAATGGGTGTTCTAGGGAACCTTGTGGTGCAGCCTTGTGAATGGAATGATGGCTGGTCATGTGCTCCATCTTGGGAGTGCATGTGTTTCCTTCCAAGGTAGCTTGAGTGTGGAGCTAGCTAGCAAGCATGGGCTGTTTGTGAACAAGCTTCCTAGCCAAGTCCTTGTTAGATCTATAACTACATGTTCAGCTACATTCAGCTACCTTTGATATCACTTTTGGCAACTTAGCTTCAAATAGTCCAACTAGTTGAGTTTAGCTAGCCTTATGCTCCTCCAGTTGAATCGAGCTTTCCTTAGTGTTCTATGAGCTGCCTTGTACTTTGTGAGCTGTTTGTGAGCTGCATATGACGTCCAAATCATCCACCAAGCTTCCTCAACATGCATCACACTCCAATGTACCTATATGTGCAAGTAAACAAGGTAAGTCCATGATATTGAGCTGTTATGAGCTAAATACCTTGCTGCCATGTATGATTATGGTGATGTGAGCTATGTTTGAAGGTCATGAGCTAAATATATCATCTTATAATATGTATGAACTAGTGCATAAAGCCTAAGTTCTAAAATGAATGCCTATAACTGATAAAATAAATGATAATTATGCTGCCTTGATGTATATGTGATAAGCATGCTTAAATGAATGCAAGACTAATATAGCATACTTAACATGCTTGAAATAACATTGTGGATATATGTTGTATGCATGAATATCATTTAACATGGTATTCATAATAAATGAAAAATGAAAACATGTAATAATAAAATCCTAAGAAATGATATGTAATCATAGCATATATTTGAATGATATAAAGGACATGATCAACTAGTATAGGATGGAATTATTATGATAATTTATACTAACATGTGAATGCAAGCTTATGATAGAATAGAATGTATGAATGATATAATGTAAGATAGGGTAAGGAAGAACTCCCTTAGAAACGGCTTTGAATAACATCCATGGTGTGATAAAGTCATGGAGAAAATTGGAGCTAGATTGGATCGTATCATCCTCCCTTTCTTTTAGGTGATTTGTCCTCAAATCGAAGTAGTTTCTCATTGAAGACTTTCTTGATGTATGAAGGATTGAATCTTTATGCTTTCCTCTAATAGATGATTCACACGAAATGTTCAACCTCTTGGCTTCAAATCGAGTAACTTCACGTCCTTTATTGGGAGGACACAATGTTTGGAAACTATCACATGTCCTTTGATTCAAAAATTATGTCTTGTACTCCAAAGGTTGTATCCTTTCAAAACATTGTATCTTTTCACTCTTACTCCTTGAATCATCATGATGGTTAGCGAAGAAATTTAACATTTGATCTCCTTCAAGTAAGTGGATAAAGTCAACAACTTTAAGCTTTGTGTTCTTCCAGATGATGGCCTTTAAAAAGGTGGACAATGCTTGCTTCACACCGTCGTAGTGGCTAAATTTGATGTACCAATCAAACTCAAATTGACAAATGATCTTGTCATCATAAATTGATTGGATAACACCACTTATAGTAATCATATTGCTGCAAAATGAATCAAAGTTATAAAATGAAAAACTAATAACAAAATGAATAGAAGTAGCAAACCAGGGTAGATGTTTAATGGGCATTGGTTGCTTGATGATGGAAAAATCCATTGGTTGCTAAAATCACTTTAATAGTTGTAATGTACTTAGAGCCTCAATGATCACAACTTGTGGCACTTCAAGTTGCACATCTTTTTGAACTTCAAGTGGCATAACTGTTGGAATGTCAAAGTACATGTCATGTGGATTACCGAAGGTCACACCTATTAGTTCTTCAAAAGACATGTTTCTTGAATTTTCTACTTGAAAATATATGTCTCTTTGAATATCCTGCAAGGAAAAAGAAATAGTAGAAGAAGATTTGTTAGGTAAAATTTGTCCTCCACTTTGCTTTTCTTCTCTACACTTATCCTTTTCTGATTTTTCAACCCCAACAATATCATTTCTAATTATTCTTGTCTCCTCAAAATGTTCTTCAAAGTTTCTTTTCATGGCCTTCATTTTCTCCCATTCTTCTATGTGTGACTTAAGGGTCACTTGGCATTCATGGACTTGGCTTGTAAGCATCGGTGCTAATATGATTTTCCTCCCTTGGTGTTGGAATGAATACTTATTGGAAAATCCATCGTGAGTAGCCTTATTGTCAAATTGCCAAGGACGTCTTAATATAATGTGACTTGCACTTTTGGGCACCATGTCACAAAGGACTTCATCATTGTATCTCATAATTGAGAAAGGTACAACAACTTGTTTGGTTACCTTGGCTTCACCCACATCGTTGAGCCATTGAAGTTTATAAGGACGAGGATGCTTGGAAGTCTTGAGACCTAACTTTTCCACCATGTGAGTACTTTTTACGTTTGTACAACTTCCTCCATCAATGATCACCACATAAACTTTATCCCAAACATGACATTTTGTATGGAAGATATACTCTCTTTGTTCATCTTCTTGACTTTGAATGTTCTAAGTCCTTTTGACTACAAGGATGTTGGATGGAAGAGACATGTTAGCAAATAAGAAAAAACGAAATGTGTGTGGACCTTACCAGAATATACTCTCACATAGCCTCGCGAGTCACTCCAAGGAAACTTGAATGTCACTCAATCCGCTAATGTTTGCACTCTAGGACTTAATGGCTTTTACTTGTCCTCTTCTGATCTCACACATGCTCCAGCCTTTTTCCTCTAAATTCTCTTATCCCAAGTTCTAGAGGACTTTACTCAAAACCGTATCAAGTAGATTTTTACTTGTTTGGCATCGGCTGCAAAAGGGGAAAACATATATAATGAAAGGGTGGCTTAGAAAATAGAAAGAAAAGAACAAAAGGGGTTACTTACACAAGTCACTTCAAAACCTTCTATCACCACAATAAATTTTAAAGGCTTACTTGAATGGCTTGGTGATGAGAACTGTTGATGAGTGCTTTAACTTTCTTTCTTTTCTTTTCTTTGCTTTTCTTCTTTTGAGTGCTGGATTTTTCTTTCTTTTGGAGTACTTCAATTTCTTTTCTAATTTTTCTTGGTTTCTTTGACTTTGCACTTCACTTGCTCTTCTTTTTGTATTTTTTTTGTCGCACGTTGCTTTCTTCCACCAACAGCTCTGATACCACTTGATGCATGGCACTTGTACCTTAAAAATTGATTATGGATCTAGGAAGGAAGAAAAACAACTTGTACAAGTGAATGGATCAAAAAGAGAGGGTTAAAGATGGTAAACGTATAGGTGAATAGGTGGGCTGTTTAAAATAAGAGATGGAAGTGAAAGATGGTTGATATGGCTATGGTTTATGGTTGATGAAATAAAGGGATGGTTGTGAGGAAAGTATCTTAAAGAAGACTCAAAGAAGAACCAATTCTATAGAGAGTAAAGATCCAGACTTTATATTGCTTCTTTAAGGGGTGGTATGATGTACTTTGACCCACTAGTTATAAGAACTAGGGACCATAAGTGTCAAGGTGAAAATAGGGTTGATACCATAAGTATAAAATACTTGATAAGTCGATAAAAGTCACCAGGACTTAAGGAAGAGAATAATCTCACTTATATTAATCAAAAAGGTCTGAGTACAAATGATATATACTTTTCTATTCATAAGAAATGGATAGGTTTGGCTGATTAGTTTCAAGGGGATTCTGTCAGGCTTGTACCTTCCTATAGAATCATAATTAATTACAAAATAGAGATGATGGTTCATTTTAAATAGAGGGTGATAACCCTTGGCCGAATAGCTCTTGTGTTCCTTCATGTTGGCGTCAATTTGGATGGGAGATGATGCTTGGCCGAATAGGGAGAGGGCTCTTCATCTTGGTGCCTAAATGAGACCACGTGTAAGGCACATGGGGGATGGTCATATGGCACGCACATGGGTGTTATAGGGAACCTTGTGGTGCAGGCTTGTGCATAGAATGATGACTGGTCATGTGCTACATCTTGGGCGTGCATATGTCTCCTTCCAAGCTAGCTTGAGTGTGGAGCTAGCTAGCAAGCATGGGTTGTTTGTTAACAAGCTTCCTAGTCGAGTCCTTATGAGCTCCATAACTATATCTTCAGCTACATTCAGCTATTTTGACATCACTTTTGGCAACTTAGCTTTAAATAATCCAACTAGTTGAGTTTAGCTAGCCTTAAGCTCTTCCAGTTGAATCGAGCTTTCCTTAGTGTTCCATGAGCTACCTTGTACTTTGTGAGCTGTTTGTGAGCTGCATATGACGTCCAAATAATCCACCAAGCTACCTCAACATGCGTCACACTCCAATGTACCTATATGTGCAAGGAAACAAGGTAAGTCCATGATATTGAGTTGTTATGAGCAAAATACCTTGCTGTCATGTATGATTATGGTGATGTGAGCTATGTTTGAAGGTCATGAGCTAAATATATCATCTTATAATATGTATGAACTAATGCATAAAGCCTAAGTGCTAAAATGAATGCATAGGAGCTAAATATATGTTGTATGCATGAATATCATTTAACATGGTTTTCGTAATAAATGATAAATGGAAACATGTAATAATAATATCCTAAGAAATGATATGTGATCATAGTATATATTTGAATGATATGAAGGACATGATCAACTAGTATAGGATGAAATTATTATGATAATTTATACTAACATGTGAATGCATGCTTATGATAGAATAGAATGTATGATGTAAGGTGAATCTACACGCTTTGGTGAAAAGAGTAGATAACCTTATTGTGTCCCGATCTAGGATTGACAAGTATTGATGTCCTTAAATTAATAAGCTTGGGCTGCAAAATAATAAGAAAGAAATATGATAAATGATGGGTTTAAGAAATGAATAATAATATAAGTAATGGAATGAAAGAATGAGAATAGAGATGGTGGTGATGTTGTATCTCAAACTCGCCAAAGAGGAAACTATGCTATGAAGCACAATCTCGGTCTTCACAAACTTGCTTGAGGGGTGGTGATTGTGTCTTTAACCCACTAGATATCAATCTAGGAATTTAGGAATCAAGATGGAAAGAATGACGCCACAAGTATATGAATTATACTTGCTTAATCGAAAAAGTTCACGAAGAACTTTGAAGGGAAATTAACTCACAAGAGTATGTTTTATATAAGAGATGAGATGCGTACAAATGAAGGCAAACCACTCTATTTATAGGAAATGAGAGGGCTTGGCCGAATGGTTACAAGTTGTTTCGGCTAGATACATGTCTCTAGGAAAATACATAATGCTTGAGATGAATGAATAAGTCCTTTGGGCTTGTGATGGTTCGGCTAATCCTTCATGAAAAGACTTAATGATTGGGCTAAGGATGGGAAGACATCTCCCTTGGCCGAATTGGCATGCTTGTTCATCTTGGTGCCATTTTCTTCCCTTGGCCGAATGGTGGTATGTCTCTTCATGTTTGGCGCCAAAGGCACTCATGTGCATGGCATGTGATGTGGCCGAATAGGCATGGATCCTTTCGCTCATATCTCTTGGTGATTTAAGCTTCCAATAGGTGTGATCTCTTCATCCACATGTTCCTTATTGAAAAGGCATCTTCATGGGCAGAATCATTCATGAAAGGTCACAATGTTTGGAAAGGTAACCCTTCATGTTTGAGCTACTTTGGGTGTGAATGAGCTGGTGGTGAGCTGGCCTTTGATGACTTGTAACATGGTGAACGTTTGGGTAGCTCCTTGTGAAAAGGTACCTCTTGAGGTGGTAACTATTCGCGAAAAGGTACGATTTCAAAAATTTTGACTTAGGACATATTTGAAGTGTCCTAAGTGGTAATGATGATGGTGCAATTCCCCAGCTGAAATGAGGTCATCTTGTAACTCAAATCTTCAGCTCAATCCAGCTATGAGCTCCCGGCCTCCAGACAACTTTTCACCAATTGTTCCTTGTGCTTTCCTAATCGATCCCATGTAAGTTTCCTTGCTGTTACATGCTCCATTTAGCTCTAATGCAGCTCCCAATTGTTGGTCGAATGTGCCTATATGCATAACATAAGAAAATAAACTAAGTATATAAACTTATATAATGTGTATATTATAAAAATGTGACTATAGGTTATTTAATATTCAATATGTAACATATTAAACAACCTATTATCTAATGGTTCTTTCTCATTAAAAGATTTAAAAATATTAAGGCACTTATGAGAAAGTACTTCCCTGAATTGTTTTGCCTTTCCACGAGTGATAGGTCCTTTGGGCATAACTTCAGGATCCATTTGTGTAGTTGTGATCACATCATCCTCCCCTTCTTTTAAGTGATTTGCCCTCAAATCGTCATTATCATCAAATGGAGAAAGATCTGAAATATTAAAAGTTGCACTTACATTGTATTCACCAGGTAGATCCAATTTGTATGCATTATCATTGATATTCTTGATGATTTGGAATGGTCCATCTCCTCTAGGTAACAATTTGGATTTCCTTTGGGAAGGGAAACGTTCTTTCCTGGAATGCACCCACACCCAATCACCTTCCTCCAATTTCAGTGGCTTGCGTCCCTTATTTGCTTGTTGTTCATATTGTCTTGTCCATTTTTCTATATTGTCTCGAACTTGCTAATAAAGTTTCTTAACGAACTCAGCCTTGCTCTTGCCATCTTTGTTGATCATATGTTCCTTAGGCAAGGAAGAAGATCTAAAGGTGTTAAGGGGTTAAATCCATATACTACCTCAAATGGTGACATCTTGGTTGTTGAATGGACTGCCCGATTATATGCAAATTCAACGTGTGGTAACCATTCCTCCCAAGCTTTGATGTTCTTTTTGATGATAGATCTCAACAATGTTGATAGTACTCGATTCACCACTTCAGTTTGCCCATCTGTTTGAGGGTGACATGTGGTGGAGAATAGCAACTTTCTCCCAATCTTACTCCATAACGTCCTCCAGAAATTGCTAAGAAATTTGTCATCTCTATCGGAAACTATGGTTCTTGGAACGCAATGTAATCTCACAATTTCTTTAAAGAACAACTTGGCCACATGTGTTGCATCGTCTGTCTTGTGGCATGGTATGAAATTTGCCATCTTGGAAAAACGATCTACAACAACAAATATTGAATCTCGTCCATTCTTGGTCCTTGGTAATCCCATCACAAAGTCCATTGATATGTCAACCCATGGTGCTTGAGGAATAGGTAAAGGCATGTAAAGTCCATTAGGCATAACTTTTGATTTTGCCCATTTGTAAGTGACACATCGTTCACATACCCTTTAAACGTCTCTCTTCATCTTAGGCCAATATAGGTGTTGTTTCAAAATCTCCAATGTTTTGCTTACTCCAAAATGATCCATGAGACCTCCTTCATGTGCTTCTCGAACAAACACTTCTCGAAGGGATCCTTGAGGAATGCATAGACGTCCTTATTTGAATAGATATCCTTCGTGCCTATAAAACTTTTCATATGCACCTTTCTCACAAACCTTATACTTCTCTTCAAAGTCATGGTTAGTAGCATAACAATCTTTAATATATGAAAACCCAATTAACTTTGAATCAAGAGCATTAAGGAGAACATACCTTTGAGAGATAGCATCAGCTACAATGTTTTCCTTACCTTTTTTGTAATTAATGACGTAAGTGAATGACTCTAAAAACTCCACCCATTTGGCATGTCGCTTGTTTAACTTATGTTGGCCTTTGATATGTTTTAAAGCTTCATGGTCGGTGTGTATGACGAATTCCTTTGGTAGAAGATAATGCTCCCAAACTTCAAGTGCCCTTATGATAGAATACATCTCTTTGTCATAAGTTGGATAGTTTAACAAAGCACCATTCAACTTTTCACTAAAATATGCAATGGATCGTCCTTCTTGAGTCAAAACAGCCCCAATTCTGATTCCAGAAGCATCACATTCCACTTCAAAAGTCTTATCAAAGTTAGGTAATTCAAGTAAAGGTGCCTTGGTTAAACACTGCTTCATTTTGTTAAAGGCATCTTCTTGTTCTTTGCCCCATGAAAAGATATAATTCTTTTTAATGATCCCTGTTAAGGGGGCGACAATAGAACTAAAATTAGGCACAAACCTTCTGTGAAAACTTGCAAGACCATGAAAACTTCGGACTTGACTGATTGAAGTAGGCGTAGGCCACTCTTGAATGGCTTTGATCTTTTCAGGATCAACTTCAAGTCCCTGTGAACTTACAATAAATCCTAAAAAGGTTAAACTGTTAGTGCAAAAGACACATTTCTTCATATTTGCATAAAGCTTTTCCTTTTGAAGGGTTTCAAGAGCATACCTCAAATGTTGCACATATGATTCTAAGTCATGACTATAAATCATAATATCATCAAAATAAACCACACAAAACTTACCAATGAATGGTCTGAGTACATGATTCATTAACCTCGTGAAGGTGCTTGGAGCGTTTGTTAATCCGAAAGGCATCACCATCCATTCATATAATCCTTGCTTTGTTTTGAATGCGGTTTTCCACTCGTCTCCTTCTCGCATTCTGATTTGATGATATCCACTCTTTAAATCAATTTTAGATAACATAGTGGCTCCACTCAATTCATCCAATATATCATCAAGTCTTGGTATAGGATGTCGGTATTTGATGGTAATTTGATTGATAGCACGACAATCTACACACATTCTCCATGAACCATCTTTTTTGGGCACAAGTAACACCGGAACAACACATGGACTCAAACTTTCTTGTATGTATCCTTTTTCCATTAATTCTTCAACTTGTTTTTGAAGCTCTTTAGTTTCTTCAGGGTTACTTCTATATGCTGGACGGTTTGGAATGGATGCACCCGGTATGAAGTCAATTTGATGTTCAATCCCTCTAATAGGTGGCAATCCACTAGGAATATCTTTTGGGAATAACTCTTTAAATTCCTGCAATAAAGATGAAATAGAAGAAGGCAAACCTTCTGGAATGTTAGTCAAAATTAAGCTTTCCTTGTACCTAAGTACAATTAGGGCTTTGTAGGATAACAAATGTTTCCTAATGTCTTTTCCTCCAGCATATATGTTCATCTTCGTTGGTTCCTCCTCCTTTATAGATTTGAAAACTTCAATGCTTTTCTTCAAAGCATCTTGATCTTCAGGCACTTGATTTGGTGAAAGAGGAGTCAATATGAATTTCTTTTCATTGCGATAGAAAGAATACCGGTTTGTGAAACCATCATGAATAGCCTTCTTATCAAATTGCCAAGGAAATGTTGACTTGTTTGGTGACTTTAACTTTCCCCCATCATTTAGCCATTGTAGCTTGTCTGGTGTAGGATGTTTAAGTATCTTGAGTCTGAGTTTAGCCACCATTAAAGTTCTTGCAACATTGGTACAACTTCCTCCATCGATAATCATGAAACAAACTTTGTTGTTTACATGACATCTAGTGTGAAAAATGTTCTCTCTTTGATTATTCTCCATGGACTGAATATTCAAGGCTCTTTTCACTATTAAAACTTGTCTTGAAACTTGAGACATTGTTAGTAGATAATAAAACAATATAAACCTTACCAGCACACTCACAAAGTCTCACAAATTCACTCCAAATAAATGATAGGATCACTCCACTCAACACTCGTGTTTACTCTCGGGAATATAATTTAGCTTTTAACAATTCCCCTTCTGATTTCACTCTCTCAGTTAGCCTTTTTCCACTCAATTTCTCTTGTTAAGTCCTTTGAGGAACTTACTCAAGATTATAACAAGTTAATTACTTCATTGTGTGCGCCGGCTGCAAATAGGTTAGGGTAGAAAGAGTAGGAAAAAAATGGAAAGGTAGAAGAAAGGATTCAAAGGTATTAAAATAAGGAAATGGTTGAAGACAGGGAAAATGAAAGTATAAAAAAGGAAGAGGTGACTTATAATTCAAGAAACAACACTTACTGCAACATTTCTCAAGAAACAATAAGGTTATCTTCTCTTAGTGTAGATGGCCTCTTTGATGTTCTTGTAAAGGTAGAGCACTTTCCTTGGCTTGCTTTCTCTTTTTGAACTTCTTTTTTTCTTTTCTTTTCTTCTTTTCTGATTTTTCTCTTCTTTTTGCACTCTAATTTGTTGAAGGAGTCTTTTTCTCTTTTGAATTTATTTTTTTGCTTTGCACGCCAATGACATTTTTGTTGTTAATCCGACTATACTCTGATACCACTTGATGTAAGGCGAATCTACATACTTTCGTGAAAAGAGTAGATAGCCTTATTGTGTCCCGATCTAGGATTGATAAGTACTGATGTCCTTGAATTAATAAGCTTGGGCTGCAAAATAATAAGAAAAAATATGATTAATGATAGGTTTAAGAAATGAATAATAATATAAGTAATGGAATGAAAGAATAAGAATAGATATGGTTGCGGAATTATGGGATTGATGATGGTCTTGATGAAGGATGTTGATGATGAAATGAAGATGGTGGTGATGTTGTATCTCAAACTCGCCAAAGAGGAAACTATGCTATGAAGCACAATCCCGGTCTTCACAAACTTGCTTGAGGGGTGGTTATTGTTTCTTCAACCCACTAGATATCAATCTAGGAATTTAGGAATCAAGATGAAAAGAATGACGCCACAGGTATATGAATTATACTTGCTTAGTCGATAAAGTTCACGAAGAACTTTGAAGGGAAATTAACTCACAAGAGTATGTTTTATATAAGAGATGAGATGCGTACAAATGAAGGCAAGCCACTCTATTTATAGGAAATGAGAGGGCTTGGCCGAATGGTTACAAGTTGTTTCTTCTAGATACATGTCTCTAGGAAAATACATAATGCTTGAGATGAATGAATAAGTCATTTGGGCTTGTGATGGTTCGGATAATCCTTCATGAAAAGCCTTAATGATTCGGCTAAGGATGGGAAGACATCTCCCTTGGCCAAATGGGCATTATTGTTCATCTTGGCGCCATTTTGTTCCCTTGGCCGAATGGTGGTGTGTCTCTTCATGTTTGGCACCAAAGGCTCTCATGTGCATGGCATGTGATGTGGCCGAATAGGCATGGATCCTTTAGCTCATATATCTTGGTGATTTAAGCTTCCAATAGGTGTGATCTCTTCATCCACGTGTTCCCTATTGAAAAGGCATCTTCACGGGCAACATCATTCATGAAAGGTAACAATGTTTGGAAAGGTAACCCTTCATGTTTGAGTTACTTTGGGTGTGAATGAGCTGGTGGTGAGCTGGCCTTAGATGACTTGTAACATGGTGAACCTTTGGGCAGCTCCTTTGGAAAAGGTACCTCTTGAGGTGGCAACTATTCACGAAAAGGTACGATTTCACAAATTTTGACTTAGGACATATTTGAAGCGTCCTAAGTGGTGATGATGATAGTGCAATTCCCCAGCTGAAATGAGGTCATCTTGTAGCTCAAATCTTCAGCTCAATCCAGCTATGAGCTCCCGGCCTCCAGGCAACCTTTCACCAATTGTTCCTTGTGATTTCCTAATCGATCCCATGTAAGTTTCCTTGCTGTTACATGCTCCATTTAGCTCCAATGCAGCTCCCAAGTGTTGGCCGAATGTGCCTATATGCATAACATAAGAAAATAAACTAAGTATATAAATTTATATAATGTGTATATTATAAAAATGTGACTATAGGTTATTTAATATTCAATATGTAACATATTAAACAACCTATTATCTAATGGTTCTTTCTCATTAAAAGATTTAAAAACATTAAGGCACTTATGAGAAAGTACTTCCCTGAATTGTTTTGCCTTTGCACGAATGATAGGTCATTTGGGCATAACTTCAGGATCCATTTGTGTAGTTGTGATCACATCAATGTATGAATGATATAATATAAGATAGAGTAAGGAAGAACTCCCTTAGAAACAGATTTGAATAACATCCATGGTGTGATAAAGTCATGGAGAAAATTGGAGCTAGTTTGTATCGTATCACTTAAGTAGATACAATGTACGTCCCCTATGCAAGTTCATGGACTAATAAAATAAATGAATGTTCATCCATTTAAGTGAATACATCTTCATAGACGAATACATCCTCTCTTGATGTGAACATGTTGGTTCATTTCCTTGCATGAATTTGGAGGAATGTTTCATTTCATGTTCAGCCCCCGTTGGAATGCATGCACCAAGTGTGAACGTGACTCATAGGCTCCCTTCCTGCACTTGGATTTGGTGAATGAGTTTGAAAATAATGCATCCATCTCCCTTGAATGTGAACAACTCCTTTAGCCTCGTTGTATGATTGTACACGCCATAAATGGATTCATGAAGGTGGAAATGCATCAGGTGTGAACATGGCTCTTCATTTGGTTGTAAATCCCGTATTTATTTCCAGCCTACACTGTCTTAATTAATCTGGGCATATATTCAGCTCCAATATCATATTGATATGATTCAAAGTGCGTTCGAAAGATAAGAGATAGGGGAGTAAATGTTACGCAGACTTCATCACCCAAAGATGCTTGGAACATGTTCAAAAATGGCGATATCTATGACTGACGTGAATATTTCCATTGGATTGCCTTGAATGTACCTTGTAATAAATACAAAATGTATATAAGTTAAAATTCTCAAGGTAATGAATAAGTAATAATAACATTCTAATGTAACACATGATGCCATGGCTAATATAATAATGCAATTTATATGACAACATAAGTAAGGAATGTGTAACATATGCATGAAACAAGCTAATTAAAGATATGAAATGCATGAATATCATATAGGATGCAAACATAGGACAATATATGAATATTCAAGCATAGTGCAGAATGTCCAAGCATGCTTATAACACATATAAAGCATAAATGAGTAAATAAGTAATAAAATAAGGAAGAACTCCCTTAGAATAATCATGGAAGAACTTCAACGTTGTGAGCATATTTTGTTTGAACATGGTGGTCGGTAGGATCATGTCATCCCCCTTCTTTAAGGCGATTTGTCCCCAAATCGATGATTATTACATAAGGGAACAACTTGGATTTTCGTTGGATTGGAAATTCTTTTATTCTCATCTTGCATCGTTTTCTTTGCTCAAAAGGCTTCACATGTTCAAGTCTTTTGTTTTGAATCAACAACCTGAAAAATAAAACAAAGTTAGAAGTAGATAACTTACAATCAAAGAAAAGGAAAAGATTAAATTCATGAATGAATGAGCTTGGACTCTTAATGTTCTCCATGGTTATGTTCATTGAATCTTCCCTTTCATAAGGTTCATTCGATCTTGAGTTTGAGGTGAATGTACTTTGAAGGTTAATGAACATTTTCTTTATAATTTGAAGTGACACATCTTTTGGAATTTCAAAAGAAATGACGCTTGAATCATCTTGAATGTCCCATGGAATAACATGCAAATTCAAAGAATGAATAGAAGAAAAATATTGATTAATATAAACCAAAACTTGCTTCTCCTCGCATTCTTTTCTTTCATGGTCATGTTTTTCAATACACTCATCTTCACTCTCAATGCTCTTACTCTTATTTTCAATTACTGCAATGGTTTTCTCATGCAAAATCACACTCTCATTTTTAACTCCAAATGTCCTAGTTTTCTCACAAAGTTCTTCTTTGAGTTGTGCATGTTCAACTCCACCGTATCTTTTAACCACATCATCACTTGCAATCTTTTCATTTTCTCTTCTACAAGCACTTCCCTCTTTGCTCCCAAATTCAATCTTTTCAACTTTCTTCATGGATTTAGTTTTCTTCCATTCCTCTATATGTGATTTGACGATAACTTGGCATTCATGGACTTGATTTGGCCATATTGGAACCAACGTGATCTTTCTCCCTTGGTGTTTGAATGAATACTCGTTGGAGAACCCATCATACAATGCTCATTTATCAAACTGCCAAGGACGTCCGAGGAGTAGATGGCTTGAATTCATGGAAACAACATCACACAAGAGTTCATCTTCATATCTCCCAATTGAAAATGACACAAGTACTTTCTCTATGACTTCTAACTCTTCATCTTCATTTAGTCCTTGCAAAACATACGGACTGGGATGTTTGAACGTTATAAGCCCCAACTTCTCGACCATGTATGTGCTTGCAAGATTTGCACAACTTCCACCATCAATGGCTACAAGCATACTTTATCATTTACATGAAAACGAGTATGAAATGGATTCCTCCTTTGTTGTTCGTATTCCATTCAAAAGATGGGAGAATTGTTAGTGAAAAATTAATTGCTGAATAAGATGAAAGGACCGTACCAATAATCACTCACACACTCAAATAGCCTTTTTCCACTTGTTCCTCTCTTGTCAAGTTCTTTTAAGAACTAACTCGAGACCTTTCAAGTGCTATGGACGTCGGCTGAAAAGTTCGTTAGTGTAGAGGGAAAAATAGAAAGGTAGAAAGAATAAATAATGAAGCGTGGTCTTACAAAAGGAAGAAAAATAAATAAAGGTTTATTTACTATGCAATGATACTCACCACCTTCCTAGAAGAAATAATCAAAGGTCTTGAAGACTTCTTTAGGATCGGTTGAAATGAAGATGTTACTTGTCACCTTTGGCACCTCTTTGTATTTTGCTTTCTTTGTTTCCTTTCTTTAGTTTTTCTTCACTTGGAATCCCTTGTTGATGTTGGGATTAACTTGCGGATTTTGTTTATTTTGCTTTTTATTGAATTGTAGGATGTTGCTTTTGCTTGTTCTTGTTGCAATCCATCATAGCTCTGATACCATTTTATACAGTTCAACCTAGCCTCACTTGGATGGATGGTGAAGTCAAGGTTGTACATTTGATTGTTTCGATCTAGGAAAGCAACAAGGATCCTGCACAAACAAGAAAGTTAAAAAAATAGTTAAATGGAAGTAATGAAATGGAAGGATAAATATGGCAGCGAAAAATATATATAAGTTGGTGATACGTTTAAAGGAAATGATGAAGTATGGTAATGGAAGTAGAATGAAGGTGATGGAGATGAATATGAAAAGTAGTATCTCAAAGAAGACTCAAAGAAGAACTAATGTTAAAGAACAAAGACTCAGACTTTATACTTCTTCTTTAAGGGATGGTAAACAAGGACTTTGATTCACTATCTATAAAGAGATAGGAACCAGAAGTATCAGGATGAAACATATAGGGGTGACTCCACATGCATAAGATTGATAAGTCGATAAAGTTCACTTAAGAACTAAAGAGAGAAACTCTCACAAATATTTGATTAAACAAAGTCAATTGGTTGTTACAAATGAAATGGAAAGCAATTTATAGGCCTAAGAGATGTCTAGGATGCACATACAAGATTTAATGATTGAAAAGTCATAGATGAATGTTCATCCTTAAGTAGATACAATGTACAACCCCTATGCAAGTTCATGGACTAATAAAATAAATGAATGTTCATCCATTTAAGTGAATACATCTTCATAGCCGAATTCATCCTCTCTTGATGTGAACATGTTGGTTCATTTCCTTGCATGAATTTGGAGGAATGTTTCATTGAATGTTCGGCCCCCTTTGGAATGCATGCACCAAGTGTGAACGTGACTCATAGGCTTCCTTCCTGCACTTGGATTTGGTGAATGAGTTTAAAAATAATGCATCCATCTCCCTTGACTGTGATCAAGTCCTTTAGCCTCATTGTATGATTGTACACACCATAAATGGATTCATGAAGGTGGAAATGCATCAGGTGTGAACATGGCTCTTCATTTGGTTGTAAATCCCGTATTTATTTCCAGCCTGCATTATCTTAATTAATCTGGGAATATATTCATCTCCCAATATTGGATTGATATGATTCAAAGTGCGTTGGAAATATAAGAGATAGGGGAGTAAATGTTACGCATACTTCATCACCCAAAGATGCTTGGAACATGTTCAAAAATGGCGATCTCTATGAGTGACGTGAATCTTTCCATTGGATTGCCTTGAATGTTCCTTGTACTAAATACAAAATGTATATAAGTTACAATTCTCAAGATAATGAATAAGTAATAATAACATTCTAATGTAACACATGATGCCATGGCTAATATAATAATGTAATTTATATGACAACATAAGTAAGGAATGTGTAACATATGCATGAAACAAGCTAATTAAAGATGTGACATGCATGAATATCATATAGGATGCAAACATAGGACAATATATGAATATTCAAGCATAGTTTAGAATGTCCAAGCATGCTTATAACACATATAAAGCATAAATGAGTAAATAAGTAATAAAATAAGGAAGAACTCCCTTAGAATCATCTTGGAAGAACTTCAAAGTTGTGAGCATATTTTGTTTGAACATGGTGATCGGTAGGATCACATCATCCACCATTCTTTAAGGCGATTTGTCCCAAATCGATGCTTGGTACATAAGGGAACAACTTGGATCTTCGTTGGATCGGAAATTCTTTTATTCTCATCTTGCACCATTTTCTTTGATCAAAATGCTTCACATATTCAAGTCTTTTGTTTTGAATCAACAACCTAAAAAATAAAACAAAGTTAGAAGTAGATAACTTACAATCAAAGAAAAGGAAAGGATTAAATTCATGAATGAATGAGTTTGGACTCTTAATGTTTTACAAGGTTATGTTCATTGAATCTTCCATTTCATAAGGTTCATTCTATCTTGAGTATTAGGTGAATGTACTTTGAAGGTTAATGAACATGTTCTTTATAATTTCAAGTGACACATCTTTTAGAATTTCAAAATAAATGACGCTTGAATCATCTTGAATGTCCCTTTGAATAACATACAAATTCAAAGAATGAATAGAAGAAAAACATTGATTAATATAAACCAAAACTTGCTTCTCCACACATTCTTTTCTTTCGTGGTCATGTTTTTCAATACACTCATCTTCACTCTCAATGCTCTTACTCTCATTTTCAATTACTCCAATGGTTTTCTCATGCAAAATCCCACACTCATTTTCAACTCCAAATGTCCTAGTTTTCTCACAATGTTCTTCTTTGATTTGTGCATGTTCAACTCCACCGTATCTTTTAACCACAACATTACTTGCAATCTTTTCATTTTCTCTTCTACATGCACTTCCCTTTTTGCTCCCAAATTCAATCTTTTCAACTTTCTTCATGGATTTAGTTTTCTTCCATTCCTTTATATGTGATTTGATGATTACTTGGCATTCATGGACTTGATTTGGCCATATTGGAACCAACGTGATCTTTCTCCCTTAGTGTTTGAATGAATACTCGTTGGAGAACCCATCATACAATGCTCATTTATCAAACTGCCAAGGACGTCCGAGGAGTAGATGGCTTGAATTCATGGAAACAACATCACACAAGAGTTCATCTTCACATCTCCCAATTGAAAATGACACAAGTACTTTCTCTATGACTTCTAACTCTTCATCTTCATTTAGTCCTTCCAAAACATACGGACTAGGATTTTGAACGTTATAAGCCCCAACTTCTCGACCATGTATGTGCTTGCAAGATTTACACAACTTCCACCATCAATGGCTACAAGGCATACTTTATCATTCACATGAAAACGAGTATGAAATGGATTCCTCCTTTATTGTCCGTATTACTTTCAAAAGATGGGAGAATTGTTAGTGAAAAATTAATTGTTGAATAAGATGAAAGGACCTTACCAATAATCACTCATAAATCCTCACGATCACTCTAAAAAAAATGATGATGCTCCACTCAACGCTCATGTTTGTACTCGGGAATATAAATTGGATATTGCAATTCCCCTTATGATCTCACACACTCAATTAGCCTTTTCCCACTTGTTCCTCTCTTGTCAAGTTCTTTTAATAACTAACTCGAGACCTTTCAAGGGCTATGGACGTCGGCTGAAAAGTTCGTTAGTGTAGAGGGAAAAATAGAAAGGTAGAAAGAATAAATAATGAAGGGTGGTCTTACAAAATGAAGAAAAATAAAGAAAGGTTTACTTACTATGCAATTATACTAACCACCTTCCTAGAAGAAACAATCAAAGGTCTTGAAGACTTCTTTAGGATCGATTGAAATGATGATGTTGCTTGTCACCTTTGGTACCTCTTTGCATTTTGCTTTCTTTGTTTCATTTCTTTAGTTTTTCTTCACTTGGAATCCCTTGTTGATGTTGGGATTAACTTGCGGATTTTTTTTATTTTACTTTTTATTGAATGGTAGGATGTTGCTTTTTCTTGTTACAATCCATCATAGCTCTGATACCATTTGATACAGTTCAACCTAGCCTCACTTGGATGGATGGTGAAGTTAAGGTTATACCTTTGATTGTTTCGATCTATGAAAACAACAAAGATCCTACACAAACAAGAAAGCTAAAAAAATAGTTAAATGGAAGTAATGAAATGGTAGGATAAATATGGCAGTGGAAAATATATATAAGTTGGTGATATGTTTAAAGGAAATGATGAAGTATGGTAATGGAAGTAGAATGAAGGTGATGGAGATGAATATGAAAAGTAGTATCTCAAAGAAGACTCAAAGAAGAACCAATGTTAAAGAACAAATACTCAGACTTTATATTGCTTCTTTAAGGGATGGTAAACAAGGACTTTGATCCAATATCTATAAAGAGATAGTAACCAGAAGTATCAGGATGAAATAGATATGGGTGACTCCACAAGCATAAGCTTGATAAGTCGATAAAGTTCACTTAAGAACTAAAGAGAGAAACTCTCACAAATATTTGATTAAACAAAGTCAATTAGTTGTTACAAATGAAATGGAAAGCTATTTATAGGCCTAAGAGATGTCTAGGATGCACATACAAGATTTAATGATTGAAAAGTCATGGATGAATGTTCATCCTTAAGTAGATACAATGTACGACCACTATGCAAGTTCATGGACTAATAAAATAAATGAATGTTCATCCATTTAAGTGAATACATCTTCATAGCCGAATTCATCCTCTCTTGATGTGAACATGTTGGTTCATTTCATTGCATGAATTTGGAGGAATGTTTCATTGTATGTTCGGCCCCCTTTTGAATGCATGCACCAAGTGTGAACGTGACTCATAGGCTCCCTTCCTGCACTTCCTTGAATGTGAACAAGTCCTTTAGCCTCATTGTATGATTGTACACGCCATAAATGGATTCATGAAGGTAGAAATGCATCAGGTGTGAACATGGCTCTTCATTTGGTTGTAAATCCCGTATTTATTTCCAGCCTGCACTGTCTTAATTAATCTGGGAATATATTCAGCTCCCAATATTGGATTGATACTATTCAAAGTGCGTTGGAAAGATAAGAGATAGGGGAGTAAATGTTACGCAGACTTCATCACCCAAAGATGCTTGGAACATGTTCAAAAATGGCGATCTCTATGAGTGACGTGAATCTTTCCATTTGACTGCCTTGAATGTACCTTGTACTAAATACAAAATGTATATAAGTTACAATGCTCAAGGTAATTAATAAGTAATAATAACATTCTAATGTAACACATGATGCCATGGCTAATAAAATAATGCAATTTATATGACAACATAAGTAAGGAATGTGTAACATATGCATGAAACAAGCTAATTAAAGATGTGACATGCATGAATATCATATAGGTTGCAAACATAGGATAATATATGAATATTCAAGTATAGTTTAGAATGTCCAAGCATGCTTATAACACATATAAAGCATAAATGAGTAAATAAGTAATAAAATAAGGAAGAACTCCCTTAGAATCATCATGGAAGAAGTTCAAAGTTGTGACTATATTTGTTTTGAACATGGTGGTCAGTAGGATCACGTCATCCCCATTCTTTAAGGCGATTTGTCCCCAAATCGATGCTTGGTACATAAGGGAACAACTTGGATCTTCGTTGGATTGGAAATTCTTTTATTCTCATCTTGCACCGTTTTCTTTGCTCAAAATGCTTCACATGTTCAAGTCTTTTGTTTTGAATAAACAAACTGAAAAATAAAACAATGTTAGAAGTAGATAACTTACAATAAAAGAAAAGGAAAGGATTAAATTCATGAATGAATGAGTTTGGACTCTTAATGTTTTCCATGGTTATGTTCATTGAATCTTCCATTTCATAAGGTTCATTCGATCTTGAGTATGAGGTGAATGTACTTTGAAGGTTAATGAACATGTTCTTTATAAATTCAAGTGACACATCACTTGCAATCTTTTCATTTTCTCTTCTACACGCACTTCCCTCATTGCTCCCAAATTTAATCTTTTCAACTTTCTTCATGGATTTAGTTTTCTTCCATTCCTCTATATGTGATTTGACGATAACTTGGCATTCATGGACTTGATTTGGGCACATTGGAACAACGTGATCTTTCTCCCTTGGTGTTCGAATGAATACTCATTGGAGAACCCATCATACAATGCTCGTTTATCAAACTGCCAAGAATGTCCGAGGAGTAGATGTCTTGAATTCATGGAAACAACGTAACACAAGACTTCATCTTCATATCTCCCAATTGAAAATGACACAAGTACTTGCTCTATGACTTCTAACTCTTCATCTTCATTTAGTCCTTGCAAAATATATGGACTGGGATTTTTGAACGTTATAAGCCCAAACTTATCGACCATCTATGTACTTGCAATATTTGCACAACTTCGACCATCAATGGCTACAAGGCATACTTTATCATTGACATGAAAATGAGTATGAAATGGATTCCTCCTTTGTTGTCCGTATTCCATTCGAAAGATGGGAGAATTGTTATTGAAAAATTAATTGTTGAATAAGATGAAAGGACCTTACCAATAATCACTCACAAATCCTCACAATCACTCAAAAAAATGATGATGCTCCACTCAATGCTCATGTTTGCACTCGGGAATAAAAATTGGCTTTTGCAATTCCCCTTATGATCTCATACACTCAATTAGCCTTTTCCACTTGTTCCTCTCTTGTAAAGTTCTTTTAAGAACTAACTCGATACCTTTCAAGTGCTATGGACGTCGGCTGAAAAGTTCGTTAGTGTAGAGGGAAAAATATAAAGGTAGAAAGAATAAATAACGAAGGGTGGTCTTACAAAAGGAAGAAAAATAAAGAAAGGTTTACTTACTATGCAATCATACTCATCACCTTCCTAGAAGAAACAATCAAAGGTCTTGAAGACTTCTTTAGGATCGGTTGAAATGATGATGTTGCTTGTAACCTTTGGCACCTCTTTGCATTTTGCTTTCTTTGTTTCCTTTCTTTAGTTTTTCTTTACTTGGAATCCCTTATTGATGTTGGGATAAACTTGCGGATTTTTTTTATTTTGCTTTTTATTGAATGGTAGGATGTTGCTTTTGCTTGTTCTTATTGCAATCCAGCATAGCTTTGATACCATTTGATACAGTTCAACCTAGCCTCACTTGGATGGATGGTGAAGTAAAGGTTGTACCTTTTATTGTTTCGATCTAGGAAAGCAACAAGGATCCTGCACAAACAAGAAAGCTAAAAAAATAGTTAAAAGGAAGTAATGAAATGGAAGTATAAATATGGTAGTGGAAAATTTATATAAGTTGGTGATATGTTTAAAGGAAATGATGAAGTATGGTAATGGAAGTATAATGAAGGTGATGGAGATGAATATGAAAAGTAGTATCTCAAAGAAGACTCAAAGAAGAACCAATGTTAAAGAAAAAAGACTCAGACTTTATATTGCTTCTTTAAGGGGTGGTAAACAAGGACTTTGATCCACTATCTATAAAGAGATAGGAACCAGAAGTATCAGGATAAAATAGATAGGGGTGACTCCACAATCATAAGCTTGATAAGTCGATAAAGTTCACTTAACAACTAAAGAGAGAAACTCTCACAAATATTTGATTAAACAAAGTCAATTAGTTGTTACAAATGAATTGGAAAGCTATTTATAGGCCTAAGAGATGTCTAGGATGCACATACAAGATTTAATGATTGAAAATTCTTGGATGCATCCTTAAGTAGATACAATATACGACCCCTATGCAAGTTCATGGACTAATAAAATAAATGAATGTTCATCCATTTAAGTGAATAAATCTTCATACCCGAATTCATCCTCTCTTGATGTGAACATGTTGGTTAATTTCCTTGCATGAATTTGGGGGAATGTTTCATTGTATGTTCGGCCCCCTTTGGAATGAATGCACCAAGTGTGAACGTGACTCATAGGCTCCCTTCATGCACTTGGATTGGATGAATGAGTTTGAAAAATAATGCATCCATCTCCCTTTAATGTGAAAAAGTCCATTAGCCGCATTGTACGATTGTACAAGCCATAAATGGATTCATGAAGGTGGAAATGCATCAGGTGTGAACATGGCTCTTCATTTGGTTGTAAATCCTGTATTTATTTCCAGCCTGCACTGTCTTAATTAATCTGGGCATATATTGAGCTCCCAATATCGGATTGAGTGACGTGAATCTGTCCATTGGATTGCCTTGAATGTACCTTGTACTAAATACAAAATGTATATAAGTTACAATGCCCAAGGTAATGAATAAGTAATAATAACATTCTAATGTAACACATACAATTTATATGATAACATAAGTAAGGAATGTGTAACATATGCATGAAACAAACAAATTAAAAGATGTGACTAGCATGAATATCATATAGGATGGAAACATAGGACAATATATGAATATTCAAGCATAGTTTAGAATGTCCAACCATGCTTGTATCACATATAAAGCATAAATGAGTAAATAAGTAATAAAATAAGGAAGAACTCCCTTAGAATCATCATGGAAGAACTTCAAAGTTGTGAGCATATTTTGTTTGAACATGGTGGTCGGTGGGATCACGTCATCCCCCTTCTTTAAGGCGATTTGTCCCCAAATCGATGCTTGGTACATAAGGGAACAACTTGGATCTTCGTTGGATTGGAAATTCTTTTATTCTCATCTTGCACCGTTTTCTTTGCTCAAAATGCTTCACATGTTCAAGTCTTTTGTTTTGAATAAACAAACTGAAAAATAAAACAATGTTAGAAGTAGATAACTTACAATAAAAGAAAAGGAAAGGATTAAATTCATGAATGAATGAGTTTGGACTCTTAATGTTTTCCATGGTTATGTTCATTGAATCTTCCATTTCATAAGGTTCATTCGATCTTGAGTATGAGGTGAATGTACTTTGAAGGTTAATGAACATGTTCTTTATAATTTCAAGTGACACATCACTTGCAATCTTTTCATTTTCTCTTCTACACGCACTTCCCTCTTTGCTCCCAAATTCAATCTGTTCAACTTTCTTCATGGATTTAGTTTTCTTCCATTCCTCTATATGTGATTTGACGATAACTTGGCATTCATGGACTTGATTTGGGTACATTGGAACAACGTGATCTTTCTCCCTTGGTGTTCGAATGAATACTCATTGGAGAACCCATCATACAATGCTCGTTTATCAAACTGCCAAGAATGTCCGAGGAGTAGATGTCTTGAATTCATGGAAACAACGTAACACAAGACTTCATCTTCATATCTCCCAATTGAAAATGACACAAGTACTTGCTCTATGACTTCTAACTCTTCATCTTCATTTAGTCCTTGCAAAATATATGGACTGGGATGTTTGAACGTTATAAGCCCAAACTTATCGACCATCTATGTACTTGCAAGATTTGCACAACTTCGACCATCAATGGCTACAAGGCATACTTTATCATTGACATGAAAATGAGTATAAAATGGATTCCTCCTTTGTTGTCCGTATTCCATTCGAAAGATGGGAGAATTGTTATTGAAAAATTAATTGTTGAATAAGATGAAAGGACCTTACCAATAATCACTCACAAATCCTCACAATCACTCAAAAAATGATGATGCTCCACTCAACGCTCATGTTTGCACTCGGGAATAAAAATTGGCTTTTGCAATTCCCATTATGATCTCATACACTCAATTAGCCTTTTCCACTTGTTCCTCTCTTGTAAAGTTCTTTTAAGAACTAACTCGATACCTTTCAAGTGCTATGGACGTCGGCTGAAAAGTTCGTTAGTGTAGAGGGAAAAATATAAAGGTAGAAAGAATAAATAAGGAAGGGTGGTCTTACAAAAGGAAGAAAAATAAAGAAAGGTTTACTTACTATGCAATCATACTCATCACCTTCCTAGAAGAAACAATCAAAGGTCTTGAAGACTTCTTTAGGATCGGTTGAAATGATGATGTTGCTTGTAACCTTTGGCACCTCTTTGCATTTTGCTTTCTTTGTTTCCTTTCTTTAGTTTCCTTTCTTTAGTTTCTCTTCACTTGGAATCCCTTATTGATGTTGGGATAAACTTGCGGATTTTTTTTATTTTGCTTTTTATTGAATGGTAGGATGTTGCTTTTGCTTGTTCTTATTGCAATCCAGCATAGCTTTGATACCATTTGATACAGTTCAACCTAGCCTCACTTGGATGGATGGTGAAGTAAAGGTTGTACCTTTTATTGTTTCGATCTAGGAAAGCAACAAGGATCCTGCACAAACAAGAAAGCTAAAAAAATAGTTAAAAGGAAGTAATGAAATGGAAGGATAAATATGGTAGTGGAAAATTTATATAAGTTGGTGATATGTTTAAAGGAAATGATGAAGTATGGTAATGGAAGTAGAATGAAGGTGATGGAGATGAATATGAAAAGTAGTATCTAAAAGAAGACTCAAAGAAGAACCAATGTTAAAGAACAAAGACTCAGACTTTATATTGCTTCTTTAAGGGATGGTAAACAAGGACTTTGATCCACTATCTATAAAGAGATAGGAACCAGAAGTATCAGGATAAAATAGATAGGGGTGACTCCACAATCATAAGCTTGATAAGTCGATAAAGTTCACTTAACAACTAAAGAGAGAAACTCTCACAAATATTTGATTAAACAAAGTCAATTAGTTGTTACAAATGAATTGGAAAGCTATTTATAGGCCTAAGAGATGTCTAGGATGCACATACAAGATTTAATGATTGAAAATTCTTGGATGAATGTTCATCCTTAAGTAGATACAATGTACGACCCCTATGCAAGTTCATGGACTAATAAAATAAATGAATGTTCATCCATTTAAGTGAATAAATCTTCATACCCGAATTCATCCTCTCTTGATGTGAACATGTTGGTTAATTTCCTTGCATGAATTTGGGGGAATGTTTCATTGTATGTTCGGCCCCCTTTGGAATGCATGCACCAAGTGTGAACGTGACTCATAGGCTCCCTTCATGCACTTGGATTTGATGAATGAGTTTGAAAAATAATGCATCCATCTCCCTTTAATGTGAAAAAGTCCATTAGCCGCATTGTACGATTGTACAAGCCATAAATGGATTCATGAAGGTGGAAATGCATCAGGTGTGAACATGGCTCTTCATTTGGTTGTAAATCCCGTATTTATTTCCAGCCTGCACTGTCTTAATTAATCTGGGCATATATTGAGCTCCCAATATCGGATTGAGTGACGTGAATCTGTCCATTGGATTGCCTTGAATGTACCTTGTACTAAATACAAAATGTATATAAGTTACAATGCCCAAGGTAATGAATAAGTAATAATAACATTCTAATGTAACACATACAATTTATATGATAACATAAGTAAGGAATGTGTAACATATGCATGAAACAAACAAATTAAAAGATGTGACTAGCATGAATATCATATAGGATGGAAACATAGGACAATATATGAATATTCAAGCATAGTTTAGAATGTCCAACCATGCTTGTATCACATATAAAGCATAAATGAGTAAATAAGTAATAAAATAAGGAAGAACTCCCTTAGAATCATCATGGAAGAACTTCAAAGTTGTGAGCATATTTTGTTTGAACATGGTGGTCGGTAGGATCACGTCATCCCCCTTCTTTAAGGCGATTTGTCCCCAAATCGATGCTTGGTACATAAGGGAACAACTTGGATCTTCGTTGGATTGGAAATTCTTTTATTCTCATCTTGCCCTGTTTTCTTTGCTCAAAAAATGCTTAACATGCTCAAGTCTTTTGTTTTGAATCAACAACCTGAAAAATAAAACAAAGTTAGAAGTAGATAACTTACAATCAAAGAAAAGGAAAGGATTAAATTCATGAATGAATGAGTTTGGACTCTTAATGTTCTCCATGGTTATGTTCGTTGAATCTTCGCTTTCATAAGGTTCATTCGATCTTGAGTATGAGGTGAATGTACTTTGAAGGTTAATGAACATGTTCTGTATAATTTCAAGTGACACATCTTTTGGAATTTCAAAAGAAATGATGCTTGAATCATCTTGAATGTCCCTTGGAATAACATGCAAATTCAAAGAATGAATATAAGAAAAACATTTATTAATATAAACCAAAACTTACTTCTCCTCACATTCTTTTCTTTCATGCTCATGTTTTTCAATACATTCATCTTCACTCTCAATGCTCTTACTCTCATTTTCAATTACTCCAATGGTTTTCTCATGCAAAATCACACTCTCATTTTCAACTCCAAATATCCTAGTTTTCTCACAATGTTCTTCTTTGATTTGTGCATGTTCAACTCCACCGTATCTTTTAACCACAACATCACTTGCAATCTTTTCATTTTCTCTTCTACACGCACTTCCCTCTTTGCTCCCAAATTCAATCTTTTAAACTTTCTTCATGGATTTAGTTTTCTTCCATTCCTCTATATATGATTTGACGATAACTTGGCCTTTATGTTCTTGATTTGGGCACATTGGAATAACGTGATCTTTCTCCCTTGGTGTTTTAATGAATACTCATTGGAGAACCCATCATACAATGCCCGTTTATCAAACTGCCAAGAATGTCCGAGGAGTAGATGGCTTGAATTCATGGAAACAACATAACACAAGACTTCATCTTCATATCTACCAATTGGAAATGACACAAGTACTTGCTCTATGACTTCTAACTCTTCATCTTCATTTCGTCCTTGCAAAACATACGGATTGGGATGTTTGAACGTTATAAGCCCCAACTTCTCGACCATGTATGTGCTTGCAAGATTTGCACAACTTACACCATCAATGGCTACAAGGCATACTTTATCATTCACATGAAAACGAGTATGAAATGGATTCCTCCTTTGATGTCCGTATTCCATTCGAAAGATGGGAGAATTACTAGTGAAAAATTAATGGTTGAATAAGATGAAAGGACCTTACCAATAATCACTTACAAATCCTCACGATCACTTAGAAAAAAATGATAATGCTCCTCTCAACGCTCATGTTTGTACTTGGGAATATAAATTGGCTTTTGCAATTCCACTTATGATCTCACACACTCAATTAGTATTTTTCCACTTGTTCCTCTCTTGTAAAGTTGTTTTAAGAACTAACTGGAGACCTTTCAAGTGCTATAGACATCGGCTGAAAAGTTCGTTAGTGTAGAGGGAAAAATATAAAGGTAGAAAGAATAAATAATGAAGGGTGGTCTTACAAAAGGAAGAAAAATAAAGAAAGGTTTACTTACTATGCAATGATACTCACCACCTTCCTAGAAGAAATAATCAAAGGTCTTGAAGACTTCTTTAGGATCGGTTGAAATGATGATGTTGCTTGTCACCTTTGGCACCTCTTTGCATTTTGCTTTCTTTGTTTCATTTCTTTAGTTTTTCTTCACTTGGAATCCCTTGTTGATGTTAGGATTAACTTGCAGATTTTTTTTGATTTTGCATTTTATTGAATGGTAGGATGTTGCTTTTGCTTGTTCTTATTGTAATCCATCATAGCTATGATACAATTTTATACAGTTCAACCTAGCCTCACTTGAATGGATGGTGAAGTAAAGGTTGTACCTTTTATTGTTTCGATCTAGGAAAGCAACAAGGATCCTGCACAAACAATAAAGCTAAAAAAAATAGTTAAATGGAAGTAATGAAATGTAAGGATAAATATGGCATCAGAATATATATATAAGTTGGTGATATGTTTAAAGGAAATGATGAAGTATGGTAAAGGAAGTAGAATGAAGGTGATGGAGATGAATATGAAAAGTAGTATCTCAAAGGAGAACAAATGTTAAAGAACAAAGACTCAAACTTTATATTACTTCTTGAAGGGATGGTAAACAAGGACATTGATCCACTATCTATAAAGAGATAGGAACCAGAAGTATCATGATGAAATAGATAGGGGTTACTCCGCAAGCATAAGCTTGATAAGTCGATAAAGTTCACTTAAGAACTAAAGAGAGAAACTCTCACAAATATTTGATTAAACAAAGTCAATTGGTTGTTACAAATGAAATGGAAAGCTATTTATAGGCCTAAGATATTTCTAGGATGCACATACAAGATTTAATGATTGAAAAGTCAAGGATGAATGTTCATCCTTAAGTAAATACAATGTACGACCCCTATGCAAGTTCATGGACTAATAAAATAAATGAATGTTCATCCATTTAAGTGAATACATCTTCATAGCCAAATTCATCCTCTCTTGATGTGAACATGTTGGTTCATTTCCTTGCTTGAATTTGGAGGAAAGTTTCACTGTATGTTCAGCCCCATTTGGAATGCATGCACCAAGTGTGAACGTGACTCATAAGCTCCCTTCCTGCACTTGGATTTGGTGAATGAGTTTGAAAATAATGCATCCATCTCCCTTGAATGTGAAAAAGTCCTTTAGACTCATTGTATGATTTTACACGCCATAAATGGATTCATGAAGGTGGAAATGCATCAGGTGTGAACATGGCTCTTCATTTCGTTATAAATCCCGTATTTATTTCCAGCCTGCACTATCTTAATTAATCTGGGCATATATTGAGTTCCCAATATCGGATTGATATGATTCAAAGTGCGTTAGAAAGATACGATACAGGGGAGTAAATGTTACGCAGACTTCATCACCCAAAGATGCTTGGAACATGTTCAAAAATGGAGATCTCTATGAGTGACGTGAATCTGTCCATTGGATTGCCTTAAATGTACCTTGTACTAAATACAAAATGTATATAAGTTACAATGCCCAAGGTAATGAATAATTAATAATAACATTCTAATGTAACACATGATGTCATGGCTAATATAATAATGCAATTTATATGATAACATAAGTAAGGAATGTGTAACATATGCATGAAACAAGCTAATTAAAGATGTGATATGCATGAATATCATATAGGATGCAAACATAGGACAATATATGAATATTCAAGCACAGTTTAGAATGTCCAAGCATGCTTATAACACATATGAAGCATAAATGAGTAAATAAGTAATAAAATAAGGAAGAACTCCCTTAGAATCATCATGGAAGAACTTTAAAGTTGTGAGCAAATTTTTTTTGAACATCGTGGTCGGTAGGATCACGTCATCCCCCTTCTTTAAGGTGATTTGTCCCCAAATTGATGCTTGGTACATAAGGGAACAACTTGGATCTTCGTTGGATTGGAAATTCTTTTATTCTCATCTTGCACCGTTTTCTTTGCTCAAAATGCTTCACATGTTCAAGTCTTTTGTTTTTAATAAACAAACTGAATGTTAGAAGTAGATAACTTACAATAAAAGAAAAGGAAAGGATTAAATTCATGAATGAATGAGTTTGGACTCTTAATGTTTTCCATGGTTATGTTCATTGAATCTTCCATTTCATAAGGTTCATTCGATCTTGAGTATGAGGTGAATGTACTTTGAAGGTTAATGAACATGTTCTTTATAATTTCAAGTGACACATCACTTGCAATCTTTTCATTTTCTCTTCTACACGCACTTCCCTCTTTGCTCCTAAATTCAATCTTTTCAACTTTCTTCATGGATTTAGTTTTCTTCCATTCCTCTATATGTGATTTGACGATAACTTGGCATTCATGGACTTGATTTGGGCACATTGGAACAACGTGATCTTTCTCCCTTGGTGTTCGAATGAATACTCATTGGAGAACCCATCATACAATGCTCGTTTATCAAACTGCCAAGAATGTCCGAGGAGTAGATGTCTTGAATTCATGGAAACAACATAACACAAGACTTCATCTTCATATCTCCCAATTGAAAATGACACAAGTACTTGCTCTATGACTTCTAACTCTTCATCTTCATTTAGTCCTTGCAAAACATACGGACTGGGATGTTTGAACGTTATAAGCCCCAACTTCTCGACCATGTATGTGCTTGCAAGATTTGCACAACTTCCACTATTAATGGCTACAAGGCATACTTTATCATTAACATGAAAACGAGTATGAAATGGATTCCTCCTTTGATGTCAGTATTCCATTCGAAAGATTGGAGAATTACTAGTGAAAAAGTAATGATTGAATAAGATGAAAGGACCTTACCAATAATTACATACTAATCCTCACGATCACTCAAAAAAATGATGATGCTCCACTCAACGCTCATGTTTGTACATGGGAATATAAATTGGCTTTTGCAATTCCTTTTATGATCTCACACACTCAATTAGTATTTTTCCACTTGTTCCTCTCTTGTAAAGTTGTTTTAAGAACTAACTCGAGACCTTTCAAGTGCTATAGACGTCGACTGAAAAAGTTCGTAAGTGTAGAGGGAAAAATATACAGGTAGAAAGAATAAATAAAAAAGGGCGGTCTTACAAAAGGAAGAAAAATAAAGAAAGGTTTACTTACTATGCAATGATACTCACCACCTTCCTAGAAGAAACAATCAAAGATCTTGAAGACTTCTTTAGGATCGGTTGAAATGATGATGTTGCTTGTCACATTTGGCACCTCTTTTTATTTTTCTCTCTTTGGTTTATTTTTTTAGTTTTTCTTCACTTGGAATCCCTTGTTGATGTTGGGATTAACTTGCAGATTTTTTTTGATTTTGCATTTTATTGAATGGTATGATGTTGCTTTTGCTTGTTCGTATTGCAATCCATCATAGCTCGGATACCATTTTATACAGTTCAACCTAGCCTCACTTGAATGGATGGTGAAGTAAAGGTTGTACCTTTTATTGTTTCGATCTAGGAAAGCAACAAGGATCCTGCACAAATAATAAAGCTAAAAAAAATAGTTAAATGGAAGTAATGAAATGTAAGGATAAATATGGCATCAGAAAATATATATAAGTTGGTGATATGTTTAAAGGAAATGATGAAGTATGGTAATGGAAGTAGAATGAAGGTGATGGAGATGAATATGAAAAGTAGTATCTCAAAGAAGAACAAATGTTAAAGAACAAAGACTCAAACTTTATATTGCTTCTTGAAGGGATGGTAAACAAGGAATTTGATCCACTATCTATAAAGAGATAGGAACCAGAAGTATCATGATGAAATAGATAGGGGTGACTCCACAAGCATAAGCTTGATAAGTCGATAAAGTTCACTTAAGAACTAAAGAGAGAAACTCTCACAAATATTTGATTAAACAAAGTCAATTGGTTGTTACAAATGAAATGGAAAGCTATTTATAGGCCTAAGATATTTCTAGGATGCACATACAAGATTTAATGATTGAAAAGTCAAGGATGAATGTTCATCCTTAAGTAAATACAATGTACGACCCCTATGCAAGTTCATGGACTAATAAAATAAATGAATGTTCATCCATTTAAGTGAATACATCTTCATAGCCAAATTCATCCTCTCTTGATGTGAACATGTTGGTTCATTTCCTTGCTTGAATTTGGAGGAAAGTTTCACTGTATGTTCAGCCCCCTTTGGAATGCATGCACCAAGTTTAAACGTGACTCATAGGCTCCCTTCCTGCACTTGGATTTGGCGAATGAGTTTGAAAATAATGCTTCCATCTCCCTTGAATGTGAAAAAGTCCTTTAGACTCATTGTATGATTTTACACGCCATAAATGGATTCATGAAGGTGGAAATGCATCAGGTGTGAACATGGCTCTTCATTTGTTTATAAATCCTGTATTTATTTTAAGCCTGCACTATCTTAATTAATCTGGGCATATATTGAGTTCCCAAAATCGGATTTATATGATTCAAAGTGCGTTAGAAAGATAAGATATACGGGAGTAAATGTTATGCAGACTTTATCTCCCAAAGATGCTTGGAACATGTTAAAAAATGGAGATCTCTATGAGTGACGTGAATCTGTCCATTGATTGCCTTAAATGTACCTTGTACTAAATACAAAATGTATATAAGTTACAATGCCCAAGGTAATGAATAAGTAATAATAACATTCTAATGTAACACATGATGTCATGGCTAATATAATAATGCAATTTATATGATAACATAAGTAAGGAATGTGTAACATATGCATGAAACAAGCTACTTAAAGATGTGACATGCATGAATATCATATAGGATGCAAACATAGGACAATATATGAATATTCAAGCACATTTTAGAATGTCCAAGCATGCTTATAACACATATGAAGCATAAATGAGTAAATAAGTAATAAAATAAGGAAGAACTCCCATATAATCATCATGGAAGAACTTCAAAGTTGTGAACAAATTTTTTTGAACATGGTGGTCGGTAGGATCACGTCATCCTCCCTTCTTTAAGGCGATTTGTCCCCAAATTAATGCTTGGTACATAAAGGAACAACTTGGATCTTCGTTGGATTGGAAATTCTTTTATTCTCATCTTGCACCATTTTCTTTGCTCAAAATGCTTCACATGTTCAAGTCTTTTGTTTTGAATCAACAAACTGAAAAATAAAACAATGTTAGAAGTAGATAACTTACAATAAAAGAAAAGGAAAGGATTAAATTCATGAATGATTGAGTTTGGACTCTTAATGTTTTTCATGGTTATGTTCATTGAATCTTCCCTTTCATAAGGTTCATTAAATCTTGAGTATGAGGTGAATGTACTTTGAAGGTTAATGAACATGTTCTTTATAATTTCAAGTGACATGTCACTTGCAATCTTTTCATTTTCTCTTCTACACGCACTTCCCTCTTTGCTCCCAAATTCAATCTTTTCAACTTTCTTCATGGATTTAGTTTTCTTCCATTCCTCTATATGTTATTTGACGATAACTTGGCATTCATGGACTTGATTTGGGCACATTGGAACAATGTGATCTTTCTCCCTTGGTGTTCGAATGAATACTCGTTGGAGAACCCATCATGCAATGCTCGTTTATCAAACTGCCAAGAATGTCCGAGGAGTAGATGTCTTGAATTCATGGAAACAACATAACACAAGACTTCATCTCCATATCTCCCATTTGAAAATGACACAAGTACTTGCTCTATGACTTCTAACTCTTCATCTTCATTTAGTCCTTGCAAAACATACGGACTGGGATCTTTGAACGTTATAAGCCCCAACTTCTCGACCATGTATGTGCTTGCAAGATTTGCACAACTTCCACCATTAATGGCTACAAGGCATACTTTATCATTCACATGAAAATGAGTATGAAATGGTTTCCTCCTTTGATGTCCGTATTCCATTCGAAAGATGGGAGAATTGCTAGTGAAAAATTAATGGTTGAATAAGATGAAAGGACCTTACCAATAATCACTCACAAATCCTCACGATCACTAAAAAAAATGATGATGCTCCACTCAATGCTCATGTTTGTACTTGGGAATATAAATTGGCTTTTGCAATTCCCTTTATGATCTCACACACTCAATTAGCATTTTTCCACTTGTTCCTCTCTTGTCGAGTTCTTTTAAGAACTAAGTCGAGACCTATCAGTGCTATAGACGTCGGCTGAAAAGTCCGTTAGTGTAGAGGGAAAAATATACAGGTAGAAATAATAAATAATGAAGGGTGGTCTTACAACAGGAAGAAAAATAAAGAAAGGTTTACTTACTATGCAATGATACTCACCACCTTCCTAGAAGAAACAATCAAAGGTCTTGAAGGCTTCTTTAGGATCGGTTGAAATGATGATGTTGCTTGTCACCTTTGACACCTCTTTGCATTTTGCTTTTTTTGTTTCATTTCTTTAGTTTTTCTTCACTTGGAATCCCTTGTTGATGTTGGGATTAACTTGCGGATTTTTTTTTATTTTACTTTTTATTGAATGGTAGGATGTTTCTTTTGCTTGTTCTTATTGCAATCCATCAGAGCTCTGATACCATTTTATACAGTTCAACCTAGCCTCACTTGGATGGATGGAGAAGTAAAGGTTGTACCTTTTATTGTTTCGATCTAGGAAAGCAACAAGGATCCTGCACAAACAAGAAAGCTAAAAAAAATAGTTAAATGGAAGTAATGAAATATAAGGATAAATATGGCATCGGAAAATATATATAAGTTGGTGATATGTTTAAAGGAAATGATGAAATATGGTAATGGAAGTAGAATGAAGGTGATGGAGATGAATATGAAAAGTAGTATCTCAAAGAAGAACAAATGTTAAAGAACAAAGACTCAAACTTTATATTGCTTCTTGAAGGGATGGTAAACAAGGACTTTGATCCACTATCTATAAAGAGATAGGAACCAAAAGTATCAGGATGAAATAGATAGGGGTGACTCCACAAGCATAAGCTTGATAAGTCGATAAAGTTCACTTAAGAACTAAAGAGAGAAACTCTCACAAATATTTGATTAAACAAAGTCAATTGGTTGTTACAAATGAAATGGAAAGCTATTTATAGGCATAAGAGATTTCTTGGATGCTTATACAAGATTTAATGATTGAAAAGTTATGGATGAATGTTCATCCTTAAGTAAATACAATGTACGACCCCTATGCAAGTTCATGGACTAATAAAATAAATGAATGTTCATCCATTTAAGTGAATACATCTTCATAGCCGAATACATCCTCTCTTGATGAGAACATGTTGGTTCATTTCCTTGCATGAATTTGGAGGAATGTTTCATTGCATGTTCAGCCCCCGTTGGAATGCATGCACCAAGTGTGAACGTGACTCATAGGCTCCCTTCCTGCACTTGGATTTGGTGAATGAGTTTGAAAATAATGCATCCATCTCCCTTGAATGTGAACAAATCCTTTAGCCTCATTGTATGATTGTACACGCCATAAATGGATTCATGAAGGTGGAAATGCATCAGGTGTGAACATGGCTCTTCATATGGTTGTAAATCCCGTATTTATTTCCAGCCTGCACTGTCTTAATTAATCTGGGCATATATTCAGCTCCCAATATCAGATTGATATGATTCAAAGTGCGCTGGAAAGATAAGAGATAGGGGAGTAAATGTTACGCAGACTTCATCACCCAAAGATTTTTGGAACATGTACAAAAACGGCGATATCTATGAGTGACGTGAATCATTCCATTGGATTGCCTTGAATGTACCTTGTACTAAATACAAAATGTATATAAGTTACAATGCTCAAGGAAATGAATAAGTAATAATAACATTCTAATGTAACACATGATGCCATGGCTAATTTGTTAATGGAATTTATATGACAACATAAGTAAGGAATGTGTAACATATGCATGAAACAAGCTAATTAAAGTTATGACATGCATGAATATCATATAGGATGCAAACATAGGACAATATATGAATATTCAAGCATAGTTTAGAATGTCGAAGCATGCTTATAACACATATAAAGCATAAATGAGTAAATAAGTAATAAAATAAGGAAGAACTCCCTTAGAATAATCATGGAAGAACTTCAACGTTGTGAGCATATTTTGTTTGAACATGGTGGTCGGTAGGATCATGTCATCCCCCTTCTTTAAGGCGATTTGTCCCCAAATCGATGATTATTACATAAGGGAACAACTTGGATTTTCGTTGGATTGGAAATTCTTTTATTCTCTTCTTGCACCGTTTTCTTTGCTCAAAAGGCTTCACATGTTCAAGTCTTTTGTTTTGAATCAACAACCTGAAAAATAAAACAAAGTTAGAAGTAGATAACTTACAATCAAAGAAACGGAAAGGATTAAATTCATGAATGAATGAGTTTGGACTCTTAATGTTCTCCATGGTTATGTTCATTGAATCTTCCCTTTTATAAGGTTCAATCGATCTTGAGTATGAGGTGAATGTACTTTGAAGGTTAATGAACATGTTCTTTATAATTTCAAGTGACACATCTTTTGGAATTTCAAAAGAAATGACGCTTGAATCATCTTGAATGTCCCATGGAATAACATGCAAATTCAAAGAATGAATAGAAGAAAAACATTGATTAATATAAACCAAAACTTGCTTCTCCTCACATTCTTTTCTTTCATGCTCATGTTTTTCAATACACTCATCTTCACTCTCAATGCTCTTACTCTTATTTTCAATTACTGCAATGGTTTTCTCATGCAAAATCACACTCTCATTTTTAACTCCAAATGTCCTAGTTTTCTCACAAAGTTCTTCTTTGAGTTGTGCATGTTCAACTCCACCGTATCTTTTAACCACATCATCACTTGCAATCTTTTCATTTTCTCTTCTACAAGCACTTCTCTCTTTGCTCCCAAATTCAATCTTTTCAACTTTCTTCATGGATTTAGTTTTCTTCCATTCCTCTATATGTGATTTGACGATAACTTGGCATTCATGGACTTGATTTGGGCACATTAGAACCAACGTGATCTTTCTCTATTGGTGTTTGAATGAATACTCGTTGGAGAACCCATCATACAATGCTCGTTTATCAAACTGCCAAGGACGTCCGAGGAGTAGTTGTCTTGAATTCATGGAAACAACATCACAAAAGACTTCATCTTCATATCTCCCAATTGAAAATGGCACAAGTACTTGCTCTATGACTTCTAACTCTTCATCTTCATACGGACTGGGATGTTTGAACGTTATAAGCCCCAACTTCTCGACCATGTATGTGCTTAAAAGATTTGCACAACTTCCACCATCAATGGCTACAAGCATACTTTATCATTCACATGAAAACGAGTATGAAATGGATTTCTCCTTTGTTTTTCGCATTCCATTCAAAAGATGGGAGAATTGTTAGTGAAAAATTAATTGTTGAATAAGATGAAAGGACTGTACCAATAATCACTCACAAATCCTCACGATCACTCCAAAAAAAATGATGATGCTCCTCTCAACGCTCATGTTTGTACTTGGGAATATAAATTGGCTTTTGCAATTCCTCTTATGATCTCACACACTTAATTAGTATTTTTCCACTTGTTTCTCTCTTGTAAATTTGTTTTAAGAACTAACTCGAGACCTTTCAAGTGCTATAGACGTCGGCTGAAAAGTTCTTTAGTGTAGAGGGAAAAATATACAGGTAGAAAGAATAAATAATGAAGGGTGGTCTTACAAAAGGGAAGAAAAAATAAAGAAAGGTTTACTTACTATGCAATGATACTCACCATCTTCCTAGAAGAAACAATCAAAGGTCTTGAAGACTTCTTTAGAATCGGTTGAAATGATGACGTTGCTTGTCACCTTTGGTACCTATTTCCATTTTGCTTTCTTTGTTTCATTTCTTTAGTTTTTCTTCAATTGGAATCCCTTGTTGATGTTGGGATTAACTTACGGATTTTTTTTGATTTTAAATTTTATAAAATGGTAGGATATTGCTTTTTCTTGTTCTTATTGCAATCCATCATAGCTCTGATACCATTTTATACAGTTCAACCTAGCCTCACTTGAATGGATGGTGAAGTAAAGGTTGTACCTTTTATTGTTTCGATCTAGGAAAGCAACAAGGATCCTGCACAAACAAGAAAGCTAAAAAAAATAGTTAAATGGAAGTAATGAAATGTAAGGATAAATATGGCATCAGAAAATATATATAAGTTGGTGATATGTTTAAAGGAAATGATGAAGTATGGTAATGGAAGTAGAATGAAGGTGATGGAGATGAATATGAAAAGTAGTATCTCAAATAAGAACAAATGTTAAAGAACAAAGACTCAAACTTTATATTGCTTCTTGAAGGGATGGTAAACAAGGACTTTGATCCACTATCTATAAAGAGATAGGAACCAGAAGTATCAGGATGAAATAGAAAGGGGTGACTCCACAAGCATAAGCTTGATAAGTCGATAAAGTTCACTTAAGAACTAAAGAGAGAAACTCTCATAATTATTTGATTTAACAAAGTCAATTGGTTGCTACAAATGAAATGGAAAGCTATTTATAGGCCTAAGATATTTCTAGGGATGCACATACAAGATTTAATGATTGAAAAGTCAAGGATGAATCTTCATCCTTAAGTAAATACAATGTATGACCCCAATGCAAGTTCATGGACTAATAAAATAAATTAATGTTCATCCATTTAAATGAATACATCTTCATAGCCAAATTCATCCTCTCTTGATGTGAACATGTTGGTTCATTTCCTTGCTTGAATTTGGAGGAAAGTTTCACTGTATGTTCAACCCCCTTTGGAATGCATGCACCAAGTGTGAACGTGACTCATAGGCTCCCTTCATGCACTTGGATTTGGTGAATGAGTTTGAAAATAATGCATCCATCTCCCTTGAATGTGAAAAAGTCCTTTAGACTCATTGTATGATATTACACGCCATAAATGGATTCATGAAGGTGGAAATGCATCAGGTGTAAACATGGCTCTTCATTTGGTTATAAATCCCGTATTTATTTCCAGCCTCCACTGTCTTAATTAATCTGGTCATATATTGAGTTCCCAATATCGGATTGATACGATTCAAAGTGCGTTAGAAAGATAAGATACAGGGGAGTAAATGTTATGCAGACTTCATCACCCAAAGATGCTTGGAACATGTTCAAAAATGGAGATCTCTATGAGTGACGTGAATATGTCCATTGGATTGCCTTAAATGTACCTTGTACTAAATACAAAATGTATATAAGTTACAATGCCCAAGGTAATGAATAAGTAATAATAACATTCTAATGTAACACATGATGTCATGGCTAATATAATAATGCAATTTATATGATAACCTTAAGTATGGAATGTGTAACATATGCATGAAACAAGCTAATTAAAGATGTGACATGCATGAATATCATATAGGATGCAAACATAGGACAATATATTAATATTCAAGCACAATTTAGAATGTCCAAGCATGCTTATAACACATATGAAGCATAAATGAGTAAATAAGTAATAAAATAAGGAAGAACTCCCTTAGAATCATCATGGAAGAACTTCAAAGTTGTGAGCATATTTTGTTTGAACATGGTGGTCGGTAGGATCACGTCATCCCCCCTTCTTTAAGGCGATTTGTCCCCAAATCGATGCTTGGTACATAAGGGAACAACTTGGATCTTCGTTGGATTGGAAATTCTTTTATTCTCATCTTGCACCGTTTTCTTTGCTCAAAATGCTTCACATGTTCAAGTCTTTTGTTTTGAATCAACAAACTGAAAAATAAAACAATGTTAGAAGTAGATAACTTACAATCAAAGAAAAGGAAATGATTAAATTCATGAATGAATGAGTTTGGACTCTTAATGTTTTCAATGGTTATGTTCATTGAATCTTCCCTTTCATAAGGTTAATTCGATCTTGAGTATGAGGTGAATGTACTTTGAAGGTTAATGAACATGTTCTTTATAATTTCAAGTGACACATGTTTCAAACTCCAAATATCCTAGTTTTCTCACAATGTTCTTCTTTGATTTGTGCATGTTCAACTCACCGTATCTTTTAACCAAAACATCACTTGCAATCTTTTTATTTTCTCTTCTACACGCACTTCCCTCTTTGCTCCCAAATTCAAATCTTTTCAACTTTCTTCATGGATTAGTTTTCTTTCCTCTATATGTGATTTGACGATAACTTGGCATTCATGGACTTGATTTGGGCACATTGGAACAACGTGATCTTTCTCCCTTGGTGTTTGAATGAATACTCGTTGGAGAACCCATCATACAATGCTCGTTTATCAAACTGCCAAGAATGTCCGAGGAGTAGATGGCTTGAATTCATGGAAACAACATAACACAAGACTCCATCTTCATATCTCCCAATTGAAATGACACAAGTACTTGCTCTCTGACTTCTAACTTCATCTTCATTAGTCGTTAAAACATACGGACTGGGATGTTTGAACGTTATAAGCCCCAACTTCTCGACCATGTATGTGCTTGCAAGAATTGCACAACTTCCACCATCAATGGCTACAGGCATACTTTATCATTCACAAAACGGTATGAAATGGATTCCTCCTTGATGTCCGTATTCCATTTTAAAGATGGGAGAATTGCTAGTGAAAAATTTTCCATTTTAAAGACGGGAGAATTGCTAGTGAAAAATTAATGGTTGAATAAGATGAAATGACCTTACCAATAATCACTCACAAATCCTCACAATCACTCAAAAAAAATGATGATGCTCCACTCAACGCTCATGTTTGTACTTGGGAATATAAATTGGCTTTTGCAATTCCCTTTATGATCTCACACACTCAATTAGCATTTTCCACTTGTTCCTCTCTTGTCAAGTTCTTTTAAGAACTAACTAGAGACCTTTCAAGTGCTATAGACGTCGGCTGAAAAGGTCAGATAATGAGGGAAAAATATACATGTAGAAATAATAAATAATGAAGGGTGGCCTTACAAAATGAAGAAAAATAAAGAAAGGTTTACTTACTATGCAATGATACTCACCACCTTCATAGAAGAAACAATCAAAGGTCATGAAGACTTCTTTAGGATCGGTTGAAATGATGATGTTGCTTGTCACCTTTGACACCTCTTTGCATTTTGCTTTCTTTGTTTCATTTCATTAGTTTTTCTTCACTTGGAATCCCTTGTTGATGTTGGGATTCACTTGCGGATTTTTTTTATTTTACTTTTTATTCAATGGTAGGATGTTGCTTTTGCTTGTTCTTATTGCAATCCATCATAGCTCTGATACCATTTTATACAGTTCAACCTAGCCTCACTTGGATGGATGGTGAAGTAAAGGTTGTCCCTTTTATTGTTTAGATCTAGGAAAGCAACAAGGATCCTGCGCAAACAAGAAAGCTAAAAAAATAGTTAAATGGAAGTAATGAAATGTAAGGATAAATATAGCATCGGAAAATATATATAAGTTGGTGATATGTTTAAAGGAAATGATGAAATATGGTAATGGAAGTAGAATGAAGGTGATGGAGATGAATATGAAAAGTAGTATCTCAAAGAAGAACAAATGTTAAAGAAAAAAGACTCAAACTTTATATTGCTTCTTGAAGGGATGGTAAACAAGGACGTTGATCCACTATCTATAAAGAGATAGGAACCAGAAGTATCAGGATGAAATAGATAGGGGTGACTCCACAAGCATAAGATTGATAAGTCGATAAAGTTCACTTAAGAACTAAAGAGAGAAACTCTCACAAATATTTGATTAAACATGTTGTTCATTTACTTGCATGATATTTGGAGGAATGTTTCATTGCATGTTCAGCCCCCGTTGGAATGCACGCACCAAGTGTGAACGTGACTCATAGGCTCCCTTCCTGCACTTGGATTTGGTGAATGCGTTTGAAAATAATGCATCCATCTCCCTTGAATGTGAACAACTCCTTTAGCCTCATTGTATGATTTTACACGCCATAAATGGATTCATGAAGGTGGAAATGCATCAGGTGTGAACATGGCTCTTCATTTGGTTGTAAATCACGTATTTATTTCCAGCCTGAACTGTCTTAATTAATCTGGGCATATATTAAGCTCCCAATATCGGATTGATATGATTCAAAGTGCGTTGGAAAGATAAGAGATAGGGAGTAAATGTTACGCAGACTTCATTACCCAAAGATGCTTGGAACATGTTCAAAAATGGCGATATCTATGAGTGATGTGAATCATTCCATTGGATTGCCTTGAATGTACCTTGAACTAAATACAAAATGTATATAAGTTTCAATGCTCAAGGTAATGAATAAGTAATAATAACATTCTAATGTAACACATGATGCCATGGCTAATATAATAATGCAATTTATATGACAACATAAGTAAGGAATGTGTAACATATGCATGAAACAAGCTAATTAAAGATATGACATGCATGAATATCATATAGGATGCAAACATATGACAATATATGAAATTCAAGCATAGTTTAGAATGTCCAAGCATGCTTATAAACATATAAAGCATAAATGAGTAAATAAGTAATAAAATAAGGAAGAACTCCCTTAGAATAATCATGGAAGAACTTCAACGTTGTGAGCATATTTTGTTTGAACATGGTGGTCGGTAGGATCACGTCATCCCCCCTTCTTTAATGCGATTTGTCCCCAAATCGATGATTATTACATAAGGGAACAACTTGGATTTTCATTGGATTGGAAATTCTTTTATTCTCATCTTGCACCATTTTCTTTGCTCAAAAGGCTTCACATGTTCAAGTCTTTTGTTTTGAATCAACAACCTGAAAAATAAAACAATGTTAGAAGTAGATAACTTGCAATCAAAAAAAAGAAAATGATTAAATTCATGAATGAATGAGTTTGGACTCTTAATGTTCTCCATGGTTATGTACATTGAATCTTCCCTTTCATAAGGTTCATTCGATCTTAAGTTTGAGGTGAATGTACTTTGAAGGTTAATGAACATGTTCTTTATAATTTCAAGTGACACATCTTTTGGAATTTCAAAAGAATTGACGCTTGAATCATCTTGAATGTCCCATGGAATAACATGCAAATTCAAAGAATGAATAGAAGAAAAACATTGATTAATATAAACCAAAACTTGCTTCTCCTCACATTCTTTTCTTTCATGCTCATGTTTTTCAATACACTCATCTTCACTCTCAATGCTCTTACTCTTATTTTCAATTACTGCAATGGTTTTCTCATGCAAAATCACACTCTCATTTTTAACTCCAATTGTCCTAGTTTTCTCACAAAGTTCTTCTTTGAGTTGTGCATGTTCAACTCCACCGTATCTTTTAACCACAGCATCACTTGCAATCTTTTCATTTTCTCTTCTACAAGTACTTCCCTCTTTGGTCCCAAATTCAATCTTTTCACTTTCTTCATAGATTTAGTTTTCTTCCATTCCTCTATATGTGATTTGACGATAACTTGGCATTCATGGACTTGATTTGGGCACATTAGAACCAACGTGATCTTTCTCCCTTGGTGTTTGAATGAATACTCGTTGGAGAACCCATCATACAATGCTCGTTTATCAAACTGCCATGGACGTCCGAGGAGTAGTTGTCTTGAATTTATGGAAACAACATCACAAAAGACTTCATCTTCATATCTCCCAATTGAAAATGACACAAGTACTTGCTCTATGACTTCTAACTCTTCATCTTCATTTAGTCCTTGCAAAATGTACGGACTGGGATGTTTGAACGTTATAAGCCCCAACTTCTCGACCATGTATGTGGTTGAAAGATTTGCACAACTTCCACCATCAATGGCTACAAGCATACTTTATCATTCACATGAAAACGACTATGAAATGGATTCCTCCTTTGTTGTTCGTATTCCATTCAAAAGATGGGAGAATTGTTAGTGAAAAATTAATTGCTGAATAAGATGAAAGGATCGTACCAATAATCACTCACAAATCCTCACGATCACTCAAAAAAAATGATGATGCTCCTCTCAACGCTCATGTTTGTAATTGGGAATATAAATTGGCTTTTGCAATTCCTCTTATGATCTCACACACTCAATTAGTATTTTTCTACTTGTTCCTCTCTTGTAAAGTTGTTTTAAGAACTAACTCGAGACCTTTCAAGTGCTATAGAAAGGTAGAAAGAATAAATAATGAAGGGTGGTCTTACAAAAGGAAGAAAAATAAAAAAGTTTTACTTACTATGCAATGATACTCACCACCTTCATAGAAGAAATAATCAAAGGTCTTGAAGACTTCTTTAGGGTCGGTTGAAATGATGATTTTGCTTGTCACCTTTGGCACCTCTTTGCATTTTTCTTTCTTTGTTTCCTTTCTTTAGTTTTTCTTCACTTGGAATCCCTTGTTGATGTTGGGATTAACTTGTGGATTTTTTTTATTTTGCTTTTTATTGTATTGTAGGAAGTTGCTTTTGCTTGTTCTTGTTGCAATCCATCATAGCTCTGAAACCATTTTGTACAGTTCAACCTAGCCTCACTTGGATGGATGGTGAAGTCAAGGTTGTACATTTGATTATTTCGATCTAGGAAATCAACAAGGATCCTGCACAAACAAGAAAGCTAAAAAAGTAGTTAAATGGAAGTAATGAAATGGAAGGATAAATATGGCAGCGAAAAATATATATAAGTTGGTGATACGTTTAAAGGAAATGATGAAGTATGGTAATGGAAGTAGAATGAAGTGATGGAGATGAATATGTAAAGTAGTATCTCAAAGAAGACTCAAAGAAGAACTAATGTTAAAGAACAAAGACTCAGACTTTATATTGCTTCTTTAAGGGATGGTAAACAAGGACTTTGATCCACTATCTATAAAGAGATAGGAACCAGAAGTATCAGGATGAAACACAGAGGGGTGACTCCACATGCATAAGATTGATAAGTCGATAAAGTTCACTTAAGAACTAAAGAGAGAAACTCTCACAAATATTTGATTAAACAAAGTCAATTGGTTGTTACAAATGAAATGGAAAGCAATTTATAGGCCTAAGAGATGTCTAGGACGCACATACAAGATTTAATGATTGAAAATTCATAGATGAATGTTCATCCTTAAGTAGATACAATGTACAACCCCTATGCAAGTTCATGGACTAATAAAATAAATGAATGTTCATCCATTTAAGGGTATACATCTTCAAAGCCGAATTCATCCTCTCTTGATGTGAACATGTTGGTTCATTTCCTTGCATGAATTTGGAGGAATGTTTCATTGTATGTTCGCCCCCCTTTGGAATGCATGCACCAAGTGTGAACGTGACTCATAGGCTCCCTTCCTGCACTTCCTTGAATGTGAACAAGTCCTTTAGCCTCATTGTATAATTGTACACGCCATAAATGGATTCATGAAGGTGGAAATGCATCAGGTGTGAACATGGCTCTTCATTTGGTTCTAAATCCCGTATTTATTTCCAGCCTGCACTATCTTAATTAATTTTGGCATATATTCAGCTCCCAATATTGGATTGATACGATTCAAAGTGCGTTGGAAAGATAATAGATAGGGGAGTAAATGTTACGAAGACTTCATTACCCAAAGATGCTTGGAACATGTTCAAAAAAGGCGATCTCTATGAGTGACGTGAATCTTTCCATTAGACTGCCTTGAATGTACCTTGTACTAAATACAAAATGTATATAAGTTACAATGCTCAAGGTAATGAATAAGTAATAATAACATTCTAATGTAACACATGATGCCAAGGCTAATATAATAATGCAATTTATATGACAACATAAGTAAGGGGTGTGTAACATATGCATAAACAAGCTAATTAAACATGTGACATGCATGAATATCATATAGGTTGCAAACATAGGACAATATATGAATATTCAAGCATAGTTTAGAATGTCCAAGCATGCTTATAACACATATAAAGCATAAATGAGTAAATAAGTAATAAAATAAGGAAGAACTCCCTTAGAATCATCATGGAAGAACTTCAAAGTTGTGAGCAGATTTTGTTTGAACATGGTGGTCGGTAGGATCACGTCATCCCCATTCTTTAATGCGATTTGTCCCCAAATCGATGCTTGGTACATAAGGGAACAACTTGGATCTTCGTTGGATTGAAAATTCTTTTATTCTCATCTTGCACCGTTTTCTTTGCTCAAAATGCTTCACATGTTCAAGTCTTTTGTTTTGAATTAATAACCTGAAAAATAAAACAAAGTTAGAAGTAGATAACTTACAATCAAAGAAAAGGAAAGGATTAAATTCATGAATGAATGAGTCTGGACTCTTAATGTTCTCCATGGTTATGTTAATTGAATCTTTGCTTTCATAAGGTTCATTCGATCTTGAGTATGAGGTGAATGTACTTTGAAGGTTAATGAACATGTTCTTTATAATTTCAAGTGACACATCTTTTGGAATTTCAAAAGAAATAACGCTTGAATCACCTTGAATGTCCCTTGGAATAACATGCAAATTCAAATAATGAATAGAAGAAAAACATTGATTAATATAAACCAAAACTTGCTTCTCCTCACATTCTTTTCTTTCATGCTCATGTTTTTCAATACACTTATCTTCACTCTCAATGCTCTTACTCATATTTTCAATTACTCCAATGGTTTTTCCCATGCAAAATCACACTCTCATTTTCAACTCTAAATGTCCAAGTTTTCTCACAATGTTCTTCTTTGATTTGTGCATGTTCAACTCCACCGTATCTTTTAACCACAGCATCACTTGCAATCTTTTCATTTTCTCTTCTACATGCACTTTCCTCTTTGCTCCCAAATTCAATCTTTTCAACTTTCTTCCCTTCCTCTATATGTGATTTGACGATAACATGGCATTTATGGACTTGATTTGGGCACATTGGAACCAACGTGATTGTTCTCCCATGGTATTTGAATGAATACTAATTCGAGAACCCATCATGCAATGCTCGTTTATCAAACTGCAAAGAATGTCCCAGGAGTAGATGGCTTGAATTCATGGAAACAACATCACATAAGACTTCATCTTCATATCTCCCAATTGAAAATGACACAAGTACTTGCTCTATGACTTCTAACTCTTCATCTTCATTTAGTCCTTGCAAAATATATAGACTTGGAATCCCTTATTGATGTTGGGATAAACTTGCGGATTTTTTTTATTTTGCTTTTTATTGAATGGTAGGATGTTGCTTTTGCTTGTTCTTATTGCAATCCAGCATAGCTTTGATATCATTTGATACAGTTCAACCTAGCCTCACTTGGATGGATGATGAAGTAAAGGTTGTACCTTTTATTGTTTCGATCTAGGAAAGCAACAAGGATCCTGCACAAACAAGAAAGCCAAAAAAATAGTTAAAAGGAAGTAATGAAATGGAAGGATAAATATGGTAGTGGAAAATATATATAAGTTGGTGATACGTTTAAAGGAAATGACGAAGTATGGTAATGGAAGTAGAATAAAGGTGATGGAGATGAATATGAAAAGTACTATCTCAAAGAAGACTCAAAGAAGAACCAATGTTAAAGAACAAAGACTCAGACTTTATATTGCTTCTTTAAGGGATGGTAAACAAGGACTTTGATCCACTATCTATAAAGAGATAGGAACCAGAAGTATCAGGATAAAATAGATAGGGGTGACTCCACAATCATAAGCTTGATAAGTCGATAAAGTTTACTTAACAACTAAAGAGAGAAACTCTCACAAATATTTGATTAAACAAAGTCAATTAGTTGCTACAAATGAAATGGAAAGCTATTTATAGGCCTAAGAGATGTCTAGGATGCACATACAAGATTTAATGATTGAAAAGTCATGGATGAATGTTCATCCTTAAGTAGATACAATGTACGACCCCTATGCAAGTTCATGGACTAATAAAATAAATGAATGTTCATCCATTTAAGTGAATACATCTTCATAGCCAAATTAATCCTCTCTTGATGTGAACATGTTGGTTCATTTCCTTGCATGAATTTGGAGGAATGTTTCATTGTATGTTCGGCCCCCTTTGGAATGCATGCACCAAGTGTGAACGTGACTCCTAGGCTCCCTTCCTGCACTTGGATTTGGTGAATGAGTTTGAAAATAATGCATCCATCTCCCTTGAATGTGAAAAAGTCCATTAGCCGCATTGTACGATTGTACAAGCCATAAATGGATTCATGAAGGCGGAAATGCATCAGGTGTGAACATGGCTCTTCGTTTGGTTGTAAATCCCGTATTTATTTCCATCCTGCACTTTCTTAATTAATATGGGCATATATTGAGCTCCCAATATCGGATTGATACGATTCAAAGTACGTTGGAAAGATAAGAGATAGGGGAGTAAATGTTACGCAGACTTCATCACCCAAAGATGCTTGGAACACGTTCAAAAATGGAGATCTCTATGAGTGACGTGAATCTGTCCATTGGATTGCCTTGAATGTACTTTGTACTAAATACAAAGTGTATATAAGTTACAATGCCCAAGTTAATGAATAAGTAATAATAACATTCTAATGTAACACATACAATTTATATGATAACATAAGTAAGGAATGTGTAACATATGCATGAAACAAGCTAATTAAAAGATGTGACTAGCATGAATATCATATAGGATGCAAACATAGGACAATATATGAATATTAAAGCATAGTTTAGAATGTCCAAGCATGCTTATAACACATATAAAGCATAAATGAGTAAATAAGTAATAAAATAAGGAAGAACTCCCTTAGAATCATCATGGAAGAACCTCAAAGTTGTGAGCATATTTTGTTTGAACATGGTGGTCGGTAGGATCACGTCATCCACCCTTCTTTAAGGCGATTTGTCCCCAAATCGATGCTTGGTACATAAGGGAACAACTTGGATCTTCGTTGGATTGGAAATTCTTTTATTCTCATCTTGCCCCATTTTCTTTGCTCAAAATGCTTCACATGCTCAAGTCTTTTGTTTTGAATCAACAACCTGAAAAATAAAACAAAGTTAGAAGTAGATAACTTACAATCATGGACTTCATGGACTTGATTTGGGCACATTGGAACCAACGTGATTGTTCTCCCATGGTATTTGAATGAATACTCATTCGAGAACCTATAATGCAATGCTCGTTTATCAAACTGCAAAGAATGTCCTAGGAGTAGATGGCTTGAATTCATGGAAACATCACAGAAGACTTCATCTTCATATCTCCCAATTGAAAATGACACAAGTACTTGCTCTATGACTTCTAACTCTTCATCTTCATTTAGTCCTTGCAAAATATATGGACTTGGAATCCCTTATTGATGTTGGGATAAACTTGCGGATTTTTTTTATTTTGCTTTTTATTGAATGGTAGGATGTTGCTTTTGCTTGTTCTTATTGCAATCCAACATAGCTTTGATACCATTTGATACAGTTCAACCTAGCCTCACTTGGATGGATGGTGAAGTAAAGGTTGTACCTTTTATTGTTTCGATCTAGGAAAGCAACAAGGATCCTGCACAAACAAGAAAGCCAAAAAAATAGTTAAAAGGAAGTAATGAAATGGAAGGATAAATATGGTAGTGGAAAATATATATAAGTTGGTGATACGTTTAAAGGAAATGACGAAGTATGGTAATGGAAGTAGAATAAAGGTGATGGAGATGAATATGAAAAGTACTATCTCAAAGAAGACTAAATGAAAAGTTACAATGCCCAAGTTAATGAATAAGCAATAATAACATTCTAATGTAACACATACAATTTATATGATAACATAAGTAAGGAATGTGTAACATATGCATTAAACAAGCTAATTAAAAGATGTGACTAGCATGAATATCATATAGGATGCAAACATAGGACAATATATGAATATTAAAGCATAGTTTAGAATGTCCAAGCATGCTTATAACACATATAAAGCATAAATGAGTAAATAAGTAATAAAATAAGGAAGAACTCCCTTAGAATCATCATGGAAGAACTTCAAAGTTGTGAGCATATTTTGTTTGAACATGGTGGTCGGTAGGATCACGTCATCCACCCTATCTTTAAGGCGATTTGTCCCCAAATCGATGCTTGGTACATAAGGGAACAACTTGGATCTTCGTTGGATTGGAAATTCTTTTATTCTCATCTTGCCCCATTTTCTTTGCTCAAAATGCTTCACATGCTCAAGTCTTTTGTTTTGAATCAACAACCTGAAAAATAAAACAAAGTTAGAAGTAGATAACTTATAATCATGGACTTCATGGACTTGATTTGGGCACATTGGAACCAACGTGATTGCTCTCCCATGGTATTTGAATGAATACTCATTCGAGAACCCATCATGCAATGCTCGTTTATCAAACTGCAAAGAATGTCCTAGGAGTAGATGGCTTGAATTCATGGAAACATCACAGAAGACTTCATCTTCATATCTCCCAATTGAAAATGACACAAGTACTTGCTCTATGACTTCTAACTCTTCATCTTCATTTAGTCCTTGCAAAATATATGGACTTGGAATCCCTTATTGATGTTGGGATAAACTTGCGGATTTTTTTTATTTTGCTTTTTATTGAATGGTAGGATGTTGCTTTTGCTTGTTCTTATTGCAATCCAACATAGCTTTGATACCATTTGATACAGTTCAACCTAGCCTCACTTGGATGGATGGTGAAGTAAAGGTTGTACCTTTTATTGTTTCGATCTAGGAAATCAACAAGGATCCTGCACAAACAAGAAAGCTAAAAAAATAGTTAAAAGGAAGTAATGAAATGGAAGGATAAATATGGTAGTGGAAAATATATATAAGTTGGTGATATGTTTAAAGGAAATGACGAAGTATGGTAATGGAAGTAGAATAAAGGTGATGGAGATGAATATGAAAAGTACTATCTCAAAGAAGACTAAATGAAAAGTTACAATGCCCAAGTTAATGAATAAGCAATAATAACATTCTAATGTAACACATACAATTTATATGATAACATAAGTAAGGAATGTGTAACATATGCATTAAACAAGCTAATTAAAAGATGTGACTAGCATGAATATCATATAGGATGCAAACATAGGACAATATATGAATATTAAAGCATAGTTTAGAATGTCCAAGCATGCTTATAACACATATAAAGCATAAATTAGTAAATAAGTAATAAAATAAGGAAGAACTCCCTTAGAATCATCATGGAAGAACTTCAAAGTTGTGAGCATATTTTGTTTGAACATGGTGGTTGGTAGGATCACGTCATCCACCCTTCAAAGGTGATATGTTCATCCATTTAAGTGAATACATCTTCATACCCGAATTCATCCTCTCTTGATGTGAACATGTTGGTTCATTCCTTGCATGAATTTGGAGGAAAGTTTCACTGTATGTTCAGCCCCCTTTGGAATGCATGCACCAAGTGTGAACGTGACTCATAGGCTCCCTTCCTGCACTTGGATTTGGTGAATGAGTTTGAAAATAATGCATCCATCTCCCTTTAATGTGAAAAAGTCCTTTAGACTCATTGTATGATTTTACACGCCATAAATTGATTCATGAAGGTGGAAATGCATCAGGTGTGAACATGGCTCTTCATTTGGTTATAAATCCCGTATTTATTTCTAGCTTGCACTGACTTAATTAATCTTGGTATATATTGAGTTCCCAATATCGGATTGATACGATTCAAAGTGCGTTAGAAAGATATGATACAGGGGAGTAAATGTTATGCATACTTCATCACCCAAAGATGCTTGGAACATGTTCAAAAATGGAGATCTCTATGAGTGACGTGAATCTGTCCATTGGATTGCCTTGAATGTACCTTGTACTAAATACAAAATGTATATAAGTTACAATGCCCAAGGTAATGAATAAGTACTAATAACATTCTAATGTAACACATGATGTCATTGCTAATATAATAATGCAATTTATATGATAACATAAGTAAGGAATGTGTATCATATGCATGAAACAAGCTAATTAAAGATGTGACATGCATGAATATCATATAGGATGCAAACATAGGACAATATATGAATATTCAAGCACAATTTAGAATGTACAAGCATGCTTATAACACATATAAAGCATAAATGAGTAAATAAGTAATTAAATAAGGAAGAATTCCCTTAGAATCATCATGGAAGAACTTCAAAGTTGTGAGCATATTTTGTTTGAACATGGTGGTCGGTAGGATCACGTCATCCCCCCTTCTTTAAGGCGATTTGTCCCCAAATTGATGCTTGGTACATAAGGGAACAACTTGGATCTTCGTTGGATTGGAAATTCTTTTATTCTCATCTTGCACCGTTTTCTTTTCACAAAATGCTTCACATGTTCAAGTCTTTTGTTTTGAATCAACAAACTGAAAAATAAAACAATGTTAGAAGTAGATAACTTACAATCAAAGAAAAGGAAAGGATTAAATTCATGAATGAATGAGTTTGGACACTTAATGTTTTCCATGGTTATGTTCATTGAATCTTCCCTTTCATAAGGTTCATTCGATCTTGAGTATGAGGTGAATGTACTTTGAAGGTAATGAACATGTTCTTTATAATTTCAAGTGACACATCTTTTGGAATTTCAAACGAGATGACGCTTGAATCATATTGAATGTCCCTTGGAATAACATGCAAATTCAAAGAATGAATTGAAGAAAAACATTGACTAATATAAACCAAAACTTCCTTCTCCTCACATTCTTTTCTTTCATGCTCATGTTTTTCAATGCACTTATCTTCACTCTCAATACTCTTACTCTCATTTTCAATTACTCCAATGGTTTTCTCATGTAAAATCACACTCTCATTTTCAACTCCAAATATCCTAGTTTTCTCACAATGTTCTTCTTTGATTTGTGCATGTTCAACTCCACCGTATCTTTTAACCACAACATCACTTGCAATCTTTTCATTTTCTCTTCTACACGCACTTCCCTCTTTGCTCCCAAATTCAATCTTTTCAACTTTCTTCATGGATTTAGTTTTCTTCCATTCCTCTATATGTGATTTGACGATAACTTGGCATTCATGGACTTGATTTGGGCACATTGGAACAATGTGATCATTCTCCCTTGGTGTTTGAATGAATACTCGTTGGAGAACCCATCATACAATGCTCGTTTATCTAACTGCCAAGAATGTCCGAGGAGTAGATGGCTTGAATTCATGGAAATAACATAACACAAGACTTCATCTTCATATCTCCCAATTGAAAATGACACAAGTACTTGCTCTATGACTTTTAACTCTTCATCTTCATTTAGTCCTTGTAAAACATACGGACTGGGATGTTTGAACGTTATAAGCCCCAACTTTTCGACCATGTATGTGCTTGCAAGATTTGCACAACTTCCACCATCAATGGCTACAAGGCATACTTTATCATTCACATGAAAACGAGTATGAAATGGATTCCTCCTTTGATGTCCGTATTCCATTCGAAAGATGGGAGAATTGCTAGTGAAAAATTAATGGTTGAATAAGATGAAAGGACCTTACCAATAATCACTCACAAATCCTCACGATCACTACAAAAAAATGATGATGCTCCACTCAACGCTCATGTTTGTACTTGGGAATATAAATTGGCTTTTGCAATTCCCTTTATGATCTCACACACTCAATTAGCATTTTTCCACTTGTTCCTCTCTTGTAAAGTTGTTTTAAGAGCTAACTCGATACCTTTCAAGGGTTATAGACGTCGTCTGAAAAGTTCGTTAGTGTAGAGGGAAAAATATACAGGTAGAAATAATAAATAATGAAGGGTGGTCTTACAAAAGGAATAAAAATAAAGAAAGGTTTACTTACTATGCAATGATACTCACCACCTTCCTAGAAGAAACAATCAAAGGTCTTGAAGACTTCTTTAGGATCGGTTGAAATGATGATGTTGCTTGTCACCTTTGACACTTTTTTGCATTTTGCTTTCTTTTTTTCATTTCTTTAGTTTTTCTTCACTTGGAATCCCTTGTTGATGTTGGGATTAACTTGCGGATTTTTTTTATATTACTTTTTATTGAAAGGTAGGATGTTGGTTTTGCTTGATCTTATTGCAATCCATCATAGATCTGATACCATTTTATACAGTTCAACCTAGCCTCACTTAGATGGATGGTGAAGTAAAGGTTGTACATTTTATTGTTTCGATCTAGGAAAGCAACAAGGATCCTGCACAAACAAGAAAGCTAAAAAAAATAGTTAAATGGAAGTAATGAAATGTAAGGATAAATATGGGATCGAAAAATATATATAAGTTGGTGATACGTTTAAAGGAAATGATGAAATATGGTAATGGAAGTAGAATGAAGGTGATGGAGATGAATATGAAAAGTAGTATCTCAAAGAAGAACAAATGTTAAAGAACAAAGACTCAAACTTTATATTGCTTCTTGAAGGGATGATAAACAAGGACTTTGATCCACTATCTATATAGAGATAGGAACCAGAAGTATCAGGATGAAATAGATAGGGGTGACTCCACAAGCATAAGCTTGATAAGTCGATAAAGTTCACTTAAGAACTAAAGAGAGAAACTCTCATAAATATTTGATTAAACAAAGTCAATTGGTTGTTACAAATGAAATGGAAAGCTATTTATAGGCCTAAGAGATTTCTTGGATGCACATACAAGATTTAATGATTGAAAAGTCATGGATGAATGTTCATCCTTAAGTAAATACAATGTACGACCCCTATGCAAGTTCATAGACTAATAAAATAATTGAATGTTCATCCATTTAAGTGAATACATATTCATAGCCGAATTCATCCTCTATTGATGTGAACATGTTGGTTCATTTCCTTGCATGAATTTGGAGGAAAGTTTCATTGTATGTTCGACCCCTTTTTGAATGCATGCACCAAGTGTGAACGTGACTCATAGGCTCCCTTCCTGCACTTATATTTGGTGAATGAGTTTGAAAATAATGCATCCATCTCCCTTGAATGAGATAAAGTCCTTTAGACTCATTGTATGATTGTACACGCCATAAATGGGTTTATTTAGTCGTTGCAAAACATACGGACTGGGATGTTTGAACGTTATAAGCCCCAACTTCTCGACCATGTATGTGCTTGCAAGATTTGCACAACTTCCACCATCAATGGCTACAAGGCATACTTTATCATTCACATGAAAACGAGTATAAAATGGATTCCTCCTTTGATGTCCGTATTCCATTCGAAAGATGGGAGAATTGCTAGTGAAAAATTAATGGTTGAATAAGATGAAAGGACCTTACCAATAATCACTCACAAATCCTCACGACCTTTCACCTTTGATACCATTTGATATAGTTCAACCTATCCTCACTTGGATGGATGGTAAAGTCAAGGTTGTACCTTTGATTGTTTCGATCTAGGAAAGCAACAAGGATCCTGCACAAACAAGAAAGCTAAAAAAATATTTAAAAGGAAGTAATGAAATGGAAGGATAAATATGGCAGTGGAAAATATATATAAGTTGGTGATATGGTTAAAGGAAATAATGAAGTATGGTAATGGAAGTAGAATGAAGGTAATGGAGATGAATATGAAATGTTAGTATCTCAAAGAAGACTCAAAGAAGAACCAATATTAAAGAACAAAGACTCAGACTTTATATTGCTTCTTTAAGGGATGGTAAACAAGGAATTTGATCCACTATCTATAAAGATATAGGAACCAGAAGTATCATAATGAAATATAGGGGTGACTCCACAAGCATAAGCTTGATAAGTCGATAAAGTTCACTTAAGAACTAAATAGAGAAACTCTCACAAATATTTGATTAAACAAAGTCAATTAGTTGTTACAAATGAAATGGAAAGCTATTTATAGGCCTAAGAGATGTCTTGGATGCACATACAATATTTAATGATTGAAAATTCATGGATGAATGTTCATCCTTAAGTAGATAAATGTACGACCCCTATGCAAGGTAATGGACTAATAAAATAAATGAATGTTCATCCATTTAAGTGAATACATCTTAATAGCCAAATTCATCCTCTCTTGATGTGAACATGTTGGTTCATTTCCTTGCATGAATTTGGAGGAATGTTTCATTGTATGTTCGGCCCCGTTTGGAATGCATACACCAAGTGTGATCGTGACTTATAGGCTCCCTTCCTGCACTTGGATTTGGTGAATGAGTTTGAAAATAATGCATCCATCTCCCTTTAATGTGAACAAGTCCTTTAGCCTCATTGTATGATTGTACACGCCATAAATGGGTTCATTAAGGTGGAAAATGCATCAGGTGTGAACATGGCTCTTAATTTGGTTGTAAATCCCATATTTATTTCCAACCTGCATTATCTTAATTAATCTGGTATATATTGAGCTCCCAATATCGGATTGATACGATTCAAAGTGCGTTGGAAAGATAAGAGATAGGGGAGTAAATGCAACGCAGACTTCATCACCCAAATATGTGTGGAACATGTTTAAAAATGGCGATCTCTATGAGTGAAATGAATCTGTCCCTTGGGTTGCCTTGAATGTACCTTGTAATAAATACAAAATGTATATAAGTTATAATGCTCAAGGTAATGAATAAGTAATAATAACATTCTAATGTAACACATGCAATTTATATGATAACATAAGTAAGGAATCTGTAACATATGCATGAAACAAGCTAATTAAAAGATGTGACATGCATGAATATCATATAGGATGCAAACATAGGACAATATATGAATATTCAAGCATAGTTTAGAGTTTCCAAGCATGCTTATAACACATATAAAGCATAAATGAGTAAATAAGTAATAAAATAAGGAAGAACTCCCTTAGAATCATCATGCAAGAACTTCAAAGTTGTGAGCATATTTTGTTTGAACATGGTGGTCCGTAGGATCACGTCATCCCCCATTCTTTAAGGTGATTTGTCCCCATATTGATGCTTGGTACATAAGGCAACAACTTGGATCTTCGTTGGATTGGAAATTCTTTTATTCTCATCTTGCACCGTTTTCTTTGCTCAAAATGCTTCACATGTTCAAGTCTTTTGTTTTGAATCAACAACCTGAAAAATAAAACAAAGTTAGAAGTAGATAACTTACAATCAAAGAAAAGGAAAGGATTAAATTCATGATTGAATGAGTTTGGACTCTTAATGTTCTCCATGATTCTGTTCATTGAATCTTCGCTTTCATTAGGTTCATTTGATCTTGATTATGAGGTGAATGTACTTTGAAGGTTAATGAACATGTTCTTTATAATTTCAAGTGACACATCTTTTGGAATTTCAAAAGAAATGACGCTTGAATCATCTTGAATGTCCCTTGGAATAACATGTAAATTCAAAGAATGAATAGAAGAAAAACATTGATTAATATAAACCAAAACTTGCTTCTCCTCACATTCTTTTCTTTCTTGCTCATATTTTTCAATACACTCATCTTCACTCTCAATGCTCTTACTCTCATTTTCAATTACTCCAGTGGTTATCTCATGCAAAATCACACTCTCATTTTCAACTCCAAATGTCCTAGTTTTCTCACAATGTTCTTCTTTGATTTGTGCATGTTCAACTCCACCGTATCTTTTAACCATAGTATCACTTGCAATCTTTTCATTTTTTCTTCTACACGCACTTCCCTCTTTGCTCCCAAATTCAATCTTTTCAACTTTCTTCATGGATTTAGTTTTCTTCCATTCCTCTATATGTGATTTGACGATAACTTGGCATTCATGGACTTGATTTGGGCACATTGGAACCAACGTGATCTTTCTCCCTTGGTGTTTGAATGAATACTCGTTGGAGAACCCATCATACAATGCTCATTTAACTGCCAAGAACGTCCGAGGAGTAGATGGCTTGAATTCATGGAAACAACATAACACAAGACTTTATCTTCATATCTCCCAATTGAAAATGACACAAGTACTTGCTCTATGACTTCTTACTCTTCATCTGGATTTAGTCCTTGCAAAACATACGGAGTGGGATGTTTGAACGTTATAAGCCCCAACTTCTCGACCATATGTGTGCTTGCAAGATTTGCACAACTTCCACCATCAATGGCTACAAGGCATACTTTATCATTCACATGAAAATGATTATAAAATGGATTCCTCCTTTGTCGTCCGTATTCCATTCAAAAGATGGGAGAATTGTTAGTGAAAAATTAATTGTTGAATAAGATCTTCTCATTAATTATCTCTCTATTTTCATAGCCATTTGCACCATTTCATCAATCTCTATGTAATGTATAACTCCAATGTGTTGGCAATTTTGGGATTGAGTTCGGTAAGAAATCTAGTCATGGTTACTTCACGATCCTCCTTAATATTGACTCAGATTATTGCCACTTTCCTCTCCTTATATTAATCCTCCATACTTCGTTGACCTTGTTTAAGGTTCTACAATTTCTGAAACATGTCCCGGTGATAATGATGTAAGGTAATTCTACCTCTTCGATCGATTGTGGATCTAGGAATGAAGCAAAACAACCTGCATAAGTAAATAGCTCAAAACAGATGGGTTGGTCGTAGATGTAAAGGTGAACATGGAAGATTGTTGATATGGCTATGGGTTTAGTTGAAGAAACAATAGAATAGTTGTGAGGATATTATCTTAAAGAATACTTAAAGAAGAACCAATGCTATAGAGAGCAAAGACCCAGACTTTATATTGCTTCTTTAAGGGGTGGTAGAAAAGACTTGGACCCACTATCTATATGGAGATAGGAAATATAAGTATCAAGGGGAAAGGGTTAACGCCACAAGTATTAAAATACTTGATAAGTCGATAAAAGTCACATGGACTTAAGCAAAGAGAATAATCTCACTTTAATTAATCAAAAAAGTCTGATTACAAATGAAATATGATGGCATATTTATAGGTTTTAGAGAGGCATGGTCGAATAGATACATGGTGGTTCGGTCACCCTTGTGTCTCCTTATAAAGCCATAATTTAAATGCTAAAAGATATGATGGTTTGGTCCTAAATGAAGCGTGTTGAATATCTATTATATCCCTTCAAGTTTGCACCAAATGGGAGAGAAAATGATGCTTAGTCGAATGGCACGCACATGGGTGTTCTAGGGAGTCTGGTGGTGAAGCCTTGTGCATAGGATGAAGGCTGGTCATGTGCATCATCTTGGGCGTGCATGTGTCTTCCTCCAAGCTTGCTTGAGTGTGTAGCTAGCTAGCATACAAGGGGTTGGTTATGAATGAGCTTCCTAGCTGAGACCTTACAAGCTTCATAACAACACATTCAGCTACACTTGATGTCACTTTTAGTAACTTGGTTTGAAATAGTCCAACTAGCTGAGATTTGTTATGCTTGAGCTCCTCTAGCTGAGTTGAACTTTCCTTAGTGTTTCATGATCTGCCACGAACTTTATGAGCTATTTGTGAGTTACATATGATATCCAATTAATCCACCAAGCTACCCCAACGTGTGTCATGCTCCAATGTTCCTACATGTGCAAAGAAAACAAGGTAATTTAATGGCATTGAGCTTGTATGAGCTAATTACCTTGCTGTCGTGCCTGATTATTGTAACTTGAGCTATGATTGCATGACATGAGCTAAGTACATAATGATATAACATATGTAAGCTAATGTATAAGACTTATGAGCTAAAATGAATGCACATGAGCTAACAAATGAATAATTAAGCATGCTACCATTTCATGAATGTAATGAATCATGCTTAAATGAATGCAGACTATTCTAACATACTCACAATAACATTTTACATCAATCATAAAGACGTGAATATGTTGTATGCATGAATATCATATAACATGGTATTCATAATAAATGATAAATGAAAACATGTAATAATAATATCCTAAGAAATGATATTTAATCATAGCATATATTTGAATGATATGAAAAACATGATCAACTAAGCATATGATGGAAATAATATGATAATTTATACTAACATGTGAATGCATGCTTATGATGGAATAGAATGTATAAATAATATAATATAAGATAGGGTAAGGAAGAACTCCCTTAGAATCAACTTTGAATAACATCCATGGTATGTTTAAGTTATGGAGAAAGTTAGAGCTAGTTTGGATAGTATCATCCTCCCCTTATTTTAGGCGATTTGTCCTCAAATCAAAGTAGTTTCTCATTGAAGGCCTTCAATATATGCAATGTATTTGGAGCCTAAATGATCTCAACTTTTGGTGCTTCAATTGGCACATTTTTTTGAATTTGAATAGGTACATCCTTTGAAATTTCAAAGGACAAAACTTGTGGAATATCAACTTGAAAAGATATGTCTCTTGGAATATCCTGCAAGGAAAAAGAAATAGTAGAAGAAGATTTGTTAGGTAAAATTTGTCCTTCACTCTGCTTCTCTTCTCTAAACTCATCCTTTTCAAATATGACATTTTCAATTTGCTCCACTACTTGCAAAACATCATTTTCAACTTCAACAGATTTATTTCCAATTCTTCTTGTCTCCTCAAAATGTTCTTCTTCAAAGTTTATTTTTATGGCCTTTATTTTGTCCCACTCTTCTATACGTGACTTAAGGGTCACTTGACATTCATGGACTTGACTTGGAAGCAGAGGCGCCAATATGATTTTCTTTCCTTGATGTTGGAAAGAATACTTGTTACAAAATCCATCATGAGTAGCCTTCTTGTCAAATTACCAAGGACGTCCTAATATAATGTGACTTGTACTCATGGGCACCACGTCACAAAGGACTTCATCATTGTATCTTCCAACTGAGAAAGGGACAATAACTTGTTTGGTTACCTTGGCTCCCCCTCATCATTGAGCCACTGAAGTTTGTAGGGATGAAGATATTTAGACATCTTTAGGCCCAACTTTTCCACCATGTGAGTACTTGCTACATTTGTACAACTTCCTCCATCAATGATCACCACACAAACTTTATCTCCCACGTGACATTTTGTATGGAAGATATTCTCTTTTTGTTCATCTTCTTGACTTTGAATGTTCAAAGACCTTTTGGCTACAAAGATGTTGGATGGAAGAGACATGTTAGCAAATGATGAAAAAGGAAATGTGTATAGGACCTTACAATAATGCTCTCACAAAGCCTCATGAGTTCACTCCAAGAAAACTTGATTGTCACTCAATCCGCTCGTGTTTGCACTCTAGGACTTCAAGGATTTTAAAAGTCCTCTTCTGATCTCACACGCTCAAGCCTCTTTCCTCTCAATCCTCATTATCTCAAGTTCTAAATGACTACTCAAAACCGTATCAAGTAAATTTTACTTGTTGTGCATCGGCCACAAAAGGGTTAGTAGGAATGGAAAGCAAAATATAATGGAAAGGGTGGCTTAGAAATAGAAAGAAGAGAATAAAAGGGGTTACTTACACAAAATCACTTCACAACCTTCTATCACCACAATCAATTTAATGGCTTGGTGATAAGAATTGTTGATGAGTGCTTCAACTTTTATTTCTTTTTTTTTCTTTTCTTTTTATTCTTTTTGAGTGCATTCAATTTCTTCTTTTGAATGCTTCGATTTCTTTGCTGGAATTTGATTTCTTCACTTGCACTTTTTTTTTTGTATTTTTGCTTTTGTTGTTCTTTCACGTTTGTTTCATCCACCAAAGCTCTAATTACCACTTAATGTAAGGTAATTCTACCTCTTCGATTGATTATGGATCTAGGAAGGAAGCAAAACACCCTGCATAAGTGAATGGCTCAAAACAGATAGTTTGGTGGTAGATGTAAAGGTGAATAGGGTAGGCTATTTATGATATGAGAGATGGTAGCAGAAGATTGTTGATATGACTATGGGTTTGGTTGATGAAACAATGGAATAGTTGTGAGGATAGTATCTTAAATAAGACTCAAAGAAGAACTGATAAAAGCATGCCCTACTCCACTTGGTGAGGTAAGACATGCACTTTGATTGTAGGACCTAGGAAGGCAACAAGTGTTCCTGAAATAAGAAGAATTAAAAGAAAATGGTTAAGTATGAATGAATAAGTTGGTAAGATAAAAAAGTGGCAGTGGAATAAATGAAGATGATGATATGTTTGAAAGGATTTAGAGAAGTATTTGTATGGTGGAATGATGGTATGGTTATGGTTGAGTTTATGAAAGAAATTGAAAGATGATGGATAGTATCTTAGAAAGACCAAGGAAGAACCAGTGCTACAATGAGCAAAAACCCATCCTTACAAATCTCTAAGGGGTGGTAGAAAAGGACTTAGACCCATTATCTATAAAGAGATAGGAACCACAAGTATCAAGGTGGATAGAAGATAGGTGACGCCACAAGCACAAGAGCACTTGATAAGTCGATTTAGTTCTTAAAGAACTAGAAAGAGAGAAAATCTCACAAGTTTTGATTAAAGAAAGTTGGTTCCTTTAAAAAATGAAAGATAAACTATTTATAGGCCTAAGGATTCCTAGGATACACATACAAGCTTTAATGAGTGAACATTCATGGATGAATGTTCATACTTTAAGTAGATACAAAGCATTGCTTAGGTGAATGAATTTTGATGAATAGATGTTCATCTTTTAATGGAATACATCCTTTGGCTGAATTCATCCCACCTTGTGTGAACTTGTTGATTTGTCTTATATGGATGAATGTATCTTGGCTGAAATTCTTCCCCCTTGTGTGAACATGACTATTTGGCTTCTTGTATGAATATGCATGAATGGATGAACTTAAAAGCCTTTGAATGAATCCTTGCACCTCCTCACAAATGTTCTGATTCATTTTAATATTATTTTCTCGTCCATGCATGCCTTCATTAATTCCTCCCATGCATAAGTCCTTTAAAGGAGATGAATGGTTGCAAATCCCGTATTAATTTCCAGCCTACTTTGTCTTCAGTAATCTGGGAATATCTTAAGCTCCCGATATCGGATTAATGTGATTCAAAGTGTGTTGGAAAGATAAGAGATAGGGGATTAAATTTTAAGAGACTTCATCACCGAAAGATGCTTGGAACATGTTCAAAAATGGAGATCAATCTGACTGAAGTGAACTGTCCAACCAACTCTTCAATTTCCTTTAGTCTTCTTAGCATCCAATGTACCTAGACAAAGTTTGTAAACAAATAATTAGATAGTAATTGAGCTATGATAATTATGAATGCATGCTTCCACCTATGTTAATAATTCAAATAAGCTAACTATGAATGCATATGCATTGAATGAGTTATATAAAGATGTGAATTAATAAGTCATGCATGAATATAATGTATTATACATATAAATGACATCATATAATATTCAAGAAAAATAAAGAATAAGATAAACATATTCGCGTGACATGTAATGAATAAATGAGTAAATAAATAATAAAATAAGGTAAGACTCCCTTAGAATCAACAAGGTAGAATGTCCATGAAGTGATCATGTGCTGAAGAAGTTTGGTCCTTGGCATGATCGCATCATCCCCCCTTATTTAGAGCGATTTGTCCTCAAATCAAAGGCTTCTATCATTGATTGATTATTGGTGTAAGAAAGGATGAATGAAGATCATTATGCCTATTAGGGGGTATGCATGAATTTCTTTGAATCCTTTAAGTAGGTAAGTCACGCCAACTTTAGTCTTTGTACCCTTCCACATTATGAATCTTAAATAGTTGGATAATGCTCGTTTCTTTTCCTTGAATTGATGATCACAAGAAAGAACACTTCCACGTAAATGATTCAATGTGTTGCAAAAAAAGAAATAAGTTAGAACATGAAACATAATTAACAATGTGAATGAACGTACAAGATTCATTAAGGTTCATGAATGGAATTTGGTTCCTTGAAACTTCCCTTTCATAAGGTTCATTGGATCTTGAATATAATGTGAATGTAGGTGAGCTAAACGTTACCAAACAGGTTCTAATTCCTTTTTTAGTTGGTAGGTACAAGGACGAGGTGCTTTGTGACATTATCCCTATGCATGCTAGCCACATCTTACTTGGAAGACCATGGCAGTAGGACAAAAGGGCCATTCATGATTTTTATCACAATCAATACACTTTCAAGAATGATGGACGCAAGGTAACCTTGATGCCTTTGACGTCAAAAGAGGTACACAAGATCAACTGCATATGCGAAAGAGTGTACACGCATGGCGTAAAGACAAACCACCAATGAAAAGTGAAGAAGGACAAAACATGAAATCCAATTTCTTCACGAAGCAACATGATGATTCATTGCTGAAAAATGAAGGGTCTCCTATGAAAGGTGGTGATGATTGGAATTTAAAGTCACAACTCTTCACCAAGGGACATAATAGCTAAAAGATAAGTAATCCTTCATTTGAAACCTATTATCTCCTCACTTTTCAAAACCATCCACGTGAAGGGTCACTTTCAAAAGGGATATCCTTAAAAGATGATCACTCTCAAAAGGTACCTGTTGGTAAATCATATTCTAAAGAAAGGCCTAAAGGGAAATCCTACGAAAGGGTACCTACTGGAAGAACACAAACGTTCAAAGGATGCTTTATTTTAGAAAAGAGACGTGAAGCTATGCATGATGTGATCCTACCGACCACCAAGTTCAAACAAAACATGCTAACAACTTTGAAGTTCTTCCAAGATGATTCTAAGGGAGTTCTTCCATATTTTATTACTTATTTACTCATTTATGCTTTGTATTTGTTATAAGCATGCTTTTACATTCTAAACTATACTTGAATATTCATATATTGTCCTATGTTTGCATTCTATATGAAATTCATGCATGTCACATCTTTAGTTAGTTTGTTTCATGCATATGCTATGATGTAAGGCGAATCTACACACTTGAGAGAAGAGAGTAGATAGCCTTATTGTGTCCCGATCTAGGATTGACAAGTACTGATGTCCTTGAATTTATAAGCTTGGGCTGCAAAATAAGATAAGAAAAGGAAATAATATTAATAATGGAATTAAGAAATGGATGATAATATAAGAGATGAAAAAAATGAAATTTAGATATAAAAGAGATGGCTGCGGAATTGATGGATTGGTGGATGTTGTTGATGATGGAAATGATGAAATGGAGATGGTGGTGATAGTATCCCAAACACGCCAAAGAGGAAACTATGCTATGAAGCACAATCCCAGTCTTCACAAACTTGCTTGAGGGGTGGTGATCGTGTCTTCAACCCACTAGATAACAATCTAGGAATTTAGGAATCAAAATGGAAGGAATGACGCCACAAGTATAGGAACAACACTTGTTTAATCGATAAAGTTCACAAAGAACTTTGAAGAGAAATAACTCACAAGAGTATATTTTATATAAGAGATGAGATGATCACAAATGATGGCAAGCCACTCTATTTATAGGAAATGAGAGGGCTTGGCCGAATGATTACAAGTTGTTTCGGCTAGATACATGTCTCTAGGAAAATACATAATGCTTGAGATGAATGAATAAGTCCTTTGGGCTTGTGATGGTTTGGCTAACTCTTCATGAAAGGCCTTAATGATTCGGCTAAGGATGGGAAGACATCTCCCTTGGCCGAATATGTATATTGGTTCATCTTGGCGCCATTTTCTCCCTTTGGCCGAATGGTGGTGTGTCTCTTCATGCTTGGCTCCAAAGGCTCTCATGTGTATGGCATGTGATGTGGCCGAATAGGCATGGAGCCTCTAGCTCATGTTTCTTGATGATTTAAGCATCCAATAGGCGTGATCTCTTCACCGATGTGTTCCTTGTTGAAAAGGCATCTTCATGGGCAGCATCATTCATGAAAGGTCACAATGTTTGAGAAAGGTAACCCTTCATGTTTGAGCTACTTTGGGTGTGAATGAGCTGGTGGTGAGCTGGCCTTAGATGACTTGTAACATGATGAACGTTTGGGCAGCTCCTTGTGAAAAGGTACCTCTTGAGGTGGCAACTATTCTTGAAAAGGTACGATTTCACAAATTTTGACATAGGACATATTTGAAGTGTCCTAAGTGGTGATGATGATGGTGCAACTCCCCAGCTGAAATGAGTTCATCTTGTAGCTCAAATCTTTAGCTCAATCCAGCTATGAGCTCACGGCCTTAAAAACAACTTTTCATCGATGAATCCTTATGATTTCTTAAGCATCCCTACGTGAGTTTCCTTGCTGTTTCATGCTCCATTTAGCTCTAATGCAGCTCCCAAGTCTTGGCCGAATGTGCCTACACGCATAATATAAAGAAATAAACCAAGTAAATGAACTTATACAATGTATTATATAATAATGTGGACTATAGGTTATTTAATATTCAATATGTAACATATTAAACAACCTATTATCTGATGGTTCTTTCTCATTAAAAGACTTAAAAACATTAAGGCACTTATGAGAAAGTACTTCCCTGAATTGTTTTGCCTTTGCACGAGTGATAGGTCCAATGGGCATGACTTCAGGATCTATTTGTGTAGTTGTGATTACATCATCCTCCCCTTCTTTTGAGCGATTTATCCTCAAATCGTCGTTGTCTTCAAATGGAGAAAGATTTGAAATATTAAAAGTTGCACTTACATTGTATTCACCAGGTAGATCCAATTTGTATGCATTATCATTGATCTTCTTAATGATTTGGAATAGTCCATCTCCTCTTGGTAACAATTTGGATTTCCTTTGGGAAGGGAAACGTTCTTTTCTTAAATGCACCCATACCCAATCACCTTCTTCCAATTTTAGTGGCTTACGTCCCTTTTTTGCTTGTTGTTCATATTGTCTTGTCCGTTTTTCTATATTGTCTCGAACTTGCTGATGAAGTTTCTTAACGAACTCAGCCTTGCTCTTGCCATCTTTGTTGATCATGTGTTCCTGAGGCAAAGGAAGAAGATCTAAAGGTGTCAAGGGGTTAAATCCATATACTACCTCAAATGGTGACATCTTAGTTGTTGAATGGACTGCCCAATTATATGCAAATTCAACGTGTGGTAAGCATTCCTCCCAAGCTTTGATGTTCTTTTTGATGATAGATCTCAACAATGTTGATAGTACTCGATTCACCACTTCGGTTTGCCCATCGGTTTGAGGGTGACACGTTGTAGAGAATAGCAACTTGGTCCCAATCTTACTCCATAATGTCCTCCAAAAATGGCTAAGAAATTTGACATCTCTATCGGAAACTATGGTTCTTGGAACGCCATGTAATCTCACAATTTCTTTGAAGAACAAATTGGCCACATGTGTTGCATCGTCTGTCTTGTGGCATGGTATGAAATGTGCCATCTTGGAAAAACGATCTACAACAACAAATATTGAATCTCGCCCCATCTTGGTCCTTGGTAGTCCAATTACAAAATTCATTGATATGTCAACCCATGGTGCTTGAGGAATAGGTAGAGGCATGTAAAATCCATGAGGCATAACTTTTGATTTTGCCCTTTTGCAAGTGATACATCGTTCACATACCCTTTCAACGTCTCTCTTCATCTTAGGCCAATAGAGGTGTTGTTTCAAAATCTCCAATGTTTTACTTACTCCAAAATGACCCATGAGACCTCCATCATGTGCTTCTCGAACAAGCACTTCTCTAAGGGATCCTTGAGGAATGCATAGACGCCCTTCTTTGAATAGATACCCTTAGTGCCTATAAAACTTTTCATATGCACCTTTCTCACAAGCCTTATACTTCTCTTCAAAGTCATGGTCAGTAGCATAGCAATCTTTAATATATGAAAACCCAATTAACTTTGAATCAAGAGCATTAAGGAGAACATACCTTCGAGAGAGAGCATCGGCTACAATGTTTTCTTTACCTTTCTTGTAATGAATGACGTAAGGGAATGACTCCAAAAACTCCACCCATTTGGCATGTCGCTTATTTAACTTATGTTGGCCCTTGATATGTTTTAAGGCTTCATGGTCGGTGTGTATGACGAATTCCTTTGGTAGAAGATAATGCTGCCAAACTTCAAGTGCCCTTATGAGAGAATACATCTCTTTATCATAAGTTGGATAGTTTAGCAAAGCACCATTCAACTTTTCACTAAAATATGCAATGGGTCGTCCTTCTTGAGTCAAAACAACCCCAATTCCGATTCCAGAAGCATCACATTCCACTTCAAAAGTCTTATCAAAGTTAGGTAATGCAAGTAAAGGTGCCTTGGTTAGATATTCATTCATTTCATTAAAGGCATCTTCTTTTTCTTTGCCCCATGAAAAGATAGAATTCTTTTTAATGATCCCTGTTAAGGGGGCGGCAATAGAACTAAAATTAGGCACAAACCTTCTGTAAAAACTTGCAAGACCATGAAAACTTCGGACTTGACTAATTGAAGTAGGCGTAGGCCACTCTTGAATGGCTTTGATCTTTTCATGATCAACTTCAAGTCCCTGTGAACTTACAATAAAGCCTAAGAAGGTTAAACTGTTAGTGCAAAAGACACATTTCTTCATATTTGCATAAAGCTTTTCCTTTTGAAGGGTTTCAAGAACATACCTCAAGTGTTGCACATGTGATTCCAAGTCATGACTATAAATCAGAATATCATCAAAATAAACCACACAAAACTTACCGATGAATGGTCTGAGTACATGATTCATTAACCTCATTAAGGTGCTTGGAGCGTTTGTTAATCCGAAAGGCATTACCATCCATTCATACAATCCTTGCTTTGTTTTGAATGCGGTCTTCCACTCGTCTCCTTCTCACATTCTGATTTGATGATATCCACTTTTTAAATCAATTTTAGAGAACATAGTGGCTCCACTCAATTTATCCAACATATCATCAAGTCTTGGTATAGGATGTCGGTATTTGATGGTAATTTGATTGATAGCACGACAGTCTACACACATTCTCCATGAACCATCGTTTTTGGGTACAAGTAACACCGGAACATCACATGGACTCAAACTCTCTCGTATGTATCCTTTGTCCATCAATTCTTCAACTTGTTTCTGAAGCTCCTTAGTTTCTTCAGGGTTACTTCTATATGCTGGACGGTTTGGAATGGATACACCTGGTATGAAGTCAATTTGATGTTCGATCCCTCTAATAGGTGGCAATCCACTAGGAATTCTTCTGGGAATAACTCTTCAAATTCCTGCAACAAAGATGAAATAGAAGAAGGCAAACCTTCTGGAATGTTAGTCAAAATTAAGCTTTCCTTGTACCTAAGTACAATTAGAGCTTTGTAGGATAACAAATGTTTCCTAATGTCTTTTCCTCCAGCATATATGTTCATCTTCGTTGGTTCCTCCTCCTTGATAGATTTGAAAACTTCAATGCTTTTCTTCAAAGCATCTTGATCTTCAGACACTTGATTTGGTAAAAGAGGAGTCAAAATGAATTTCTTTTCATTGTGATAGAAAGAGTACCGGTTTGTGAAACCATCATGGATAGCCTTCTTATCAAATTGCCAAGGCCTCCCTAGAAGTATATGGAACGCGTTCATTGGAATGACATCACAAAGGACTTGATCTTGGTATTTCCCAATTGAAAAGAAATATTGACTTGTTTGGTGACTTTAACTTCTCCTCCATCATTTAGCCATTGTAGCTTGTATGGTGTAGGATGTTTAAGTGTCTTGAGTCCGAGTTTAGCCACCATTAAAGTGCTTGCAACATTGGTACAACTTCCTCCATCAATAATCATGAAACAAACCTTGTTGTTTACATGACATCTAGTGTGAAAAATGTTCTCTCTTTGATTATTCTCCATGGACTGAATATTCAAGGCTCTTTTCACTACAAAAACTTGTCCTGAAACTTGAGACATTGTTAGTAGATAAATAAAACAAAATAAACCTTACCAGCACACTCACGAAGTCTCACAAGTTCACTCCAAAGAAAAGATAAGATCACTCCACTCAACACTCATATTTACTCTCGGGAATATATATTTGGCTTTTAAAAATTCCCCTTCTGATCTTTCTCTCTCAATAGCCTTTTTCCACTCAAATTTCTCTTGCTAAGTCCTTTGAAGAACTTACTCAAGATTATAACAAGTTAATTCCTTCCTTGTGTGCGTCGGCTGCAAATAGGTTAGGGTAGAAAAAGATAGAAATGGAAAAGTAATAAAAAAAGGTTCAAGGTATTTGAAAGAAAGATTGGTTGAAGACAAGAAAAAAAATGAAAGGAAGAGGTGACTTACAATTCAAGAAACAACACTTACTGCAACCTTTCTCAAGAAACAATAAGGTTATCTTCTCTAAATGTAGATGGCCTCTTTGATGTACTTTGCTATGGTAGAGCACTTTCCTTGGCTTTGCTTTCTTTTTGAATTCTTTTTCTTTTCTTTTTGCACTCCAATTTTATTGAAGGAGTCTTTTTCTCTTTTGAACTTCTTTTTGCTTTGCACGCCAAATGACACTTTTGTTGTCAATCAAACTATGCTCTAATTACCGCTTGATGTAAGGCGAATCTACACACTTGAGAGAAGAGTAGATAGCCTTATTGTGTCCCGATCTAGGATTGACAAGTACTGATGTCCTTGAATTTATAAGCTTGGGCTGCAAATAAGATAAGAAAGGAAATAATATTAATGATGGAATTAAGAAATGGATGATATATAAGATGAAAAAAATGAAATTTAGATATAAAAGAGATGGCTGCAGAATTGATGGATTGATGGATGTTGTTGATGGTGGAAATGATGAAATGGAGATGGTGGTGATAGTATCCCAAACACGCCAAAGAGGAAACTATGCTATGAAACACAATCCCGGTCTTCACAAACTTGCTTGAGGGGTGGTGATCGTGTCTTCAACCCACTAGATAACAATCTAGGAATTTAGGAATCAAAATGGAAGGAATGACGCCACAAGTATAGGAACTACACTTGTTTAATCGATAAAGTTCACAAAGAACTTTGAAGAGAAATAACTCACAAGTATATTTTATATAAGAGATGAGATGATCACAAATGATGGCAAGCCACTCTATTATAGGAAATGAGAGGCTTGGCCGAATGATTACAAGTTGTTTCGGCTAGATACATGTCTCTAGGAAAATACATAATGCTTGAGATGAATGAATAAGTCCTTTGGGCTTGTGATGGTTTGGCTAACTCTTCATGAAAGGCCTTAATGATTCGGCTAAGGATGGGAAGACATCTCCCTTGGCCGAATATGTATGTTGGTTCATCTTGGCGCCATTTTCTCCCTTTGGCCGAATGGTGGTGTGTCTCTTCATGCTTGGCGCCAAAGGCTCTCATGTGTATGGCATGTGATGTGGCCGAATAGGCATGGAGCCTCTAGCTCATGTTTCTTGATGATTTAAGCATCCAATAGGCATGATCTCTTCACCGATGTGTTCCTTGTTGAAAAGGCATCTTCATGGGCAGCATCATTCATGAAAGGTCACAATGTTTGAGAAAGGTAACCCTTCATGTTTGAGCTACTTCGGGTGTGAATGAGCTGGTGGTGAGCTGGCCTTAGATGACTTGTAACATGATGAACGTTTGGGCAGCTCCTTGTGAAAAGGTACCTCTTGAGGTGGCAACTATTCATGAAAAGGTACGATTTCACAAATTTTGACATAGGACATATTTGAAGTGTCCTAAGTGGTGATGATGATGGTGCAACTCCCCAGCTGAAATGAGTTCATCTTGTAGCTCAAATCTTCAGCTCAATCCAGCTATGAGCTCACGGCCTCAAAAACAACTTTTCATCGATGAATCCTTATGATCTCTTAAGCATCCCTACGTGAGTTTCCTTGCTGTTTCATGCTCCATTTAGCTCTAATGCAGCTCCCAAGTCTTGGCCGAATGTGCCTACATGCATAATATAAAGAAATAAACTAAGTAAATGAACTTATACAATGTATTATATAATAATGTGGACTATAGGTTATTTAATATTCAATATGTAACATATTAAACAACCTATTATCTGATGGTTCTTTCTCATTAAAATACTTAAAAACATTAAGGCACTTATGAGAAAGTACTTCCCTGAATTGTTTTGCCTTTGCACGAGTGATAGGTCCAATGGGCATGACTTCAGGATCTATTTGTGTAGTTGTGATTACATCATGCTATACATTCCTTACTTATGTTATCATATATATTGCATTTTTATATTAGCCATGGAATCATGGGTTACATTAGATTGATACTTATTATTTATTCATGAACTTGAGCATTGTAACTTATATACATTTTTGTATTTAGTACAAGGTACATTCAAGGCAATCAAATGGACAGATTCACATCACTCATAGAGATCGCCATTTTTTGAACATGTTCCAAGCATCTTTGGGTGATAAAGTATCTTAACATTTTACTCCCCTATCTCTTATCTTTCCAACGCAATTTGAATTGTATCAATCCGATATTAGGAGCTCAATATATGCCCAGATTAATTAAGACAGTGTAGGTAGGAAATAAGTACTGGATTTATAACCAAATGAAGAGCCATGTTCACACCTGATGCATTTCCACCTTCATGAATCCATTTATGGCGTGTACAATCATACAAGAATGCTAAAGGACTTGTTCACATTCAAGGGAGATGGATGCATTATTTTCAAACTCATTCACCAAATCCAAGTGCATGAAGGGAGCCTATGAGTCACGTTCACACTTGGTGCATGCATTCCAAAAGGGGTTGAACATACAGTGAAACATTCCTCCAAATTCATGCAAGGAAATGAACCAACATGTTCACATCAAGAGAGGATGAATTCGGCTATGAAGATGTATTCACTTAAATGAATGAACATTCATTTATTTTATTAGTCCATGAACTTGCATAGGGGACATACATTGTATCTACTTAAGGATGAACATTCATCCATGAGTGTTCAATCATTAAATCTTGTATGTGCATCCTAGACATCTGTTAGGCCTATAAATAGCTTTCCATTTCATTTGTAAAAGGCAATTCACTTTGTTTAATCAAATATTTGTGAGAGTTTCTCTCTTTAGTTCTTAAGTGAACTTTATCGACTTATCAAGCTTATGCTTGTGGCGTCACCCCTATCTATTACACCCTGAAACTTTTGGTTCCTACCTCTTTATAGATAGTGGGTCAAAGTCCTTGTTTACCATCCCTTAAAGAAGCAATATAAAGTCTGGGTCTTTGTTCTTTAACATTGGTTCTTCTTTGAGTCTTCTTTGAGATACTACTTTTCATATTCATCTCCATCACCTTCATTCTATTTCCATTACCATACTTCATCATTTCCATTAAACATATCACCATCTTCTATATATTTTCCACTACCATATTTATCCTTCCATTTCATTACTTCCATTTAACCATTTTTTGTGTTTTATTATTTGTGCAAGATCCTTGTTTCTTTCTTAGATCAAAACAATCAAAGGTACAACCTTGACTTCACCATCCATCCAAGTAAGGCTAGGTTAAATTGTATCAATGCAAGGAAAAAATTAACTCGATTTGAGGTCAAATCGCCCTAAAGAATAGGGTATTGTAAGGCACTTGTGCCTCTTTAATTGATTATGGATCTAGGAAGGAAGCAAAACAACCTGCATAAGTGAATGACTCAAAATAGATGGTTAAGGGTGGTAAATGTATAGGTGAATATGTGGGTTGTTTAATAAATTAGAGATGGAAGCGAAAGATGATTGATATGGCTATGGGTTATAGTTAATGAAACAAAGGGATGGTTGTGAGGATATTATCTTAAAGAAGACACAAAAAAGAACCAATGCTATAGAGAGAAAAGAACCAAACTTTATATTGCTTCTTTAAGGGGTGATATGAAGGACTTTGACCCACTAGTTATAAGAACTAGGAACCAGAGGAAAGGGGTTGACGCCACAAGTATAAAATACTTGATAAGTTGATAAAAGTCACTAGGACTTAAGGAAGAGAATAATCTCACTTATATTAATAAAAAATGTCTGCTTACAAATGTTATATGCTTTCCTATTTGTAGGAAATGGAGAGGCATGGCCGAATGGTTACAAGGGGATTCGGCCAACCTTGTGCCTTCCTATAGAGACATAATTTAATTACAAAATAGAGATGATGGTTCAGTTTAAATGGAGGGTAATAACCCTTTGGCCGAATAGCTCTTCTCTCCCTTCATGTTGGCACCAAATTGGATGGGAGATGTTTCTTGGCCAAATAGGGAGAGAGCTCTTCATCTTGGCTCATAAATGATATCACACGCAAGGCACATAGGGGCTGCTCATATGGCATGCACATGGGTGTTCTAAGGAACCTTGTGGTGCAGCCATGTGCATGGAAAGATGGATGGTCATGTGCTTCAACTTGGGCATGCATGTGTCTCCTTCCAAGCTAGCTTGCGTGTAGAGCTAGCTAGTAAGCTTGGGCTGTTTGCTAGCAAGCATGGGCTGTTTGTGAACAAGCTTACTAGCTGAGTCCTTGTGAGCTCCATAACAACATGTTCAGCTACATTCAACTACCATTGATATCACTGTTGGCAACTCAGCTCCAAATAGTCCAACTAGCTTAGTTTAGCTAGCCTTAAGCTCCTCCAGCTGAATCGAGCTTTCCTTAGTGTTTCATGAGCTGCCATGTACTTTGTGAGCTGTTTGTAAGCTGCATATATTATCCAAATCGTTAACCAAGCTACCTCAACGTGTATCACACTCTAATGTACCTATATGTGCAAGGAAACAAGGTAAGTACATGATATTGAGCTGTTATGAGCTAAATAGCTTATTGCCATGTATGAGTATGGTGATGTGAGCTATGTTCGAAGGTCATGAGCTAATTATATCATCTCAAAATATGTGTAAGATAATGCATGAAGCTTAAGAGCTAATATGAATACATATGAACTAATGAAATGATTTATAATGATGCTGCCTTGATGTATATATGATAATCATGACTAATATGATTTAAGACTATCCTAACATGCTTAAATATTAATGTGCATGTTGTGTTCTTACTAAGCATTTATTAACTACATAATAAGAATTTTTATCATAAAATGTATTATAAAAGCATATAGTATATAACTAATATAAAGTCAATTCAATATAAAGATGTTCAAGAGTACTCCATTTGTAGGTGAAAATGTGCTTGCATCATCCCCTCTTCTTTAGGGCGATTTGTCCTCAAATCGAGTTCATTCTATCCTTGCACAGCTTTACATCTTATTGCTAAAAGAATGCATCCTTTGAACATTTGTGTTCTTCTATTAGGTACCCTTTCATAAGATTTCCCTTTAGGCCTTTCTTTGGAATATGATTTACCAAAAGGTACCTTCTGGGAGTGATCATCTTTAAAGGATATCGCTTTTGGAAGTGATCTTTCACGTGTTTAGTTCTGAAAAGTGAGGAGAGAATAAGTTTTAAATAAAGACTTACTTACCTTTTGGCGATTAAGTCCCTTGGTGAAGAGCTGTGACTTTAAATTCCAATCATCCCCACCTTTTGTAGGAGACCCTTCATTTTTAGCAATGAATCATCATGTTGCTTCATGAAGAAGTTAGATTTCATGTTTTGTCCTTCTTCACTTTTCATTGGTGGTTTGTCCTTACGCCATGCTTGTACACTCTTTCGCATAGTAATTGATCTTTTTGTACCTCTTTTGGCGTCAAAGGCATCAATGTTACCTTGTGTCCATCATACTTGAAAGTGTATTGATTTTGATAACAATCATGATTGGCCCTTTTGTCATACTGCCATGGTCTTCCAAGTAAGATGTGGCTAGCATGCATAGGAAAATGTCACAAAGCACCTCATCCTTGTACCTACCAACTGAAAAATGAATTACAACCTGTTTTGGTAACGATTAAATCACCTCCTTCATTGAGCCATTGGAGTTTATATGGAGTGGGATGCTTTGATATTGCCAATCCAAGTTTTTCAACCATAATAGTGCTAGCTACGTTTGTGCAACTTCCTCCATCGATGATCATTGTGCAAACCTTGTCCTTGACATGGCATCTTGTATGGAAGACATTGTTTCTTTGAATATCTTCTTGGGATGTTTGTGATTGTAGGCACCTTTTCGAAACAAGCATCTCACCATGGTCTACATTTTCTTCTGTTTCTTCGTCTTGTATTGTTTCAGGTTCCTCATCAAAAATAGGCTCATCAGAGTACAATATAACATCTCCATTATCAAGTACCATCATGGCATTTCGGTTGGGACATTGACTAGCAACATGTCATTTCCCAAAACATTTGAAGCATTTGATGTCTCTAGATCTCTCGAAAGTATCGGTTTGCTTTTCTTTACCCTTACTAGATTCACCCACTTTTTAGATTTGGAAACTTATATATGATCCTTTGCTTGTGCAGGAATTGGTTTCCTGAAGGTAATAGGCTCTTGCTTCCATTTGGTGGCCGAACTTGGACTGCTACTATTGTAGGATTTCCTTTTGAGTTGTATTTCAATTTTCATGGCCACATGTACCATATCTTCAATCTCTACATAATGTTGAAGTTCAACAAGGCTAGCAATATCATAATTTAGGCTAGATAAAAACCTTGCCATGGTTGCTTCTATGTCTTCATCAACATTGGCTCGGGCCATGGCTATCTCCATTTCTTTGAAATAATCTTTAACGCTCTTGCTTCCTTGTTTCAGATTTTATAATTTATGGTAAAGATCTCGGTGATAGTGAGTAGGCACGAACCTTTTCCTCATAATGGCCTTCATTTCTTCCCACGTATTGATGGAGCGTTCACCATTTCATCTTTTTTAACTCACCAATTGGTCCCACCAAACTAAGGCATAGTCCATGAATTCCATAGCAGCAAGCCTGACCTTCTTTTGCTCCGTATAATTTTGGCATTCAAAAATGTGTTCGATCTTGATTACCTAATCAAGATAGGCTTCAAGATCAGTTCATCCTAAAAATGGAGGAATGGTCACTTTGATGTTGCTGAAGTTGTCATTCTGATTTCGATGAGCATCTCTTCGTGCTACTGATGTTACTTTAGCCTCCTCTTCTTCGAATTCTTCTTCCATTCCAGTGCGATTTACTCTTTAGTTGCCTAAAGATGCTTCAAATTGATCCATATGATCATGTAAAGGCTCCAATTCTAATTTCAGTAATCTGGCTATTTCATGCATGATTGCTTGAGTTTGCAAATTACGGGCTTCTCTTTCAGGGGTTCATCCTGGACTTCGAGACATGGTTAGTGAAATAAGAAAAGAATAAAATGTGTAAAAGACCTTAATAAAATATACTCTCACAAAGCCTTATGAGTCACTCCAAGGAAAACTTGAATTGTTACTCAATCCACTCATGTTTGCACTCTAGGACTTTAATGGCTTTTACTTGTCCTCTTCTGATCTCATACACGCTCTAGCCTTTTTCCTCTCGATTCTTTTATCCTAAGTTCTAGAGGACTTTACTCAAGACCGTATCAAGCAAATTTTTACTTGTTTGGCATCGGCTGCGAAATGGTTAGTAGGAATGGAAAACAAATATAATGAAAGGGTGACTTAGAAAATAGAAAGAATAGAACAAAAGGGTTACTTACACAAGTCACTTTACAACCTTCTATCACCACAATCAATTTTAAAAGGCTTACTTGAATGACTTGGTGATGAGAATTGTTGATGAGTGCTTCAACTTTCTTTCTTTTTCTTTGCTATTCTTTTTTTAGTGCTGGAATTTTCTTATTTTGGAGTGCTTTAATTTCTTCTTTGATTTTTTTTAATTCTTTAACTTTGCACTTCACTTGCACTACTTTTTGTATTTTTCTTTTTGTTGTTGTTGCACGTTGCTTTCTTCCACCAAAGCTCTGATTACTGCTTGATGTAAGGAACTTGTGCCTCTTCAATTGATTGTGGAACAAGGAAGGAAGCAAAACAACCTGCATAAGTGAATGACTCAAAATAGATGGTTAAGGGTGGTAAACGTATGGGTGAATAGGTGGGCTGTTTAATAAATGAGAGATGGAAGCGGAAGATGATTGATATGGCTATGGGTTATGGTTAATGAAACAAAGGGATGGTTCTGAGGATAGTATCTTAAAAAAGACTCAAAGAAGAACCAATGCTGTAGAGAGTAAGGACTTTGACCCAATACTATAAACCTAGGAACCAGAAGTATCAAGGGAAAGGGGTTGATGCCACAAGTACTTGATAAGTCTATAAAAGTCACCAGGACTTAAGGAAAAGAATAATCTCACTTATATTAATAAAAAAGGTCTGCTTACAAATGAAATATGCTTTCCTATTTATAGGAAATGGAGAGGCATGGCCGAATGGTTACAAGGGGATTCGGCCAGCCTTATGCCTTCCTATAGAGACATAATTTAATTACAAAATAGAGATGATGGTTCAGTTTAAATGGAGGGTAATAACCCTTGGCAGAATAGCTCTTTTCTCCTTTCATGTTGGCGCCAAATTGGATGGGAGATGATGATTGGTCGAATAGGGAGAGGGCTCTTCAGCTTAGTACCTAAATGATATCGCACGCAAGGCACATGGGGGCTGGTTATATGGCATGCAAATGGGTGTTCTAGGGAACCTTTCGGTGTAGCCTTGTGCATGGAATGATGGCTGGTCATGTGCTCCAACTTGGGCGTGCATGTGTCTCCTTCCAAGCTAGCTTGAGTGTGGAGCTAGCTAGCAAGCATGGGCTGTTTGTGAACAAGCTTCCTAGCCGAGTCCTTGTGAGCTCCATAACAATATGTTCAGCTACATTCAGGTACCATTGATATCACTTTTGGCACTTCAGCTCCAAATAGTCCAACTAGCTGAGTTTAGCTAGCCTTAAGCTCCTCCAGCTAAATCGAGTTTTCCTTAGTTTTTCATGAGCTGCCATGTACTTTGTGAGCTGTTTGTGAGCTGAATATATCGTCCAAATTATTCACTAAGCCACCTCAACATGCATCACACTCTGATGTACCTATATGTGCAAGGAAACAAGGTAAGTCCATGATATTGAGCTGTTATTAGCTAAATACCTTGCTGCGTTCGAAGATCATGAGCTAATTATATCATCTCAAATTATGTGTAAGATAATGCATGAAGATTAAGAGCTAATATGAATGAATATGAACTAATTAAATGATGTTGCCTTGATGTATATATGATAATCATGCCTAATACGATTATAAGACTATCCTAACATGCTTAAATATCAATGTGCATGTTGTGTTCTTACTAAGCATTTATTAACTACATAACAAGAATTCTTATCATAAAATGTATTATAAAATCATATAGTATATAACTAATATAAAGTAAATTCAATATAAAGATGTACAAGATTACTCCCTTTGTAGGTGAAAACGTGCTTCCATCAGGGGGGATGATGCAAGCACGTTTTTACCTACCAAGGGAGTACTCTTGAACATCTTTATACTGAAGCTACTTTATATTGTTTATATAATATATGCTTACATAGTACATTTCATGATAAGAATACTTGTTATATAGTTAAAGAATAACTTCATATGAAAACATAGCTCACATTACCATAATCATACATGGCAGTAAGGTACTTAGCTCATATCAGCTCAATATCATGGACTTACCTTGTTCCCTTGCACATGTAGGTACATTGGAGTGTGATGCATGTTGAGGTAGCTTGGTGGATTATTTGGATATCATATGCATCTCACAAACAGCTCACAAAGTACATGGCAGCTCATGGAACAATAAGAAAAGCTCAATTCAGCTGGAGGAGCTCAACGCTAGCTAAACTCAGCTAGTTGGACTATTTGGAGCTGAGTTGGCAAAAGTGATGTCAATGGTAGTTGAATGTTGTTGAACATGTTGTTATAGAGCTTACAAGGACTCGGCTAGGAAGCTTGTTCACAAACAGCCCCATGCTTGCTAGCTAGCTCCCACACTCAAGCTAGCTTGAATGATACACATGCATGCCCAAGATGGAGCACATGACTATCCATCATCCCATGCACAAGGCTCCCTATAGCACCCATGTGCATGCCATATGACCAGCCCCCATGTGCCTTGCGTGTGATTTCATTTAGGCGCCAAGATGAAGAGCCCTCTCCCTATTCGGCCAAGCATTATCTCCCATCTAATTTGGTGCCAACATAAAGGGACACAAAAGCTATTCGACCAAGGGTTATTATCCTCCATTTAAATTGAACCATCATCTCTATTTGTAATTAAATTATGACTCTATAGGAAGACACAAGGCTGGTCGAATCCCCTTGTAATCATTCGGTCATACCTCTCTATTTCCTATAAATAAGAAAGCATATATCATTTGTATTCAGACCATTTGATTATTTAAAGTGAGATTATTCTCTTTTCCTAAGTCCTGGTGACTTTTATCGACTTATCAACTATTTTTAATACTTGTGGCGTCAACCCCTTCCCATTGATACTTCTGGTTCTTAGTTCTTATAACTAGTGGGTCAAAGTCCTACATACCACCCCTTAAAGAAGCAATATAAAGTCTGGATCTTTGCTCTCTATAGCATTGGTTCTTCTTTGAGTCTTCTTTAAGATACTATCCTCACAACCATCCCTTCGTTTCATTAACCATAACCTATAGCCATATCAATCATCTTCCGCTTCCATCTCTCATTTATTAAACATCCCACCTACTCACCCTTACGTCTACCACCCTTAACTATTTCTTTTGAGCCATTCACTTGTGCAGGTTGTTTTGCTTCCTTCCTAGATCCATAATCAATTGAAGAGGTACAAGTTTCTTACATCAAGAACCAATGCTATAGAGAGCAAAGACCCATACTTTATATTGCTTCTTTAAGGGGTGGTAGAAAGGACTTTGACCCACTATCTATATGGAGATAGGAACCACAAGTATCAAAGGGAAGGGGTTAACACCACAAGTATTAAAATACTTGATAAGTCAATAAAAGTCATAAGGACTTAAGCAAAGAGAATAATCTCACTTTAATTAATCAAAAAGGTCTGATTACAAATGAAATATGATGGCATATTTATAGGTTTTGGAGGGGCATGGCCGAATAGATACTTGGTGGTTCGGCCAGCCCTTGTGTCTCCCTATAAAGTCATAATTTAAATGCTAAAATATATGATAGTTCGGTCCTAAATGAAGGGTAATAACCCTTAGCCGAATAGCTCTTGTATCCCTTCAAGTTGGCACCAAATGGGAGAGGAAATGATGCTTAACCGAATGGTTAGATGGCTCTTCATCTTGGTGTCTAAATGAGACCACATGCAAGTCACATGGTGAGCTCATATGGCACGCAATGGGTGTTCTAGGGAGCCTTGTGGTGCAGCCTTGTGCATAGGATGAAGGCTGGTCATGTGCATCATCTTGGACGTGCATGTATCTTCCTCCAAGCTTGCTTGAGTGTGTAGCTAGCTAGCAAGCAAGGGGCTGGTTGTGAATGAGCTTCCTAGTCGAGACCTTACAAGCTTCATAACAACACATTCAACTACACTTGATGTGACTTTTAGCAACTTGGTTGAAATAGTCCAACTAGCTGAGATTAGCTAGCCTTGAGCTCCTCCAGTTGAGCTGAGCTTTCCTTAGTGTTCCACGAGCTGCCACGTACTTTGTGAGTTGTTTGTGAGCTGCATATGATGTCCAAATAATCAACCAAGCAACCCTAACGTGTGTTATGCTCCAATATTCCTATATGTGCAAAGAAAACAAGGTAATTTAATGGCATTGAGCTTGTATGAGCTAATTACCTTGCTGATGTGCATGATTATGGTATTGTGAGCTATGATTGCATGACATGAGCTAAGTACATAGTGATATAACATGTGTAAGCTAATGTATAAGACTTAGTAGCTAAAATGAATGCACATGAGCTAATAAATGAATAATTAAACATGTTGCCATTTCATGAATATAATGAATCATGCTTAAATGAATGCAAGACTATTCTAACATACTTACAATAACATTTTGTATCAATCATAAAGATGTGGATATGTTGTATGCATGAATATCATATAACATGGTATTCATAATAAATGATAAATGGAAACATGTAATAATAATATCCTAAGAAATGATATTTAATCATAGCATATATTTGAATAATATGAAAAACATGATCAACTAAGCATATGATGGAAATAATATGATAATTTATACTAACATGTGAATGCATGCTTATGATGGAATATAATGTATAAATAATATAATATAAGATAGGGTATGGAAGAACTACCTTAGAATCAACTTTGAATAACATCCATGGTATGTTTAAGTCGTGGAGAAAGTTGGAGCTAGTTTGGATCGTATCAGATAATGAGTAGAAATGAAATGTTTACGCATGATACCTTTCATTGCAAGCCATGTTGAGATTGGTCTTTCTCCATTTCTCCTTCTGGTAATACTAAGTTGATCCAACCATACCAAAGCATAATCAACAAACTCTGTGGCTACCAATCTCACTTTCTTGAGTTCTGAATAGTTGTGGTAACTAAAAACATGATCCACCTTGCTTTCCGATTCAAGATAGGCTTCAGGATCACTTTTTCCTTGGAATTGAGGAATTTTGATTTTGATGTTGCTCATATTATCATCAACATTGGCACGCTTAGGTCCTTGTATCAATGCTGGTTCTTCTTCATCATATTGGTCTAGGACATCATTTTTTGGAAGAGGTTGTTTCCTCCGAGGAGTATCATTTTTCCGAGCGTGGGTTTGATCTTGTCTTTGGTCTAGTTTATCATGAAGAGCATCAAATTCTATCTAAAACATCCTTATTATTTCTCCAATCAATGCTTGCATTTGCAAGTTTGGTTGACCTGTATTTCCTTTAGGACTTTGAGACATTGTTAGTAAATAAATAAAACAAAAGTAAACCTTAGCAGCACACTCACAAAGCCTCTCAAGTTCACTCCAAAGAAATGATAAGATAACTCAACACAACACTCGTGTTTACTCTCGGGAATATAATTTTGGCTTTTAGCAATTCCCCTTCTGATCTCACTCTCTCAATTTGCCTTTTTCCACTCAATTTCTCTTGCTAAGTCCTTTAAAGAGCTTACTCGAGATTAGAACAAGTTAATTCTTTCCTTATGTGCGTCAGCTACAAATAAGGTTAGGGTAGAAAGTAATAGAAGAAATGGAAAGGTAGAAGAAAGGATTTAAGGTATTAAAAAGAAGGAAATGGTTGAAAACAAGGAAAATGAAAGGATGGAAAAGGAAGAGGTGACTATAATTCAAGAAACAACACTTACTGCAACCTTTCTCAGGAAATAATAAGGTTATCTTCTCTCAGTGTAGATAGGCCTCTTTGATGTACTTGCAATGGTAGAACACTTTCCTTGTCTTTACTTTCTTTTTGAATTTCTTTTTCTTTTCTTCTTTTTGTCTTTTCTTTCTTTTTGTACTCCAATTTTGATGTAGGGGTCTTTTTATTTTGCTTTGCACGGTAATGACACTTTTGTTGTCAATCCAACTATGCTTTGATTACCACTTGATGTGGGCTAATCTACACATTTTGGTGGAAGAGAGTAGATAGCCTTATTGTGTCCCGATCTAGGATTGACAAGTACTGATGTCCTTGAATTATAAGCTTGGATGCAATAAAGATAAGAAAGAAATATGATTAATATTGAAATATTAAATGTAATAATAAGATAAATGATGAAATGAAATAATAGGATAGAGATAGCTGCGGAATTGATGGTCTTGATGGATGAAGTTGATGGTGTTGATGATGAAATGGAGATGGTGTTGTTGTATCTCAAGAACGCCAAAGAGGAAACAATGCTAAGAAGCATAATTCCAATCTTCACAAACTTGCTTGAGGGGTGGTATAAGTGTCTTCAACCCACTAGATATTAATATAAGAATTTAGGAATTAAAATGGAAGGAATGACGCCACAAGTATATAAATTATACTTCCTAATCGATAAAGTTCACAAAGAACTTTGAAGAGAAATTAACTTACAATAGTATGTTTTATATACGAGATGAGATCATTACAAATGAAGGAATGCCTCTCAATTTATAGAGAATGAGATGGCTTGGCCAAATGGTTACATAGGGATTCAGCTATGTACATGTCTATATGAAAGTACATGATGATTCAAGATGAAAGAAGAAGTCCCTTGGCTTGGTGTTGGTTCGGCTAACCCTTCATGAAGGGGCTTAATGTTTCGGCCAAAGGATGAGAAGACATCTCTCTTGGCCGAATGGTGCATGCTTGTTCATCTTGGCACCAATTTCCTCTCCTTGGCCGAATGGTGATGTGCCTCCTCATGCTTGGCACCAAGGCTCTCATGTGTAAGGCATGTGGTGTGGCCAAATAGGCATGGAGCTCTATCTCATGTCCCTTGGTGATTTAAGCCTCTAATGGTTGCAATCTCTTCACCATTGTGCTCCTAGATGAAAAGGCATCTTCATGGGCATCATCATTCATTAAAGGTCACAATGTTTGAAAAAGGTAACCCTTCATGTTTGAGCTACTTCGGGTATGAATGAGCTGGAGGTGAGCTGGCCATAGGTGAGTTGTAGCATGGTGAACATTATGACAACTCCTTGTGAAAAGGTACCTATTGAAGTGGCAACTATTCGCGAAAAAGAACAATTTCACAAATTTTAACTTAGGACATATTTGAAGTGTCCTAAGTGATGATGATGATGGTGTAACACCCCAGCTGAAATGAGGTCATCATGTAGCTCAATTCTTCAGCTCAATCCAGCTATGAGCTCACGGGCCTCCAGACAACTTTTCACCAATGGATCCTTATGCTCTCCTAAACGTCCTTATGTGAGTTTCCTCGCTGTTACATGCTCCATTTAGCTCCCAAGTGTTGGTTGAATATGCCTACATACATAACATAAGGAAATAAATTAAGTATATAAAATTGTATAATGTGTATAATATAAGAATGTGAACTATAATATATAATAATAACTTATATCTCACATATTAATGAATAAGTTATTATCATAATAACTATAGATATAATATATATATATATATATATATATGAAAATAACTATATTATAACATATGAAATAAGCATCTTTATGTATAAAATTAGAAAGTTTATTCCCTTGAAAGGTTGGAATATCCATTGTAAACATGATGCTGAATTGGTTCACATCAGCAATATGATAAAAGAGCCATTCAAGATTGTTATCACAATCTGATGTGAACCACTTTAGCAACATATGATAAGGCACTTCTACCTTGTTGATTGATTATGGATCTAGGAAGGAAGCAAAACAACCTGCATAAGTGAATGGTTCAAATAGTCGGTTTGATGGTAGATGTAAAGGTGAAATGATAGGCTATTTATGATATGATAAATGGTAGCAGAAGATTGTGTTAGAGTATGTCCAAAGACCAATCATATGAAGATTGTAATAATATATTTATTTACCGATTTTATTGAATAAAAGGCATTACCTCTATTATTTTCAGTTATATGTATGTGTTTAACATAAACCGAAAGATAATAAAGTCCATCTAATAACATTATTAAAAGATCTATAGTCAAGTATTATTATAGGCATGGACAATAATAATACGCTTAAGACTAACATGTTATTGATTGATAACAATGAGTTGTCATTGACATAGAGATGTCATAATTGATACATGATTATATTGTTAGAGAACAATGTATTGGATTGACCCATCATGAGCATATGTCTTGGATTATTATGTAACGGTCATAAATTGCTCATGGTGATGACTATATAAATGATCGTCAGACTTGAAATCAATGTCATCCCAACATATATTGTTGTATGTTTTGATATAGTTAAACTTGCTCTGTAACTGGTTGCACTATAAAGACTATTATTGAATATATTTGGATATATGTAGTGGAATGTGTATAGTTAAGATAGGATTTTTCCTTCCTACATAATAGGAAATATATCACAGTCCACTTGATTGAGTGAGACTTGAAATGCATGGCCATGCTCGAATAAGTTAATATGTGATATCATATTCGTTAATTATAGTCTACTGTAGATATCAAGAAATAATAGATGGGCTATACAAGTGTGACTATTCTAAGACTTGAGCCTATTCTAGATATAAAGGACAAAAGGATGTAATAAACAAAAGAGTTAGGGTAATGGATATAAAAGGGTATATTAGGGTAATGGATATAAAAGGGTATATTAGGTCTAGCAACGGTTTTAACACACACACATAAACCTTCAACCTTTTTTCTCTCAAAATAGTTTTGGGGAAAACAAATATAGCTATCAATCAGGTGAACTGGGTAGAGGCCGAGACGCGATTTCGTGGAGGCTTACGATTTGAACCGATCTACAACGCCAGTATTCATTGTTGTTCTTGTTTTTTCAAGGAACCCGCTGTAAGTATTCGCATCCCTTCCTCATGATTTCGGTTTTACGTACTTGAATTGCTGGTGAGACTGTCAAGTTTTGTTTCTGTTGTGCTGTGGGGTGCACCGACGGTTCCAATAGTGGTGTCAGAGCCACTTGTACAATCCGAATTCATGTTAAATTCTTGGATGATGCGATATGTATGAGATGCATGTTCTAGTTTTATCGATTTCGATAAATATGTTGATATCATTGTTCGAATCGATAACCGCAATGATTAATTAATATATTTTTCAATCGATTTGTTGCTGCAAGGATTTTACGAAATCCATATGTCAATCATTGACATGATGATCCGTGGGAGTGCGATAGCAGATCGCGTTTGGCAGGGGAACAAAGGTTGTTCCGATACAGAAAACCTTTAGGATTGAAAATCCCAAAAAATGATTCTGTTGATAAATGTTATCAAATCGTGAGGGTTTTCTATAGAAAACCTTCTCCCCTTGACCCCTCATCAGTAGTACAAATTAAAGGCCCATATTAATTTTTTTAAACAAAGGTTAAGAGCGTGTATATATATATGATATGTTTTTTTGCACGGTGTTTGACATGCATGATTATAGCTATTGTTCACTTTATAATGGTTTAATTTGAAATACGATCTGCGAGCCGTGCCTTTCTATATCTTTGTTGTATTTCTCTCATCTTACTCCCTCGTATGTAAAACGATGTTCTTTTAAAATTATAAACCTATGAAGATTCACAAGGAGCAGAAGAATGGCGAGAAGATACCTAGAGAGCAGTCTTAGGCTTTAGGGTTCTTGGTTCTCCCATTGGCTTGGGATGGGCCACCTTAGTCTTTGTTTTAGGCTATAACCATTGCATCTTATTTATTGTTATATTTGTTATATATGTAATGCATCAAATGAGAAAATAAAAATAAATTTTGATGAGATCAATAAGGGCCTAATATGAAAACGAAAAATGATGAGATAATTATGCAAATCCCTCTTTAAAATCTAAGTTAACTTAACCGTCCAATATTTACCCTCGTTAAGGCTTCGATCGATATTGTGTGGGCTTTGCCAAAGCATTGGCACTTAAATCTATCTTGGTTAAACGCGAAGAATAAGCAAGTGATATTCACCGGTTGAAATATTGGTAATAACTTAGTTAGGTTATTCTAATAGGATTAGAAACCTAGAGGTTAAATATTTGGATAAGTCATGAGATGACTTGAACAAAAGTTGTTCACCAAAATGAGGAGTTACATGAGATATAACTAGTAAAGTGTTAATTACCTAAATAATCACTATCCTAAAAGAAAAGCCAAAGCTGACTTAGGAAATTGATGTATTATGGATCATCACCCACTAGAAAAATTTTCATTGAATTTTTCCGAAATTAAAATAGAGAGGGTTTTTAATTTTGAATAAAATAGTGGGAGTAATTTGTAAATAAAGTCCTATTTATAAATTTTATTTTGGTAAATTTACTTACTTTAATATTTCCATTATTGTAGATTGATGTGATCCTGTCTAGCTCCAAATTTCTCCATGATTTGATCACACCATGGAGGTTATTCAAATCTGGTTCTAAGGGAGTTCTACCTTACTTATCTTATATTTACTTATTTATGCACTATATATTATTATAAGCATACAATTTCATATTAGACTATGCTTGAATTATCATAACATGTGCATTCATTCATTATGTCCTATGGTTTGCATCATTGATTGATATTCATGCATATAATCTATAGTTGTAATAATAATATTCATTCATTATCGTATGATGCATGAGTTATTATTATAACCTATAGTTCACATCTTTATAATATGCACATTCTTATTACTTTATAATAATTCATATACTTAGCTTATATTATGCTTTCTTTTGTAGGTGCATGTTCGGCCATATGATGGGAGCTGACTTAAAGCTAGCATTGGAGTCCAAGAGCTATGGAAACTTAACTAGGACAACTCCGGGACAGCTCAAGAATATTTTGGGACAAAGTTGCCAGCTGACCCCCGAGCTCATAGCTCACTTGAGCTGGACTTTTGAGCTAGCTAGAGACTTCATTTCAACTGGAGAGTTGCACCATCATCTTCACCACACAGAGCACTACAAATATGGTCTAGGTCAAATTTTGTGAATTCGTACCTTTTCGCGAAGAGTTGCCAATCCGAGAAGTGACCTTTCACAAGGAGCTGTCCTATGACTCATCTTCATGCAATTCATCTATGGCCAGCTCATCTTCAGCTCAAACTCATGGGAAGTAGCTCAAATGATGAAAGGTTTCACACAAATGTGACCTTTCATAATTAGTTGCTGCCCCAATGATGCCAAGTCACCTAGACACATGTTTGATGCCAAGTCACGCCTAAGTTGCTATTCATCTACACACCATGGAAGAGTCCACGCCTTAAGCATTCAACACCAACCATGTGAGTGCCACATGACCAGCCACCCATGTGCTTTGCATGTGAATGAATTAGGCGCCAAGATGAAAAGGCTTCTCTCTATTCGGCCTAAACATCATCATGCTTCAAATTGGCGCCAAGATGAAGAGTTATGGGAACCATTCGGCCAAAGACATCTCCCCTCATCCAGCATCATTTATTTCGTTTTAAGACATGTACTTTGCCGAAAAGGCATCTATTTATTCGGCCAAGCCTTTACAAAACTATAAATAGGCTTTGGCATTCATTTGTAAACAGAACCCTTTGATAATTAAAAATCCTTTTGTGAGATTATTCTCTCTTCAAGTTCTTTTCAGAACTATATCGATTAAGCAAGCCTTTTCTAAAGCTTGTGGCGTCATTTCCTCATTGGATACTTCTGGTTCCTAGTTTAAATAACTAGAGGGTCAAAGTCCTTTAATACCATCCCTTATAGAACTTATAAGAAACGGGTCTTTGCTCCTTTATAGCATTGGTTCCTTCTTAGTTTTATAGATACTATTTTCATCACCATAGTCCATCACCATTATCACACCTATATCATCACCATATTCCATCACCATATCACGCCAATAACATCATCCTTCCATTACCATTTCATCACCATTAAATCATCCTTCATTCATCAACAAGGCATACTTCATCACCACCATTGAAGGCCGAAGTCAACATCACTTGAAGGAGATTTATTCAACACTTCCGCAGCCCATCTTTGATAACTATTCTATCCCTTTTAAATCTTTCCATTTCTATTTACTTTTCATTTCTTAATTATCATATTACTTAATCAATTCTTCTTCTTTTTGTGCAGATTACTTTCAATCCAAGGTGTAGCATTTGGTGTCTCTCCTAGATCGGGAAACAACAAGGTTGCTAACTTCTCCATTATTGAAGAAGCCTAGTTAGCCTCACATCAGGTTGCCTAAGGATGCTTCTAATTGATCCATACGATCTTGCAAAGGCTCCAATTCTAATTTCAGCAATCTTGCCATTTCATGCATAATGGCTTGGGTTTGCAAGTTAGGGGCTTCTCTTTCTGGTGATCGTCTTGAACTCCGAGACATGGTTAGCAAATAAGAAAAGAATAAGATGTGTAAAAGACCTTACAAGAATATACCCTCACAAAGCCTCACGAGTCACTCCAAGAAAACTTGATGTCACTCAATCTACTCGTGTTTGCACTCTAGGACTTTAATGGCTTTTACTTGTCCTCTTCTGATCTCACACACTCTCCAGCCTTTTTCCTCTTGATTCTCTTGTCTCAAGTTCTAGAGAACTTTACTCAAGACTATATCAAGTAAATTTTACTTGTTTGGCATCAGCTGCAAAAGGGTTAGTAGGAAGGGAAAAATAAATATAATGAAAGGGTGGCTTAGAAATAGAAAGAAGAGAAACAAAAGGGTTACTTACACAAGTCACTTCACAACCTTCTATCACCATAATTAATTTAAAAGGCTTACTTTAAAAGGCTTGGTTATGAGAATTGTTGATGATTGCTTCAACTTTCTTTCTTTTCTTTACTTTTTGGTAAGTGCTGGAATTTCTTTCTTTCTTTTGGAGTGCTTCAATTTCTTTTTTTTTTATTTTCTTTATCTTTGACTTTGCACTTATTTTTGTATTTTTCTTCTTTGTTGTTGTTGCACGTTGCTTTCTTCCACCAAAGCTCTGATTACCACTTGATGTAAGGCTCTCCTGATGCCTTAACAAATGATTGTGGATCTAGGAAGGAAGCAAAACAACCTGCAAAGTGAATGGCTCAAAACAAAATGGTTAAGGGTGGTAAATGTATGGGTGATTAGGTGGGTTGTTTAATTGAGAGATGGAAGCAGAAGATGGTTGATATGGCTATGGTTATGGTTTATGAAACAAAGGGATGGTTGTGAGGACAGTATCTTAAAGAAGACTCAAAGAAGAACCAATGCTATATAGAGCAAAGACCCTCACTTTATATTGCTTCTTTAAGGGGTGATATGAAGTACTTTGACCCACTAGTTTTAAAGAACTAGAAACCAGAAGTATCAAGGTGAAAAGAGAAGGGGTTGACGCAACAAGTATAAATTATACTTGATAAGTCGATAAAAGTCACCAGGACTTAAGGAAGAGAATAATCTCACATTAATTAAACAAAAGGTTCGTTTACAAATGATGAATGCTTTCCTATTTATAGAAAATAGAGAGACATGGCCGAATGGTTACAAGAGTATTCGGCCAGCTTTGTGCCTTCCTATAGAGACATAATTTAATTACAAATAGAGATGATGGTTCGGTTTAAATGGATGGAAATATCCCTAGGCCGAATAGTTCTTGTATCTCTTCAAGTTTGCGCCAATTTGTATGGGAGATAATGCTTCGCCGAATAGGGAGAGAACTCTTCATCTTGGCGCCTAAATGAACCACAAGCAAAGTACATGGGGGCTGATCATATGCAAAGCACATGGGTGTTCTAGGAAGCCTTGTGGTGCAGCCTTGTGCATGGAATGATGGCTGGTCATGTGCTCTCTCTTGGGCATGCATGTGTCTCCTCCAAGCTAGCTTGAGTTGTGGAGCTAGCTAGCAAACATGGGCTGTTTGTGAACAAGCTTCCTATCTAAGTCCTTGTGAGCTCCTTATCATTATGTTCAGCTTCATTCAGCTACCTTTGACATCACTTTTGGCAACTCAGCTCCAAATAGTCCAACTAGCTAAGTTTAGCTAGCCTTAAGCTCCTCCAGCTGAATCGAACTTCCCTTAGTGTTCCATGAGCTACCTTGTACTTTGTAAGCTGTTTGTGAGCTGCATATAACGTCCAAATCATTCACCAAGCTACCTCAACGTGCATCACGCTCCATTGTACCAGAATATACTCTCACAAAGCCTCACGAGTCACTCCAAGGAAACTTGAATGTCACTCAATATGCTCGTGTTTGTAACTCTAGGAATTTAATGGCTTTTACTTGTCCTCTTCTAATCTCACACACTCTCCAGCCTTTTTCCTCTCGATTCTATTGTCTCAAATTCTAGAGAACTTTACTCAATACTATATCAAGTAAATTTTACTTGTTTGGCGTCAGCTGTAAAAGGGTTAGTAGGAAGGGGAAAACAAATATAATGAAAGGGTGGCTTAGAAATAGAAAGAAGAGAACAAAAGGGGTTACTTACACAAGTCACTTCACAACCTTCTATCACCACAATCAATTTAAACGGCTTACTTGAATTGCTTAGTGATGATAATTGTTGATGAGTGCTTCAACTTCTTTCTTTTCTTTTCTTTGATTTTCTTCTTTTTGAGTGCTGGATTTTTTCTTCTTTTTGAGTGCTTCAATTTGTTTGTTGATTTTAGTTTTTCTTTCACTTGCACTTCTTTTCGTATTTTTTTTGTTGATGTCGCAGGTTGCTTCTTCCACCAAAGCTCTGATTACCGCTTGATGTAAGGCTTCTCTGAGGCCACTTGATGTATGGCACTTGAATATTAACAATTGATTGTGGATCTAGGAAGGAAGCAAACAACCTGCACAAGTGAATGGCTCAAAAGAAAGGGTTAAGGGTGGTAAATGTATGAGTGAATAGGAGGGCTATTTGAAATGAGAGATGGAAGCGGAAGATGGTTAATATGGCTATGGTTATGGCAATGAAACAAAAGGGATGGTAGTGAGGATAGTATCTTGAAGAAGTCTCAAAGAAGAACTAATGCTATAGAGAGCAAAGACCCAGACTTTATATTGCTTCTTCAAGGGGTGGTGTTAAGTACTTTGACCCACTAGTTATATGAAATAAGAACCAGAAGTATCAAGATGAAAAGAAAGGGGTTGACGCCATAAGTATAAAATACTTGATAAGTCGATAAAAGTCACCAGGACTTAAGGAAGAGAATAATCTCACTTATATTAATCAAAAAGGTCTGTTTAAAAATGAAAATAGGAAAGCCTAATTATAGTTTTTGAAGGGACTTGGCCGAATAGGTACATGTTGGTTCGGCCAGCCCTTGCACCTTCCTAAAATGACATGTTTTAAATGCTAAAAGAGATGATAGTTCGGCCCTTGATGGAGGGAAATGATCCTTGGCCGAATAACACTTGTATCCCTTCATTTTGGCACCAAATGAGAGAGGACATGATGCTTGGCCGAATGGTTAAATGGCTCTTTATCTTGGCGCCTAAATGAACCACATGCAAGGCACATGGGAGCTGATCATATGCAAAGCACATGGGTGTTCTAGGGAGCCTTGTGGTGCAGTCCTTTGCATGGGATGATGGCTGGTTATGTGTTCCCTTCTTAGGCGTGCATGTGTCTCCTCCAAGCTAGCTTGAGTGTGGAGCTAGCTAGCAAGCATGGGCTGTTTTGTGAACAAGCTTCCTAGCCGAATCCTTATGAGCTTCATAATAGCACGTTCAACTATATTTAGCTACCATTGACATCATTTTTGACAACTTAACTCCAAATAGTTCAACCAGTTGAGTTTAGCTAGCCTTGAGCTCCTCCAGCTGAATTGAGCTTTCCTTAATGTTCCATGAGCTGCCTTGTCCTTTGTGAGTTGTTTGTGAGCAGCATAGGACGTCCAAATCATCCACCAAGCTACCTCAACGTTCATCACACTTCATTGTACCTATATGTGCAAGGAATTAAGTTAAGTCCATGATATTGAGCTAAGACGAGCTAAATACCTTGCTTTCATGCGAGAATATGATAATGTGAGCTATGATTGAAGGTCACGAGCTAAATATATCATCTCATAATATGTGTAAGATAATGCATGAAGCTTAAGAGCTAATATGAATGCATATGATCTAATAAAACGAATTATAATGATGCTGCCTTGATGTATATAATGATAATCATGCTTAATATGATTATAAGACTATCCTAACATACTTATAACATTGTGTATCAATCATAAAGATATAGGTATATGTTGTATGCATGAATATCATATAACATGGTATTCATAAATGATAAATGGAAACATGTAATAATAATATCCTAAGAAATGATATGTAATCATAGCATATATTTGAATAATATGAAAAACATGATCAAATAAGCATAGGATGGAAATAATAATATGATAATTTATACTAACATGTGAATGCTTGCTTATGATAGAATAGAATGTATAAATGATATAGTATAAGATAGAATAATGAATAACTCCCTTAGAAACTAACTTGAAGAACATCCATGGTGTGTTCAAGTCATGGAGAAAGTTAGCGCTAGTTTGGATCGTATCACACAACCTTAGGTTCTTGAAGAGTCACGTCCTTTAAGCCTTTATTAATCACGCCTCTTGGCTCTTTCCCTTGACAAGTTGTGCATTTTAGATTGTCCTGCAAATCAAAGAAAATTTCTACAATTTCATGGTTAGAATAATCATCCTTGATCTTTTGTCTCATCCATAAGCATTCTCGAATGACCTTGTCATCAAAAATTGATAAGATAATACCATAGACATGAATAGATTTGCTGCAAAATAAATCAAAACATGTAAATGAAAAACTATTGACAATATGAAAGGAATTATCAAACCAGGGTGGATGTTTAATGGGAGTTGGTTGTTGAATTCTTTCCTGGATGTGCAATGCACTTGGAATGCCAACGAACACAACTCTTGGAACTTCAAGTGATGCTTCTCTTGGAACTTAAAATGGCATAACCTTTGAAATAGCAAGAGACATGTTTTGTGAATCACCAAAAGTAATGACTATTGGTTCTTCAAAAGTCACATCTTTTGGTTTTCTAAAAGCCATGATTTTTGAATCAAATCCTTGAAAAGATATGTGATGTAAGGCGAATCTACACGCTTTGATGGAAGAGAGTAGATAGCCTTATTTTGTCCCGATCTAGGATTGACAAGTACTTATGTCCTTGAATTTATAAGTTTGGGCTGCAAAATAAGATAAGAAAAGAATGATTAATAAAGGAATTAATAAAAGGGATAATAATATTAGTAATGAAAATAAATAATAATAATGAAATGAAATAAAGAAAGGATAGAGATGGCTGCGGAATTGATGGAAGAGATGGATGATGGTGATGATGAAATGGCAATGGTGGTGATGTTGTATCTCAAACAAGCCAAAGAGGAAACTATGCTATGAAGCACAATCCGGTCTTCACAAACTTGCTTGACGGGTGGTGATAGTGTCTTCAACCCACTAGATATCAATCTAGGAATTTTGGAATCAAATGGAAGGAATGACTGGTGGTGATGTTGTATCTCAAACAAGCCAAAGAGGAAACTATGCTATGAAGCACAATCCCGGTCTTCACAAACTTGCTTGAGGGGTGGTGATAGTGTCTTCAACCCACTAGATATCAATCTAGGAATTTTGGAATCAAAATGGAAGGAATGACACCACAAGTATAGGAACTATACTTGTTTAATTGATATCGTTGTAAGCCCCAATTTGTTCACCATGTATGTACTTGCAATGTTTGTACAACTTCCTCCGTCAATAGCTACAAGACACACTTTACCATTTACATGGCAACGAGTGTGAAATGTGTTTCTTCTTTGCTGTTCGTTCTCCATTATTTGGAAAGATGAAAGATCATAAGACATTGTTAGTATAAAGATCACTCCACTCAACACTCATGTTTACTCTCGGGAATATAATTTGGCTTTTAACAATTCCCCTTCTGATATCACTCTCTCAATTAGCCTTTTTCCACTCAATTTCTCTTGTTAAGTCCTTTGAGGAACTTACTCAAGATTATAACAAGTTAATTCCTTCCTTGTGTGTGTCGGCTGCAAATAGGCTAGGGTAGAAAGAATAGAAAATATGGATAGGTAGAAGAAAGGATTCAAGGTATTAAAAGAAGGAAATGATTGAAGACAAAGAAAATGAAAGTATAAAAAAGGAAGAGGTGACTTACAATTCAAGAAACAACACTTACTACAACCTTTTTCAAGAAACAATAAGGTTATCTTCTCTTAGTGTAGATGGCCTCTTTGATGTACTTGCAATGGTAGAACACACTTTCCTTGGCTTTGGTTCTTTTTGAAATTCTTCTTTTGTCTTTTTCTTTCTTTTTGCACTCCAATTTTGTTGAAGGAGTCTTTTCTTTTGTTTTTCTTTTGCTTTGCCAATGACACTTTTGTTGTCAATCAAACTATGTTATGATTACCGCTTGATGTAAGGCAAATCTAGACGCTTTGATAGAAGAGAGTAGATAGCCTTATTGTGTCCCGATCCAGGATTGACAAGTACTGATGTCCTTGAATTTATAAGTTTGGGCTGCAAAATAAGATAAGAAACGAATGATTAATAATGGAATTAATAAAGGGGATAATAATATAAGTAATGAAAATAAATAATAAGAATGAAATGAAATAAAGAAAGGATAGAGATGGCTGCGAATTGATGGAAGAGATGGATGATGGTGATGATGAAATGGCAATGGTGGTGATGTTGTATCTCAAACACGCCAAAGAGGAAACTATGCTATGAAGCACAATCTTGGTATTCACAAACTTGCTTGAGGGGTGGTGATAGTGTCTTCAACCCACTAGATATCAATCTAGGAATTTTGGAATCGAAATGGAAGGAATGACGCCACAAGTATAGGAACTATACTTGTTTAATCGATAAAGTTCACAAAGAATTTTGAAGAGAAATAACTCACAAGAGTATATTTTATATAAGAGATGAGATGAGTTACAAATGAAATGCCAAAACCTATTTATAGTTTTCAAAGGGTTTAGGCCGAATAGATACATGATGGTTCGGCCATGGATGAAACCCCTTTGAAAATACATGAATTTTAAATGAAAATACATGATTTTAATGAAGATAAATGCTCTTGGCTGAATGGTAAGGTGTTGGTTCGGCCTATGGATGTTTTAAATGATTTTGGAAGTCAATTGGGCGCCAAAATGGAGAGGAAGGTGTATTTGGCCGAATAGGAAGCATCCCTTGGTGTTTCTGCGCCTATTTGATGTCACATGGAGTGCACATGCTTGAATGATGAACATGGCAGCCTACATGAATGCACATGGGTTTTCTTGCAATGCTTTGGTGAGGTTGCAACCATAGGATGATGTCTTGAAGTCCATGGGCAGCCTAAAGATGAACTAGCTTCAAGGTAAGCTAGGTGAGTATCTTGGTAGCTAACTAGGTGAGTTATAGCTTGATGAACTCAAGCTAGTTAGATTTGGTCTTCTCAGCTACTTCCAGCTACTTCTAGCTACCTTTAGTCCACTTTTTAGTAATTTGGTCCAAAGCTCTCCTCTAGTTAAGTTCAGCTACATGCTAGCTCCTCTAGCTAAGTTGAAGCTCCTTAAATGATGAAATGAGCTACCATAACATTCATGAGCTAGTGTGAGCTGCTATGCTTGTCCTTTTAGCTAACCAAGCTACCATAATATGCCTTGCTTTTTGTTTCATCTATATGAATCAACAAACAAATCAAGTAAGCAACGTGTGAGCTCATGTAAGGTAAAATGTATGCTGTCGTGAGGTGTTTGAATGTTATGAGCAATGAATGATCATCTAGAAGCTAAGATAACATGAGCTAAAGAAACATGAATTTAAAGCTAGTGAGCTAATGTAAACATATCATGAGCTAATAAATGAATGAAAACATGTTTCCATGATATCTAAATGATATGCAAACATAATAAATGAATCTAAAACATATGTAAACATAATATAAAGCTAAGTAAAGATGTGAAAACATATGTTATGCATGAAAAATATATAGTTGGAAGTGAATGATAACATATGATTATTCAAGCATAGTTTAAGATGCAAATGTATGCTCATAATAATATATAGTGCATAAATGAGTAAATATAATATAAAGTAAGGTATTACTCCCTTATATTGAGCATGATGAATCTTCAATGATGTGAGTGTATCATGAAGAAAGTTGGTGCAAGACATGATCACATCAATATGTCTCTTGAATCATCCTACAAATCAAAAGAGAGAATAGGAGAAGAAGTAAGGTTAGATAAAAATTGTTCTTCACTCTCATCTTTTCCTCCAAATTCATTCTTTTCAACTCCAAAGGTTTCTGCATCCACTCTCCGTTCAATATTTTCCACTCCAACATTTTGTTCAACTTCAAAATGCTTTTGTTCATTTGAATTTTTCTCCAAACATTCTTCAGTTGCATTGTCTTTAAGTTGTTCTTTCATTACTTAAATGTTCTTCTTCAAGGTGTTTTGATCTTCATTTACTCGGTTTGGTGAAAGTGGAGTCAAGATGATTTTCCTTTCATTTTGAAAGAAAGAGTATCGGTTTGTGAAGCCATCATGGACAGCCCGCTTGTCAAATTGCCATGGCCTCCCTAAGAGTAAATGGCTCGTATGCATATGCATCACGTCATATAGAATCTCTTATTTGTAACTTCCAAGTGAGAATGGAACAAGTACTTGTTTAGTGACCTTCATCTCTTCCTCGTTGTTCAACCATTGCAATTCATATGACCTGTAATGTTTAATTGTTGTAAGCACCAATTTGTTCACCCTGTATGTACTTGCAATGTTTGTACAACTTCCTCCGTCAATAGCTACAAGACACACTTTACCATTTACATGGCAACAAGTGTGAAATGTGTTTGTTCTTTGTTGTTCATTCTCCAATGTTTGGAAAGATGAAAGATAATAAGAAATTGTTAGTAGAAAGAAAAAAAATTAAAACCTTATCAACACGCTCTCAAAGCCTAACAATCTTCACTTCAAAGAAAATTAAGAGATCACTCCACTCAACACTCGTGTTTACTCTCGGGAATATAATTTGTCTTTTAACAATTCCCTTCTAATCTCACTCTCTCAACTAGACTTTTTCCACTCAATTTCTCTTGCTAAGTCCTTTGAAGAACTTACTCAAGATTAAAACAAGTTAAAATTCTTTCCTTGTGTGCGTCGGCTGCAAATAAGGTTAGGGTAGAAAGAATAGAAGAAATTGAGAGGTAGAAGAAAGGATTCAAGGTATTAAAAGAAGGAAATGGTTGAAGACAATGAAAATGAAAGGATAGAAAAGGAAGAGGTGACTTACAATTCAAGAAACAACACTTACTGCAACCTTTCTCAAGAAACAATAATGTTATCTTCTCTTAGTGTAGATGGCCTCTTTAATGTACTTTACAATGGTAGATTACTTTCCTTGGCTTACTTTCTCTTTTTGAATATCTTTTTTTCTTTTCTGATTTTTTTTCTTCTTTTTGTCTTTTCTTTTCTTTTTGCACTCCAACTTTGTTGAAGGAGTCTTTTTTATTTTGCTTTGCACGCCAATGACACTTTTGTTGTCAATCTAACTATGCTCTGATTACCGCTTGATGTAAGGTGATCTACACGCTTGATGGAGAGATGTAGATAGCCTTATTATGTCCCAATCTAGGATTGACAGGTACTGATGTCCTTGAATTTATAAGCTTGGGCTGCACAAAATAAGAAAGGAAATATGATTAATGATGGACTTAATAAAGGGAATAATAATATAAGTAATGAAATGAAAGAATAAGAATGAAATGAAATAAAGAAAGAATAGAGATGGTTGCGAAATTGATGGAAGCATCCCTTGGTGTTTTGGCACAAATTTGATGTCACATGGAGTGTACATGCTTTGAATGATGCACATGGCAGCCTACTTGAACGTGCATGGGTCTTCTTGCAAGGCTTTGGTAAGGTTGCAACTATAAGATGATGTCTTGAAGTCCACGGGCAGCCTAGAGATGAACTATCTTCAAGGTAAGCTAGGTGAGTGTCTTGGTAGCTAACTAGGTGAGTTATAGCTTGATGAACTCAAGCTAGTTAGCTGTGGTCTTCTCAGCTCCTCAGCTACTTCCAGCTACCTTTAGTCCACTTTTCAACAATTTGGTCCAAAGCTCTCCTCCAACTAGGTTCAGCTACATGCTAGCTCCTCCAGCTAAGTTGAAGCTCCTTAAGTGATTAAATGAGTTGCCATAACGTTCATGAACTAGTGAGCACTTTCCTTGGCTTGCTTTCACTTTTCGAATTTCTTTTTTTTTCCTTCTTTTTTGAATTTTTTTCTTCTTTTTGTGTTTTCTTTTCTTTTTGCACTCCAACTTTGTTGAAGGAGTCTTTTTCTTTTTCTTTGCACGCCAATGACAGTTTTGTTGTCAATCCAACTATGCTCTGATTACCGCTTGATGTAAGGTGATATACACGCTTTGAAGGAGAGATGTAGATAGCCTTATTGTGTCCCGATCTAGGATTGACTAGTACTGATGTCCTTAAATTTATAAGCTTGGGCTGCACAAAATAAGAAAGGAAATATGATTAATGATGGACTTAATAAAGGGAATAATAATATAAGTAATGAAAAGAAAGAACAAGAATGAAATGAAATAAAGAAAGGATAGAGATGGTTGCGGAATTGACGGAAGAGATGGATTATGTTGATGATGAAATGACAATGGTTGTGATGTTGTATCTCAAACATGCCAAAGAGGAAACTATGCTATGAAGCACAATCCCGATCTTCACAAACTTGCTTGAGGGGTGGTGAAGGTGTCTTCAACCCACTAGATATCAATCTAGGAATTTTAGAATTAAAATGGAAGGAATGACGCCACAAGTATAGGAACTATACTTTTTAATTGATAAAGTTCACAAAGAACTTTGAAAAGAAATAACTCACAAGAGTATATTTTATATAAGAGATGAGATGATTACAAATGAAATGCCAAAGCCTATTTATGGATTTTCAAAGGGTTTAGGCCGAATAAACACATGATGGTTCGGCTAAGGTTGAAACCCCTTTGAAAATACATGATTTTTTATGAAAATACATGATTGTAATGAAGATACATGCTCTTGGCAGAATGGTTAGGTGATGGTTCGTCCCTAAGGATGTTTTTAATGTATTTGGAAGTTATTTGGGCGCCAAAATGAAGAGGAAAGAGTCTTTGGCTGAATAGGCAGCATCCCTTGGTGTTTTTCACCAATTTGATGTCACATGGAGTGTAGATGCTTGAATGATGCACATGGCAACCTACTTGAACACAAATGGGACTTCTTGCAAGGCTTTGGTGAGGTTGCAGCCATAGGATGATGTCTTGAAGTCCACGGGCAGCCTAGAGATGAACTAGCTTCAAGGTAAGCTAGGTGAGTGTCTTGGTAGCTAACTAGGTGAGTTATAGCTTGATGAACTCAAGCTAGTTAGCTTTGGTCTTCTCAGCTCCTTAGTTACTTCCAGCTACCTTTAGTCCACTTTTCAACAATTTGCTCCAAAGCTCTCCTCCAACTAGGTTCAGCTACATGCTAGCTCCTCCAGCTAAGTTGAAGCTCCTTAAGTGATGAAATGAGCTGCCATAACGTTCATGAGCTAGTGTGAGCTGCTATACTTATCCTTTTAGCTAACCAAGCTACCATAGTATGACTTGCTTTGTGTTTCACCTATAGGAATTAACAAACAAACCAAGTAAGCAATGTGTGAGCTCATTTATGGTAAAATGTATGCTGTCGTGAGGTGTTTGAGTGATATGAGCTATGAATGATCATCTAGAAGCTAAGATAACATGTATATAATCTAGATAAAGGTATACGCGTTCATGAGCTTTAAGAAAAATATATGAGCTAGAAAATAGATGCATGCATGCAAATGAGCTAAAGAAACATGGATTTAAAGCTAGTGAGCTATAAACATAACATGAGCTAGAATAACATGATATGAGTTAATAAATGAATGAATACATGCTGTCATGATATGTAAATGATATGAAAACATAATAAATGAATCTAAAATTATGTAAACATAATATAAAGCTAAGTAAGATGGAAAACATATTTATGCATGAAAATCATATAGTATGCAAGTGAAAGATAACATATGATTATTCAAGCATAGTTTTAGGAGTAAAAGCATGCTTATAACGTTATATGATGCATATAGAAGATAATAAAGAATAAAGTAAGGAAGAACTCCCTTAGAACCAGCTTTGAATAACATCCATGGTGTGATCAAGTCATGGAGAAAGTTGGAGCTCGACATGATCACATCATCCTCCCCTTCTTTTAGGCAATTTGTCCTCAAATCAAAAGGTTACTTCTCCTTAGTGTCTTTCCATTCAAACGTTGCTGATTTGTTTTCAAAATGTATCAATTCAATAGAAACTTGTTCAAGACATTCCCTTTCGAAAATATCTATGAAATGATCCTTGTGAAAAGTTATGAAGCTTGAATTAGTACCTTGAACCTCCTTGTCCTAGAAAGAAAAAAGACTTTCATAAGTAAGGGAATTATGAACCATTGTTATGTTGAAAGTATACTCCCTATTCACATCTTTTGGATGGCCAAGAGTGATGTCTTTTGAATCACAAGAGATGTTGCTTTGAACATTCATAACTTTTGGCATTCTAAAAGACACATTCTTTGGTCCTCCAAGGATCATGTCCTTTGATTGAAAAGTCACAGCCTTAGGTTCTTGAAGAGTCACACCCTTTAAGCCTTTATTAATCACACATCTTGGCTCTTTCCCTTTACAAGTTGTGCATTTTAGATTGTCCTGCAAATCAAAGAAAATTTCTACAATTTCATGGTTAGAATAATCATCCTTGATCTTTTGTCTCGTCCATAAGCATTCTTGAATGACCTTGTCATCAAAAATTGATAAGATAATACCATAGACATGAATAGATTTGCTACAAAATAAATCAAAACATGTAAATGAAAAACTATTGATAATATGAAAGGAATTATCAAACCATGGTGGATGTTTAATGAGAATTGGTTGTTGAATTCTTTCCTGGATGTGCAATGCACTTGGAATGTCAACGAACACAACTCTTGGAACTTCAATTGATGCTTCTTTTGGAACTTCAAATGGTATAACCTTTGAAATATCGATAGACATGTTTTGTGAATCACCAAAAGTAATGACTATTGGTTCTTCAAAAGTTACATATTTTGGTTTTATAAAAGCCATGATTTTTTAATCATCTCCTTGAAAAAATATGTCTCTTGAATCATCATGCAAATCAAAAGAGAGAATAGGAGAAGAAGTAAGGTTAGATAAAAATTGTTCTTCACTCTCATCTTTTCCTCCAAATTCATTCTTTTCAACTCCAAAGGTTTCTGCATCAACTCTCCGTTCATCATTTTCAACTCCAACATTTTGTTCAACTTCAAAATGCTTTTGTTCATTCGAATTTTTCTCCAAACATTCTTCAGTTGCATTGTCTTTAAGTTGTTCTTTCATTACTTCAATGTTCTTCTTCAAGGTGTTTTGATCTTCATTTACTCGGTTTGGTGAAAGTGGAGTCACGATGATTTTCCTTTCATTTTGAAATAAAGAGTATCGGTTTGTGAAGCCATCATGGACAGCCCGCTTGTCAAATTGCCATGTCACATACAATCTCTTCTTTGTAACTTCCAAGTGAGAATGGAACAAGTACTTGTTTAGTGACCTTCATCTCTTCCTCGTTGTTCAACCATTGCAATTCATATGGGCTGGAATGTTTAATCGTTGTAAGCACCAATTTGTTCACCATGTATGTACTTGCAATGTTTGTACAACTTCCTCCGTCAATAGCTACAAGACACACTTTACCATTTACATGGCATCGAGTGTGAAATGTGTTTGTTCTTTGTTGTTCGTTCTCTAATGTTTGGAAAGAAAAGATCATAAGACATTGTTAGTAGAAAGAAAAAAATTAAAACCTTACTAGCACGCTCTCAAAGCCTCACAATCTTCACTCCAAAGAAAATTAAGAGATCACTCCACTCAAACAATCTTCACTCCAAAGAAAACAATTCCCCTTTTGATCTCACTCTCTCAATTAGCCTTTTTCCACTCAATTTCTCTCGTTAAGTCCTTTGAAGAACTTACTCAAGATTAGAACAAGTTAAATTCTTTCCATGTGTGCGTCAGCTACAAATAAGGTTAGGGTAGAAAGAATATAAGAAATTGAAATGAAGAAGAAATTGTTGAAGATAATGAAAATGAAAGGATAGAAAAGGAAGAGGTGACTTACAATTAAAAACAACACTTACTGCGACCTTTCTCAAGAAACAATAATGTTATCTTCTTTTAGTGTAGATGGCCTCTTTAATGTACTTTGCAATGGTAGACCACTTTCCTTGGCTTGCTTTCTCTTTTTGAATTTCTTTTTTTCTTTTCTTCTTTTCTAAATTTTTTTTCTTCTTTTTGTCTTTTCTTTTCTTTTTGCACTCCAACTTTGTTGAATGAGTCTTTTTCTTTTGCTTTGCACGCCAATTAGTAAAGGGAATAATAATATAAGTAATGAAATGAAAGAATAAGAATGAAATTAAATAAAGAAAGGATAGAGATGGCTGCGAAATTGATGGAAGAGATGGATTATGTTGATGATGAAATGACAATGGTGGTGATATTGTATCTCAAACACGTCAAAGAGGAAACTATGCTATGAAGCACAATCTCGGTCTTCACAAACTTGCTTGAGGGGTGGTGATAGTGTCTTCAACCCACTAGATATCAATCTAGGAATTTTGGAATCAAAATGGAAGGAATAACGCCACAAGTATAGGAACTATACTTGTTTAATAGATAAAGTTCACAAAGAACTTTGAAGAAAAATAACTCACAATAGTATATTTTATATAAGAGATGAGATGATTACAAATGAAATGCCAAATCCTATTTATAGTTTTTCAAAGGGTTTTGGCCGAATAAACACATCATGGTTCGGCTAAGGTTGAAACCCCTTTGAAAATACATGATTTTTAATGAAAATACAAGATTTTAATGAAGATACATGCTCTTAGCCGAATGGTTAGGTGATGGTTCAGCTAAGGTTGAAACCCCTTTGAAAATACATGATTTATAATGAAAATACAAGATTTTAATTAAGATACATGCTCTTGGCCGAATGGTTAGGTTATGGTTCGGCCCTAAGGATATTTTTAATGTATTTGGAAGTTATTTGGGCACCAAAATGAAGAGGAAAGAGTCTTTGGCCGAATAGGAAGCTTCCCTTGGTGTTTTGGCGCTAATTTGATGTCACATGGAGTGCACATGCTTGAATGATGCACATGGAAGCCTACTTGAATGCACATGGGTCTTCTAGCAAGGCTTTGGTGAGGTTGCAACCATAGGATGATGTCTTGGTAGCTAACTAGGTGAGTTATAGCTTGATGAACTCAAGCTAGTTAGCTTTGGTCTTCTCAGCTCCTCAGCTACTTCCAGCTACCTTTAGTCCACTTTTCAACAATTTGGTCCAAAGCTCTCTTCCAACTAGGTTCAACTACATGCTCGCTCCTCCAGCTAAGTTGAAGCTCCTTAAGTTATGAAATGAGCTGCCATAACGTTCATGTGCTAGTGTGAGCTGCTATTGATACAGTTCAACCTAGCCTCAATTGGATGGATAGTGAAGTCAAGGTTGTACCTTTGATTGTTTCGATCTAGGAAAGCAACAAGTATCCTGCACAAACAAGAAAGCTAAAAAAATGGTTAAATGTAAGTAATGAAATGGAAAGATAAATATGGCAGCAGAAAATATATATAAGTTGGTGATATGTTTAAAGGAAATGATGAAGTATGTTAATGGATGTAGAATGAAGGTGATGGAGATGAATATGAAAAGTAGTATCTCAAAGAAGACTCAAAGAAGAACCAAAGTTAAAGAACAAAGACCCAGACTTTATATTGCTTCTTTAAGGGATGGTAAACAAGGACCTTGACCCACTATCTATAAAGAGATAGGAACTAGAATTATCAGGGTGACATAGATAGGGGTGTCGCCACAAGCATAAGCTTGATAAGTCGATAAATTTCACTTAAGAACTAAAAAGAGAAACACTCACAAATATTTGATTAAACAAAGTGAATTGCTTCATCGATGAGTGTTCATACTTTAAGTAGATACAAAGCATGGCTTAGGTGAATGAATTTTGATGAATGGATGTTCATCTTTTAATGGAATACATCCTTTGGTTGAATTCATCCCACCTTGTGTGAACTTGTTGATTTGTCTTCTATGGATGAATGTTCATGAATGTATATTGGCTGAAATTCTTCCCCCTTGTGTGAACATGACTATTTGGCTTCTTGCATGAATATGGATGAATTTAAAAGCCTTTGAATGAATCCTTGCACCTCCTCACAAATGTTATGATTCATATTAATATTCTTTTCTCGTCCATGCATGTCTTCATTAATTCCTCCCATGCATAAGTCCTTTGAAGGAGAAGAATGGTTGCAAATCCCGTATTAATTTCAAGCCTGCACTATCTTCAGTAATCTAGGAATATCTCAAGTTCCCGTTATCGGATTGATACGATTCAAAATGTGTTGGAAAGATACGAGATAGGGTATTAAATGTTAAGAAGACTTAATCACCCAAAGATGCTTGGAACATGTTCCAAAATGTAGATTAATCTGACTGACGTGAACTGTCCAACCAAGTCTTCAATTGCCTTTAGTCTTCTTAGCATCCAATGAACCTAGAAAAAGCATGTAAACAAATAATTAGATAGGAATTGAGCTATGATAATTATGAATGCATGCTTCCACCTATGTTAATAAGGTAAATGAGCTAACTATGAATGAATATGCATTAAATGAGTTATATAAAGATGTGAATTAATAAGTCATTCATGAATATCATATATTATACATATAAATGACAACATATAATATTCAAGCAAAAATTAAGAATAAGATAAACATATTCACCTGACATGTAGTGCATAAATGAGTAAATAAATAATAAAATAAGGTAAGACTCCCTTAGAATCAACAAGGCATAACATCCATGAAGTGATCATGTGTTGAAGAAGTTTGGTCCTTGGCATGATCACATCATCCCCCCCTTCGTTAGAGCGATTTGTCCTCAAATCGAAGTCTTTTGTCATTGATTGATGCATTGGCGTAAGAAAGGATGAATGAAGATGATTATGCCTATTAGGGTATGCATGAATTTCTTTGAATCCTTCAAGTAGGTAAGGCATGCCCGCTTTAGTCTTTGTACCCTTCCACATTATGAATCTTGAATAGTTGGATAATGCTCGTTTCTTTTCCTTGAATTGATTATCACAAGCAAGAACACTTCCATGTAAGTGATTCAATGTGCTGCAAAATAGAAATAAGTTAGAACATGAAACATCATTAAAAATGCGAATGAAAGTACAAGATTCATTAAAGTTCATGAATGGAATTTAGTTCATTGAAAGTTCTCTTTCATAAGGTTGTTTGAACTTTGAATGTAGAATGAACGTACTTCGAATGTCAAAGAGCACATGCTTTGGAATACTAAATGTTACAAATTTTGGAACTTCAACGGACAAATGTGATTCATCAATTTGCAATAGTATCACCTTTGGAATAACCTGCAAATCAAATGAAAGAATAGGAAGAAAAGATTGATTAGTATAAAGTAAAACTTCCTTTTCCTCACATTCTTTTCTCTCATGCTCATGTTTGTTTTGAATTCTATCATCAATCTCACTCTCATGTTTTACAACACACTCATCTTCACTCTCAATGCTCTTACTCTCATTTTCAATTACTCCAATGGATTTCTCACGTAAAATCACACTCTCATTTTCAACTCCAAATGTCTTGGCTTTCTCATGATGTTCTTCTTTGATTTTTGTATGTTCAACTCTCTCCACTCTTATTTATTTTTCATGTAAAACTTCTCTTTCAACTTTCTTCATGGCTTTAGTTTTCGTCTATTCTTCTATACGTGATTTGATGATAATTTGGCATTCATTGACTTGATTTGGGCACATTAGAACCAACGTGATCTTTCTCCCTTGGTGTTTGAATGAATATTTGTTGGAGAACCCATCATACAATGCTCGTTTATCACACTGCCAAGGACGTCCGAGGAGAAGATGGCTTGAATTCAGGGAAACAACATCACACAAGTCTTCATCTTTATATCTCCCAATTGAAAATGACACAAGTACTTGCTCTATGACTTCTAACTCTTCATCTTTATTTAATCCTTGCAAAACATATGGACTAGATGTTTGAATGTTATAAGCCCCAACTTCTCAACCATGTATGTGCTTGCAAGATTTGCACAACTACCACCATCAATGGCTTCAAGTAATACTTTATTATTCACATGAAAACGAGTATGAAATGGATTCCCACTTTGTTTTCCCTATTCCATTCGAAAGATGGGAGAATTGTTAGTGAAAAATTAATAGTTGAATAAGATGAAAGGACCTTACCAATAATCACTCACAAATCCTCACGATCAATCAAAAAAATGATGATGCTCCACTCAACGGTCGTGTTTGCACTCGGGAATATTAATTGGCTTTTTCAATTCCCCTTCTGATCTCACACACTCGATTAGCCTTTTTCCATTCGTTCCTCTCTTGTAAAGTTCTTAAAAGAACTATCTCAAGACCTTTAAAGTGCTATGGACCTCGGCTGAAAAAATCATTAGTGTAGAGGGGAAAAATAGAAAGGTAGAAATATTAAATAATGAAGGGTGGTCTTATAAAAGGAAGAAAAATAAAGAAAGGTTCACTTACTATGCAAAGATTCTCACCACCATCCTAGAAGAAGCAATCAAAGTCTTGAAGACTTCTTTAGGATCGGTTAGAATGATGATGTTGCTTGTCACCTTTGGCACTTCTTTGCATTTTGCTTTCTTTAGTTTTTCTTCATTTGGAATCCCTTGTTGATGTTAGGATCAACTTGTTTGATTTTTTTCTTCTTCTTTTGGTACGTCTCTTTTTTTATTTTCTTTTTATTGAATGGTAGGATGTTGCTTTCGCTTGTTCTTGTTGCAATCCACCTTAGCTCTGATACCATATGATACAGTTCAACCTAGCCTCACTTGGATGGATGGTGAAGTTAAGGTTGTACCTTTGATTGTTTCGATCTAGGAAAGCAACAAGTATCCTGCACAAACAAGAAAGCTAAAAAAATGGTTAAATAGAAGTAATGAAATGGAAAGATAAATATGGCAGCGGAAAATATATATAAGTTGGTGATATGTTTAAAGGAAATGATGAAGTATGGTAATGGAAGTATAATGAAGGTGATGGAGATGAATATAAAAAGTAGTATCTCAAAGAAGAACCAATGTTAAAGAACAAAGACCCAGACTTTATATTGCTTCTTTAAGGGATGGTAAACAGGGACTTTGACCAATATCTATAAAGAGATAGGAACCAGAAGTATCAGAGTGACATAGATAGGGGTGACGCCACAAGCATAAGCTTGATAAGTCGAAAAAGTTCACTTAAGAACTAAAGAGAGAAACTCTCACAAATATTTGATTAAACAAAGTGAATTGGTTTCTTTTACAAACGAATGGAAAGCTATTTATTGGCCTAAGAGTGCATGGTGTGAATACAAAACATTTAATGAGTGAACCTTCATGGATGAGTGTTCATACTTTAAGTAGATACAAAGCATGGCTTAGGTGAATGAATTTTGATGAATGGATGTTTCTCTTTTAATGGAATACATCCTTTGGCTGAATTCATCCTACCTTGTGTGAACTTGTTGATTTATCTTCTATGGATGAATGTTCATGAATGTATATTGGCTGAAATTCTTCCCCCTTGTGTGAACATGACTATTTGGCTTCTTGCATGAATATGGATGAATGGAATAATTTAAAAGCCTTTGAATGAATCCTTGCACCTCCTCACAAATGTTCTGATTCATTTTAATATTCTTTTCTCATCCATGCATGTTTTCATTAATTCCTCCCTTGCATAAGTCCTTTGAAGGAGATGAATGGTTGCAAATCCCGTATTAATTTCCAGCCTGCACTATCTTCAGTAATATGGGCATATCTCAAGTTCCAGATATCGAATTGATGTGATTCAAAAAGTTTTGGAAAGATAAGAGATAGGGGATTAAATGTTAAGAGACTTAATCTCCCAAAGATGCTTGGAACATGTTCAAAAATGTAAATCAATCTGACTGACGTGAATTATCCAACCAACTCTTCAATTGCCTTTAGTCTTCTTAGCATCCAATGAACCTAGAAAAAGCATGTAAACAAATAATTAGATAGGAATTGAGCTATGATAATTATTAATGCATGCTTCCACCTATGTTACTAATGCAAATGAGCTAACTATGAATGCATATGCATTGAATGAGTTATATAAAGATGTGAATTAATAAGTCATGCATGAATATCATATATTATACATATAAATGACAGCATATAATATTCAAGGAAAAATTAAGAATAAGATAAACATATTCACGTGACATGTAGTGCATAAATGAGTAAATAAATAATAAAAAAAGGTAAGACTCCCTTAGAATCAACAAGGCATAACGTCCATGAAGTGATCATGTATTGAAGAAGTTTGGTCCTTGGCATAATCGCATCATCCCCCCTTCTTTAGAGCGATTTGTCCTTAAATCAAGGGCTTTTGTCATTTATTGATCCATTGGTGTAAGAAAGGATGAATGAAGATCATTATGCCTATTAGGGTATGCATGAATTTCTTTGAATCCTTCAAGTAGGTAAGGCTTGCCAACTTTAGTCTTTGTAGCCTTCCACATTATGAATCTTGAATAGTTGGATAATGCTCGTTTCTTTTCCTTGAATTGATTATCACAAGCAAGAACACTTCCATGTAAGTGATTCAATGTGCTGCAAAATAGAAATAAGTTAGAACATGAAACATCATTAAAAATGCGAATGAAAGTACAAGATTCATTAAAGTTCATGAATGGAATTTAGTTCATTGAAAGTTCTCTTTCATAAGGTTGTTTGAACTTTGAATGTAGAATGAACGTACTTCGAATGTCAAAGAGCACATGCTTTGGAATACTAAATGTTACAAATTTTGGAACTTCAACGGACAAATGTGATTCATCAATTTGCAATAGTATCACCTTTGGAATAACCTGCAAATCAAATGAAAGAATAGGAAGAAAAGATTGATTAGTATAAAGTAAAACTTCCTTTTCCTCACATTCTTTTCTCTCATGCTCATGTTTGTTTTGAATTCTATCATCAATCTCACTCTCATGTTTTACAACACACTCATCTTCACTCTCAATGCTCTTACTCTCATTTTCAATTACTCCAATGGATTTCTCACGTAAAATCACACTCTCATTTTCAACTCCAAATGTCTTGGCTTTCTCATGATGTTCTTCTTTGATTTTTGTATGTTCAACTCTCTCCACTCTTATTTATTTTTCATGTAAAACTTCTCTTTCAACTTTCTTCATGGCTTTAGTTTTCGTCTATTCTTCTATACGTGATTTGATGATAATTTGGCATTCATTGACTTGATTTGGGCACATTAGAACCAACGTGATCTTTCTCCCTTGGTGTTTGAATGAATATTTGTTGGAGAACCCATCATACAATGCTCGTTTATCACACTGCCAAGGACGTCCGAGGAGAAGATGGCTTGAATTCAGGGAAACAACATCACACAAGTCTTCATCTTTATATCTCCCAATTGAAAATGACACAAGTACTTGCTCTATGACTTCTAACTCTTCATCTTTATTTAATCCTTGCAAAACATATGGACTAGATGTTTGAATGTTATAAGCCCCAACTTCTCAACCATGTATGTGCTTGCAAGATTTGCACAACTACCACCATCAATGGCTTCAAGTAATACTTTATTATTCACATGAAAACGAGTATGAAATGGATTCCCACTTTGTTTTCCCTATTCCATTCGAAAGATGGGAGAATTGTTAGTGAAAAATTAATAGTTGAATAAGATGAAAGGACCTTACCAATAATCACTCACAAATCCTCACGATCAATCAAAAAAATGATGATGCTCCACTCAACGGTCGTGTTTGCACTCGGGAATATTAATTGGCTTTTTCAATTCCCCTTCTGATCTCACACACTCGATTAGCCTTTTTCCATTCGTTCCTCTCTTGTAAAGTTCTTAAAAGAACTATCTCAAGACCTTTAAAGTGCTATGGACCTCGGCTGAAAAAATCATTAGTGTAGAGGGGAAAAATAGAAAGGTAGAAATATTAAATAATGAAGGGTGGTCTTATAAAAGGAAGAAAAATAAAGAAAGGTTCACTTACTATGCAAAGATTCTCACCACCATCCTAGAAGAAGCAATCAAAGTCTTGAAGACTTCTTTAGGATCGGTTAGAATGATGATGTTGCTTGTCACCTTTGGCACTTCTTTGCATTTTGCTTTCTTTAGTTTTTCTTCATTTGGAATCCCTTGTTGATGTTAGGATCAACTTGTTGATTTTTTTCTTCTTCTTTTGGTACGTCTCTTTTTTTATTTTCTTTTTATTGAATGGTAGGATGTTGCTTTCGCTTGTTCTTGTTGCAATCCACCTTAGCTCTGATACCATATGATACAGTTCAACCTAGCCTCACTTGGATGGATGGTGAAGTTAAGGTTGTACCTTTGATTGTTTCGATCTAGGAAAGCAACAAGTATCCTGCACAAACAAGAAAGCTAAAAAAATGGTTAAATAGAAGTAATGAAATGGAAAGATAAATATGGCAGCGGAAAATATATATAAGTTGGTGATATGTTTAAAGGAAATGATGAAGTATGGTAATGGAAGTATAATGAAGGTGATGGAGATGAATATAAAAAGTAGTATCTCAAAGAAGAACCAATGTTAAAGAACAAAGACCCAGACTTTATATTGCTTCTTTAAGGGATGGTAAACAGGGACTTTGACCAATATCTATAAAGAGATAGGAACCAGAAGTATCAGAGTGACATAGATAGGGGTGACGCCACAAGCATAAGCTTGATAAGTCGAAAAAGTTCACTTAAGAACTAAAGAGAGAAACTCTCACAAATATTTGATTAAACAAAGTGAATTGGTTTCTTTTACAAACGAATGGAAAGCTATTTATTGGCCTAAGAGTGCATGGTGTGAATACAAAACATTTAATGAGTGAACCTTCATGGATGAGTGTTCATACTTTAAGTAGATACAAAGCATGGCTTAGGTGAATGAATTTTGATGAATGGATGTTTCTCTTTTAATGGAATACATCCTTTGGCTGAATTCATCCTACCTTGTGTGAACTTGTTGATTTATCTTCTATGGATGAATGTTCATGAATGTATATTGGCTGAAATTCTTCCCCCTTTTGTGAACATGACTATTTGGCTTCTTGCATGAATATGGATGAATGGAATAATTTAAAAGCCTTTGAATGAATCCTTGCCACCTCCTCACAAATGTTCTGATTCATTTTAATATTCTTTTCTCATCCATGCATGTTTTCATTAATTCCTCCCTTGCATAAGTCCTTTGAAGGAGATGAATGGTTGCAAATCCCGTATTAATTTCCAGCCTGCACTATCTTCAGTAATATGGGCATATCTCAAGTTCCAGATATCGAATTGATGTGATTCAAAAAGTTTTGGAAAGATAAGAGATAGGGGATTAAATGTTAAGAGACTTAATCTTCCAAAGATGCTTGGAACATGTTCAAAAATGTAAATCAATCTGACTGACGTGAATTATCCAACCAACTCTTCAATTGCCTTTAGTCTTCTTAGCATCCAATGAACCTAGAAAAAGCATGTAAACAAATAATTAGATAGGAATTGAGCTATGATAATTATTAATGCATGCTTCCACCTATGTTACTAATGCAAATGAGCTAACTATGAATGCATATGCATTGAATGAGTTATATAAAGATGTGAATTAATAAGTCATGCATGAATATCATATATTATACATATAAATGACAGCATATAATATTCAAGGAAAAATTAAGAATAAGATAAACATATTCACGTGACATGTAGTGCATAAATGAGTAAATAAATAATAAAAAAAGGTAAGACTCCCTTAGAATCAACAAGGCATAACGTCCATGAAGTGATCATGTATTGAAGAAGTTTGGTCCTTGGCATAATCGCATCATCCCCCCTTCTTTAGAGCGATTTGTCCTTAAATCAAGGGCTTTTGTCATTTATTGATCCATTGGTGTAAGAAAGGATGAATGAAGATCATTATGCCTATTAGGGTATGCATGAATTTCTTTGAATCCTTCAAGTAGGTAAGGCTTGCCAACTTTAGTCTTTGTAGCCTTCCACATTATGAATCTTGAATAGTTGGATAATGCTCGTTTCTTTTCCTTGAATTGATTATCACAAGCAAGAACACTTCCATGTAAGTGATTCAATGTACTGCAAAATATAAATAAGTTAGAACATGAAACATCATTAACAATGCGAATGAACGTACAAGATTCATTAAAGTTCATGAATGGAATTTGGTTTGTTGAAACTTCCCTTTCATAAGGTTGTTTGAACTTTGAATGTAAAATGAACGTACTTTGAATGTCAAAGAGCACATGCTTTGGAATACCAAATGTTTCAACTTTTGGAACTTCAACAGACAAATGTGATTCATCAATTTGCAATGGTATCGGCTTTGGAATAACCTACAAATCAAATGAAAGAATAGGAATAAACGATTGATTAGTATAAAGTAAAATTTCTTTCACCTCACATTCTTTTCTCTCATGCTCATGTTTGTTTTGAATTCTCTCTTCAATCTCACTCTCATGTTTTACAACACACTCATCTTTACTCTCAATGCTCTTACTCTCATTTTCAGTTACTCCAATTGATTTCTCACGCAAAATCACACTCTCATTTTCAACTCCAAATGTCTTGGTTTTCTCATGATGTTCTTCTTTGATTTTTGCATGTTCAACTCTCTCCACTCTTATTTGTTTTTCATGTAAAACTTCTCTTTCAACTTTCTTCATGGCTTTAGTTTTCTTCCATTCTTCTATACATGATTTGATGATAATTTGGCATTCATTGACTTGATTTGGGCACATTGGAACCAACGTGATCTTTCTCCCTTGGTGTTTGAATGAATACTTGTTGGAAAACCCATCATACAATGCTCGTTTATCAAACTGCCAAGGACGTCTGAGGAGAAGATGGCTTGAATCCAAGGAAACAACATCACACAAGACCTCATCTTCATATCTCCCAATTAAAAATGACACAAGTACTTGCTCTATGACTTCTAACTCTTCATCTTCATTTAATCCTTGCAAAACCATATGGATTGGGATGTTTGAATGTTATAAGCCCCAACTTCGCAACCATGTATGTGCTTGCAGGATTTGCACAACTACCACCATCAATGGCTTCAAGTCATACTTTATCATTCACATGAAAACGAGTATGAAATGGATTCCTCCTTTGCTGTCCGTATTCCATTCGAAAGATGGGAGAATTGTTAGTGAAAATTTAATAGTTGAATAAGATGAAAGGACCTTACCAATAATCACTCACAAATCCTCACGATCACTCCAAATAAAATGATGATGCTCCACTCAACGCTTGTGTTTGCACTCAGGAATATAAATTGGCTTTTCAATTCCCCTTCTGATCTCACACACTCGATTAGCCTTTTTCCACTGGTTCCTCTCTTGTAAAGTTCTTAAAAGAACTAACTCGAGACCTTTAAAGTGCTATGGACGTCGGCTGAAAAATTCATTAGTGTAGAGGGGAAAAACTAGAAAGGTAGAAAGATTAAATAATGAAGGGTGGTCTTATAAAAGGAAGAAAAATAAAGAAAGGTTCACTTACTATGCAAAGATTCTCACCACCTTCCTAGAAGAAACAATCAAAGGTCTTGAAGACTTCTTTATGATCGGTTAGAATGATGATGTTGCTTGTCACCTTTGGCACTTCTTTGCATTTTGCTTTCTTTAGTTTTTCTTCATATGGAATCTCTTGTTGATGTTAGAATCAACTTGTTGATTTTCTTCTTCTTCTTTTGGTACGTATCTTTTTTTATTTTCTTTTTATTGAATGGTAGGATGTTGCTTTCACTTGTTCTTGTTGCAATCCACCTTAGCTCTGATACCATATGATACAGTTTAACCTAGCATCACTTGGATGGATGGTGAAGTCAAGGTTATGCCTTTGATTGTTTCAATCTATGAAAGCAACAAGTATCCTGCACAAACAAGAAAGCTAAAAAAATGTTTAAATGGAAGTAATGAAATGGAAAGATAAATATGGCAGCGGAAAATATATATAAGTTGGTGATATTGATGTATGGCGAATCTACACACTTTGATGAAAATAGTAGATATCCTTATTGTGTCCCGATCTAGGATTGACAAGTACTGATGTCCTTGAATTTATAAGTTTAGGCTGCAAAATAAGATAAGAAAAGAATGATTAATAATGGAATTAATAAAGGGGGTAATAATATAAGTAAGGAAAAGAAATAATAAGAATGAAATGAAATAAATAAAAGGATAGAGATGGTTGCGGAATTGATGGAAGAGATGGATGATAGTGCTGATGAAATGGCAATGGTGGTGATGTTGTATCTCAAACACGCCAAAGAGGAAACTATGCTATGAAGCACAATCTTAGTCTTCACAAACTTGCTTGAGGGGTGGTGATAGTGTCTTCAACCCACTAGATATCAATCTAAGAATTTTATAATCAAAATGGAAGGAATGATGCCACAAGTATAGGAACTATACTTGTTTAATCGATAAAGTTCATAAAGAACTTTGAAGAGAAATAACTCACAAGAGTATATTTTATATAAGAGATGAGATGATTATAAATGAAATGCACTAGCCTATTTATAGTTTTTCAAAGGGTTTAGGCCGAATATACACATGATGGTTTGGCCAAGGTTGAAACCCCTTTGAAAATACATGATTTTTATGAAATTACATGATTTTAATGAAGATACATGCTCTTGGCCGAATGGTTATGTGTTGGTTCGGCCCTAAGGATGATTTGAATGCATTTGGAAGTTATTTTGGCGCCAAAATGGAGAGGAAGGAGTCTTTGGACGAATAGGAAGCATCCCTTGGTGTTTTGGTGCCTATTTGATGTCACATGGAGTGCACATGCTTGAATGATGCACATGGCAGCCTACTTGAATACACATGGGTCTTCTTGCAAGGCTTTGGTGAGGTTGCAACCATAGGATGATGTCTTGAAGTCCATGGGCAGCCTAGAGATGAACTAGCTTCAAGGTAAGCTAGGTGAGTGTCTTGGTAACTAACTAGGTGAGTTATAGCTTGATGAACTCAAGCTAGTTAGCTTTGGTCTTCTCAGCTCCTCAGCTACTCCCTACTACCTTTAGTCCACTTTTCAACAATTTAGTCCAAATCTCTCCTCCAACTAGGTTTAGCTACATGCTAGCTCCTCCAGCTAAGTTGAAGCTCTTTAAGTGATGAAATGAGCTGCCATAATGTTCATGAGCTAGTGTGAGCTACTATGCTTATCCTTTTAGCTAACCAAGCTACCATAATATGCCTTGCTTTGTGTTTCACCTATAGGAATTAATAAACAAACCAAGTAAGTAATGTGTGAGCTCATCTAAGGTAAAATGCATGGTGTCGTGAGGTGTTTGAGTGAAATGAGCTATGAATGATCATCTAGAAGCTAAGATAACATGTATATAAGCTAGACAAAAGGCATAGGACGTTCATTAGCTTTAAGAAAACATATATGAGCAAGAAAATAGATGCATGCCTGCAAATGAGCTAAAGAAACATGGATTTAAAGCTAGTGAGCTAATATAAACATAACATGAGCTAGAATAAATGACATGAGTTAATGAATGAATGAATACATGCTTCCATGATATCTAAATGATATGCAAACATAATAAATGAATCTAAAACATATGTAAACATAATATAAAGCTAAGTAAAGATGTGAAAACATATGTTATGCATGAAAATCATATAGTTGCAAGTGAATGATAACATATGATTATTCAAGCATAGTTTAATATGCAAATGTATGCTCATAATAATATATAGTGCATAAATGAGTAAATATAATATAAAGTAAGGTATAACTCCCTTATATTGAGCATGATGAATCTTCAATGATGTGAGTGTGTCATGAAGAAAGTTGGTGCAAGACAGGATCACATCATCCTCCCCTTCTTTTGGGCGATTTGTCCTCAAATCGAAAGGTGACTTCTCTTTAGTGACTTTCCATTTAAACATTGTTGATTTGTCTTCAAAATATATCCATTCAATAGGAACTTGTTCAATACATTCCCTTTTGAAAATATCTATGAAAGGATCCTTGTGAAAAGTTATGAACCTTGAATAAGTACCCTGAACCTCCTTGTCCTAAAAAGAAAGAAAACTTTCATAAGTAAGGGAAGTATTAATCATTAGTAAGTTAAAGATATATACTCCCTATTCATATCTTTTGGATGGCCAAGAGTTATGTCTTTTGAATCACAAGATATGTTGCTTTGAACGATCATAACTTTTGGCACTCCAAAAGACATATTCTTTTGTACTCCAAAGGTCATGTCCTTTGATTGAAGAGTCACATCCTTTGGCAACTGAAAATATAAGTCTTTTAAACTTCCATGGATCATGTCTCTTGGTTCCTCCATTGGAAAAATTGTGCCTTTTAGATTGTTCTGCAAATCAAAGAAAAATTATGCAGTTTCATGGTTGGAATCATCCTTGATATTTCATCTCTTCCATAGGAATTCTCGAATGACTATGCCATCACAAATTGATAAGATAATACCATATAAATGAATTGAATTGCTGCAAAATAAATCAAAACATGTAAAGGAAAAACTATTGTCAAGATGAATAGAAATATCAAACCAGGGTGGATGTTTAATAGGCGTTGGTTTCTTAATGATGGAAAACTCCATTTGTTGATGAATTCCCTTCAATATGTGCAATGTACTAGGAGTGTCAACGAACACAACTCTTGGTACTTCAAGTGATGCTTCTTTTGGAACTTCAAGCGGCATAACTGTTAGAACGTCAAAGGACATGTCTTGTAGAACACCAAAGGTCAAACCTATTGGTTCTTCAAAATCCATGTTTCTTGAATCATCAACTCGAAGTGATATGTCTCTTAGATTATCCTGGAAAACAATAGGAAGAATAGATGAAAGAGTAAGATTAGTTAAAATATGTTCTTCATTCTCCTCTTTATCTCCAAATTCATCACTTTCAACACTCTCATTTTCAACGTTTTTGAATGATTCCAATCTTTTCTTCAAATGGTTCTGGTCTTCATTCACTTGACTAGGAGATAGTGGAGTCTAAATGATTTTCCTTTCATTGTGAAAGAAAGAGTATCGGTTTGTGAAACCATCATGAACAACACGCATGTCAAATTGCCATGGCCTCCCCAAGAGTAAATGACTCGTATTCATATGTACCACTTCACATAGAATCTCTTATTTGTAACTTCCAAGTGAGAATGGAACAAGTACTTGTTTAGTGACCTTCATCTCTTCCTCGTTGTTCGACCATTCCAATTCATATGGGCTGGAATGTTTAATCATTGTAAGCCCGAATTTGTTCACCATGTATGTACTTGCAATGTTTGTACAACTTCCTCCGTCAATAGATACAAGACACACTTTACCATTTACATGGAAACGAGTGTGAAATGTGTTTGTTCTTTGCTGTTCGTTCTCCATTGTTTGGAAAGATGAAAGATCATAAGACATTGTTAGTATAAAAGAAAAAAAATTAAGACCTTACTAGCACGCTCTCAAAGCCTCACAATTTTCACTCCAAAGAAAATTAAGAGATCACTCCACTCAACACTCGTGTTTACTCTCAGGAATATAATTTGGCTTTTAACAATTCCCCTTCTGATCTCACTCTCTCAATTAGCCTTTTTCCACTAAATTTCTCTTGTTAAGTCCTTTGAGGAACTTGCTCAAGATTATAACAAGTTAATTCCTTCCTTGTGTGCGTCGGTTGCAAATAGGTTAGGGTATAAATAATAGAAAATATGGATAGGTAGAAGAAATGATTCAAGGTATTAAAAGAAGGAAATGATTGAAGACAAGGAAAATGAAAGTATAAAAAAGGAAGAGGTGACCTACAATTCAAGAAACAACACTTACTGCAACCTTTCTCAAGAAACAATAAGGTTATCTTCTCTTAGTGTAGATGGCCTCTTTGATGTACTTGCAATGGTAGAAAACTTTCCTTAGATTGCTTTCTCTTTTTGAACTTCTATTTTTCTTTTCTTTTCTTCTTTTCTTCTTTTCTGATTTTTTGCACTCCAATTTTGATGTAGGAGTCTTTTCTTCTGTTTTGCACGCCAATGACACTTTTGTTGTCAATCCAACTACGCTCTGATACCACTTGATGTATGGCGAATCTACACACTTTGATGAAAAGAGTAGATAGCCTTATTGTGTCCCGATCTAGGATTGACAAGTATTGACGTCCTTGAATTTATAAGTTTAGGCTGCAAAATAAGATAAGAAAAGAATGATTAATAATGGAATTAATAAAGGGGGTAATAATATAAGTAAGGAAAAGAAATAATAAGAATGAAATAAAATAAAGAAAGGATAGAGATGGCTGCGGAATTGATGGAAGAGATGGATGATGGTGATGATGAAATGGCAATGGTGGTGATGTTGTATCTCAAACACGCCAAAGAGGAAACTATGCTATGAAGCACAATCCCGGTCTTCACAAACTTGCTTGAGGGGTGGTGATAGTGTCTTCAACCCGCTAGATATCAATCTAGGAATTTTATAATCAAAATGGAATGAATGACGCCACAAGTATAGGAACTATACTTGTTTAATCGATAAACATCACACAGAACTTTGAAGAGAAATTAACTCACAAGAGTATATTTTATATAAGAGATGAGATGATTATAAATGAAATGCACTAGCCTATTTATAGTTTTTCAAAGGGTTTAGGCCGAATAGACACATGATGGTTCGGCCAAGGTTGAAACCCCTTTGAAAATACATAATTTTTGATGAAAATATATGATTTTAATGAAGATACATGCTCTTGGCCGAATGGTTATGTGTTGGTTCGGCCCTAAGGATGATTTGAATGCATTTGGAAGTTATTTGGGCGCCAAAATGGAGAGGAATGAGTCTTTAGCCGAATAGGAAGCATCCCTTGGTGTTTTGACGCCTATTTGATGTCACATGGAGTGCACATGCTTGAATGATGCACATGGCAGCCTACTTGAATGCACATGGGTCTTCTTGCAAGGCTTTGGTGAGGTTGCAACCATAGGATGATGTCTTGAAGTCCATGGGCAGCCTAAAGATGAACTAGCTTCAAGGTAAGCTAGGTGAGTGTCTTGGTAGCTAACTAGGTGAGTTATATCTTGATGAACTCAAGCTAGTTAGTTTTGGTCTTCTCAGCTCCTCAGCTACTCCATGCTACCTTTAGTCCACTTTTCAACAATTTAGTCCAAAGCTCTCCTCCAACTAGGTTTAGCTACATGCTAGCTCCTCCAGCTAAGTTGAAGCTCTTTAAGTGATGAAATGAGTTGCCATAACGTTCATGAGCTAGTGTAAGCTGCTATGCTTATCCTTTTAGCTAACCAAACTACCATAATATGCCTTGCTTTGTGTTTCACTTATAGGAATTAATAAACAAACCAAGTAAGCAATATGTGAGCTCATTTAAGGTAAAATGCATCCTGTCGTGAGGTGTTTAAGTGATATGAGCTATGAATGATCATCTAGAAGCTAAGATAACATGTATATAAGCTAGATAAAAGGCATATGACGTTCATGAGCTTTAAGAAAACATATGTGAGCAAGAAAATAGATGCATGCCTACAAATGAACTAAAGAAACATGGATTTAAAGCTAGTGAGCTAATGTAAACATAACATGAGCTAGAATAAATGACATGAGTTAATGGATGAATGAATACAAGCTTCCATGATATCTAAATGATATGCAAACATAATAAATGAATCTAAAACATATGTAAACATAATATAAAGCTAAGTAAAGATGTGAAAACATATGTTTTGCATGAAAATCATAGAGTTGCAAGTGAATGATAACATATGATTATTCAAGCATAGTTTAAGATGCAAAAGTATGCTCATAATAATATATAGTGAATAAATGAGAAAATATAATATAAAGTAAGGTATAACTCCCTTATATTGAGCATGATGAATCTTCAATGATGTGAGTGTGTCATGAAGAAAGTTGGTGCATGACAGGATTACATCAGATATGTTTAACGGAAATGATGAAGTATGGTAATGGAAGTAGAATGAAGGTGATGGAGATGAATATGAAAAGTAGTATCTCAAAGAAGACTCAAAGAAGAACCAATGTTAAAGAACAAAGACCCATACTTTATATTGCTTCTTTAAGGGATGGTAAACAAGGACTTTGACCCACTATCTATAAAGAGATGGGAACCAGAAGTATCAGGGTGACATAGATAGGGGTGACTCCACAAGCATAAGCTTGATAAGTCGATAAAGTTCACTTAAGAACTAAAGAGAGAAACTCTCACAAATATTTGATTAAACAAAGTGAATTGTTTTCTTTTACAAATGAATGGAAAGCTATTTATAGGCCTAAGAGTGCATGTTGTGAATACAAAACATTTAATGAGTGAACCTTCATGGATGAGTGTTCATACTTTAAGTAGATACAAAGCATGGCTTAGGTGAATGAATTTTGATGAATGGATGTTCATCTTTTAATGGAATACATCCTTTGGCCGAATTCATCCCACCTTGTGTGAACTTGTTGATTTTTATTCTATGATGAATGTTCATGAATGTATCTTGGCTGAAATTCTTCCCCCTTGTGTGAACATGACTATTTGGCTTCTTGCATGAATATGGATGAATGGATGAATTTAAAAGACATTGAATGAATCCTTGCACCTCCTCACAAATGTTCTGATTCATTTTAATATTCTTTTCTCGTCCATGCATGTCTTCATTAATTCCTCCATTGCATAAGTCCTTTGAAGGAGATGAATGGTTACAAATCCCGTATTAATTTCCAGCCTGCACTATCTTCAGTAATCTGGGCATATGTCAAGTTACCGATATCGGATTGATGTGATTCAAAATGTGTTGGAAAGATACGAGATAGGGAATTAAATGTTAAGAAGACTTAATCACCCAAAGATGATTGGAACATGTTCCAAAATATAGATCAATCTGACTGACGTGAACTGTCAAACCAACTCTTCAATTGCCTTTAGTCTTCTTAGCATCCAATGAACCTAGAAAAAGCATGTAAACAAATAATTAGATAGGAATTGAGCTATGATAATTATGAATGCATGCTTCCACCTATGTTAATAATGCAAATGAGCTAACTATGAATGCATATGCATTGAATGAGTTATATAAAGATGTGAATTAATAAGTCATGCATGAATATCATATATTATATATAAATGACAGCATATAATATTCAAGCAAAAATTAAGAATAAGATAAACATATTAACACAAAATAACACTCTCAATGCTCTTACTCTCATTTTCAATTACTCCAATGGATTTCTCACACAAAATCACACTCTCATTTTCAACTCCAAATGTCTTGGTTTTCTCATGATGTTCTTCTTTGATTTTTGCATGTTCAACTGTCTCCACTCTTATTTGTTTTTCATGTAAAACTTCTCTTTCAACTTTCTTCATAGCTTTAGTTTTCTTCTGATGTGATCATGCCAAGGATCAAACTTCTTCAACACATGATCACTTCATGGACGTTCTGCCTTGTTGATTCTAAGGGAGTCTTACCTTATTTTATTATTTATTTACTCATTTATGCATTACATGTCACGTGAATATGTTTATCTTATTCTTAATTTTTTCTTGAATATTAAATGCTTTCATTTATATGTATAATATATGATAGTCATGCATGACTTATTAATTCAAATCTTTATATAACTCATTCAATGCATATGTATTCGTAGTTAGCTCATTTGCATTATTAACATAGGTGGAAGCATGCATTCATAATTATCATAGCTCAATTCCTATCTAATTATTTGTTACATACTTTGTCTAGGTTTATTGGATGCTAAGAAGACTAAAGGCAATTGAAGAGTTGGTTGGACAGTTCACGTCAGTCAGATTGATCTACATTTTTTAACATGTTCCAAATATCTTTGGGTGATGAAGACTTCTTAACATTTAATCCCCTATCTCGTATATTTCCAACACATTTTGACTCACATCAATCCGATATCGGGAACTTGACATATTCCCAGATTACTGAAGATAGTGCAGGCTGGAAATTAATACGGGATTTGTAACCATTCATCTCCTTCAAAGGACTTATGGAATGGAGGAATTAATGAAGACATGCATGGACGAGAAAAGAATATTAAAATGAATCAGAACATTTGTGAGGATGTGCAAGGATTTATTCAAAGGCTTTTAAATTCATCCATTCATACATATTCATGCAAGAAGCCAAATAGTCATGTTCACACAAGGGGGACGAATTTCAGCCAAGATACATTCATGAACATTCATCCATAGAAGACAAATCAACAAGTTCACACAAGGTGGGATGAATTCGGCCAAAGGATGTATTTCATTAAAAGATGAACATCCATTCATCAAAATTCATTCACCTAAGCCATGCTTTGTATCTACATAAAGTATGAACATTCATCCATGAAGGTTCACTCATTAAATCTTGTATGTGTATCCTAGGAATACTTAGGCCTATAAATAGTTTAGCTTTCATTTTGTAAACCAATTCACTTTGTTTAATCGAATATTTGTGAGAGTTTCTCTCTTTAGTTCTTAAGTGAACTTTATCAACTTATCAAGCTTATGCTTGTGGCGTCACCCCTATCTATGTCACCCTAATACTTCTGGTTCCTATCTCTTTATAGATAGTAGGTCAAAGTCCTTGTTTACCATCCCTTGAAGAAGCAATATAAAGTCTGGGTCTTTGTTCTTTAACATTGGTTCTTCTTTGAGTCTTCTTTGAGATACTACTTTTCATATTCATCTCCATCACCTTCATTCTACTTCCATTACCATACTTCATCATTTCCTTTAAACATATCACCAACTTATATATATATTTTCCGCTGCCATATTTATCTTTCCATTTCATTACTTCCATTTAACTATTTTTTTGAGCTTTCTTGTTTGTGCAGGACCCTTGTTGCTTTCCTAGATCGAAACAATCAAAGGTACAACCTTGACTTTACCATCCATCCAAGTGAGGCTAGGTTGAACTGTATCATATGGTAATCATAGCTAAGGTGGATTGCAACAAGAAAAAGAAAAAGCAACTTCATACTATTCAATAAAAAGAAAATCAAAAAGAGAAGTGCCAAAAGAAAAAAATTCAGCAAGTTAATCCCAACATCAACAAGGGATTCCAAGTGAAGAAAAACTAAAGAAAGGAAACAAAGAAATCAAAATGCAAAGAAGTGCCAAAGGTGACAAGCAACATCATTATTTCAACTGATCCTAAGGAAGTCTTCAAGACCTTTGATTGTTCTTCTAGGAAGGTGGTGAGTATCTTTGCATAGTAAGTGAAGCTTTCTTTCTTTTTCTTCCTTTTATAAGACCAGCATTCATTATTTAATCTTTCTACCTTTATATTTTTTCCTCTACACTAACAAACTTTTCAGCCGACGCCCATAGCACTTGAAAGGTCTCGAGTTAGTTCTTTTAAGAACTTTACAATAGAGGAACGAGTGAAAAAAGGCTAATCGAGTGTGTGAGATCATAAAGGGAATTACAAAAGTCAAAGACATATTCCTGAGTGAAATACGAGTGCTTGAGTGGAGTGACATCATAATTTTTTTTGGAGTGACCGCGAGGTTTTGTTGTGTGAAATTTGGTAAGGTCCTAATTTTCACATTTCATATTTTTTTACTAACAATGATATTTGATCTTTCTTCTTCCCAAGCAATGGAGGAACATTCAGCAAAGAGAGAATGCATTTCATACTCGTTGCCATGTAAATGGTAAAGATGGCAAAGTATGTCTTGTAGCCATTAATAGTGGAAGTTGTGCAAATCTTGCAAGCACATACATGGTCGAGAAGTTGGGGCTTATAACATTCAAACATCCCAGTCCATATGTTTTGCAAGGATTAAATGAAGATGAAGAGTTAGAAGTCATAGAGAAAGTACTTGTGTCATTTTCAATTGGGAGATATGAAGATGAGGTCTTGTGTGATGTTGTTCCCATGAATTCAAGCCATCTTCTCCTCGGACGTCCTTGGCAGTTTGATAAACGAGCATTGTATGATGCATTCTCCAACAAATATTCTTTCAAATACCAAGGGAGAAAGATCATGTTGGTTTCAATGTGCCCAAAGCAAGTCCATGAATGCCAAGAGACACTTAAGTCACGTATAGAGGAATGGGAGAAAACTAAAGCCATGAAGAAAGTTGAAAGATAAGTTATACATGAAATACAAATAACAGTGGAGAGAGTTGAACATGCACAAAACAAAGAAGAACATAATGAGAAAACCAAGACATTTGGAGTTGAAAATGAGAGTGATTTTGTGTGAGAAATCCATTGGAGTAATTGAAAATGAGAGTAAGAGCATTGAAAGTGAAGATGAGTGTGTTGTAAAACATGAGAGTGAGATTGAAGATAGAATTCAAAACAAACATGAGCATGAGAGAAAAGAATGTGAGGAGAAGGAAGTTTTACTTTATACTAATCAATCTTTTCTTCATATTCTTTCATTTGATTTGCTGGTTATTCCAAAGGCCATACGATTGCAAATTGATGAATCACATTTGTCCATTGAAGTTCTAAAAGTTGTAACATTTGGTATTCTAAAGCATATGGTCTTTGACATTTGAAGTACGTTCATTCTACACTCAAAGTTCAAACAAACTTATGAAAGGGAAGTTTCAACGAACCAAATTCCATTCATGAACTTTAATGAATCTTGTATGTTCATTCACATTGTTAATGATGTTTCATGTTCTAACTTATTTCTATTTTGCAGCACATTGAATCATTTACATGGAAGTGTTCTTGCTTGTGATCATCAATTCAAGGAAAAGAAACGAGCATTATCCAACTATTCAAGATTCATAATGTGGAAGGGTACAAAGACTAAAGTTGGCAAGCCTTACCTACTTGAAGGATTCAAAGAAATTCATGCATACCCTAATAGGCATAATGATCATCATTCATCCTTTCTTACACCAATGGATCAATCAATGACAAAAGCTTTCGATTTGAGGAAAAATCTCTCTAAAGAAGGGGGGATGATGTGATCATGCCAAGGACCAAACTTCTTCAACACATGATCACTTCATGGACGTTCTGCCTTGTTGATTCTAAGGGAGTCTTACCTTGTTTTATTATTTATTTACTCATTTATGCATTACATGTCATGTGAATATGTTTATCTTATTCTTAATTTTTGCTTGAATATTATATGTTGTCATTTATATGTATAATATATGATAGTCATGCATGACTTATTAATTCACATCTTTATATAACTCATTCAATGCATATGCATTCATAGTTAGCTCATTTGCATTATTAACTTAGGTGGAAGCATGCATTCATAATTATCATAGATCAATTCCTATCTAATTATTTGTTTACATACTTTGTCTAGGTTCATTTGATGCTAAGAAGACTAAAGGCAATTGAAGAGTTGGTTGGACAGTTCACGTCAGTCAGATTGATCTACATTTTTGAACATGTTACAAACATATTTGGATGATGAAGTCTTCTTAACATTTAATCCCCTATCTCGTAGCTTTCTAACTCATTTTTAATCACATCAATCCGATATCGGGAGCTTGATATATACCCAGATTACTGAAGATAGTGCAGGCTTGAAATTAATACGGGATTTGCAATCATTCATCTCCTTCAAAGGACTTATGAATGGGAGGAATTAATGAAGACATACATGGATGATACAAGAATATTAAAATGAATAAGAACATTGGTGAGGAGGTTCAAGGATTCTTTTAAAGGCTTTTAAATTCATCCATTCATTCATATTAATGCAAGAAGCCAAATATTCATGTTCACACAAGGGGGAAGAATTTCAGCCAATATACATTCATGAATATTCATCCATTGAAGACAAATCAACAAGTTCACACAAGGTGGGATGAATTCGACCAAAGGATTTATTCCATTAAAAGATGAACATCCATTCATCAAAATTCATTCACTTAAGCCATGCTTTGTATCTACATAAAGTATGAACATTCATCCATGAATGTTCACTCATTAAAGCTTGTATGTGTATCCCAGGAATACTTAGGCCTATAAATAGTTTAGCTTTCATTTTGTAAACCAATTCACTTTGTTTAATCAAATATTTGTGAGAGTTTCTCTCTTTAGTTCTTAAATGAACTTTATCGACTTATCAAGCTTATGCTTATGGCATCACCCCTATCTATGTCACCCTGATACTTCTGGTTCCTATCTCTTTATAGATAGTGGGTCAAAGTCCTTGTTTACCATCCCTTAAAGAAGCAATATAAAGTCTGGGTCTTTTTTCTTTAACATTGGTTCTTCTTTGAGTCTTCTTTGAGATACTACTTTTCATATTCATCTCCATCACCTTCATTCTACTTCCATTACCATACTTCATCATTTCCTTTAAACATATCACCAACTTATATATATTTTTCGCTGCCATATTTATCTTTCCATTTCATTACTTCCATTTAACTATTGTTTTGAGCTTTCTTGTTTGTGCAGGATCCTTGTTGCTTTCCTAGATCGAAACAATCAAAGGTACAACCTGGACTTCACCATCCATCCAAGTGAGGCTAGGTTGAACTGTATCATCTTCCATTCTCCTATACGTGATTTGATGATAATTTGACATTCATTGACTTGATTTGGGCACATTGGAACCAACATGATCTTTCTCCCTTGGTGTTTGAATGAATACTTGTTCGAGAACCCAATTGAAAATGACACAAGTACTTGCTCTATGACTTCTAACTCTTCATCTTCATTTAATCATTGCAAAACATATGGACTGGGATGTTTGAATGTTATAAGCCCCAACTTCTCAACCATGTATGTGCTTATAATATTTGCACAACTACCACCATCAATGGCTACAAGGCATACTTTATCATTCACATGAAAACGAGTATGAAATGGATTCCTCCTTTGCTGTCCGTATTCCATTCGAAAGATGGGAGAATTTTTATTGAAAAATTAATAATTGAATAAGATAAAAGGACCTTACCATTAATCACTCACAAATCCTCACGATCACTCCAAAAAAAATGATGATACTCCACTTAACGCTCATGTTTGCACTCGGGAATATAAATTGGCTTTTTCAATTCCCCTTCAGATCTCACACACTCGATTAGCCTTTTTCCACTTGCTCCTCTCTTGTAATGTTCTTAAAAGAACTAACTCAAGTCCTTTAAAGTGCTTTGGACGTCAGCTGAAAAATTAATTAGTGTAGAGGGGAAAAAATAGAAAGGTAGAAAGATTAAATAATGAAGGGTGGTCTTATAAAAGGAAGAAAAATAAAGAAAGGTTCACTTACTATGCAAAGATTCTCACCACCTTCCTATAAGAAACAATCAAAGGTCTTGAAGACTTTTTTAGGATCGGTTGGAATGATGATGTTGCTTGTAACCTTTGGCACTTGTTTGCATTTTTCTTTCTTTAGTTTTTCTTCATTTGGAATCCCTTGTTGATGTTAGGATCAACTTGTTGATTTTCTTCTTTTTCTTTTGGTACGTCTCTTTTTTTATTTTCTTTTTATTGAATGGTAGGATGTTGCTTTCGCTTGTTCTTGTTGCAATCCACCTTAGCTCTGATACCATACGATAGAGTTTAACCTAGCCTCACTTGGATGGATGGTGAAGTCAAGGTTGTACCTTTGATTGTTTCGATCTAGGAAAGCAACAAGTATCCTGCACAAATAAGAAAGCTAAAAAAATGGTTAAATGGAAGTAATGAAATGGAAAGATAAATATGGCAGCAGAAAATATATATAAGTTGGTGATATGTTTAAAGGAAATGATGAAGTATGGTAATGGAAATAGAATGAAGGTGATGGAGATGAATATGAAAAGTAGTATCTCAAAGAAGACTCAAAGAAGAACCAATGTTAAAGAACAAAGACACAGACTTTATATTGCTTCTTTAAGGGATGGTACAATGACTTTGACCCACTATGTATAAAGAGATAGGAACCAGAAGTATCAAGGTGACATAGATAGGAGTGACGCCACAAGCATAAGCTTGATAAGTCGATAAAGTTCACTTAAGAACTAAAGAGAGAAACTCTCACAAATATTTGATTAAACAAAGTGAATTGGTTTCTTTTACAAATGAATGGAAAGCTATTTATAGGCCTAAGAGTGCATGGTGTGAATACAAAACATTTAATGAGTGAACCTTCATGGATGAGTGTTCATACTTTAAGTAGATACAAAGCATGGCTTAGGTGAATGAATTTTGATGAATGGATGTTCATCTTTTAATGGAATACATCCTTTGGCCGAATTCATCCACCTTGTGTGAACTTGTTGATTTGTCTTCTATGGATGAATGTTCATGAATGTATCTTGGCTGAAATTCTTCCCCATTGTGTGAACATGACTATTTGGCTTATTGCATGAATATGGATGAATGGGTGAATTTAAAAGCCTTTGAATGAATCCTTGCACCTCCTTACAAATGTTCTGATTCATTTTAATATTCTTTTCTCGTCCATGCATGTCTTCATTAATTCCTCCCATGCATAAATCATTTGAAGGAGATGAATGGTTGTAAATCCCGTATTAATTTCCAGCCTGCACTATCTTCAGTAATCTGGGCATATCTCAAGTTCCCGATATTGGATTGATGTGATTCAAACTGTGTTGGAAAGATACGAGATAGGGGAATAAATGTTAATAAGACTTAATCACCCAAAGATTCTTGGAACATGTTCAAAAATGTAGATCAATCTCACTGACGTGAACTGTCCAACCAACTCTTCAATTGCCTTTAGTCTTCTTAGCATCCAATGAACCTAGAAAAAGCATGTAAACAAATAATTAGATAGGAATTGAGCTATGATAATTATGAATGCATGCTTCCACCTATGTTAATAATGCAAATGAGCTAACTATGAATGCATATGCATTGAATGAGTTATATAAAGATGTGAATTAATAAGTCATGCATGAATATCATATATTATACATATAAATGATAGCATATAATATTCAAGCAAAAATTAAGAATAAGATAAACATATTCACGTGACATGTAGTGCATAAATGAGTAAATAAATAATAAAATAAGGTAAGACTCCCTTAGAATCAATAACGAAGAACGTCCATGAAGTGATCATGTATTGAAGAAGTTTAGTCCTTGGCATGATCGCATCATCCCCCCTTCTTTAGAGCGATTTGTCCTCAAATCGAAGGCTTTTTTCATTGATTGATCCATTGGTGTAAGAAAGGATGAATGAAGATCATTATGCCTATTAGGGTATGCATGAATTTCTTTGAATCCTTCAAGTAGGTAAGGCATGCCAACTTTAGTGTTTGTACCCTTCCACATTATGAATCTTGAATAGTTGGATAATGCTCGTTTCTTTTCCTTGAATTGATTATCACAAGCAAGAACACTTCCATGTAAGTGATTCAATGTGCTGCAAAATAGAAATAAGTTAGAACATGAAACATCATTAACAATGCGAATGAACGTACAAGATTCATTAAAGTTCATGAATGGAATTTGGTTCGTTGAAACTTCCCTATCATAAGGTTGTTTGAACTTTGAATGTAGAATGAACGTACTTCGAATGTCAAAGAGCACATGCTTTGGAATACCAAATGTTACAACTTTTGGAACTTCAACAGACAAATGTGATTCATCAATTTGCAATGGTATCGCCTTTGGAATAACCTGCAAATCAAATAAAAGAACAGGAAGAAAAGATTGATTAGTATAAAGTAAAACTTCCTTCTCCTCACATTCTTTTCTCTCAAGCTCATGTTTGTTTTGAATTCTCTCTTCAATCTCACTCTTATATTTTATAACACACTCATCTTCACTCTCAATGCTCTTACTCTCATTTTCAATTACTCCAATGGATTTCTCACGCAAAATCACACTCTCATTTTCAACTCCAAATGTCTTGATTTTCTCATGATGTTCTTCTTTCATTTTTTCATGTTGAACTCTCTCCACTCTTATTTGTTTTTCATGTAAAACTTCTCTTTCAACTTTCTTCATGGATTTAGTTTTCTTCCATTCTTCTATACGTGATTTGATGATAATTTGGCATTCATTAACTTGATTTGGGCACATTGGAACCAACGTGATCTTTCTTCCTTGGTGTTTGAATGAATACTTGTTGGAGAACCCATCATACAATGCTCGTTTATCAAACTGCCAAGGACGTCTGAGGAGAAGATGGCTTGAATTCATGGAAACAACATCACATAAGACCTCATCTTCATATATCCCAATTGAAAATGACACAAGTACTTGTTCTATGACTTCTAACTCTTCATCTTTATTTAATCCTTGCAAGACATATGGACTGGGATGTTTGAATGTTATAAGCCCCAACTTCTCAACCATGTATGTGCCTGCAAGATTTGCAAAACTACCACCATCAATGGCTACAAGGCATACTTTATCATTCACATGAAAACGAGTATGAAATGGATTCCTCCTTTGCTGTCCATATTCAATTCGAAAGATGGGAAAATTGTTAGTGAAAAATTAATAGGTGAATAAGATGAAAGGACCTTACCAATAATCACTCACAAATCCTCACGATCACTCCAAAAAAAATGATGATGCTCCGCTCAAATCTTGTGTTTGCACTCGGGAATATAAATTGGCTTTTTCAATTCCCCTTATGATCTCACACACTCGATTAGCCTTTTCCACTCGTTTCTCTCTTGTAAAGTTCTTAAAATAACTAACTCGAGACCTTTAAAGTGCTATGGACGTCGGTTGAAAAATTCGTTAGTGTAGAGGGGAAAAAAGAGAAAGGTAGAAAGATTAAATAATGAAGGGTGGTCTTATAAAAGGAAGAAAAATAAAGAAAAGTTCACTTACTATGCAAAGATTCTCACCACCTTCCTAGAAGAAATAATCAAAGGTCTTGAAGACTTCTTTAGGATCGGTTGGAATGATGATGTTGCTTGTCACCTTTGGCACTTCTTTGCATTTTTTTTTTCTTTAGTTTTTCTTCATTTGGAATCCCTTGTTGATGTTAGGATCAACTTGTTAAAGAAAAATAAAGAAAGGTTCACTTACTATGCAAAGATTCTCACCACCTTCCTATAAGAAACAATCAAAGGTATTGAAGACTTTTTTAGGATCGGTTGGAATGATGATGTTGCTTGTCACCTTTGGAACTTGTTTGCATTTTTCTTTCATTAGTTTTTCTTCATTTGGAATCCCTTGTTGATGTTAGGATCAACTTGTTGATTTTCTTCTTTTTCTTTTGGTACGTCTCTTTTTTTTATTTTCTTTTTATTGAATGGTAGGATGTTGCTTTCGCTTGTTCTTGTTGCAATCCACCTTAGCTATGATACCATACGATACAGTTTAACCTAGCCTCACTTGGATGGATGGTGAAGTCAAGGTTGTACCTTTGATTGTTTCGATCTAGGAAAGCAACAAGTATCCTGCACAAATAAGAAAGCTAAAAAAATGGTTAAATGGAAGTAATGAAATGGAAAGATAAATATGGCAGCAGAAAATATATATAAGTTGGTGATATGTTTAAAGGAAATGATGAAGTATGGTAATGGAAATAGAATGAAGGTGATGGAGATGAATATGAAAAGTAGTATCTCAAAGAAGACTCAAAGAAGAACCAATGTTAAAGAACAAAAACACATACTTTATATTGCTTCTTTAAGGGATTGTAAACAAGGACTTTGACCCACTATCTATAAAGAGATAGGAACCAGAAGTATCAGGGTGACATAGATAGGGGTGATGCCACAAGCATAAGCTTGATAAGTCGATAAAGTTCTCTTAGGAACTAAAGAGAGAAACTCTCACAAATATTTGATTAAACAAAGTGAATTGTTTTCTTTTACAAATGAGTGGAAAGCTATTTATAGGCCTAAGAGTGCATGGTGTGAATACAAAATATTTAATGAGTGAACCTTCATGAATGAGTGTTCATACTTTAGGTAGATACAAATCATGGCTTAGGTGAATGAATTTTGATGAATGGATGTTCATCTTTTAATGGAATACATCCTTTGGCCGAATTCATCCCACCTTGTGTGAACTTGTTGATTTGTCTTCTATGGATGAATGTTCATGAATGTATTTTGGCTGAAATTCTTCCCCCTTGTGTCAACATGACTATTTGGCTTCTTGCATGAATATGGATGAATGGATGAATTTAAAAGCCTTTGAATGAATCCTTGCGCCTCCTCACAAATGTTCTGATTCATTTTAATATTCTTTTCTCATCCGTGCATGTCTTCATTGATTCCTCCCATGCATAAGTCCTTTGAAGGAGATGAATGGTTGCAAATCCCGTATTAATTTCCAGCCTGCACTATCTTCAGTAATCTGCGCCTATCTCAAGTTCCCGATATCGGATTGATGTGATTCAAAATGTGTTGTAAAGATACGAGATAGGGAATTAAATGTTAGGAAGACTTAATCACCCAAAGATGCTTGGAACATGTTCAAAAATGTAGGTCAATCTGGCTGACGTGAACTGTCCAACCAACTCTTCAATTGCCTTTAGTCTTCTTAGCATCCAATGAACCTAGAAAAAGAATGTAAACAAATAATTAGATAGGAATTGAGCTATGATAATTATGAATGAATGCTTCCACCTATGTTAATAATGCAAATGAGCTAACTATGAATGCATATGCATTGAATGAGTTATATAAAGATGTGAATTAATAAGTCATGCATGAATATCATATATTATACATATAAATGACAACATATAATATTCAAGCAAAAATTAAGAATAAGATAAACATATTCACGTGACATGTAGTGCATAAATGAGTAAATAAATAATAAAATAAGGTAAGACTCCCTTAGAATCAACAAGACAGAACGTCCATGAAGTGATCATGTATTGAAGAAGTTTGGTACTTGGCATGATCGCATCATCCCCCCTTCTTTAGAGCGATTTTTCCTCAAATCGAAGGCTTTTGTCATTGATTGATCCATTGGTGTAACAAAGGATGAATGAAGATCATTATGCCTATTAGGGTATGCATGAATTTCTTTGAATCCTTCAAGTAGGTAAGGCATGCCAACTTTAATCTTTGTACCCTTCCACATTATGAATCTTGAATAGTTGGATAATGCTCATTTCTTTTCCTTGAATTGATTATCACAAGAAAGAACACTTCCATGTAAGTGATTCAATGTGCTGTAAAATAGAAATAAGTTAGAACATTAAACATCATTAACAATGCGAATGAACGTACAAGATTCATTAAAGTTCATGAATGGAATTTGGTTCGTTGAAACTTCCTTTTCATAAGGTTGTTTGAACTTTGAATGTAGGATGAACTTACTTCGAATGTCAAAGAGCACATGCTTTGGAATACCAAATGTTACAACTTTTGGAACTTCAACGGACAAATGTGATTTATCAATTTGTAATGGTATCGCCTTTGGAATAACCTGCAAATCAAATGAAAGAATAGGAAGAAAAGATTGATTAGTATAAAGTAAAACTTCCTTCTCCTCACATTCTCATGTTTGTTTTGAATTCTGTCTTCAATCTCACTCTCATTTTTTACGACACACTCATCTTCACTCTCAATGCTCTTACTCTCATTTTCAATTACTCCAATGAATTTCTCACACAAAATCACACTCTCATTTTCAACTCCAAATGTCTTGGTTTTCTCATGATGTTCGTCTTTGTTTTTTGCATGTTCAACTCTCTCCACTCTTATTTATTTTTCATGTAAAACTTCTCTTTCAACTTTCTTCATGGCTTTAGTTTTCTTCCATTCTTCTATACGTGATTTGATGATAATTTGGCATTCATTGACTTGATTTGGGCACATTGGAACCAACGTGATCTTTCTCCCTTGGTGTTTGAATGAATACTTGTTGGAGAACCCATCATATAATGCTCGTTTATCAAACAGCCAAGGACGTCCGAGGAGAAGATGGCTTGAATTCATGGAAACAACATCACACAAGACCTCATCTTTATAATCCTTGTAAAACATATGGACTGGGATGTTTGAATGTTATAAGCCCCAACTTCTCAACCATGTACGTGCTTGCAAGATTTGCACAACTACCACCATCAATGGCTACAAGGCATACTTTATCATTCACATGAAAACGAGTATGAAATGGATTCCTCCTTTGCTGTCCGTATTCCATTCGAAATATGGGAGAATTGTTAGTGAAAAATTAATAGTTGAATGAGATGAAAGGACCTTACCAATAATCACTCACAAATCCTCACGATCACTCTAAAAAAATGATGATACTCCACTCAACGCTCCTGTTTGCACTCGGGAATATAATTTGGCTTTTTCAATTCCCCTTCTGATCTCACACACTCGATTATCCTTTTTCCACTCGTTCCTCTCTTGTAAAGTTCTTAAAAGAACAAACTCGAGACCTTGAAAGTGCTATGGACGTCGGCTGCAAAATTCATTAGTGTAGAGGGGAAAAAATAGAAAGGTAGAAAGATTAAATAATGAAGGGTGGTCTTATAAAAGGAAGAAAAATAAAGAAAGGTTCACTTACTATGCAAAGATTCTCACCACCTTCCTAGAAGAAACAATCAAAGTTCTTGAAGACTTCTTTAGGATCGGTTGGAATGATGATGTTGCTTGTCACCTTTGACAGTTCTTTGCATTTTGCTTTCTTTAGTTTTTCTTCATTTGGAATCCCTTGTTGAAGTTAGGATCAAGTTGTTGATTTTCTTCTTCTTCTTTTGGTACGTCTCTTTTTTTATTTTATTTTTATTGAATGGTAGGATGTTGCGTTCTCTTATTCTTGTTGCAATTCAGCTTAGCTCTGATACCATACGATACAGTTCAACCTAGCCTCACATGAATGGATGGTGAAGTCAAGGTTGTACCTTTGATTGTTTCGATCTAGGAAACCAACAAGTATCATGCACAAATAAGAAAGCTAAAAAAATGGTTAAATCGAAGTAATGAAATGGAAAGATAAATATGGCAGCGGAAAGTATTTATAAGTTGGTGATATGTTTAAAGGAAATGATGAAGTATGGTAATGGAAGTAGAATGAAGGTGATGGAGATGAATATGAAAAGTAGTATCTCAAAGAAGACTCAAAGAAGAACCAATGTTAAAGAACAAAGACACATACTTTATATTGCTTCTTTAAGGGATGGTAAACAAGGACTTTGACCCACTATCTATAAGGAGATAGGAACCAGAAGTATCAGGGTGACGCCACAAGCATAAGCTTGATAATTCGATAAAGTTAACTTAAGAACTAAAGAGAGAAAATCTCACAAATATTTGATTAAACAAAGTGAATTGGTTTCTTTTATAAATGAATGGAAAGCTATTTATAGGCCTAAGAGTGCATGGTGTGAATACAAAACATTTAATGAGTGAACCTTCATGGATGAGTGTTCATACTTCAAGTAGATACAAAGCATGGCTTAGGTGAATGAATTTTGATGAATGGATGTTCATCTTTTAATGGAATACATCCTTTGGCCGAATTCATCCCACCATGTGTGAACTTGTTGATTTGTCTTCTATAGATGAATGTTCATGAATGTATCTTGGCTGAAATTCTTCCCCCTTGTGTGAACATGACTATTTGGCTTCTTGCATGAATATGGATGAATGGATGAATTTAAAAGCCTTTGAATGAATCCTTGCACCTCCTTACAAATGTTCTGATTCATTTTAATATTCTTTTCTCGTCCATGTATGTCTTCATTAATTCCTCCCATGCATAAGTCCTTTGAAGGAGATGAATGGTTGCAAATCCCGTATTAATTTCCAGCCTGCACTATCTTCAGTAATCATGGCATATCTCAAGTTCCCGATATCGGATTGATATGATTCAAAATGTGTTGGAAAGATACGAGATAGAGGATTAAATGTTAAGAGACTTAATTACCCAAAGATTCTTGGAACATGTTCAAAAATGTAGATCAATCTCACTGACGTGAACTGTCCAACCAACTCTTCAATTGCCTTTAGTCTTCTTAGCATCCAATGAACCTAGAAAAAGCATGTAAACAAATAATTAGATAGGAATTGATCTATGATAATTATGAATGCATGCTTCCACCTATGTTAATAATGCAAATGAGCTAACTATGAATGCAAATGCATTGAATGAGTTATATAAAGATGTGAATTAATAAGTCATGCATGAATATCATATATTATACATATAAATGACAGCATATAATATTCAAGAAAAAATTAAGAATAAGATAAACATATTGACATGACATCTAGTGCATAAATGAGTAAATAAATAATAAAATAAGGTAAGACACCCTTAGAATCAATAAGGCAGAACGTCCATGAAGTGATCATGTATTGAAGAAGTTTGGTCCTTGGCATGATCGCATCAGCTATGCTTATCCTTTTAGCTAACCAAGCTACCATAATATGCCTTGCTTTGTGTTTCACCTATAGGAATTAACAAACAAACCAAGTAATCAATGTGTGAGCTCATTTAAGGTAAAATGTATGATGTCGTGAGGTGTTTGAGTGATATGAGCTATGAATGATCATCTAGAAGCTATGATAACATTTATATAAGCTAGATAAAAGGCATACTACGTTCATGAGATTTAAGAAAACATATATGAGCTAGAAAATAGATGCATGCATGCAAATGAGCTAAAGAAACATGGATTTAAAGCTAGTAAGCTAATGTAAACATAACATGAGCTAGAATAACATGACATGAGTTAATGAATGAATGAATACATGCTGTCATGATATGTAAATGATATACAAACATAATAAATGAATCTAAAATGTATGTAAACATAATATAAAGATAAGTAAAGATGTGAAAACATATGATATGCATGAAAATCATATAGTATGCAAGTGAATGATAACATATGATTATTCAAGCATAGTTTTAGGAGAAAAATCATGCTTATAACATTATGTGATACATATAGAAGATAATAAAGGATAAAGTAAGGAAGAACTCCCTTAGAACCAGCTTTGAATAACATCCACGGTGTGATCAAGTCATGGAGAAAGTTAGAGATAGACATGATCACATCATCCTCCCCTTCTTTTAGGCGATTTGTCCTCAAATCAAAAGGTTACTTCTCCTTAGTGTATTGATCTTCATTTACTCAGTTTGGTGAAACTGGAGTCAAGATGATTTTCCTTTCATTGTGAAAGAAAGAGTATCGGTTTCTGAAACCATCATGGATAACCCGCTTGTCAAATTGCCATGGCCTCCCCAAGAGTAAATGGCTCGTATGCATATGCACCACGTCACATAGAATCTCTTCTTTGTAACTTCTAAGTGAGAATGGAACAAGTACTTGTTTAGTGACCTTTATCTCTTCCTCTTTGTTCAACCATTGCGATTCATATGGGCTGGAATGTTTAATCGTTGTAAGCACCAATTTGTTCACCATTTATGTACTTGCAATGTTTGTACAACTTCCCCCGTCAATAGCTACAAGACACACTTTACCATTTACATGGCAACGAGTGTGAAATGTGTTTGTTCTTTGTTGTTCGTTCTCCAATGTTTGGAAAGATGAAAGATCATAAGACATTGTTAGCATAAAGAAAAAAAATTAAAACCTTACCAACACGCTCTCAAAGCCTCACAATCTTTACTCCAAAGAAAATTAAGAGATCACTCCACTCAACACTCGTGTTTACTCTCGGGAATATAATTTAGCTTTTAACAATTCCCCTTCAGATCTCACTCTCTCAATTAGCCTTTTTCCACTCAATTTCTCTTGCTAAGACCTTTGAAGAACTTACTCAAGATTAGAACAAGTTAAATTCTTTCCTTGTCTGCGTCGGATGCAAATAAGGTTAGGGTAGAAAGAATAGAAGAAATTGAAAGGTAGAAGAAAGGATTCAAGGTATTAAAAGAAGGAAATGGTTGAAGACAATGAAAATGAAAGGATAGAAAAAGAAGAGGTGACTTACAATTCAAGAAACAACACTAACTACAACCTTTCTCAAGAAACAATAAGGTTATCTTCTCTTAGTGTAGATGGCCTCTTTAATGTACTTTGCAATGGTAGAGCACTTTCCTTGGCTTGATTTCACTTTTTGAATTTCTTTTTTTTTTCATTCTTTTCTGAATTTTTTTCTTCTTTTTGTCTTTTCTTTTTGCACTCCAACTTTGTTGAAGGAGTCTTTTTCTTTTTCTTTGCACGCCAATGACAGTTCTGTTGTCAATCCAACTATGCTCTAATTACCGCTTGATGTAAGGTGATCTACATGCTTTGATGGAGAGATGTAGATAGCCTTATTGTGTCCCGATCTAGGATTGACAAGTACTAATATCCTTGAATTTATAAGCTTGGGCTGCACAAAATAAGAAAGGAAATATGATTAATGATGGACTTAATAAAGGGAATAATAATATAAGTAATGAAATGAAAGAACAAGAATGAAATGAAAAAAAGAAATGATAGAGATGGTTGTGGAATTGACGGAAGAGATGGATTATGTTGATGATGAAATGACAATGGTGGTGATGTTGTATCTCAAACACGCCAAAGAGGAAACTATGCTATGAAGCACAATCTCGATCTTCACAAACTTGCTTGAGGGGTGGTGATAGTGTCTTCAACCCACTAGATATCAATCTAGGAATTTTAGAATCAAAATGGAATGAATGACGCCACAAGTATAGGAACTATACTTTTTAATCGATAAAGTTCACAAAGAACTTTGAAGAGAAATAACTCACAAGAGTATATTTTATATAAGAGATTAGATGATTACAAATGAAATGCCAAAGCCTATTTATAGTTTTTCAAAGGGTTTAGGCCGAATAAACACATGATGGTTCGGCTAAGGTTGAAACCCCTTTGAAAATACATGATTTTTTATGAAAATACATGATTGTAATGAAGATACATGCTCTTGGCCGAATGGTTAGGTGATGGTTCGGCCCTAAGGATGTTTTTAATGTATTTGGAAGTTATTTGGGTGCCAAAATGAAGAGGAAAGAGTCTTTGGCCGAATAGGAAGCATCCCTTGGTGTTTTGGCACCAATTTGATGTCACACGGAGTGCAGATGCTTGAATGATGCACATGGAAACCTACTTGAACGCAAATGGGTCTTATTGCAAGGCTTTGGTGAGGTTGCAACCATAGGATGATGTCTTGAAGTCCACGGGCAGCCTAGAGATGAACTAGCTTCAAGGTAAGCTAGGTGAGTGTCTTGGTAGCTAACTAGGTGAGTTATAGCTTGATGAACTCAAGCTAGTTAGCTTTGGTCTTCTCAGCTCCTCAGCTACTTTCAGCTACCTTTAGTCCACTTTTTAACAATTTGCTCGAAAGCTCTCCTCCAACTAGGTTCATCTACATGCTAGCTCCTCCAGCTAAGTTAAAGCTCCTTAAGTGATGAAATGAGCTGCCATAACGTTCATGAGCTAGTGTGAGCTGCTATGCTTATCCTTTTAGCTAACCAAGCTACCATAATATGACTTGCTTTGTGTTTCACCTATAGGAATTAACAAACAAACCAAGTAAGCAATGTGTGAGCTCATTTAAGGTAAAATGTATGCTGTCGTGAGGTGTTTGAGTGATATGAGCTATGAATGATCATCTAGAAGCTAAGATAACATGTATATAAGCTAGATAAAAGGTATACGACGTTCATGAGCTTTAATAAAAACATATATGAGCTAGAAAATAGATGCATGCATGCAAATGAGCTAAAGAAACATGGATTTAAAGCTAGTGAGCTATAAAAATAACATGAGCTAGAATAACATGATATGAGTTAATAAATGAATGAATAAATGCTGTCATGGTATGTAAATGATATGCAAACATAATAAATGAATCTAAAATGTATGTAAACATAATATAAAGCTAAGTAAAGATTTGAAAACATATGTTATGCATGAAAATCATATAGTATGCAAGTGAATGATAACATATGATTATTTAAGCATAATTTTAGGAGCAAAAGCATGCTTATAACATTATGTGATGCATATAGAAGATAATAAAGAATAAAGTAAGGAAGAACTCCCTTAGAACCAGCTTTGAATAACATCCACGGTGTGATCAAGTCATGGAGAAAGTTTGAGCTCGACATGATCACATCATCCTCCCCTTCTTTTAGGCGATTTGTCCTCAAATTAAAAGGTTACTTCTCCTTAGTGTCTTTCCATTCAAACGTTGCTGATTTGTTTTCAAAATGTATCCATTCAATAGCAACTTGTTCAAGACATTCCCTTTCGAAAATATCTATGAAATGATCCTTGTGAAAAGTTATGAAGCTTGAATTAGTACCTTGAACCTCCTTGTCCTAGAAAGAAATAAGACTTTCATAAGTAAGGGAATTATGAACCATTGTTATGTTGAAAGTATACTCCCTATTCACGTCTTTTGGATGGCCAAGAGTGATGTCTTTTGAATCACAAGAGATGTTGCTTTGAACATTAATAACTTTTGGCATTCTAAAAGACACATTCTTTGGTCCTCCAAGGATCATGTCCTTTGATTGAAAAGTCACAGCCTTAGGTTCTTGAAGAGTCACGTCCTTTAAGCCTTTATTAATCACGCCTCTTAGCTCTTTCCCTTGACAAGTTATGCATTTTAGATTATCCTGTAAATCAAAGAAAATTTCTACAATTTCATGGTTAGAATAATCATCCTTGATCTTTTGTCTCATCCATAAGCATTCTCGAATGACCTTGTCATGGTTAGAAAATTTCTCGAATTTCCTGGATGTGCAATGCACTTGGAATGTCAACGAACACAACTCTTGGAACTTCAAGTGATGCTTCTCTTGGAACTTCAAATGGCATAACCTTTGAAATATCAAGAAACATGTTTTGTGAATCACCAAAAGTAATGACTATTGGTTCTTTAAAAGTCACATCTTTTGGTTTTCTAAAAGCCATGATTTTTTGAATCATCTCCTTGAAAATATATGTCTCTTAAATCATCCTACAAATGAAAATAGAGAATAGGAGAAAAAGAAAGGTTCGATAAAAATTGTTCTTCACTCTCCTCTTTTACTCCAAATTCATTTTTTTCAACTCCAAAGGTTTCTGTATCCACACTCCGTTCATCATTTTCAACTCCAACATTTTGTTCAACTTCAAAATGCTTTTGTTCATTTGAATTTTTCTCCAAACATTCTTCAGTTGCATTGTCTTTAAGTTGTTCTTTCATTACTTCAATGTTCTTCTTCAAGGTGTTTTGATCTTCATTTACTCGGTTTGGTGAAAGTGGAGTCAAGATGATTTTCCTTTCATTGTGAAAGAAAGAGTATCGGTTTGTGAAACCATCATGGACAGCCCGCTTGTCAAATTGCCATGGCCTCCCCAATAGTAAATGGCTCGTATGCATATGCACCACGTCACATAGAATCTCTTCTTTATAACTTCCAAGTGAGAATGGAACAAGTACTTGTTTAGTGACCTTCATCTCTTCCTCGTTGTTCAACCATTGCAATTCATATGGGTTGGAATGTTTTAATCGTTGTAAGCACCAATTTGTTCACCATTTATGTACTTGCAATGTTTGTATAACTTCCTCCGTCAATAGCTACAAGACACACTTTACCATTTACATGGCAACGAGTGTGAAATGTATTTGTTCTTTACTGTTCGTTCTCCAATGTTTGGAAAGATGAAAGATCATAAGACATTGTTAGTAGAAAGAAAAAAAAATTAAAACCTTACCAGCACGCTCTCAAAGCCTCACAATCTTCACTCCAAAGAAAATTAAGAGATCACTCCACTCAACACTCGTGTTTACTCTCGGGAATATAATTTGGCTTTTAACAATTCCCCTTCTGACCTCACTCTCTCAATTAGCCTTTTTACACTCAATTTCTCTTGCTAAGTCCTTTGAATAACTTACTCAAGATTAGAACAAGTTAAATTCTTTCCTTGTGTGCGTCGGCTACAAATAAGGTTAGGGTAGAAAGAATATACGAAATTGAAAGGTAGAAGAAATGATTCAAGGTATTAAAAGAAGGAAATGGTTGAAGACAATGAAAATGAAAGGATAGAAAAGGAAGAGGTGACTTACAATTCAAGAAACAACACTTACTGCAACCTTTCTCAAGAAACAATAAGGTTATCTTCTCTTAGTATAGATGGCCTCTTTAATGTACTTTGCAATGGTAGAGCACTTTCCTTGGCTTGCTTTATCTTTTTTAATTTCTTTTTTTCTTTTCTTTTTTTCTAAATTTTTTCTTCTTTTTGTCTTTTCTTTTCTTTTTGTAGTCCAACTTTGTTGAAGGAGTCTTTTCCTTTTGCTTTGCACGCTAATGAAACTTTTGTTGTCAATCCATCTATGCTCTGATTACCGCTTGATGTAAGGTGATCTACACGCTTTGATGGATAGATGTAGATAGCCTTATTGTGTCCCGATCTAGGATTGACAAGTACTGATTTCCTTGAATTTATAAGCTTGGGCTGCACAAAATAAGAAAGGAAATATGATTAATGATGGACTTAATAAAGGGAATAATAATATAAGTAATGACATGAAAGAATAAGAATGAAATGAAATAAAGAAAGGATAGATATGGCTATGAAATTGATGGAAGAGATGGATTATGTTGATGATGAAATGACAATGGTGGTGATGTTGTATCTCAAACACGCCAAAGACGAAACTACGATATGAAGCACAATCCCGGTATTCAGAAACTTGCTTGAGGGGTGGTGATAGTGTCTTCAACCCACTAGATATCAATCTAGGAATTTTGGAATCAAAATGGAAGTAATGACGCCACAAGTATAGGAACTATACTTGTTTAATCGATAAAGTTCACAAAAAACTTTGAAGAGAAATAACTCACAATAGTATATTTTATATAAGAGATGAGATGATTACAAATGAAATGCCAAAGCCTATTTATTGTTTTTCAAAGGGTTTACGCCGAATAAACACATGATGGTTTGGCTAAGGTTGAAACCCCTTTGAAAATACATGATTTTTTATGAAAATACATGATTTTAATGAAGATACATGCTCTTGTCCGAATGGTTAGGTGATGGTTCGGCCCTAAGGATGTTTTTAATGTATTTGGAAGTTATTTGGGTGCCACAATGAAGAGGAAAGAGTCTTTGGCCGAATAGGAAGCATCCCTTGGTGTTTTGGCGCCAATTTGATGTCACATAGAGTGCACAAGCTTGAATGATGCACATGGCAGCCTACTTGAACGCACATGAGTCTTCTTGCAAGGCTTTGGTGAGGTTGCAACCATATGATTATGTCTTGAAGTCCACATGATGTGGTCGCACCTACCCCAAATCCGGAAGTCATGCCGCAAGGTCCCATTACTAGGTCAAGGGCCAAACAATTCAGGGAAGTTCTCCTAACTAAGTGTCTTGAAGCTTTTAATCATTTAATAGCTTAACACTCTCCTATGTTATGTTATATAATGTTTTAATAGTCAAAGAATAGCTTAAGTATGAATATATCTTGCACATTGTTATTTTAATATGTTAAGCATGTTAGGATAGCTTTATAAACATATTAAACATGATTATTATTTATACATCAAGGCAGCATACTTATAATGCATTTCGTTAGTTCATATGCATTCATATTAACTCTTAAGCCTCATGCATAATCTTACACATATTATGAGATGATATAATTAGCTCATGGACTTCAAACTTAGCTCATATTATGATGTGATCCAATTCAACATCATATTTACCATGGCTATTCCAACCTCTCCAGGGAAGAAACTTTCTATCTTTATACCTATAGATGCTTATTTCATATGTTATAAGATAGTTATTTTCATATATATATATATATATATATATATATATATTATACCTATAGTTATTATGATAATAAGTTATCCATTTATATATGAGATACAAGTTATTATCATATACTATAGTCACAATCTTATAATATACACATTATATAAGTTTATATACTTAGTTTATTTCTTTATGTTATGCATGTAGGCACATTCAGCCAACACTTGGGAGTTGCATTAGAGCTAAATGGAGCATGTAACAGCAAGGAAACTTACATGGGATCGAATAGGAGAGCACAAGGAACAATTGGTGAAACGTTATCCGGAGGCCGTGAGCTCATAGCTAGATTGAGCTGAAGATTTGAACTACAAGATGACCTTATTTCAGCTGGGGAGTTATACCATCATCACCACCACTTAGGACACTTCAAATATGTCCTAAGTCAAAATTTGTGAAATCGTACCTTTTCGCGAATAGTTGCCACCTTAAGAGGTAACTTTTCATAAGGAGCTGCCCAAACGTTCACCATATCACAAGTCATCTATGGCCAGCTCACCTTTAGCTCATTCACACCATAAGCAGCTCAAACATGAAGGGACACCTTTCTCAAACATTGTGACCTTTCATGAATGATGTTGCCCATGAAGATGCCTTTTCATCTAGAAGCACGTTGGTGAAGGAATTGCTAGCATTGGAAGCTTAAATCACCAAGAGACATGAGATAGAGCTCCATGCCTATTCGGTCACACCACATGCCTTGCACATGGAAGCTTTGGCGCCAAACATGATAAGGCACATGACTATTCGGCCAAGGAGAGGAAATTGGCACCAAGATGAACAAGCATGCACCATTCGGCCAAGGGAGATGTCTCTCCACCCTTTGACCGAATCATTAAAGCCTTTCATGAAGAGTTAGCCGAACCATCACAAGCCTAAAGGACTTATTCATTCATCTAAAGCATTATGTATTTTCCTAAAGACATGTATCTAGCCGAAACATCATGTAACTATTCGGCCAAGCCCTCTCATTTCCTATAAATAGAGTGGCTTGCCTTCATTTGTAAGGATCTCAACTCTTATATAAAATATACTCTTGTGAGTTATTTCTCTTCAAAGTTCTTTGTGAACTTTATCGATTAAACAAGTATATTTCCTATACTTGTGGCGTCATTCCTTCCATTTTGATTCCATAATTCCTAGATTGATATCTAGTGGGTTGAAGACACTATCACCACTCCTCAAGCAAGTTTGTGAAGACTGGGATTGTGCTTCATAGCATAGTTTCCTCTTTGGCGTGTTTGAGATACAATATCACCACCATTGCCTTTCATCATCAAGATCATCCATCTCTTCCATCAATTCCACAGCCATCTCTATCCTTTCTTTATTTCATTTAATTCTTATAATTTATTTTCATTACTTATAATATTATTCCCTTTATTAATTCCATTATTAGTCATTCTTTTCTTATCTTATTTTGCAGCCCAAACTTATAAATTCAAGGACATTAGTACTTGTCAATCCTAGATCGGGACACAATAAGGCTATCTACTCTCTTCCATCAAAGCATGTAGATTCGCCTTACATCAAGTGGTAATCAGAGAATAGTTGGATTGACAACAAAAGTGTCATTGGCGTGCAAACTAAAAGAAAAATAGAAGAAAATACTCCTTCATCATAATTGGAGTGCAAAAAGAAAGAAAAAGACAAAAGAAGAGAAAAATCAGAAAAGAAAAAAAGAAAAAAAAGAATTTCAAAAAGAAGCAAAGCCAAGGAAAGTGTGTTCTACCATTGCAAGTACATCAAAGAGGCCATCTACACTAAGAGAAGATAACCTTATTGTTTCTTGAGAAAGGTTGTAGTAAGTGTTGTTTCTTGAAATGTAAGTCACCTCTTCATTTTCTATCCTTTCATTTTCCTTGTCTTCAACCATTTCCTTCTTTTAATACCTTTGAATCCTTTCTTCTACCTTTCCATTTTTTTTTCTTTCTACCCTAACCTATTTGCAGCTGACGCACACAAGGAAGGAATTAACTTGTTATAATATTGAGTAAGTTCCTCAAATGACTTAGCAAGAGAAATTTAAGTGTAAAAAGGCTATTGAGAGAGTGAGATCAGAAGGGGAATTGTCAAAAGCCAAATATATATTCCCGAGAGTAAACACGAGTATTGAGTGGAGTGATCTTATCTTTTCTTTGGAGTGAAATTGTGAGACTTTTGTGAGTGTGTTGGTAAGGTTTATTTTTGTTTTATTTACTAACCATGTCTCAAAGTCCTAAAGGAAATGCAGTTCAACCCAATTTGCAAATGCAAGCACTGATTGGAGAAATGATGAGAATGTTTCGAAAAGAATTTGATGCTCTCCATGAGAAACTATACCAAAGACAAGATCAACCACAAATTAGAAACAATAATACTCCTCGGAGGCAACAACCTCTTCTAGAAGATGATGTCCCAAATCCTTATGATGATGAAGAACCAGCATTGACACAAGGACCTAAGTGTGCCAATGTTGATGATAATTTGAGCAACATCAAAATCAAAATTCCTCAATTCCAAGGGAAGACTGATCAGATGCCTATCTTGAATGGGAAAGCAAGGTCGAATATGTGTTTAGTTGCCATAACTATTCCGAACTCAAGAAAGTAAGATTGGCAGCCATGGAGTTTGTTGATTATGCTTTGATATGGTGGGATCAACTTACTATTATTCGAAGAAGGAATGGAGAGATACCAATTTCAACATGGCTCGAAATGAAAGGTATCATGCGTAAACGTTTCATTCTTACTCATTATCACCGAGACATGTTTCAGAAATTGCAGAATTTGAAACAAGGCCAACGGAGTGTAGAGGATTATTATAAAGAAATGGAAGTGGCAATGATCCGAGTCAATATTGAGGAGGATCGTGAAGCAACCATGGCTAGATTTCTTGCTGGACTCAATCCTGAGATTGCCAACACACTAGAATTGTCTCATTATATCGAACTTGATGAAATGGTGCAAATGGCTATGAAAATAGAGAGGCAATTACGAAGGAGATCTATATCTCGCACTACCATGCCTTCGAGATGGAGTCCTAACAATTTGAAGAAGTCTACTCCTACTCCTATCAAGGAAAAAGCTGAATTATCAGATGCATCCCAACTTGGTAAGGATAATCGAGGAAAAGAGATCCCTGAACGAAAAAAGAGACATCCGTTGTTTTAAATGTCTTGGGAGGGGGGCATACATCCACACAATGTCCCAATAGAAACACCATGTTATTACTTGGAAATGGTGAGATTGAATCTGACCATGAAGAAGAAGAAGCACCACCAACAGAAGTGGAGGAATAAGCCAAAATTGGTGCTCCTGTGGAAGGTGAAGCCCTAGTGGTCAAGAGAAGTCTAAGTGCTCAAGTATTAGAAGACGATGCACAACGGGAAAATATCTTTCATACCCGTTGCCATGTGAATGAAAAAAATATGTTTCATGATTATAGACGGAGGGAGTTGTACTAATGTTGCCAGTACCATCATGGTGGATAAATTGGGATTGCAAACGTTGAAACATCCAAATCCCTACAAACTATAATGGCTCAATGAACAAGGTGAAATTAATATCAACAAACAGGTGAATGGTCCCTTTTTCAATTGGTAAGTACAAGGACGAGGTTATGTGCGATGTTGTTCCTATGCATGCTAGCCATTTACTCCTTGGAAGACCATGGCAATATGATAGGAGGACCATTCATGATTGTTTTACCAATCAGTATTCATTCAACCATGGAGGAAAGAAGATCATCCTAACACCCTTGACACCTAAACAAGTCCAAGTTGAGCAAATCAAAATGAAACAAAGTGTTGAGACCATGAGGAAAGGAAAATCGAAGTTAATCCAGGAAGAAAACATTCCAAAAACAAGTTCTTATACATCTAAGTGCTTGTTACAAAGATGTTTACTGACGAGGCACAAGGTCAATGAATATTTTTCTAACTTTGACAATGCAATAATTTCCTTTGATTTACAGGATGATCCAAGTGACATAATCCATCGATTTGGGAAATTAAAGGACGTGACCTTTCAAGAGCCAAAAGGTACGATTTTTGAAAAGCAAAGAGTGGTAATTCTTCATCCAAAGGACGTGATCCTTCAAGAAACAAGAGTTATACCTAATGAAAATCAAAGGGACATGATTTTTGGAATGCAAAAGGGCACAAACGTTCAAAGCAAAATGACTTCAATAGACATGAACTTTGAACATACAATTTACAGGAAGTATTTCTTAACTTTAGTTATGTTTGATCACATTTTTACTAATGAAAGTTTTCTTTCTTCTCAGGTTAAGAACTTCCAAAGCAGTCTTTCAACGGATATAAACCTTTTTATAAAGCTTGAATGGAAGGACACTAGGAAAATATGATCATTCGATTTGAGGACAAATCGATTAAAAGAAGGAGAGGATGATATGATCCAATTCAACATTATATTTACCATGGCTATTCCAACTTCTCCAGGGAAGAAACTTTCTATCTTTATACCTATAGATGCTTATTTCATATGTTATAAGATAGTTATTTTCATATATATATATATTATACCTATAGTTATTATGATAATAAGTTATCCATTTATATATGAGATACAAGTTATTATCATATACTATAGTCACAATCTTATAATAAACACATTATATAAGTTTATATACTTAGTTTATTTCTTTATGTTATGCATGTAGGCACATTCAGCCAACACTTGGGAGTTGCATTGGAGCTAAATGGAGCATGTAACAGCAAGGAAACTTACTTGGGATCGAATAGGAGAGCACGAGGAACAATTGGTGAAAAGTTATCCGGAGGCCGTGAGCTCATAGCTAGATTGAGCTGAAGATTTGAGCTACAAGATGACCTTATTTCAGCTGGGGAGTTACACCATCATCATCACCACTTATGACACTTCAAATATGTCCTAAGTCAAAATTTGTGAAATCGTACCTTTTCGCAAATAGTTGCCACCTCAAGAGGTACCTTTTCACAAGGAGCTGCCCAAACATTCACCATGTCACAAGTCATCTATGGCCAGCTCACCTTTAGCTCATTCACACCATAAGCAGCTCAAACATGAAGGGACACCTTTCTCAAACATTGTGACCTTTTATGAATGATGCTGCCCATGAAGATGCCTTTTCATCTACAAGCACGTTGGTGAAGGAATTGCTAGCATTGGAAGCTTAAATCACCAAGAGACATGAGATAGAGCTCCATGCCAATTCGGTAACACCACATGCCTTGCACATGGAAGCTTTGGCTCCAAACATGACAAGGCACATGACTATTCGGCCAAGGAGAGGAAATTGGCGCCAAGATGAACAAGCATGCACCATTCGGCCAAGGGAGATGTCTCTCCACCCTTTGACCGAATCATTAAAGCCTTTCATAAAGAGTTAGCTGAACCATCACAAGCCCAAAGGACTTATTCATTCATCTCAAGCATTATGTATTTTCCTAAAGACATGTATCTATCCGAAACATCATGTAACTATTCGGCCAAGCCCTCTCATTTTCTATAAATAGAGTGTCTTGCCTTCATTTGTAAGGATCTCATCTCTTATATAAAATATACTCTTGTGAGTTATTTCTCTTCAAAGTTCTTTGTGAACTTTATCGATTAAACAAGTATAGTTCCTATACTTGTGGTGTCATTCCTTCCATTTTGATTCCAAAATTCCTAGATTAATATCTAGTGGGTTGAAGACACTATCACCACCCCTCAAGCAAGTTTGTGAAGACCGGGATTGTGCTTCATAGCATAGTTTCCTCTTTGGCGTGTTTGAGATACAACATCACCACCATTTCCTTTCATCATCAACATCATCCATCAATTCCATCAATTCCGAGGCCACCTCTATCCTTTCTTTATTTCATTTCATTCTTATTATTTATTTTCATTACTTATAATATTATTCCCTTTATTAATTCCATTATTAATCATTCTTTTCTTATCTTATTTTGTAGCCCAAACTTATAAATTCAAGGACATCAGTACTTGTCAATCCTAGTTCGGGACACAATAAGCCTATCTACTCTCTTCCATGAAGAGTTAGCCGAACCATCACAAGCCCAAAGGACTTATTCATTCATCTCAAGCATTATGTATTTTCCTAAAGACATGTATCTAGCCGAAACATCATGTAACTATTCGGCCAAACCCTCTCATTTTCTATAAATAGAGTGTCTTGCCTTCATTTGTAAGGATCTCATCTCTTATATAAAATATACTCTTGTGAGTTATTTCTCTTCAAAGTTCTTTGTGAACTTTATCGATTAAACAAGTATAGTTCCTATACTTGTGGCGTCATTCCTTCCATTTTGATTCCAAAATTCCTAGATTAATATCTACTGGGTTAAAGACACTATCACCACCCCTCAAGCAAGTTTGTGAAGACCGGGATTGTGCTTCATAGCATAGTTTCCTCTTTGGCGTGTTTGAGATACAACATCACCACCATTGCCTTTCATCATCAACATCATCCATCAATTCCGCGGCCACCTCTATCCTTTCTTTATTTCATTTCATTCTTATTATTTATTTTCATTACTTATATTATTATTCCCTTTATTAATTCCATTATTAATCATTCTTTTCTTATCTTATTTTGTAGCCCAAACTTATAAATTCAAGGACATCAGTACTTTTCAATCCTAGTTCGAGACACAATAAGCCTATCTACTCTCTTACATCAAAGCGTGTAGAGTTGCCTTACATCAAGCGGTAATCAGAGAATAGTTGGATTGACAACAAATGTGTCATTGGCGTGCAAAGTAAAAGAAAAATATAAGAAAAGACTCCTTCATCAGAATTGGAGTGCAAAAAGAAAGAAAAAGACAAAAGAAGAGAAAAATCAGAAAAGAAAAAAAGAAAAAAAATAATTTCAAAAAGAAGCAAAGCCAAGGAAAGTGTGTTCTACCATTGCAAGTACATCAAAGAGGCCATCTACACTAAGACAAGATAACCTTATTGTTTCTTCAGAAAGGTTGCAGTAAGTGTTGTTTCTTGAAATTAAAGTCACCTCTTCATTTTCTATCCTTTCATTTTCCTTGTCTTCAACCATTTCCTTCTTTTAATACCTTTGAATCCTTTCTTCTACCTTTTCATTTTCTTTCTTTCTACCCTAACCTATTTGCAGCCGATGCACACAAGGAAGGAATTAACTTATTATAATCTTGAGTAAGTTCCTCAAAGGACATAGCAAGAGAAATTTAAGTGGAAAAAGGCTATTGAGATAGTGAGATCAGAAGGGGAATTGTCAAAAGCCAAATATATATTCCCGAGAGTAAACACGAGTATTGAGTGGAGTGATCTTATCTTTTCTTTGGAGTGAAATTGTGAGACTTTGTGAGTGTGCTAGTAAGTTTTATTTTTGTTTTATTTACTAACCATGTCTCAAAGTCCTAAAGGAAATGCAGTTCAACCCAATTTGAAAATGCAAGCACTGATTGGAGAAATGATGAGAATGTTTCGAAAAGAATTTGATGCTCTCCATGAGAAACTATACCAAAGACAAGATCAACCACAAATTAGAAACAATAATACTCCTCGGAGGCAACAACCTCTTCTAGAAGATGATGTCCCAAATCCTTATGATGATGAAGAACCAACATTGACACAAGGACCTAAGTGTGCCAATGTTGATGATAATTTGAGCAACATCAAAATCAAAATTCCTCAATTCCAAGGGAAGACTGATCCAGAAGCCTATCTTGAATGGGAAAGCAAGGTCGAACATGTGTTTAGTTGCCATAACTATTTCGAACTCAAGAAAGTAAGATTGGCAGCCATGGAGTTTGTTGATTATGCTTTGATATGGTGGGATCAACTTACTATTATTCGAAGAAGGAATGGAGAGATACCAATTTCAACATGGCTCGAAATGAAAGGTATCATGCGTAAACGTTTCATTCCTACTCATCATCACCGAGACATGTTTCAGAAATTGCAGAATTTGAAACAAGGCCAACGGAGTGTAGAGGATTATTATAAAGAAATGGAAGTGGCAATAATCCGAGTCAATATTGAGGAGGATCGTGAAGCAACCATGGCTAGATTTCTTGCTGGACTCAATCCTGAGATTGCCAACACACTAGAATTGTCTCATTATATCGAACTTGATGAAATGGTGCAAATGGCTATGAAAATAAAGAGGCAATTACGAAGGAGATCTATATCTCGCACTACCATGCCTTCGAGATGGAGTCCTAACAATTTGAAGAAGTCTACTCCTACTCCTATCAAGGAAAAAGCTGAATTATCAGATGCATCCCAACTTGGTAAGGATAATCAAGGAAAAGAGATCCCTGAACGAAAAAAGAGACATCCGTTGTTTTAAATGTCTTGGGAGGGGGCATATATCCACACAATGTCCCAATAGAAACACCATGTTATTACTTGGAAATGGTGAGATTGAATCTGACCATGAAGAAGAATAAGCACCACCAACAGAAGTGGAGGAAGAAGCCGAAATTGGTGCTCCTGTGGAAGGTGAAGATCTAGTGGTCAAGAGAAGTCTAAGTGCTCAAGTAGTAGAAGACGATGTACAACGGGAAAACATCTTTCATACCCGCTGCCATGTGAATGAAAAAGTTTGTTTCATGATTATAGAGGGAGGGAGTTGTACTAATGTTTCCAGTACCATCATGGTGGAGAAATTGGGATTGCAAACGTTGAAACATCCAAATCCCTACAAACTACAATGGCTCAATGAACGAGGTGAACTTAATGTCAACAAACAGGTGATGGTCCTTTTTTCAATTGGTAAGTACAAGGACGAGGTTATGTGCGATGTTGTTCCTATGCATGCTAGCCATTTACTCCTTGGAAGACCATGGCAATATGATAGGAGGACCATTCATGATTGTTTTGCCAATCAGTGTTCATTCAACCATGGAGGAAAGAAGATCATCCTAACACCCTTGACGCCTAAACAAGTCCAAGTTGAGCAAATCAAAATGAAACAAAGTGTTGAGACCATGAGGAAAGGAAAATAGAAGTTAATCAAGGAAGAAAACATTCCAAAAACAAGTGCTTATACATCTAAGTGCTTGTTACAAAGATGTTTACTGACGAGGCACAAGATCAATGAAGATTTTTCTAACTTTGACTATGCAAGAATTTCCTTTGATTTGCAGGATGATCCAAGTGACATAATCCATCGATTTGGGAAATTAAAGGACGTGACCTTTCAAGAGCCAAAATGTGCGATTTTTGAAAAGCAAAGAGTGGTAATTCTTAATCCAAAGGACGTGATCCTTCAAGAATCAAGAGTTATGCCTAAAGAAAATCAAAGGGAAGTGATTTTTCAACCAAGGGGCGTGACTTATGAACCATCACCATTCCAAGAGTCATCATCTTTCACGAATCAATGCAAACATCTATTGAAGAACAAAGGGACATGATTTTTGGAATGCAAAATTGTGCAAACGTTCAAAGCAAAATGACTTCAATAGAGATGAACTTTGAACATACAATTTACAGGAAGTATTTCTTAACTTTAGTTATGTTTGATCACATTTTTAATAATGAAAGTTTTCTTTTCTTTTCAGGTTAAGAACTTCCTAAGCAGTCTTTCAACGGATATGAACCTTTTTATAAAGATTGAATGGAAGGACACTAGGAAAAGACGATCATTCGATTTGAGGACAAATCAATTAAAAGAAGGGGAGGATGATGTGATCCAATTCAACATCATATTTACCATGGCTATTCCAACCTCTCCAGGGAAGAAACTTTCTATCTTTATACCTATAGATGCTTATTTCATATGTTATAAGATAGTTATTTTCATATATATATATTATACCTATAGTTATTATGATAATAAGTTATCCATTTATATATGAGATACAAGTTATTATCATATACTATAGTCATAATCTTATAATATAACACATTATATAAGTTTATATACTTAGTTTATTTCTTTATGTTATGCATGTAGGCACATTCGGCCAACCCTTGGGAGCTGCATTGGAGCTAAATGGAGCATGTAACAGCAAGGAAACTTACATGGGATCGAATAGGAGAGCACAAGGAACAATTGGTGAAAAGTTGTCTGGAGGCCGTGAGCTCATAGCTAGATTGAGCTGAAGATTTGATCTACAAGATTATATTATTTCAGCTGGGGAGTTGCACCATCATCATTACCACTTAGGACACTTCAAATATGTCCTAAGTCAAAATTTGTAAAATCGTACCTTTTCACGAGGAGCTGCCCAAACGTTCACCATGTCACAAGTCATCTATGGCCAGCTCACCTTTAGCTCTTTCACACCATAAGCAGCTCAACATGAAGGGACACCTTTCTCAAACATTGTGGCCTTTCATGAATGATGCTGCCTATGAAGATGCCTTTTCATCTAGAAGCACGTTGGTGAAGGAATTGCTAGCATTGGAAGCTTAAATCACTAAGAGACATGAGATAGAGCTCCATGCCTATTCGGTCACACCACATGCCTTGCACATGGAAGCTTTGGTGCCAAACATGATAAGACACATGACTATTCGCCCAATGAGAGGAAATTGGCACCAAGATGATCAAGCATGCACCATTCGGCCAAGGGAGATGTCTCTCCACCCTTTGACCGAATCATTAAAGCCTTTCATGAAGAGTTAGCCGAACCATCACAAGCCCAAAGGACTTATTCGTTCATCTCAAGCATATGTATTTTCCTAAAGACATGTATCTAGCTGAAACATCATGTAACTATTCGGCCAAGCCCTCTTCTATAAATAGAGTGGCTTGCCTTCATTTGTAAGGATCTCTTATATAAAATATACTCTTGTGAGTTATTTCTCTTCAAAGTTCTTTGTGAACTTTATCGATTAAACAAGTATAGTTCCTATACTTGTGGCCTCATTCCTTCCATTTTGATTCCAAAATTCTAGATTGATATATAGTGGGTTGAAGACACTATCACCACCCCTCAAGCAAGTTTGTGAAGACCGGGATTGTGCTTCATAGCATAGTTTCCTCTTTGATGTGTTTGAGATACAACATCAGCACCATTGCCTTTCATCATCAACATCATCCATCTCTTCCATCAATTCCGCAGCCATCTCTATCCTTTCTTTATTTCATTTTATTCTTATTATTTATTTCATTACTTATATTATTATTCCCTTATTAATTCCATTATTAATCATTCTTTTCTTATCTTATTTTGTAGTCCAAACTTATAAATTCAAGGACATCAGTACTTGTCAATCCTAGATCGGGACACAATAAGGCTATATACTCTCTTCCATCAAAGCGTGTAAATTCGCCTTACATCAAGCGGTAATCAGAGCATAGTTGGATTGACAATAAAAGTGTCATTGGCGTGCAAAGTAAAAGAAAAATAGAAGAAAAGACTCCTTCATCAGAATTGGAGTGCAAAAAGAAAGAAAAAGACAAAAGAAGAGAAAAATCCGAAAAGAAGAAAAGAAAAAAAAAATTTCAAAAAGAAGCAAAGCCAAGGAAAGTGTGTTCTACCATTGCAAGTACATCAAAGAGGCCATATACACTAAGAGAAGATAACCTTATTGTTTCTTGAGAAAGGTTGCAGTAAGTGTTGTTTCTTGAATTGTAAGTCACCTCATTATTTTCCATCCTTTCATTTTCCTTGTCTTCAACCATTTCCTTCTTTTAATACCTTTGAATCCTTTCTTCTACCTTTCCATTTTTTTTTCTTTCTACCCTAACCTATTTGCAGCCGACGCACACAAGGAAGGAATTAACTAGTTATAATCTTGAGTAAGTTCCTCAAAGGACTTATCAAGAGAAATTTAAGTGAAAAAAGGCTATTAAGAGAGTGAGATCAGAAGGGGAATTGTCAAAAGCCAAATATATATTCCCGAGAGTAAACACGAGTGTTGAGTGGAGTGATCTTATCTTTTCTTTGGAGTAAAATTGTGAGACTTTGTGAGTGTGTTGGTAAGGTTTATTTTTGTTTCATTTACTAACCATGTCTCAAAGTCCTAAAGGAAATGCAGGTCAACCCAATTTGCAAATGCAAGCACTAATTGGAGAAATGATGAGAATATTTCGAACAAAATTTGATGCTCTCCATGAGAAACTAGACCAAAGACAAGATCAACCACAAATTAGAAACAATAATACTCCTCGGAGGTAACAACCTCTTCCAGAAGATGATGTACCAAATCCTTATGATGAAGAAGAACCAACATTGATACAAGGACCTAGGCGTGCCAATGTTGATGATAATATGAGCAACATCAAAATCAAAATTCCTCAAATTCCAAAGGAAGACTGATCCAGAAGCCTATCTTGAATGGGAAAGCAAGGTGGAACATGTGTTTAGTTGCCATAACTATTCCGAACTCAAGAAAGTAAGATTGGTAGCCATGGAGTTTGTTGATTATGCTTTGATATGGTGGGATTAACTTACTATTACTCGAATAAGCAATGGAGAGAGAACAATTTCAACATGGCTCGAAATGAAAGGTATCATGTAAAACGTTTCATTCCTACTCATTATCACAGAGACATGTTTCACAAATTACAGAATTTGAAACAAGGCCAACAGAGTGTGAAGGATTATTATAAAGAAATGGAAGTGGCAATGATCCGAGTTAATATTGAGGAGGATCGTGAAGCAACCATGGTTAGATTTCTTGTTGGACTTAATCCTGAGATTGCCAACACACTAGAATTGTATCATTATATCGAACTTGATGAAATGGTGCAAATGGCTATGAAAATAGAGAGGCAATTACGAAGGAGATCTATATCTCGCACTACCATGCCTTCGAGATGGAGTCCTAACAATTTGAAGAAGTCTACTCCTACTCCTATCAAGGAAAAAGCCGAATCATCAAATGCATCACAACTTGGTAAGGAGAATCGAGGAAAAGAGATCCCTGATTGAAAAAGAGACATCCGTTATTTTAAATATATTGGGAGGGGGCATATATCCACACAATGTCCCAATAGAAACACCATGTTATTACTTGGAAATGGTGAGATTGAATCTGACCATGAAGAAGAAGAAGCACCACCAACAGAATTGGAGGAAGAAGCCGAAATTGGTGCTCCTGTGGAAGGTGAAGCCCCTAGTGGTCAAGAGGAGTCTAAGTGCTCAAGTAGTAGAAGATGATGCACAACGGGAAAACATCTTTCATACCCGCTGCCATGTGAATGAAAAAGTGTGTTTCATGATTATAGACGGAGGGAGTTGTACTAATGTTGCCAGTGCCATCATGGTGGAGAAATTGGAATTGCAAACGTTGAAATAACCAAATCCCTACAAACTACAATGGCTCAATGAACAAGGTGAACTTAATGTCAACAAACAGATGATGGTCCCTTTTTCAATTGGTAAGTGCAAGGACGATGTTATGTGCGATGTTGTTCCTATGCATGCTAGCCATTTACTCATTGGAAGACCATGGCAATATGATAGGAGGACCATTCATGATTGTTTTACCAATCAGTATTCATTCAACCATGGAGGAAAGAATATCATCCTAATACCCTTGACGCCTAAACAAGTCCAAGTTGAGCAAATCAAAAATGAAACAAATTGTTGAGACCATGAGGAAAGGAAAATCGAAGTTAATCCAGGAAGAAAACATTCCAAAAATAAGTGCTTATACATCTAAGTGCTTGTTACAAAGATGTTTACTGATGAGGCACAAGGTCAATGAAGATTTTTCTAACTTTGACAATACAGGAATTTCCTTTGATTTGCAGGATGATCCAAGTGACACAATCCATCAATTTGGGAAATTAAAGGACGTGACCTTTCAAGAGCCAAAAGGTGCGATTTTTGAAAAGCAAAGAGTGGTAATTCTTCATACAAAGGACGTGATCCTTCAAGAATCAAGAGTTATGCCTAATGAAAATCAAAAGGAAGTGATTTTTCAACCAAGGGAAGTGACTTATGAGAACATCACCATTCCAAGAGTCATCATCTTTCACGAATCAATGCAAACATCTATTGAAGAACAAAGGGACATTATTTTTGGAATGCAAAAGTGCGCAAACATTCAAAGCAAAATGACTTCAATAGACATGAACTTTGAACATACAATTTATAGGAAGTATTTCTTAACTTTAGTCATGTTTGATCACATTTTTACTAATGGAAGTTTTCTTTCTTTTCAGGTTAAGAACTTCCAAAGCAGTCTTTCAACGGATATGAACCTTTTTATAAAGATTGAATGAAAGGACACTAGGAAAAGACGATCATTCGATTTGAGGACAAATCGATTAAAAGAAGGGGAGGATGATGTGATCCAATTCAACATCATATTTACCATGGCTATTCCATCCTCTCCAGGGAAGAAATTTTCTATCTTTATACCTATAGATGCTTATTTCATATGTTATAAGATAGTTATTTTCATATATATATATGTTATACCTATAGTTATTATGATAATAAGTTATCCATTTATATATGAGATACAAGTTATTATCATATACTATAGTCACAATCTTATAATATACACATTAATAAGTTTATATACTTAGTTTATTTCTTTATGTTATGCATGTAGGCACATTCGGCCAACACTTGGGAGCTGCATTGGAGCTAAATGGAGCATGTAACAGCAAGGAAACTTATATGGGATCGAATAGGAGAGCACAAGGAACAATTGGTGAAAAGTTGTCCGGAGGCTGTGAGCTCATAGCTAGATTGAGCTGAAGATTTGAGCTACAAGATGACCTTATTTCAGCTGGGGAGTTGCACCATCATCATCAACACTTAGGACACTTCAAATATGTCCTAAGTCAAAATTTGTGAAATGGTACCTTTTCACGAATAGTTGGCACCTCAAGAGTACCTTTTCACAAGGAGCCACCCAAAACGTTCACCATGTCACAAGTCATCTATGGCCAGCTCACCTTTAGCTCATTCACACCATAAGCATCTCAAACATGAAGGGACACCTTTCTCAAACATTGTGACCTTTCATTAATGATGCTGCCCATGCACGTTGGTGAAGGAATTGCTAGCATTGGAAGCTTAAATCACCAAGAGACATGAGATAGAGCTCCATGCCTATTCGGTCACACCACATGTCTTGCACATGGAAGCTTTGACGCCAAACATGATAAGACACATGACTATTCAGCCAAGGAGAGGAAATTGGCGCCAAGATGAACAAGCATGCACCATTCGGCCAAGGGAGATGTCTATCCACCCTTTGACTGAATCATTAAAGCCTTTCATGAAGAGTTAGCCGAACCATCACAAGCCCAAAGGTCTTATTCATTCATGTCAAGCATTATGTATTTTCCTAAAGACAGTATCTAGCCGAAAATCATGTAACTATTCGGCCAAGCCCTCTCATTTCCTATAAATAGAGTGGCTTGCCTTTATTTGTAAGGATCTCTTCTCTTATATAAAATACTCTTGTGAGTTATTTCTCTTCAAAGTTCTTTGTGAACTTTATCGATTAAACAAGTATAGTTCCTATACTTGTGGCGTCATTCCTTCCATTTTGATTCCAAAATTCCTAGATTGATATCTAGTGGGTTGAAGACACTATCACCACCCTCAAGCAAGTTTGTGAAGACCGGGATTGTGCTTCATAGCATAGTTTCCTCTTTGGCGTGTTTGAGATACAACATCACCACCATTACCTTTCATCATCAACATCATCCACCTCTTCCATCAATTCCGCAACCATCTCTATCATTTCTTTATTTAATTTATTCTATTATTTATTTTCATTACTTATATTATTATTCCCTTTATTAATTCCATTATTAATCATTCTTTTCTTATCTTATTTGCAGTCCAAACTTATAAATTCAAGGACATCAGTACTTGTCAATCCTAGATCGGGACACAATAAGGCTATCTACTCTCTTCCATCAAAGCGTGTAGATTCGCCTTACATCAAGCGGTAATCAGAGCATAGTTGGATTGACAACAAAAGTGTCATTGGCGTGCAAAGTAAAAGAAAAATAGAAGAAAAGACTCCTTCATCAGAATTGGAGTACAAAAAGAAAGAAAAAGACAAAAGAAGAGAAAAATCAAAAAAGAAAAAAAGAAAAAAAAAGAATTTCAAAAAGAAGCAAAGCCAAGGAAAGTGTGTTCTACCATTGCAAGTACATCAAAGAGGCCATCTACACTAAGAGAAGATAACCTTATTGTTTCTTGAGAAAGGTTGCAGTAAGTGTTGTTTTTGAATTGTAAGTCACTCTTCATTTTCTATCCTTTCATTTTCCTTGTCTTCAACCATTTCATTCTTTTAATACCTTTGAATCCTTTCTTCTACCTTTCCATTTTTTTTTTCTACCCTAACCTATTTGCAGCCGACGCACACAAGGAAGGAATTAACTTGTTATAATCTTGAGTAAGTTCCTAAAAGGACTTAGCAAGAGAAATTTAAGTGGAAAAAGGCTATTGAGAGAGTGAGATCAGAAGGGGAATTATCAAAAGCCAAATATATATTCCCGAGAGTAAACACGAGTGTTGAGTGGAGTGATCTTATATTTTCTTTGGAGTGAAATTGTGAGACTTTGTGAGTGTGTTGGTAAGGTTTATTTTTGTTTTATTTACTAACCATGTCTCAAAGTCCTAAAGGAAATGCAGGTCAACCCAATTTGCAAATGCAAGCACTGATTGGAGAAATGATGAGAATATTTCGAACAGAATTTGATGCTCTCCATGAGAAACTAGACCAAAGATAAGATCAACCATAAATTAGAAACAATAATACTCCCTGGAGGTAACAACCTCCTCCATAAGATGATGCCCCAAATCCTTATGATGAAGAAGAACCAGCATAGATACAAGGACCTAGGCGTGCCAATGTTGATGATACTATGAGCAACATCAAAATCAAAATTCCTCAATTCCAAGGGAAGACTGATCCAGAAGCCTATCTTGAATGGAAAAGCAAGGTGAACATGTGTTTAGTTGCCATAACTATTCCGAACTCAAGAAAGTAAGATTGGAAGCCATGGAGTTTGTTGATTATGCTTTGATATGGTGGGATCAACTTACTATTACTCAAAGACGGAATGGAGAGAGAACCAATTTCAACATGGCTCGAAATGAAAGGTATCATGCGTAAACGTTTCATTCCTACTCATTATCACCGAGACATGTTTCAGAAATTACAGAATTTGAAACAAGGCCAACGGAGTGTGGAGGATTATTATAAAGAAATGGAAGTGGCAATGATCCGAGTCAATATTGAGGAGGATCGTGAAGCAACCATGGCTAGATTTCTTGCTGGACTCAATCCTGAGATTGCCAACACAATAGAATTGTATCATTACATCGAACTTGATGAAATGGTGCAAATGGCTATGAAAATAGAGAGGCAATTACGAAGGAGATCTATATCTCGCACTACCATGCCTTCAGATGGAGTCCTAACAATTTGAAGAAGTCTACTCCTACTCCTAACAAGGAAAAAGCCGAATTATCAATGCATCCCAACTTGGTAAGGATAATCGAGGAAAAGAGATCTGAATGAAAAAGAGACATCCGTTGTTTTAAATGTTTGGGAGGGGCATATATCCACACAATGTCCCAATAGAAACACCATGTTATTACTTGGAAATGGTGAGATTGAATCTGACCATAAAGAATGAGAAGCACCACCAACAGAAGTGGAGGAAGACGCCAAAATTGGTGCTCCTGTGGAAGGTGAAGCCCTAGTGGTCAAGAGAAGTCTAAGTGCTCAAGTAGTAGAAGACGATGCACAACGGGAAAACATCTTTCATACCCACTGCCATGTGAATGAAAAAGTGTGTTTCATGATTATAGAGGGAGGGAGTTGTACTAATGTTTCCAGTACCATCATGGTGGAGAAATTGGGATTGCAAACGTTGAAACATCCAAATCCCTACAAACTACAATGGCTCAATGAACGAGGTGAACTTAATGTCAAAAACAGGTGATGGTCCTTTTTCAATTGGTAAGTACAAGGACGAGGTTATGTGTGATGTTGTTCCTATGCATGCTAGCCATTTACTCCTTGGAAGACCATGGCAATATGATAGGAGGACCATTCATGATTGTTTTAACAATCAATATTCATTCAACCATGGAGGAAAGAAGATCATCCTAACACCCTTTACGCCTAAACAAGTCCAAGTTGAGCAAATCAAAATGAAACAAAGTGTTGAGACCATGAGGAAAGGAAAATAGAAGTTAATCCAGGAAGAAAACATTCCAAAAACAAGTGCTTATACATCTAAGTGCTTGTTACAAAGATGTTTACTGACGAGGCACAAGGTCAATGAAGATTTTTCTAACTTTGACTATGCAGGAATTTCCTTTGATTTGCAGGATGATCCAAGTGACACAATCCATCGATTTGGGAAATTAAAGGACGTGACCTTTCAAGAGCCAAAAGGTGCGATTTTTGAAAAGAAAATAGTGGTAATTCTTTATCCAAAGGACGTGATCCTTCAAGAATCAAGAGTTATGCCTAATGAAAATCAAAGGGAAGTGATTTTTCAACCAAGGGGCGTGACTTATGAGAACATAACCATTCCAAGAGCCATCATCTTTCACGAATCAATGCAAACATCTATTTGAAGAACAAGGGGACGTGATTTTTGGAATGCAAAAGGGCGCAAACGTTCAAAGCAAAATGACTTCAATAGATAAGAACTTTGAACATACAATTTACAGGAAGTATTTCTTAACTTTAGTTATGTTTGATCACATTTTTACTAATGAAAGTTTTCTTTCTTTTCAGGTTAAGAACTTCCAAAGCAGTCTTTCAACGGATATGAACCTTTTTATAAAGATTGAATGAAAGGACACTAGGAAAAGATGATCATTCGACTTGAGGAAAAATCGATTAAAAGAAGGGGAGGATGATGTGATCCAATTCAACATCTTATTTACCATGGCTATTCCAACCTCTACAGGGAAGAAACTTTCTATCTTTATACCTATAGATGCTTATTTCATATGTTATAAGATAGTTATTTTCATATATATATTATACCTATAGTTATTATGATAATAAGTTATCCATTTATATAATAGATACAAGTTATTATCATATACTATAGTCACAATCTTATAATATACACATTATATAAGTTTATATACTTAGTTTATTTCTTTATGTTATGCATGTAGGCACATTGGCCAACACTTGGGAGCTACATTGGAGCAAAATGGAGCATGTAACAGCAAGGAAACTTACATGGGATCGAATAGGAGAGCACGAGGAACAATTGGTGAAAAGTTGTCCGGAGGCCGTGAGCTCATAGCTAGATTGAGGTGAAGATTTGAGCTACAAGATGACCTTATTTCAGCTGGGAGTTACACCATCATCATCACCACTTAGGACACTTCAAATATGTCCTAAGTCAAAATTTGTGAAATCGTACCTTTTCGCGAATAGTTGCCACCTCAAGAGGTACCTTTTCACAAGGAGCTGCCCAAACATTCACCATGTCACAAGTCATCTATGGCCAGCTCACCTTTAGCTCATTCACACCATAAGCAGCTCAAACATGAAGGGACACCTTTCTCAAACATTGTGACCTTTCATGTATGATGCTGCCCATGAAGATGCCTTTTCATCTAGAAGCACGTTGGTGAAGGAATTGCAAGCATTGGAAGCTTAAATCACCAAGAGACATGAGATAGAGCTCCATGCCTATTCGGTCACACCATATACCTTACATATGGTTCATTTAGGCGCCAAGATGAATGGCCTCTATCCATTCGGCCAAACACCATTGCTCCTCCAATTTGGCGCAAACTTGAAAGGTTTCAAGTGCTATTCGGTCATGAGACATACCCCTACACTTTAACCGAACCAGCACCTATTTATTCAAGTTATTTATGAATTAAATTATGTCATTTTAGGAAGGCACAAGGCTGGCCGAATCTCCTTGTAATTATTCAGCCATGTCTCTCCATTTCTTATAAATAGGAAATCATTCATCATTTTTAATCATTTTGTTTAATTAAAGTGAGATTATTCTCTTCCTTAAGTCCTAGTGACTTTTATCGACTTATCAAGTATAATTTATACTTGTGGCGTCAACCCCTTCTCTTTTCACCATGATACTTCTGGTTCCTAGTTCTTTATAACTAGTGGGTCAAAGTACTTCATACCACCCCTTAAAGAAGCAATATAAAGTCTGGGTCTTTGCTCTATATAGCATTGGTTCTTCTTTGAGTCTTCTTTAAGATACTATCCTCACAACCATCCCTTTGTTTCATAAACCATAACCATAGCCATATCAACCATCTTTCGCTTCCATCTCTCAATTAAACAGCCCACCTAATCACCCTTACGTTTACCACCCTTAACCATTCTGTTTTGAGCAATTCACTTCGCATGTTGTTTTGCTTCCTTGCTAGATCCACAATCAATTGTTAAGGCAGCAGAAGAGCCTTACATCACCATGGGCAGCCTAGAGATGAACTAGCTTCAAGGTAAGCTAGGTGAGTGTCTTGGTAGCTAACTAGGTGAGTTATAGTGATACGATCCAAACTAACTCCAACTTTCTCCATGACTTGAACACACCATGGATGTTCTTCAAATCTGTTTCTAAGGGAGTTCTTCATTACCCTATCTTATACTATATCATTTATACATTCTATTCTATCATAAGCATGCATCCACATGTTAGTATAAATTTTCATATTATTATTTCCATTCTATGCTTATTTGATCATGTTTTTCATATTATTCAAATATATGCTATGATTACATATCATTTCTTAGGATATTATTATTACATGTTTCCATTTATCATTTATGAATACCATGTTATATGATATTCATGCTTACAACATATACCCATATCTTTATTATTGATACACAATGTTATAAGCATGTTAGGATAGTCTTATAATCATATTAAGCATGATTATCATTATATACATCAACGCAGCAGCATTATAATTCGTTTTATTAGATCATATTCATTCATATTAGCTGATGCAAGCACGTTTTCATCTATAAAGGGAGTATTATTGAACATCTTTATATTAAATTTACTTTATACTAGACTTATAATATATGCTATTATAATACATATCATGCTAAGGATATTAGTTATGTAGTTAAAGAATAGCTTAAGTATGAACACAACTTGCACATTGTTATTTTAACATGTTAAACATGTTAGGATAGTTTATAATCATATTAAGCATGATTATTATATATACATCAAGGCAGCATACTTATAATACATTTCATTAGTTCATATGCATTCATATTAGATCTTAAGCCTCATGCATAATCTTACACATATTATGAGATGATATAATTAGCTCATGGCCTTCAAACTTAGCTCAAATTACCATAATCAAACATGACAGCAAGATATTTAGCTCGTCTTAGCTCAATATCATAGACTTACCTTGTTTCCTTGCACATATAGATACAATGGAGTGTAATGCACGTTGAGGTAGCTTGGTGAATGATTTAGACGTCATATGCAGCTCACAAACAACTTACAAAGTACAAGGTAACTCATGGAACACTAAGGGAAGTTTGATTCAGATGGAGGAGCTTAAGGCTAGCTAAACATAGCTAGTTGGACTATTTAGAGCTGAGTTGCCAAAGTGATGTCAAAGGTAGCTGAATGTAGCTGATCATAATGATAAGGAGCTCACAAGGACTTAGCTAGGAAGCTTGTTCACAAACAGCCCATGTTTGCTAGCTAGCTCCACAACTCAAGCTAGCTTGGAGGAGACACATGCACGCCCAAGTGAGAGCACATGACCAACCATCATTCCATGCACAAGGCTGCACCACAAGGCTTCCTAGAACACCCATGTGCTTTGCATATGATCAACCCCCATGTGCCTTGCATGTAGTTCATTTAGGCGCCAAGATGAAGAGTTCTCTCCCTATTCGGCCAAGCATTATCTCCCATACAAATTAGCGCCAACTTGAAGAGATACAAGAACTATTCGGCCAAGGGATATTTCCCTCCATTTAAACCGAACCATCATCTCTATTTGTAATTAAATTATGTCTCAATAGGAAGGCACAAGGCTGGTCGAATACTCTTGTAACCATTCGGCCATGTCTCTCTATTTCCTATAAATAGCAAAGCATTCATCTTTTGTAAACAGACCTTTTGTTTTAATTAAAGTGAGATTATTCTCTTCCTTGAGTCCTGGTGACTTTTATCAACTTATCAAGTATAATTTATACTTGTGGCGTCAACCCCTTCTCTTTTCACCTTGATACTTCTGGTTCCTAGTTCTTTATAACTAGTGGATCAAAGTACTTCATACCACCCTTAAAGAAGCAATATAAAGTCTGGGTCTTTGCTCTATATAGCATTGGTTCTTCTTTGAGTCTTCTTTAAGATACTATCCTCACAACCATCCCTTTGTTTCTTAAACTATAACCATAGTCATATCAACCATCTCTTGCTTCCATCTCTCAATTAAACAACCCACCTAATCACCCATACATTTACCACCCTTAACCATTATGTTTTGAGCCATTCACTTTGCATGTTGTTTTGTTTCCTTCCTAGATCCACAATCATTTGTTAAGGCATCAGAAGAGCGTTACATCAAGTGGTAATCAGAGCTTTGATGGAAGAAAGCAACGTGCAACAACAACAAAGAAGAAAAATACAAAAAGAAGTGAAAAGTGAAGTGCAAAGTCAAAGAAAAAGAAAAAAAAGATATTGAAGCACTCCAAAAGAAAGAAAGAAATTCCAGCACTTAAAAAAAAGCAAAGAAAATATAAAAAAAGAAAGTTGAAGAACTCATCAACAATTCTCATCACCAAGCCTTTTCAAGTAAGCCTTTTAAATTGATTGTGGTGATAGAAGGTTGTGAAGTGACTTGTGTAAGTAACCCTTTTGTTTCTCTTCTTTCTATTTCTAAGCCACCCTTTCATTATATTTGTTTTTCCCTTCCTACTAACCCTTTTGCAGCCGATGCCAAACAAGTAAAATTTACTTGATATAGTCTTGAGTAAAGTTCTCTAGAACTTGAGACAAGAGAATCGAGAGGAAAAAGGCTGGAGAGTGTGTGAGATCGGAAGAGGACAAGTAAAAGCCATTAAAGTCCTAGAGTGCAAACACGAGTGGATTGAGTGACATCAAGTTTTCTTGGAGTGACTCGTGAGGCTTTGTGAGAGTATATTCTGGTAAGGTGATGTAAGGCGAATCTACACACTTGAGAGAAGAGAGTAGATAGCCTTATTGTGTCCCGATCTAGGATTGACAAGTACTGATGTCCTTGAATTTATAAGCTTGGGCTGCAAAATAAGATAAGAAAAGGAAATAATATTAATGATGGAATTAAGAAATGGATGTTAATATAAGAGATGAAAAAAATGAAATTTAGATATAAAAGAGATGGCTGCGGAATTGATGGATTGATGGATGTTGTTGATGATGGAAATGATGAAATGGATATGGTGGTGATAGTATCCCAAACATGCCAAAGAGGAAACTATGCTATGAAGCACAATCCCGGTCTTCACAAACTTGCTTGAGGGGTGGTGATCGTGTCTTCAACCCACTAGATAACAATCTAGGAATTTAGGAATCAAAATGGAAGGAATGACGCCACAAGTATAGGAACTACACTTGTTTAATCGATAAAGTTCACAAAGAACTTTGAAGAGAAATAACTCACAAGAGTATATTTTATATAAGAGATGAGATGATCACAAATGATGGCAAGCCACTCTATTTATAGGAAATGAGAGGGCTTGTCCGAATGATTACAAGTTGTTTCGGCTAGATACATGTCTCTAGGAAAATACATAATGCTTGAGATGAATGAATAAGTCCTTTGTGCTTGTGATGGTTCGGCTAACTCTTCATGAAAGGCCTTAATGATTCGGCTAAATATGGGAAGACATCTCCCTTGGCCGAATATGTATGTTGGTTCATCTTGGCGCCATTTTCTCCCTTTGGCCGAATGGTGGTGTGTCTCTTCATGCTTGGCGCCAAAGGCTCTCATGTGTATGGCATGTGATGTGGCCGAATAGGCATGGAGCCTCTCGCTCATGTTTCTTGATGATTTAAGCATCCAATAGGCGTGATCTCTTCACCGATGTGTTCCTTGTTGAAAAGGCATCTTCATGGGCAGCATCATTCATGAAAGGTCACAATGTTTGAGAAAGGTAACCCTTCATGTTTGAGCTACTTCGGGTGTGAATGAGCTGGTGGTGAGCTGGCCTTAGATGACTTGTAACATGATGAACGTTTGGGCAGCTCCTTGTGAAAAGGTACCTCTTGAGGTGGCAACTATTCATGAAAAGGTACGATTTCACAAATTTTGACATAGGACATATTTGAAGTGTCCTAAGTGGTGATGATGATGGTGCAACTCCCCAGCTGAAATGAGTTCATCTTGTAGCTCAAATCTTCAGCTCAATCCAGCTATGAGCTCACGGCCTCAAAAAAACTTTTCATCGATGAATCCTTATGATCTCTTAAGCATCCCTACGTGAGTTTCCTTGCTGTTTCATGCTCCATTTAGCTCTAATGCAGCTCCCAAGTCTTGACCGAATGTGCCTACACACATAATATAAAGAAATAAACTAAGCAAATGAACTTATACAATGTATTATATAATAATGTGGACTATAGGTTATTTAATATTCAATATGTAACATATTAAACAACCTATTATCTGATGGTTCTTTCTCATTAAAAGACTTAAAAACATTAAGGCACTTATGAGAAAGTACTTCCCTGAATTGTTTTGCCTTTGCACGAGTGATAGGTCCAATGGGCATGACTTCAGGATCTATTTGTGTAGTTGTGATTACATCATCCTCCCCTTCTTTTGAGCGATTTGTCCTCAAATCGTCGTTGTCTTCAAATGGAGAAAGATCTGAAATATTAAAAGTTGCACTTACATTGTATTCACCAGGTAGATCCAATTTGTATGCATTATCATTGATCTTCTTAATGATTTGGAATGGTCCATCTCCTCTTGCTAACAATTGGATTTCCTTTGGGAAGGGAAACGTTCTTTTCTGAAATGCACCCATACTCAATCACCTTCTTCCAATTTTAGTGGCTTACGTTCCTTTTTTTCTTGTTGTTCATATTGTCTTGTCCGTTTTTCTATATTGTCTCGAACTTGCTGATGAAGTTTCTTAACGAACTCAGCCTTGCTCTTGCCATCTTTGTTGATCATGTGTTCCTGAGGCAAAGGAAGAAGATCTAAAGGTGTTAAGGGGTTAAATCCATATACTACCTCAAATGGTGACATCTTAGTTGTTGAATGGACTGCCCGATTATATGCAAATTCAACGTGTGGTAAGCATTCGTCCCAAGCTTTGATGTTCTTTTTGATGATATATCTCAACAATGTTGATAGTACTCGATTCACCACTTCGGTTTGCCCATCGGTTTGAGGGTGACACGTTGTAGAGAATAGCAACTTGGTCCTAATCTTACTCCATAATGTCCTCCAAAAATGGCTAAGAAATTTGACATCTCTATCGGAAACTATGGTTCTTGGAACGCCATGTAATCTCACAATTTCTTTGAAGAACAAATTGGCCACATGTGTTGCATCGTCTGTCTTGTGGCATGGTATGAAATGTGCCATCTTGGAAAAACGATCTACAACAACAAATATTGAATCTCGCCCCATCTTGGTCCTTGGTAGTCCCATTACAAAATCCATTGATATGTCAACCCATGGTGCTTGAGGAATAGGTAGAGGCATGTAAAATCCATGAGGCATAACCTTTGATTTTGCCCTTTTGCAAGTGATACATCGTTCACATACCCTTTCAACGTCTCTCTCATCTTAGGCCAATAGAGGTGTTGTTTCAAAATCTCCAATGTTTTACTTACTCCAAAATGACCCATGAGACCTCCCTCATGTGCTTCTCGAACAAGCACTTCTCTATGGGATCCTTGAGGAATGCATAAACGCCCTTCTTTGAATAGATACCCTTCGTGCCTATAAAACTTTTCATATGCACCTTTCTCACAAGCCTTATACTTCTCTTCAAAGTCATGGTCAGCAGCATAGCAATCTTTAATATATGAAAACCCAATTAACTTTGAATTAAGAGCATTAAGGAGAACATACCTTCGAGAGAGAGCATCGGCTACAATGTTTTCTTTACCTTTCTTGTAATGAATGACGTAAGGGAATGACTCCAAAAACTCCACCCATTTGGCATGTCGCTTATTTAACTTATGTTGGCCCTTGATATGTTTTAAGGCTTCATGGTCAGTGTGTATGACGAATTCCTTTGGTAGAAGATAATGCTGCCAAACTTCAAGTGCCCTTATGAGAGAATACATCTCTTTATCATAAGTTGGATAGTTTAGCAAAGCACCATTCAACTTTTCACTAAAATATGCAATGGGTCGTCCTTCTTGAGTCAAAACAGCCCCAATTCCGATTCCAGAAGCATCACATTCCACTTCAAAAGTCTTATCAAAGTTAGGTAATGCAAGTAAAGGTGCCTTGGTTAGATATTCCTTCATTTCATTAAAGGCATCTTCTTGTTCTTTGCCCCATGAAAAGATAGAATTCTTTTTAATGATCCCTGTTAAGGGGGCGGCAATAGAACTAAAATTAGGCACAAACCTTCTGTAAAAACTTGCAAGACCATGAAAACTTCGGACTTGACTAATTGAAGTAGGCGTAGGCCACTCTTGAATGGCTTTGATCTTTTCAGGATCAACTTCAAGTCCCTGTGAACTTACAATAAAGCCTAAGAAGGTTAAACTGTTAGTGCAAAAGACATATTTCTTCATATTTGCATAAAGCTTTTCCTTTTGAAGGGTTTCAAGAACATACCTCAAGTGTTGCACATGTGATTCCAAGTCATGACTATAAATCAGAATATCATCAAAATAAACCACACAAAACTTACCGATGAATGGTCTGAGTACATGATTCATTAACCTCATGAAGGTGCTTGGAGCGTTTGTTAATCCGAAAGGCATTACCATCCATTCATACAATCCTTGCTTTGTTTTGAATGCGGTCTTCCACTCGTCTCCTTCTAGCATTCTGATTTGATGATATCCACTTTTTAAATCAATTTTAGAGAACATAGTGGCTCCACTCAATTCATCCAACATATCATCAAGTCTTGGTATAGGATGTCGGTATTTGATGGTAATTTGATTGATAGCACGACAGTCTACACACATTCTCCATGAACCATCCTTTTTGGGTACAAGTAACACCGGAACAGCACATGGACTCAAACTCTCTCGTATGTATCCTTTGTCCATCAATTATTCAACTTGTTTCTGAAGCTCCTTAGTTTCTTCAGGGTTACTTCTATATGCTGGACGGTTTGGAATGGATACACCTGGTATGAAGTCAATTTGATGTTCGATCCCTCTAATAGGTGGCAATCCACTAGGAATATCTTCTAGGAATAACTCTTCAAATTCCTGCAACAAAGATGAAATAGAAGAAGGCAAACCTTCTGGAATGTTAGTCAAAATTAAGCTTTCCTTGTACCTAAGTACAATTAGAGCTTTGTAGGATAACAAATGTTTCCTAATGTCTTTTCCTCCAGCATATATGTTCATCTTCGTTGGTTCCTCCTCCTTGATAGATTTGAAAACTTCAATGCTTTTCTTCAAAGCATCTTGATCTTCAGACACTTGATTTGGTAAAAGAGGAGTCAAAATGAATTTCTTTTCATTGTGATAGAAAGAGTACCGGTTTGTGAAACCATCATGGATAGCCTTCTTATCAAATTGCCAAGGCCTCCCTAGAAGTATATGGCACGCGTTCATTGGAATGACATCACAAAGGACTTGATCTTGGTATTTCCCAATTGAAAAGGAAATATTGACTTGTTTGGTGACTTTAACTTCTCCTCCATCATTTAGCCATTGTAGCTTGTATGGTGTAGGATGTTTAAGTGTCTTGAGTCCGAGTTTAGCCACCATTAAAGTGCTTGCAACATTGGTACAGCTTCCTCCATCAATAATCATGAAACAAACCTTGTTGTTTACATGACATCTAGTGTGAAAAATGTTCTCTCTTTGATTATTCTCCATGGACTGAATATTCAAGGCTCTTTTCACTACAAAAACTTGTCCTGAAACTTGAGACATTGTTAGTAGATAAATAAAACAAAATAAACCTTACCATCACACTCACGAAGTCTCACAAGTTCACTCCAAAGAAAAGATAAGATCACTCCACTCAACACTCGTATTTACTCTCGGGAATATATATTTGGCTTTTAAAAATTCCCCTTCTGATCTTTCTCTCTCAATAGCCTTTTTCCACTCAAATTTCTCTTGCTAAGTCCTTTGAAGAACTTACTCAAGATTATAACAAGTTAATTCCTTCCTTGTGTGCGTCGGCTGCAAATAGGTTAGGGTAGAAAAAGAATAGAAATGGAAAAGTAATAAAAAAAGGTTCAAGGTATTTGAAAGAAAGAATTGGTTGAAGACAAGAAAAAAATGAAAGGAAGAGGTGACTTACAATTCAAGAAACAACACTTACTGCAACCTTTCTCAAGAAACAATAAGGTTATCTTCTCTAAATGTAGATGGCCTCTTTGATGTACTTTGCTATGGTAGAGCACTTTCCTTGGCTTTGCTTTCTTTTTGAATTCTTTTTCTTTTCTTTTTGCACTCCAATTTTGTTGAAGGAGTCTTTTTCTCTTTTGAACTTCTTTTTGCTTTGCACGCCAAATGACACTTTTGTTGTCAATCCAACTATGCTCTGATTACCGCTTGATGTAAGGCGAATCTACACACTTGAGAGAAGAGAGTAGATAGCCTTATTGTGTCCCGATCTAGGATTGACAAGTACTGATGTCCTTGAATTTATAAGCTTGGGCTGCAAAATAAGATAAGAAAAGGAAATAATATTAATGATGGAATTAAGAAATGGATGATAATATAAGAGATGAAAAAATGAAATTTAGATATAAAAGAGATGGCTACGGAATTGATGGATTGATGGATGTTGTTGATGATGGAAATGATGAAATGGAGATGGTGGTGATAGTATCCCAAACACGCCAAAGAGGAAACTATGCTATGAAGCACAATCCCGGTCTTCACAAACTTGCTTGAGGGGTGGTGATCGTGTCTTCAACCCACTAGATAACAATCTAGGAATTTAGGAATCAAAATGGAAGGAATGACGCCACAAGTATAGGAACTACACTTGTTTAATCGATAAAGTTCACAAAGAACTTTGAAGAGAAATAACTCACAAGAGTATATTTTATATAAGAGATGAGATGATCACAAATGATGGCAAGCCACTCTATTTATAGGAAATGAGAGGGCTTGGCTGAATGATTACAAGTTGTTTCGGCTAGATACATGTCTCTAGGAAAATACATAATGCTTGAGATGAATGAATAAGTCCTTTGGGCTTGTGATGGTTCGGCTAACTCTTCATGAAAGGCCTTAATGATTCGGCTAAGGATGGGAAGACATCTCCCTTGGCCGAATATGTATGTTGGTTCATCTTGGCGCCATTTTCTCCCTTTGGCCGAATGGTGGTGTGTCTCTTCATGCTTGGCGCCAAAGGCTCTCATGTGTATGGCATGTGATGTGGCCAAATAGGCATGGAGCCTATAGCTCATGTTTCTTGATGATTTAAGCATCCAATAGGCGTGATCTCTTCACCGATGTGTTCCTTGTTGAAAAGGCATCTTCATGGGCAGCATCATTCATGAAAGGTCACAATGTTTGAGAAAGGTAACCCTTCATGTTTGAGCTACTTCGGGTGTGAATGAGCTGGTGGTGAGCTGGCCTTAGATGACTTGTAACATGATGAACGTTTGGGCAGCTCCTTGTGAAAAGGTACCTCTTGAGGTGGCAACTATTCGTGAAAAGGTACGATTTCACAAATTTTGACATAGGACATATTTGAAGTGTCCTAAGTTGTGATGATGATGGTGCAACTCCCCAGCTGAAATGAGTTCATCTTGTAGCTCAAATCTTCAGCTCAATCCAGCTATGAGCTCACGGCCTCAAAAACAACTTTTCATCGATGAATCCTTATGATCTCTTAAGCATCCCTACGTGAGTTTCCTTGTTGTTTCATGCTCCATTTAGCTCTAATACAGCTCCCAAGTCTTGGCCGAATGTGCCTACACGCATAATATAAAGAAATAAACTAAGTAAATGAACTTATACAATGTATTATATAATAATGTGGACTATAGGTTTTTTAATATTCAATATGTAACATATTAAACAACCTATTATCTGATGGTTCTTTCTCATTAAAAGACTTAAAAACATTAAGGCACTTATGAGAAAGTACTTCCCTGAATTGTTTTGCCTTTGCACGAGTGATAGGTCCAATGGGCATGACTTCAGGATCTTTTGTGTAGTTGTGATTACATCACATCCCATGCACAAGGCTGCACCACAAGGCTCCCTAGATCACCCATGTGCATTCAAGTAGGTTGTCATGTGCATCATTCAAGCATGTGCACTCATGTGACATCAAATTGGTGCCAAAACACTAAGGGATGCTTCCTATTCGGCCAAAGACTCTTTCCTCTTCATTTTGGTGCCCAAATAACTTCCAAATGCATTTAAATCATCCTTAGGGCCGAACCAACACATAACCATTCGGCTAATAGCATGTATCTTCATTTAAATCATGTATTTTCATCAAAAATAATGTATTTTCAAAGGGGTTTCAACCTTGGCCAAACCATCAAGTTTTTATTCGGCCTAAACCCTTTGAAAACTATAAATAGGTCATCATATTTCATTTGTAATCACACCTTTTTATTCATATAAGTGAGAGCATTCTCTTTCTTAAGTCCTGATGAATTTTATCGACTTATCAAGTATTTTATACTTGTGGTGTCAACCCCCTTTTCACCTTGAAACTTCTGGTTCCTAGTTCTTATAACTAGTGGGTCAAAGTCCTTAATACCACCCCTTGAAGAAGCATTATAAAGTCTGGGTATTTGCTCTCTATAGCATTGGTTCTTTTTTTAGACGTCTTCATGATACTATCATCTCTTTCATCCTTTTTGTTTCATCGCCATAAGCATAGCCATATCAACCATCTTCCACTTCCATTATTTATTATTTAAATAGCCTACCTATTTCACCTATACGTTTACCACCTTAACCATCTCTTTTGAGCCATTCACATGTGCAGGTTGTTTGCTTCCTTCCTAGATCCACAATCAATTTGTTAAGGTACAAATGCCTTACATCAAGCGGTAATCAGAGCTTTGGTGGAAGAAAGCAACGTGCAACAAAGAAAACAAAAAGAAGTGCAAGAGAAGTGCAAAGTCAAAGAAATCAAGAAAAATCAGGAAACAAATTGAAGCACTCCAAAAGAAGAAATTTCCAGCACTCAAAAAGAAGAAAAGCAAAGAAAAGAAAAGAAAGAAGTTGAAGCACTCATCAACAATTCTCATCACCAAGCAATTCAAGTAAGCCGTTTAAATTGATCGTGGTGATAGAAGGATGTGAAGTGACTTATGTAAGTAACCCCTTTTGTTATTTTCTTTCTATTTCTAAGCCACCCTTTCATTATATTTGTTTTCCCTTCCTACTAACCCATTTGAAACCGACGCTAAACAAGTAAAATTTACTTGATACGGTCTTGAGTAAAGTCCTCTAGAACTTGGGACAAGAGAATTGAGAGGAAAAAGGCTGGAGCGTCTGTGAGATCAGAAGAGGACAAGTGACTTATGTAAGTAACCCCTTCTGATTACCTTTTGATTGTTTCACTTGGAATCCCTTGTTGATGTTGGTTCATTTCCTTGCATGAATTTGGAGGAATGTTTCATTGTATGTTCGGCCCCCTTTGGAATGCATGCACCAAGTGTGAACGTGACTCATAGGCTCCATTCATGTACTTGGATTTGGTGAATGAATTTGAAAATAATGCATCCATCTCCATTGAATGTGAACAAGTCCTTTAGCCTCATTGTATTATTGTACACGCCATAAATGGATTCATGAAGGTGGAAATGCATCAGGTGTGAACCTGGCTCTTTATTTGGTGTAAATCCCGTACTTATTTCCAGCCTGCACTGTCTTATTTAATCTGGGCATATCTTGAGATCCAAATATCGGATTGATATGATTCAAAGTGTGTTGGAAAGCTAAGAGATAGGGGATTAAATGTTAAGATACTTTAGCACCCAAATATGCTTGGAACATGTTCAAAAATGATGATAAATCTGACTGACGTGAACTGTCCAACCAACTCTTCAATTGCCTTTAGTCTACTTAGCATCCAATGTACCTAGACAAAGTATTTAAACAAATAATTAGATAGGAATTGAGCTATTATAATTATGAATGTATGCTTCCACCTATGTTAATAATGCAAATGAGCTAACTATGAATGCATATGCATTGAATGAGTTATTTAAAGATGTGAATTAATAAGTCATGCATGAATATCATATATTATACATATAAATGACAGAATATAATATTCAAACAAAATTAAGAATAATATAAACATATTTGCATGACATGTAATGCATAAATGAGTAAATAAATAATAAAATAAGGTAAGACTCCCTTAGAATCAACAAGGTAGAAGGTCCATGAAGTGATCATGTGTTGAAGAAGTTTGGTCATTGGCATGATCGCATCACTTACCCTCTCTTATATTATATCATTCATACATTATATTCTATCATAAGCATGCATTCACATGTTATTATAAATTATCATAATAATTCCATCCTATGCCTAGTTGATCATGTCCTTCATATCATTCATATATATGCTATGATTACATATCATTTCTTAGGATATTATTATTACATGTTTCCATTTATCATTTATTATGAATACCATGTTAAATGATATTCATGTATACAACATATATCCACAATGTTATTTCAAGCATGTTAAATATACTATATTAGTCTTGCATTCATTTAAGCATGATTATCACATATACATCAAGTAAACATAATTATCATTCATTTTATCAGCTCCTATGCATTCATTTTAGCACTTAGGCTTTATGCATTAGTTCATACATATTATAAGATGATATATTTAGCTCATGACCTTCAATCATAGCTCACATTAACATATTAATGCATGGCAGCAAGGTATTTATCTCATATCAGCTCAATGCCATGGACTTTCCTTGTTTCCTTACACATATAGGTACATTGGATCATGGCACACATTGGGGTAGCTTGGTGGATTATTTGGACATCAAATGCAGCACACAAACAACTCACAAGGAACATGGCAGCTCATGGAACACTAAGGAAAATTCAATTCAGCTGGAGGAGCTCAAGGCTAGCTAAACTCAGCTAGTTGGAGTATTTGGAGCTGAGTTGTCAAAAATGATATCAATGGTAACATGCTGTTATGGAGCTCACAAGGACTCGGCTAGGAAGCTTGTTCACAAACAACCCCATGCTTGCTAAGCTAGCTCCACATTCAAGCTAGCTAGAAGGAGACACATGCACGCCCAAGATGGAGCACATGACCAGCCATCATCCCATGCACAAGGCTGCACCACAAGGCTCCCTAGATCACCCATGTGCATTCAAGTAGGCTTCCATGTTCATCATTCAAGCATGTGCACTCATGTGACATCAAATTGGCGCCAAAACACTAAGGGATGCTTCCTATTCGGCCAAAGACTCTTTCCTCTTCATTTTGGCACCGAAATAACTTCCAAATGCATTCAAATCATCCTTAGGGCGGAACCAACACATAACCATTCGGCTAAGAGCATGTATCTTCATTTAAATCATGTATTTTCATAAAAAATAATGTATTTTCAAAGGTGTTTCAACCTTGGCCAAACCATCAAGTGTTTATTCGGCCTAAACCCTTTGAAAACTATAAATAGGCCATCATATTTCATTTGTAATCACACCTTTTTTATTCATATAAGTGAGAGCATTCTCTTTCTTAAGTCATGATGACTTTTATCGACTTATCAGGTATTTTATACTTGTGGCGTCTACCCCCTTTTTCACCTTGAAACTTCTGGTTCCTAGTTCTTATAACTAGTGGGTCAAAGTCCTTAATACCACCCCTTGAAGAAGCAATATAAAGTCTGGGTCTTTGCTCTCTATAGCATTGGTTTTTCTTTGAGACTTCTTCAAGATACTATCCTCTCTTTCATCCTTTTTGTTTCATCGCCATAACCATAGCCATATCAACCATCTTCCAGTTCCATTATTTATTATTTAAATAGCCTACCCATTTCACCTATATGTTTACCACCTTAACCATCTCTTTTGAGCCATTCATTTGTGCAGGTTGTTTGCTTCCTTCCTAGATCCACAATCAATTTGTTAAGGTACAAATGCCTTACATCAGCCCGCTTATCAAATTGCCATGGCCTCCCTAAGAGTAAATGGCTCGTATGCATATGCACCACGTCACATAGAATATCTTCTTTGTAATTTCCAAGTTAGAATGGAACAAGTACTTCTTTAGTGACCTTCATCTCTTCCTCGTTGTTCAACCATTGCAATTCATATGGGCTGGAATGTTTAATCATTGTAAGCACCAATTTGTTCACCATGTATGTACTTGCAATGTTTGTACAGCTTCTTCCGTCAATAGCTACAAGACACACTTTACCATTTACATGGCAACGAGTGTGAAATGTGTTTGTTCTTTGATGTTCGTTCTTTTCTGTTCGTTCTCCAATGTTTGGAAAGATGAGAGATCATAAGACATTGTTGGTAGAAATAAAAAAATTAAAACCTTACCAGCACGCTCTCAAAGCCTCACAATCTTCACTCCAAAGAAAATTAAGAGATCACTCCACTCAATACTCGTGTTTACTCTAGGGAATATAATTTGGCTTTTAACAATTGCCCTTCTGATCTCACTCTCTTAATTAGCTTTTTTCCACTCAATTTCTCTTGCTAAGTCCTTTGAAGAACTTACTCAAGATTAGAACAAGTTAAATTCTTTCCTTGTGTGCGTCGGCTACAAATAAGGTTAGGGTAGAAAGAATATAATAAATTGAAAGGTAGAAGAAAGGATTCAAGGTATTAAAAGAAGGAAATGGTTGAAGATAATGAAAATGAAAGGATATAAAAGGAAGAGATGACTTACAATTCAAGAAACAACACTTACTGCAACCTTTCTCAAGAAACAATAAGGTTATCTTCTCTTAGTGTAGATGGCCTCTTTAATGTACTTTGCAATGGTATAGCACTTTCCTTGGCTTACTTTATCCTTTTGAATTTCTTTTTTTCTGAATTTTTTTCTTCATTTTTGTCTTTTCTTTTCTTTTCTTTTTGCACTCCAACTTTGTTGAAAGAGTCTTTTTCTTTTACTTTGCACGCCAATGACACTTTTGTTGTCAATCCAACTATGCTCTGATTACCGCTTGATGTAAGGTGATCTACACACTTTGATGGAGAGATGTAGATAGCCTTATTGTGTCCCGATCTAGGATTGACAAGTACTGATGACCTTTAATTTATAAGCTTGGGCTGCACAAAATAAGAAAGGAAATATGATTAATGATGGACTTAATAAAGGGAATAATAATATAAGTTATGAAATGAAAGAATAAGAATGAAATAAAATTAAGAAAGGATAGAGATGGCTGCAAAATTGATGGATTATGTTGATGATGAAATGACAATGGTGGTGATGTTGTATCTCAAACACATCAAAGAGAAAACTATGCTATGAAGCACAATCTCGGTCTTCACAAACTTTCTTGAGGGGTGGTGATAATGTCTTCAACCCACTAGATATCAATCTAGGAATTTTGGAATCAAAATGGAAGTAATGATGCCACAAGTATAGGAACTATACTTGTTTAATCGATAAAGTTCACAAGGAACTTTGAAGAGAAATAACTCACTAGAGTATATTTTATATAAGAGATGAGATGATTACAAATGAAATTCCAAAGCCTATTTATAGTTTTTCAAAGGGTTTAGGCCGAATAAACACATGATGGTTCAGCTAAAGTTGAAACCCCTTTGAAAATACATGATTTTTTTTTAAAGAAAATGCATGATTTTAATGAAGATACATGCTCTTGGCCGAATGGTTAGGTGATGGTTCGGCCCTAAGGATGTTTTTAATGTATTTGGAAGTTATTTGGGCACCAAAATGAAGAGGGAAGAGTCTTTGGCCGAATAGGAAGCATCCATTGGTGTTTTAGCGCCAATTTGATGTCACATGGAGTGCACATGCTTGAATGATGCACATGGCAGTCTACTTGAACGCACATGGGTCTTCTTGTAAGTCTTTGGTGAGGTTGCAACCATAGGATGATGTCTTGAAGTCCACGGGCAACCTAGAGATGAACTAGCTTCAAGGTAAGCTAGGTGAGTGTCTTGGTAGCTAACTAGGTGAGTTATAGCTTGATGAACTCAAGCTAGTTAGCTTCGGTCTTCTCAGCTCCACAGCTACTTCCAGCTACCTTTAGTCCACTTTTCAATAATTTGGTCTAAAACTATGGTCCAACTAGGTTCAGCTACATGCTAGCTCCTCCAGCTAAGTTGGAGCTCCTAAAGTGATGAAATGAGCTACCATAACGTTCATGAGCTAGTGTGATGTGCTTATCCTTTTAGCTAACCAAGCTACCATAATATGCCTTGCTTTATGTTTCACCTATAGGAATTAACAAACAAACAATGTAAGCAATGTGTGAGCTCATTTAAGGTAAAATGTATGTTGTCGTGAGGCATATGACGTTCATGAGCTTTAAGAAAACATATATGAGCTAGAAAATAGATGCATGCATACAAATGAGCTAAAGAAACATGGATTTAAAGCTAGTGAGCTAATGTAAACATAACATGAGCTAGAATAACATGACATGAGTTAATGAATGAATGAGTACATGCTGTCATGATATGTAAACATAATAAATGAATCTAAAATGTATGTAAACATAATATAAAGCTATGTAAAGATGTGAAAACATATGTTATGCATGAAAATCATATAGTATGCAAGTGAATGATAACATATGATTATTCAAACATAGTTTTAGGAGCAAAAGCATGCTTATAACATTATGTGATGCATATAGAAGATAATAAAGGATAAAGTAAGGAATAACTCCCTTAGAACCAGCTTTTAATAACATCCATGATGTGATCAAGTCAAAGAGAAAGTTGGAGCTATACATGATCACATCAGCTTTGGTCTTCTCAGCTCCTCAGCTACTCTCCCAGCTACTTCCAGCTACCTTTAGTCCATTTTTCAGGACTTTGATCCAAAGCTCTCCTCCAGCTAAGTTCAACAACATGTTAGCTCCTCTAGTTAAGTTGAACTTTCCTTAGTGTCCCACTAGCTGCCATTATATTTGTGAGCTGGATATGGAATCTAAATACTCTACCAAGCTGTCCCAATGGCATTGAGCTTGTATGAGCTAATTACCTTACTGTCATGCATGATCATGGTCTTGTGAGCTATGAATGCAGGACATGAGCTAAGTATATCATCATATACTATATGTGAGATAATGTATATGACTTAGGAGCTGAATGAATGCAAACGAGCTAACAAATGAATGATTAAGCATACTTCCATGTCATGAATGTCTTGAAACATATTTAGATGAATGCAAAACGAATATGAAACAATAACATGCTTGAAGTATCATTGTGTAGCAATTAGTATTAACATGTGGATATGTTATATGCATGAATATCATATAACATGATATTCATAATAAATGATAAATGGAAACATGTAATAATAATATCCCAAGAAATGATATGTAATCATAGCATAGATATGAATGATATGAAACATGATGAACTAAACATAGGATGGTATGAATGATATGATAACTAACATGTGAATTCATGATTATAATAGAATAGAATGTATAAATGATATAATATAAGATAAGGTAAGAAAGAACTTGATGTGATCATGTCTTGCACCAACTTTCTTCATGACACACTCACATCATTGAAGATTCATCATGCTCAATATAATGGAGTTATACCTTACTTTATATTATATTTACTCATTTATGAACTATATATTATTATGAGCATACATTTTCATCTTAAACTATGCTTGAATAATCATATGTTATCATTCACTTGCAATTATATAATTTTCATGCATAACATATGTTTTCACATCTTTACTTAGCTTTATATTATGCTTACATATGTTTTAGATTCATTTATTATGTTTGCATATCATTTAGATATCATGGCAGCATGTATTCATTCATTCATTAACTCATGTCATGTTATTCTAGCTCATGTTATGTTTACATTAGCTCACTAGCTTTAAATCCATGTTTCTTTAGCTCATTTACAGGCATGCATCTATTTTCTAGCCCATATATGTTTTTCTTAAAGCTCATGAACGTCCTATGCCTTTTATCTAGCTTATATACATGTTATCTTAGCTTCTAGATGATCATTCATAGCTCATATCACTCAAGCACCTCACGATATCATGTATTTTACCTTAAATGAGCTCACACATTGCTTACTTGGTTTGTTTGTTAATTCATATAGGTGAAACACAAATCAAGGCATATTATGGTAGCTTGGTTAGCTAAAAGGATAAGCATAGCAGCTCACACTAGCTCATGAACATTATGGTAGCTCATTTCATCACTTAAAGAGCTTCAACTTAGCTGGAGGAGCTAGTATGTAGCTGAACCTAGTTGGAGGAGAGCTTTGGACTAAATTATTGAAAAGTGGACTAAAGGTAGCTGGGAGTAGCTGAGGAGCAGCTGAGGAGCTGAGAAGACCAAAGCTAACTAGCTTGAGTTCATCAAGCTATAACTCACCTAGTTAGCTACCAAGACACTCACCTACCTTACCTTGAAGCTAGTTCATCTCTAGGCTGCCCATGAACTTCAAGACATCATTCTATGGTTGTAACCTCACCAAAGCCTTACAAAAAGACCCATTTGCGTTCAAGTAGGCTGCCATGTTCATCATTCAATCATGTGTACTCCATGTGACATCAAATAGGTGCCAAAACACCAAGGGATGCTTCCTATTTGGCCAAAGACACCTTCCTCTCCATTTTGGCACCCAAATGACTTTCAAAAGCATTTAAAACATCCATAGGCCGAACCAACACCTTACCATTCGGCCAAGAGCATGTATCTTCATTAAAATCATGTATTTTCATTTAAAAATCATGTATTTTCAAAGGGGTTTCATCCATGGCTGAACCATCATGTATCTATTCGGCCTAAACCCTATGAAAACTATAAATAGGCTTTGGCATTTCATTTGTAACTCATCTCACCTCTTATATAAAATATACTCTTATGAGTTATTTCTCTTCAAAGTTCTTTGTGAACTTTATCGATTAAACAAGTATAGTTCCTATACTTGTGGCGTCATTCCTTCCATTTTGATTCCAAAATTCCTAGATTGATATCTAGTGGGTTGAAGACACTATCACCACCCCTCAAGCAAATTTGTGAAGACTGGGATTGTGCTTCGTAGCATAGTTTCCTCTTTGGCGTGTTTGAGATACAACATCACCACCATTTCCATTTCATCATCACCATCATCCATCTCTTCCATCAATTCCGCAGCCATCTCTATCCTTTCTTTATTTCATTTAATTCTTATTATTTATTTTTATTACTTATATTATTATCCCCTTTAATAATTCCATTATTAATCATTCATTTCTTATCTTATTTTGCAGCCCAAACTTATAAATTCAAGGACATCAGTACTTGTCAATCCTAGATCGGGACACAATAAGGCTATCTACTCTCTTCCATCAAAGCGTGTAGATTCGCCTTACATCAAGTGGTATCAGAGCATAGTTGGATTGACAACAAAAGTTTCATTGTCGTGCAAAGCAAAAGAAAAAGACTCCTACATCAAAATTGGAGTGCAAAAAGAAAGAAAAGACAAAAAGAAAAAAATCATAATAGAAGAAAAGAAAAAAAAAGAATTTCAAAAAGAAGCAAATCCAAGGAAAGTGTGTTCTACCATTGCAAGTACATCAAAGAGGCCATCTACACTAAGAAAGGATAACCTTATTGTTTCTTGAGAAAGGTTACAGTAAGTGTTATTTCTTGAATTGTAAGTCACCTCTTCATTTTCTATCCTTTCATTTTCCTATCTTCAACCATTTCCTTCTTTTAATACCTTTGAATCCTTTCATCTACCTTTCCATTTTTTTTCTTTCTACCCTAACCTATTTGTAGCCGATGCACAAAAGGAAGGAATTAACTTGTTATAATCTTGAGTAAGTTCCTCAAAGGACTTAGCAAGAGAAATTTGAGTGGAAAAAGGCTATTGAGAGAGTGAGATCAGAAGGGGAATTGTTAAAAGCCAAACTATATTCCCGAGAGTAAACACGAGCGTTGAGTGGAGTGATCTCTTAATTTTTTTTGGAGTGAAGATTGTGAGGCTTTGAGAGCATGCTGGTAAGGTTTTAATTTTTTTTTCTTTCTTTCTACTAACAATGTCATATGATCTTTCATCATTCCAAACATTAGAGAACAAACAGTAAAGAACAAACATATTTCACACTCGTTGCCATATAAATGGTAAAGTGTGTCTTGTATTTATTGACGGAGGAAGTTGTACAAACATTGCAAGTACATACATGGTGAACAAATTGGGGCTTACAACGATTAAACATTCCAGCCATATGAATTGCAATGGTTGCATGGCAATGAAGAATTGAAGGTTACTGAACAAGTACTTGTTCCATCCTCACTTAGAAGTTATACAGAATAGATTCTATGTGACGTGGTACATATGAATACTAGTCATTTACTCTTGGGGAGGCCATGGCAATTTGACAAGCGGGCTTTCCATGATGGTTTCATAAACTGATACTCTTTTTTTCACAATGAAAAGAAAATCATCTTGACTCCACTATCTCCTAGCCGAGTAAATGAAGATCAAAACACCTTGAAGAATAACATTGAAGCAATGAAAGAACAACTTAAAGACAATGCAACTGAAGAATGTTTTGAGGAAAATTCAAATGAACAAAAGCATTTTGAAGTTGAACAAAATGTTGGTGTTGAAAATGATGAATGAGAGTGGATGCAGAAACCGTTGGAGTTGAAAATAATGAATTTGGAGGAAAAGAGGAGAGTGAAGAACAATTTTTATCTAACCTTAATTCTTCTCTTATTCTCTCTTTTGTTTTGCAGGATAATTGAAGAGACATATCTTTTCAAGGAGATGATTCACAAAACATGTCTCTTGATATTTCAAAGGTTATGCCATTTGAAGTTCCAAAAAAAGCATCACTTGAAGTGCCAAGAGTTGTGTTCGTTGACATTCTAAGTACATTGCCAAACCATAAAAGAATTCAGCAACCAACTCCCATTAAACATCCACCCTGGTTTGATATTTCCTTTCATCTTGTCAATAGTTTTTCATTTACATGTTTTGATTTATTTTGCATAAATTCGATTTATATCTATGGTATTATCTTATCACTTGGTGATGGCAAGGTCATTCTAGAATGCCTATGGATGAAACAAAAGACCAAGGATGATTATTCTAACCATGTAATTATAGATTTTTCTTTGATTTTTCAAATTTTCCAAGCGACACAACTTATCAAATTGGGATGCTAGGGGATGTGACCTTCAAAGAGGAAAGAGATGCTGGGCAAAATGGGACATTTTATCATCCAAAGGACGTGTCTTATGAGGATTCTAAGGACACTTCCATTCCAAGAGTTATAACCTTTCATGATTCAATGAATACACCTATTGCATGACTAAGGAACATGACTTTTGGGGACATGATTGTTCAAAGCAACGTATATTCTGATTCAAAATACATCACTTTTGGCCATCCAAAAGATGCGAACATGGAGTATACCTTTAACTTTCTAATGATTAATACTTCCCTTACTTATGAAAGTCTTCTATTTTTTAGGACAAGGAGGTTCAAAGTACTTATTCAAGATTCATGACCTTTCATGAGGAACCTTTCATGGATCGTTTCAAAAGGAAATGTCTTGAACAATTTGCTATTGAATGGATATAATTTGAAGTCAAATCAGCAACATTTGAATGGAAAGACACTAAGGAGAAGTTACCTTACAATTTGAGGACAAATCGCCTAAAAGAAGGGGAGGATGATGTGATCATGTCTTGCACCAACTTTCTTCATGACACACTCACATCATTAAAGATTCATCATGCTCAATAAAAGGGAGTTATACCTTACTTTATATTATATTTACTCATTTATGCACTATATATTATTATGAGCATACATTTGCATCTTAAACTATGCTTGAATAATCACATGTTATCATTCACTTGCAACTATATAATTTTCATGCATAACATATGTTTTCACATCTTTACTTAGCTTTATATTATGCTTACATATGTTTTAGATTCATTTATTATGTTTGCATATCATTTAGATATCATGGCAGCATGTATTCATTCATTCATTAACTCATGTCATGTTATTCTAGCTCATGTTATGTTTACATTAGCTCACTAGCTTTAAATCCATGTTTCTTTAGCTCATTTGCAGGCATGCATATATTTTCTAGATCATATATGTTTTTCTTAAAGCTCATGAACGTCCTATGCCTTTTATCTAGCTTATATACATGTTATCTTAGCTTCTAGATGATCATTCATAGCTCATATCACTCAAACACCTCAAGACAACATGCATTTTACCTTAAATGAGCTCACACATTGCTTACTTGGTTTGTTTGTTAATTCATATAGGTGAAACACAAAGCAAGACATTATGGTAGCTTGGTTAGCTAAAAGGAAAAGCATAGTAGCTCACACTAGCTCATGAACGTTATGGCAGCTCATTTCATCACTTAAAGAGCTTCAACTTAGCTAGAGGAGCTAGCATGTAGCTGAACCTAGTTGGAGGAGAGCTTTGGACAAAATTGTTGAAAAGTGGACTAAAGGTAGCTGGGAGTAGCTAAGGAGCTGAGAAGACCAAAGCTAAATAGCTAGAGTTCATCAAGCTATAACTCACCTAGTTAGCTACCAAGACACTCACCTACCTTACCTTGAAGCTAGTTCATCTCTAGGCTGCCCATGGACTTCAAGACATCAATCTATGGTTGCAACCTCACCAAAGCCTTGCAAAAAGACCATGTGCGTTCAAGTAGGCTGCCATGTGCATCATTTAAGTATATGCACTCCATGTGACATCAAATAGGTGCCAAAACACCAAGGGATGCTTCCTATTCGGCCAAAGACACCTTCCTCTCCATTTTGGCGCCCAAATGACTTCCAAAAGCATTTAAAACATCCATAGGCCGAACCAACACCTTACCATTCGGCCAAGAGCATATATCTTCATTAAAATTATGTATTTTCATTTAAAAATCATGTATTTTCAAAGGGGTTTCATCCATGGTCGAACCATCATGTATCTATTCGGCCTAAACCCTTTAAAACTGTAAATAGGCTTTGGCATTTCATTTGTGAACTATTTATCTTGTGAGTTATTTCTCTTCAAAGTTGTTTGTGAACTTTATCGATTAAACAAGTATAGTTCCTATACTTGTGGCGCCATTCCTTCCATTTTGATTCCAAAATTCCTAGATTGATATCTAGTAGGTTGAAGACACTATCACCACCCCTCAAGCAAGTTTGTGAAGACCGAGATTGTTCTTCGTAGCATAGTTTCCTCTTTGGCGTGTTTGAGATACAACATCACCACCACTGCCATTTCATCATCATCATCATCCATCTCTTCCATCAATTCCGCAGCCATCTTTATCCTTTCTTTATTTCATTTCATTCTTATTATTTATTTTCATTACTTATATTATTATCCCCTTTATTAATTCCATTATTAATCATTCCTTTCTTATCTTATTTTGAAGCCCAAACTTATAAATTCAAGGATATCAGTACTTGTCAATCCTAGATCGGGACACAATAAAGCTATCTACTCTCTTCCATCAAAGCGTGTAGATTTGCCTTACATCAAGTGGTATCAGAGCATAGTTGGATTGACAACAAAAGTGTCATTGTCGTGCAAAGCAAAAGAAAAAGACTCCTACATCAAAATTGGAGTGAAAAAAGAAAGAAAAGACAAAAAGAAAAAAAATCAGAATAGAAGAAAAGAAAAAAAAAGAATTTCAAAAAGAAGCAAATCCAAGGAAAGTGTGTTCTACCATTGCAAGTACATCAAAGAGGCAATCTATACTAAGAGAAGATAACCTTATTGTTTATTGAGAAAGGTTGCAGTAAGTGTTGTTTCTTGAATTGTAAGTCACCTCTTCATTTTCTATCCTTTCATTCCTTGTCTTCAACCATTTCCTTCTTTTAATACCTTTGAATCCTTTCTTCTACCTTTCTATTTTTTTTCTTTCAACCCTAACCTAATTGCAGCCGATGCACACAAGGAATGAATTAACTTGTTATAATCTTGAGTAAGTTCCTCAAATGACTTAGCAAGAGAAATTTGAGTGGAAAAAGGATATTGAGAGAGTGAGATCAAAAGGGGAATATTTAAAAGCCAAAGTATATTCTCGAGAGTAAACACGAGTATTGAGTGGAGTGATCTCTTAATTTTCTTTGGAGTGAAGATTGTTAGGCTTTGAGAGCTTGCTGGTAAGGTTTTAATTTTTTTTCTTTCTTTCTACTAACAATGTCTTATGATCTTTCATCATTCCAAACATTAGGGAACAAATAGTAAAGAACAAACACATTTCACACTCGTTGCCATGTAAATGGGAAAGTGTGTCTTGTATTTATTGACGGAGGAAGTTGTACAAACATTGTAAGTACATACATGGTGAACAAATTGGGGCTTAAAACGATTAAACATTCCAGCCCATATGAATTGCAATGGTTGCATGGCAATGAAGAATTGAAGGTTACTGTACAAGTACTTGTTCCATTCACACTTGGAAGTTACAAAGAAGAGATTCTATGTGACGTGGTACATATGAATACGAGTCATTTACTCTTGGGGAGGCCATGGCAATTTGACAAGCGGGTTGTCCATGATGGTTTCACAAACCGATACTCTTTCTTTCACAATGAAAGGAAAATCATCTTGACTCCCTAATCTCCTAGCCGAGTAAATGAAGATCAAAACACCTTGAAGAAGAACATTGAAGCAATGAAATAACAACTTAAAGGCAATGCAACTGAAGAATGTTTGGAGAAACATTCAAATAAACAAAAGCATTTTGAAGTTAAAACAAAATGTTGGAGTTGAAAATGATGCACGGAGAGTGGATGCAGAAACCGTTGGAGTTGAAAATAATGAATTTGGAGGAAAAGAGGAGAGTGAAGAACAATTTTTATCTAACCTTACATCTTCTCCTATTCTCTTTTTTGTTTTACAGGATAATTCAAGAGACATATCTTTTCAAGGAGACGATTCACAAAACATGTCTCTTGATATTTCAAAGGTTATGCCATTTGAAGTTCCAAAAAAAGCATCACTTGAAGTGGCAAGAGTTGTGTTCGTTGACATTCCAAGTACATTGCCAATCTAGAAAAGAATTCAGCAACCAACTCCCATTAAACATCCACCCTGTTTTGATATTTCCTTTCATCTTGTCAATAGTTTTTCATTTACTTGTTTTGATTTATTTTGCAGAAATTTGATTCATATCTATGGTATTATCTTATCACTTGGTGATGGCAAGGTCATTCGAGAATGCCTATGGATGAAACGAAAGATCGAGAACGATTATTCTAACCATGTAATTATAGATTTTTTCTTTAATTTTTCAAATTTTCCAAGCGACACAACTTGTCATCCAAAGAGGCAAGAGATGCGAGGCAAAAGAAGACAATTTATCATCCAAAGGACATGTATTATGAGGATTCTAAGGACACTTCCATTCCAAGAGTTATAACCTTTCATGATTCAATGAATACACCTATTGGAGGACCAAGGAACATGACTTTTGGGGACAAGTACTGATGTCCTTGAATTTATAAGTTTGGGCTGGAAAATAAGATAAGAAAATATGTTTAATAATGGACTTAATAAAGGGTAATAATATAAGTAATGAAAATAAATAATAAGAATGAAATGAAATAAATAAAAGATAGAGATGGCTGCAGAATTGATGGAAGCGATGGATGATGTTGATGATGAAATGGCAATGGTGGTGATGTTGTATCTCAAACATGCCAAAGATGAAATAGTTCTAAGGAGCACAATCCCGGTCTTCACAAACTTGCTTGAGGGATGGTGATAGTGTCTTCAACCCACTAGATAACAATCTAGGAATTTAGGAATCAAAATGGAAGGAATGACGCCACAAGTATAGGAACTACACTTGTTTAATCGATAAAGTTCACAAAGAACTTTGAAGAGAAATAACTCACAAGAGTAATTTTATATATGAGATGAGATTCGTCCAAATGAAGGCAAGCTACTCTATTTATAGGAAATGAGAGGGCTTGGCCGAATGGTTACAAGTTGTTTCGGCTAGATACATGTTTCTAGGAAAATACATAATGCTTGAGATGAATGAATAAGTCCTTTGGACTTGTGATGGTTCGGCTAACTCTTCATGAAAGGCCTTAATGATTCGGTCAAAGGGTGGAGAGACATCTCCCTTGGCCGAATGGTTCATGCTTGTTCATCTTGGCACCAATTTCTTCTCATTGGCCGAATAGTCATGTGCCTTATCATGTTTGGCGCCAAAGGCTCTCATGTGCATGCCATGTGATGTGGCCGAATATGTATGGCATTCTTCCTCATGATGATTTAAGCTTCCAATGGTTGCAATTTCTTCACCAACGTGCTTCTAGATGAAAAGGCATCTTCATGGGCAGCATAATTCATAAAAGGCCACAATGTTTGAGAAAGGTGTCCCTTCATGTTTGAGCTATTTATGGTGTGAATGAGCTGGTGGTGAGCTGGCCTTAGATGACTTGTAACATGATGAACGTTTGGGCAGCTCCTTGTGGAGTGGTACCTCTCGAGGTTGCAACTATTCGCGAAAAGGTACGATTTCACAAATTTTAACTTATGACATATTTGAAGTGTCCTAAGTGGTGATGATGATGGTGCAACTCCCCAGCTGAAATGAGTTCATCTTGTAGCTCAAATCTTTAGCTCAATCCAGCAATGAGCTCACAGCCTCAAAACAACTTTTCATCAATGATTCCTTATAATCTCCTAAGAATCCCTATGTGAGTTTCCTTGCTGTTTCATGCTCCATTTAGCTCTAATGCAGCTCCTAAGTGTTGGCCGAATGTGCCTACATGCGTAACATAAAAATAAACTAAGTATATAAACTTGTATATTATAAAAATTATGACTATAGTATTTGATAATAACTTGTATCTCATATATAAATGGATAACTTATTATCATAATAACTATAGGTATAATATATATATATTAAAATAACTATCTTATAACATATGAAATAAGTATCTATAGGTATAAAGATAGAAAGTTTCTTCCCTGGAGAGGTTGGAATAACCATGGTAAAATGATGCTAAATTGGATCACATCATCCTCCCCTTCTTTTAATTGATTTGTCCTCAAATCGAATAATCGTCTTTTCTTAGTGTCCTTCATTTAATCTTTACAAAAAGGTTCATATCCGTTGAAAGATTGCTTTAGAAGTTCTTAACCTGAAAAGAAAGAAAACTTTCATTAGTATGAATGTGATCAAACAAATTTAATGTTAAGAAATACTTCCTGAAAAATGTAGGTTCAAAGTTCATGTCTATTGAAGACATTTGGCTTTGAACGTTAGTGCCCTTTTGTATTCCAAAAATCATGCTCCTTTCCATAGATAGATGCATTGATTCATGAAAGGTGGTGACTCTTGGAATGGTGATGTCCTCATAAGTCACGCCTTTTGGATGAAAAATCATTTCCCTTTGGGTTTCAATGGCATGACTCTTGATTCTTGATGAATCACGTCCTTTGGATGAAGAGTTATCATTCTTTGCTCTTCAATAGTCGCACCTCTTGGCTCTTGAAAGGTCACGTCCTTTAATTTCCCAAATTGATGGATTGTGTCACTTGGATCATCCTGCAAATTAATGGAAATTCCTGCATTGTCAAAGTTAGAAAAATCTTCATTGACCTTGCGCCTCGTTAGTAAGCATCTTTGTAACAAGTACTTAGATGTATAAGCACTTGTTTTTGGAATGTTTTCTTCCTGGATTAACTTCGATTTTCCTTTCCTCATGTCCTCAACACTTTGTTTCATCTTGATTTGATCAATTTGAACTTGTCTAGGCATTAAAGGTGTTAGGATGATCTTCTTCCCTCCATGGTTGAATGAATACTGATTGGTAAAACAATCATGAATGGTCCTCCTATCATATTGCCATGGTCTTCCAAGGAGTAAGTGGCTAGCATGCATAGGAACAACATCGCACATAACCTCATCCTTGTACTTACCAATAGAGAAAGAAACCATCATCTGTTTATTGACATTAAGTTCACCTAGTTCATTGAGCCATTGAATTTTGTAAGGATTTGGATGTTTCAATGTTTGCAATCCCAATTTTTCCACCATGATGGTACTTGCCACATTCATACAACTTCCACCGTCTATGATCATGAAACACACCTTTTCATTCACATGGCAGCGAGTATGAAAGATGTTTTCCCGTTGTACATCGTCTTCTACTACTTGAGCACTTAGACTTCTCTTGACCACTAGGGCTTCACCTTCCACCGGAGCACCAATTTCTGCTTCTTCCTCGACTTCGGTTGGTGTTGCTTCTTCTTCTTCATGGTCAGATTCAATCTCACCATTTCCAACTAGTAACATGGTGTTTCTATTGGGACATTGTGTGGACATATGCCCCTTCCCAAGACATTTAAAGTAACGGATGTCTCTTGTTCGTTCAGGGATCTCTTTTCCTCGATTCTCCTTACCAAGTTGAGATGCATTTGATGATTCAGCCTTTTCTTTGGTAGGGATATGAGTAGACTTCCTCAAATTGTTGTTTGGACTCCATCTTGAAGATGTAGGCACTGAAGTACGAGAGATAGGCCTTCTCTGAAGTTGCCTTTCTATTTTCATAGCAATTTGCACCATTTCATCAATTTCGATGTAATGATACAATTCTAGCGTGTTGGCAATCTCAGGATTGAGTCCAGCAAGAAATCTAGCCATGGTTGCTTCACGATCCTCCTCAATATTGACTCGGATCATTGCCACTTCCATTTCTTTATAATAATCCTCCACACTCCGTTGGCCTTGCTTCAAATTCTGCAATTTCTGAAACATGTCTCGATGATAATGAGTAGGAATGAAACGTTTACGCATGATACATTTCATTTCGAGCCATGTTGAAATTGGTCTCTCTCAATTCCTTCTTCGAGTAATAGTAAGTTGATCCCACCATATCAAAGCATAATCAACAAACTCCATGGCTGCCAATCTTACTTTCTTGAGTTCGGAATAGTTATGGCAACAAAACACATGTTACACCTTGCTTTCCCATTCAAGATAGGCTTCTGGATCAGTCTTTCCTTGGAATTGAGGAATTTTGATTTTGATGTTGCTTATATTATCATCAACATTGGCACGCCTAGGTCCTTGTATCAATTCTGATTCTTCTTCATCATAAGGATTTGGAACATCATCTTTTGGAAGAGGTTGTTACCTTCGAGGAGTATCATTGTTTCTGGTTTGTGGTTGATCTTATCTTTGGTCTAGTTTCTCATGGAGAGCATCAAATTCTGTTCGAAACATTCTCATCATTTCTCCAATCAGTGTTTGCATTTGCAAATTGGGTTGACCTGCATTTCCTTTAGGACTTTGAGACATGGTTAGTAAATAAAACAAAAATAAACCTTACCAGCACACTCACAGAGTCTCACAATTTCAGTCCAAAGAAAAGATAAGATCACTCCACTCAACACTCGTGTTTACTCTCGGGAATATATATATTTCGCTTTTAACAATTCCCCTTCTGATCTCACTCTCTCATATCCTTTTTCCACTCAATTTCTCTTGTAAGTACTTTCAAGAACTTACTCAAGATTAGAACAAGTTAATTCCTTCCTTATGTGCGTCGGCTGCAAATATGGTTAGGGTAGAAAGAATAGAAATAGAAAGGTAGAAGAAAGGATTCAAAGGTATTTAAAAGAAAGAAATGGTTGAAGACAAGTAAAATGAAAGGATAGAAAAGGAAGAGGTGACTTACAATTCAAGAAACAACACTTACTGCAACCTTTCACAAGAAATAATAAGTTTATCTTCTCTTAGTGTGATGGCCTCTTTGATGAACTTTGCTATGGCAGAACACTTTTCCTTGGCTTGCTTTTCTCTTTTTGAAATCTTTTTCTTTTTCTTCTTTTCTGAATTTTCTTCTTTTTGTCTTTTCTTTTTTTTGCACTCCAATTTTGTTGAAGGTGTCTTTTTCTCTTTTGAACTTGTTTTTGCTTTGCACGCCAATGACACTTTTGTTGTCAATCCAACTATGCTCTGATTACCACTTGATGTAAGGCGAATCTACACACTTTGGTGAGAAGAGTAGATAGCCTTATTGTGTCCCGATCTAGGATTGACAAGTACTGATGTCCTTGAATTTATAAGTTTGGGCTACAAAATAAGATAAGAAAATATGTTTAATAATGGACTTAATAAAGGGTAATAATATAAGTAATGAAAATAAATAATAAGAATGAAATGAAATAAATAAAAGATAGAGATGGTTGCAGAATTGATGGAAGCGATGGATGATGAAATGACAATGGTGGTGATGTTGTATCTCAAACATGCCAAAGATGAAATAGTGCTAAGGAGCACAATCCCGGTCTTCACAAACTTGCTTGAGGGGTGGTGATAGTGTCTTCAACCCACTAGATAACAGTCTAGGAATTTAGGAATCAAAATGGAAGGAATGACGCCACAAGTATAGGAACTACACTTGTTTAATCGATAAAGTTCACAAAGAACTTTGAAGAGAAATAACTCACAAGAGTAATTTTATATATGAGATGAGATTCGTCCAAATGAAGGCAAGCCACTCTATTTATAGGAAATGAGAGGGCTTGGCCGAATGGTTACAAGTTGTTTCGGCTAGATACATGTTTTTAGGAAAATACATAATGCTTGAGTTGAATGAATAAGTCCTTTGGGCTTGTGATGGTTCGGCTAACTATTCATGAAAGGCCTTAATGATTCGATCAAAGGGTGGAGAGACATCTCCCTTGGTCGAATGGTTCATGCTTGTTCATCTTGGCACCAATTTCTTCTCCTTGGCCGAATAGTCATGTGCCTTATCATGTTTAGCGCCAAAGGCTCTCATGTGCATGACATGTGATGTGGCCGAATATGCATGGCATTCTTCCTCATGATGATTTAAGCTTCCAATGGTTGCAATTTCTTCACCAACGTGCTTCTAGATGAAAAGGCATCTTCATGGGCAGCATCATTCATGAAAGGTCACAATGTTTGAGAAAGGTGTCCCTTCATGTTTGAGCTATTTATGGTGTGAATGAGCTGGTGGTGAGCTGGCCTTAGATGACTTGTAACATGATGAACGTTTGGGCAGCTCCTTGTGGAAAGGTACCTCTCGAGGTGGCAACTATTCGCGAAAAGGTACGATTTCACAAATTTTAACTTAGGACATATTTGAAGTGTCCTAAGTGGTGATGATGATGGTGCAACTCCCCAGCTGAAATGATTTCATCTTGTAGCTCAAATCTTCAGCTCAATCCAGCTATGAGCTCACGGCCTCAAAACAACTTTTCATCAATGATTCCTTATAATCTCCTAAGCATCCCTATGTGAGTTTCCTTGTTGTTTCATGCTCCATTTAGCTCTAATGCAGCTCCTAAGTGTTAGCCGAATGTGCCTACATGCTTAACATAAAAATAAACTAAGTATATAAACTTGTATATTATAAAAATTGTGACTATAGTATTTGATAATAACTTGTACTCATATATAAATGGATAACTTATTATCATAATAACTATAGGTATAATATATATATATGAAAATAACTATCTTATAACATATGAAATAAGTATCTATAGGTATAAAGATAGAAAGTTTCTTCCCTGGAGAGGTTGGAATAACCATGGTAAATATGATGCTGAATTGGATCACATCATGATTGTTCAGAGCAACGTATCTTCTGATTCAAAAGACATCACTTTTGGCCATCCAAAAGATGTGAGCAGGGAGTATACCTTTAACTTTCTAATGATTAATACTTCCCTTACTTCTGAAAATCTTCTTTCTTTTCAGGACAAGGTGGTTCAAAGTACTTATTCAAGATTCATGACCTTTCATGAGGAACCTTTCATGGATCGTTTCAAAAGGAAATGTCTTGAACAATTTGCTATTGAATGGATATATTTTGAAGTCAAATCAGCAACATTTGAATGGAAAGACACTAAGGAGAAGTTACCTTACGATTTGAGGACAAATCGCCTAAAAGAAGGGGAGTATATTATGGTAGCTTGGTTAGCTAAAAGGAAAAGCATAGCAGCTCACACTAGCTCATGAACGTTATGGCAGCTCATTTCATCACTTAAAGAGCTTCAACTTAGCTGGAGGAGCTAGCATATAGCTGAACCTAGTTGGAGGAGAGCTTTGGACTAAATTTGATGTGATCCTGTCTAGCTCCAAATTTCTCCATGATTTGATCACACCATAGAGGTTATTCAAATCTGGTTCTAAGGGAGTTCTACCTTACTTTATCTTATATTTACTTATTTATGCACTATATATTATTATAAGTATACAATTTCATATTATACTATGCTTGAATTATCATAACATGTGCATTCATTCATTATGTCCTATGGTTTGCATCATTGATTGATATTCATGCATATAATCTATAGTTGTAATAATAATATTCATTCATTATCGTATGATGCATGAGTTATTATTATAACCTATAGTTCACATCTTTATAATATGCACATTCTTATTACTTTATAATAATTCATATACTTAGCTTATATTATGCTTTCTTTTGTAGGTGCATGTTCGGCCATATGATGGGAGCTGACTTAAAGCTAGCATTGGAGTCCAAGAGCTATGGAAACTTAACTAGGACAACTCCGGGACAGCTCAAGAACATTTTGGGACAAAGTTGCCAGCTGACCCCCGAGCTCATAGCTCACTTGAGCTGGACTTTTGAGCTAGCTAGAGACCTTATTTCAGCTGGAGAGTTGCACCATCATCTTCACCACACAGAACACTTCAAATATGGTCTATGTCAATTTTTGTGGATTCGTACCTTTTCGCGAATAGTTGTCATTCCAAAAGGTGCCTTTTCACAAAGAGCTGACCTATGACTCATCTTCATGTAATTCATCTATGGCCAGCTCATCTTCAGCTCAAACACTTGTAAAGTAGCTCAAATGATGAAAGGTTACCTTCCACATAATGTGACCTTTCATGACAAGTTGCTGCCCAATGAAGGACATGACACCTAGATGCATGTTGGAAGCCAAGTCACGCCTAGTTGCTGCCATATTCATTCCATGGACTTCAAGACACCATCCTATGGTTGTAACATCACCAAAGCCTTGCAAGAAGACCCATGTGCGTTCAAATAGGCTGCCATGTGCATCATTCAAGCATGTGCACTCCATGTGACATCAAATTGGTGCCAAAACACCAAGGGATGCTTCCTATTCGGCCAAAGACTCTTTCCTCTTCATTTTGGCGCCCAAATAACTTCCAAATGCATTCAAATCAACCTTAGGGCCGAACCAACACATAACCATTCGGCCAAGAGCATGTATCTTCATTTAAATCATGTATTTTCATCAAAAATCATGTATTTTCAAAGGGGTTTCAACTTTGGCCGAACCGTCAAGTATCTATTCGGTCTAAACCCTTTGAAAACTATAAATAGGCTATTGCATTTCATTTGTAAAGAACCTTTTGATAATTAAAATCCTTTTGTGAGATTATTCTCTCTTCAAGTTCTTTTTAGAACTATATCGATTAAGCAAGCCTTTTCTAAATCTTGTGGCATCATTCCCTCATTGATACTTCTGGTTCCTAGTTTAAATAACTAGAGGGTCAAAGTCCTTTCATACCATCCCTTATAGAACTTATAAGAAACGGGTCTTTGCTCCTTTATAGCATTGGTTCCTTCTTAGTTTTATAAGATACTATTTTCATCACCATAATCCATATCCATTATCACGCCTATATCATCACCATAGTCCATCACCATTATCACGCCTATATCATCACCATATTCCATCACCATATCACGCCAATAACATCATCCTTCCATTACCATTTCATCACCATTAAATAATCCTTTATTCATCAACAAGGCATACTTCATCACCACCATTGGAGGCCGAAGTCAACATCACTTGAAGGAGATTTATTCAACACTTCCGCAGCCCATCTTTGATAACTATTCTATCCCTTTCAAATCTTTCCATTTCTATTTACTTTTCATTTCTTAATTATCATATTACTTAATCAATTCTTCTTCTTTTTGTGCATATTACTTTCAATCCAAGGTGTAGCATTTGGTGTCTCTCCTAGATCGGGAAACAACAAGGTTGCCAACTTCTCCATTATTGAAGAAGTCTGGTTAGCCTTACATCAAGCGGTAATCAGAGCTTTGGTGGATTGACATACAAAGTGCTACAACAAAAAAAAAGCAACAAGAAAGAAGAAAACAAAAGAGAAAAGAAAAAGACTCCTACATCAAATTTGGAGTGCAAAAGAAAGAAAAGAAAAAGAAGAAAATCAAAAGCAAAAGAAAAGTGAAACAAAGTTGCAAAGTACACTCAAAGAGAAGCATATTACAATCTGCCCAACATCAAACTTGAAGGAGGTATCCTTGTTGTTTCTTGTGAAGGAAGATAGTAAGTGTTGCAACTTGAGTTGTAAGTTATCTTCATTTTTTTATCATTTCATTTCTTTATTCTTTCATCTTTTCTTATTTCATTACCATATTTTTTTTCTAAACCTTTTTCTATACTACCCTTATCATAACCATTTTCTATTCCTAACCATTCTAAACCAACGCACAAACTAAAGAAACTTGCTTAATCTTGAGTTAGTTCTTAAAAAGGACCCACAAGAGAGAATTGAGCGGTAAAAGGCAAACGAGAGGGTGAGATCAGAAGGGGGATCAGAAAAAGCCAAGATTATATCCCCGAGTGCAAACACGAGTGTGAGTGGAATCTGAACTTTCTTTGGAGTGACCAAATGAGGCTTTGTGAGTGCGCTGGTAAGGTTTAATTTTTTTTCTACTAACAATGCCTTGTGATCTTCCATCTTTCTAAACATTAGAGGACGAACAACAAAGAACAAACACATTTCACACTGTTGCCATGTAGATGGTAAAGTGTGTCTTGTAGATATTGACGGAGGAAGTTGTACAAACATTGCAAGCACATACACGGTGAACAAATTGGGGCTTTCAATGATTAAACATTCCAGCCCATATGAATTGCAATGGTTTAATGACGAGGAAGAGTTGATGGTCACTGAACAAGTACTTGTGCCATTCTCAATTGGAAGGTACAAAGACGAGATTCTATGCGACGTGGTGCCTATGACTACGAGTCATTTACTGTTTGGACGACCATGGCTATTTGACAAACGGGCTGTCCATGATGGATTCTCAAATCGATACTCAATCATCCACAATGAAAGAAAATTCATTTTGACTCCATTATCTCCTAGCCGAGTGAGTGAAGATCAAACTCATTTGAAAATGAGAATTGAAGCAATGAACAAGCAACTTAAAGACAATGCAACTGAAGGAGAACGTTTGGAGGAAGAATCAAATGAAGAAAAGCTTTTTGAAGTTGAACAAAAGAGAGCGGATGTAGAAAACGTTGGAGTTGAAAATGAGAAGAATGAATTTGGAGAAAAAGAGGAGAGTGAAGAACAAATTTTATCTAACCTTTCTTCTCCTATCATTCTTTTTGTTTTCCAGGACCATTCAAGGGACATATCTTTTCAAGGAGATGAATCAAGAATCATGGTTGTTGGAGGACTAAAATATGTGACTTTTGGTGATCCACAAAACATGTCTCTTGATATTTCAAAGGAAGTGTCACTTGAAATACCTAGAGTAGCAGCCGTTGACATTCCAAGTACATTTCCAATTATGAAAAGAATTCAGCAACCAACTCCCATTAAACATCCACCCTGGTTTGATATGTCTATTCATCTTGTCAATAGTTTTTCATTTACTTATTTTGATTCATTTTGCAGCAATTCAATTCATGTCTGTGGCATTATCTTATCAATTTGTGATGACAAGGATGATTCAAAAGACACAATTTGTCAAGGGAAAGAGCCAAGAGACGTGAATCATAAAGGCTTAATGGATGTGACCCTTCAAGAGCATAAAATCGTGAATTTTCATGATCCAATGGACATGACTTTTGGGATGCCAAGGGACATGATTATTCAAAGCAACATGTCTTCAACAGACATGATTTTTAACCAACCATCAAACACCAACAGGAAGTACAATTTTCCTTTATTTGTATTTAATCATGTTTTTACTTATGAGAGTTATATTTCTTTTCAGGTCATGTACATTCAAAGAACTTATTCAAAGGACATGACTTATGAAAAGAAACATTTCATAAAGATCTCCGTTGCATATACCGAATGGGAGGACACTAAGGAGAAGTCACCTTTCGATTTGAGGACAAATCGCTCAAAGAAGGGAGGATGATGTGATCCTGTCTAGCTCCAAATTTCTATATGATTTGATCACACCATGGAGGTTATTCAAATCTGGTTCTAAGGGAGTTCTACCTTACTTTATCTTATATTTACTTATTTATGCACTATATATTATTATAAGCATACAATTTCATATTAGACTATGCTTGAATTATCATAACATGTGCATTCATTCATTATGTCCTATGGTTTGCATCATTGATTGATATTCATGCATATAATCTATAGTTGTAATAATAAGATTCATTTATTATCGTATGATGCATGAGTTATTATTATAACCTATAGTTCACATCTTTATAATATGCACATTCTTATTACTTTATAATAATTCATATACTTAGCTTATATTATGCTTTCTTTTGTAGGTGCATGTTCGGCCATATGATGGGAGCTGACTTAAAGCTAGCATTGGAGTCCAAGAGCTATGGAAACTTAACTAGGACAACTCTGGGATAGCTCAAGAACATTTTGGGACAAAGTTGCCAGCTGACCCCCGAGCTCATAGCTCACTTGAGCTGGACTTTTGAGCTAGCTAGAGACCTCATTTCAGCTGGAGAGTTGCACCATCATCTTTACCACGCAGAACACTTCAAATATGGTCTATGTCAATTTTTGTGGATTCGTACCTTTTCACGAATAGTTGTCATTCCAAAAGGTGCCTTTTCACAAGGAGCTGACCTATGACTCATCTTCATGTAATTCATCTATGGCCAGCTCATCTTCAGCTCAAACACTTGTAAAGTAGCTCAAATGATGAAAGGTTACCTTCCACATAATGTGACCTTTCATGACAAGTTGCTGCCCAATGAAGGACATGACACCTAGATGCATGTTGGAAGCCAAGTCCCGCCTAGTTGCTGCCATATTCATTCCATGGACTTCAAGACAACATCCTATGGTTGTAACATCACCAAATCCTTGCAAGAAGACCCATGTGCGTTCAAATAGGCTGCCATGTGCATCATTCAAGCATGTGCACTCCATGTGACATCAAATTGGCGCCAAAACTCCAAGGGATGCTTCCTATTCGACCAAAGACTCTTTCCTCTTCATTTTGGCGCCCAAATAACTTCCAAATGCATTCAAATCAACCTTAGGGCCGAACCAACACATAACCATTCGGCCAAGAGCATGTATCTTCATTTAAATCATGTATTTTCATCAAAAATCATGTATTTTCAAAGGGGTTTCAACTTTGGCCGAACCATCAAGTATCTATTCGGTCTAAACCCTTTGAAAACTATAAATAGGCTATTGCATTTCATTTGTAACAGAACCTTTTGATAATTAAAATCCTTTTGTGAGATTATTCTCTCTTCAAGTTCTTTTTAGAACTATATCGATTAAGCAAGCCTTTTCTAAAGCTTGTGGCGTCATTCCCTCATTGATACTTCTGGTTCCTAGTTTAAATAACTAGAGGGTCAAAGTCCTTTCATACTTCCCTTATAGAACTTATAAGAAACGGGTCTTTGCTCCTTTATAGCATTGGTTCCTTCTTAGTTTTATAAGATACTATTTTCATCACCATAATCCATCTCCATTATCATGCCTATATCATCACCATAGTCCATCACCATTATCACGCCTATATCATCACCATATTCCATCACCATATCACGCCAATAACATCATCCTTCCATTACCATTTCATCACCATTAAATCATCCTTCATTCATCAACAAGGCATACTTCATCACCACCATTGGAGGCCGAAGTCAACATCACTTGAAGGAGATTTATTCAACACTTCCGCAGCCCATCTTTGATAACTATTCTATCCCTTTCAAATCTTTCCATTTCTATTTACTTTTCATTTCTTAATTATCATATTACTTAATCAATTCTTCTTCTTTTTGTGCAGATTACTTTCAATCCAAGGTGTAGCATTTGGTGTCTCTCCTAGATCGGGAAACAACAAGGTTTCCAACTTCTCCATTATTGAAGAAGCCTGGTTAGCCTTACATCAAAATTGTTGAAAAGTGGACTAAAGGTAGCTGGGAGTAGCTGAGGAGCTGAGAAGACCAAAGCTAACTAACTTGAGTTCCTCAAGCTATAACTCACCTAGTTAGCTACCAAGACACTCACCTAGCTTACCTTGAAGCTAGTTCATCTCTAGACTGCCCATGGACTTCAAGACATCATCCTATGGTTGCAACCTCACCAAAGCTTTGCAAAAAGACACATGTACGTTCAAGTAGACTGCCATGTGCATCATTCAAGCATGTGCACTCCATTGGACATCAAATAGGTGCCAAAACACCAAGGGATGCTTCCTATTCGGCCAAAGACCTTCCTCTCCATTTTGGCGCAAAATGACTTCCAAAAGCATTTAAAACATCCATAGGCCAAACCAACAGCTTACTATTCGACCAAGAGCATGTATCTTCATTAAAATCATGTATTTTCATTTAAAAATCATGTATTTTCAAAGGGGTTTCATCCATGGTCGAACCATCATGTATCTATTCGGCCTAAACCCTTTGAAAACTATAAATAGGCTTTGGCATTTCTTTTGTAACTCATCTCATCTCTTATATAAAATATACTCTTGTGAGTTATTTCTCTTCAAAGTTCTTTGTGAACTTTATCGATTAAACAAGTATAGTTCCTATACTTGTGGCGTCATTCCTTCCATTTTGATTCCAAAATTCCTAGATTGATATCTAGTGGGTTGAAGACACTATCACCACCCCTCAAGCAAGTTTGTGAAGACCGGGATTGTGCTTTGTTGCATATTTTCCTCTTTGGCGTGTTTGAGATACAACATCACCACCATTGCCATTTCATCATCACCATCATCCATCTCTTCCATCAATTTTGCAACCATCTCTATCCTTTCTTTATTTCATTTCATTATTATTATTTATTTTCATTACTTATATTATTATCCCCTTTATTAATTCCATTATTAATCATTCCTTTCTTATCTTATTTTACAGCCCAAACTTATAAATTCAAGGACATCAGTACTTGTCAATCCTAGATCGGGACACAATAAGGCTATCTACTCTCTTCCATCAAAGCGTGTAGATTTGCCTTACATTAGAACTCCATTAGAATCAGCTTTGAATAACATCCATGGTGTGTTCAAGTCATGGAGAAAGTTGGAGCTAGTTTGGATCGTATCATCCTCCCCTTCTTTTAGGCAATTTGTCCTCAAATCGAAGGCTTTTGTCATTGATTGATATATTGGTGTAAGAAATAATGAATGAAGATCATTATGCCTATTAGGGTATGCATTAATTTCTTTGAATCCTTCAAGTAGGTAAATCACGCCAACTTTAATCTTTGTACCCTTCCACATTATGAATCTTGAATAGTTAGATAATGCTCGTTTCTTTTCCTTGAATTGATGATCACAAGCAAGAACACTTCCATGTAAATGATTCAATGTGCTGCAAAAAAGAAATAAGTGAGAACATGAAACATCATTAACAATGTGAATGAACGTACAAGATTCAGTAAGGTTCATGAATGGAATTTGGTTCGTTGAAACTTCCCTTTCATAAAGTTATTTGGATCTTGTATATGAAGTGAATGTACTTCAAATGTCAAAGAGCACATTCTTTGGAATACCAAATGTTACAACCTTTGGAACTTGATGTAAGGTAATTCTACCTTCTCGTTTGATTGTGGATCTAGGAAGGAAGCAAAACAACCTACACAAGTGAATGGCTCAAAACAAATGGATAAGGGTGGTAAACGTATGGTTTAATAGGTAGGCTATTTAATAAATGAGAGATGGAAGCGGAAGATGATTGAAATGGTTATGGTTATGGTGATGAAACAAAAAGGATGGTTGTGAGGATAGTATCTTGAAGAATGCTCAAAGAAGAACCAATGCTATAGAGAGCAAAGACCCAATCTTTATATTATTTCTTCAAGGGGTGGTGTTAAGTACTTTGACCCACTAGTTATATGAACTAGGAACCAATGCACATAGTAGCCTACATGAATACACATGGGTCTTCTTTCTATGCTTTGATGAGGTTACAACCATAGGATGATGTCTTGAAGTCCATGGAATGAAGATAGGTAACAACTAGGCATGAATTAGCTTCCAACGTGTATCTAGATGACATGGTATCCATTAGGCAGCCTAGAGATGAACTAGCTTCAAGGTAAGCTAGATGAGTGTCTTGGTAGCTAACTAGGTGAGTTATAGCTTGATAAACTCAAGGTAGTTAGCTTTGGTCTTCTCAGCTCCTCAGCTACTCTCCCAGCTACCTTTAGTCCACTTTTCAGCACTTTGGTCCAAAACTCTCCTCTAGCTAAGTTCAGCTACATGCTAGCTCCTCCAGCTAAGTTGAGCTTTCCTTAGTGTTCCACGAGCTTCCATATTCCATGTGAGCTATTTGTGAGCTGCATTTGATGTCCAAATAATCCACCAAGCTACCCCAACGTGTTCCGTGATCCAATGTACCTACATGTGCAAGGAAACAAGGTAAGTCTATGACATTGAGCTGTTATGAGCTAAATACCTTGCTGCCATGTATGATTATGGTGATGTGAGCTATATTTGAAGGTCATGAGCTAATTATATCATCTCAAAATATGTGTAAGATAATGCATGAAGCTTAAGAGGTAATATGAATGCATATGAACTAATGAAATGATTTATAATGATGCTGCCTTGATGTATATATGATAATCATGCTTAATATGATTATAAGACTATCCTAACATGCTTATAACATTGTGTATCAATCATAAAGATATGGGTATATATTGTATGCGTGAATATCATATAACATGGTATTCATAAATGATAAATGGAAACATGTAATAATAATATCCTAAGAAATGATATGTAATCATAGCATATATTTGAATAATATGAAAAACATGATCAAATAAACATAGGATGGAAATAATAATATGATAATTTATACTAACATGTGAATGCATGCTTATGATATAATAGAATGTATAAATGATATAGTATAAGATAAGGTAATGAAGAACTCCCATAAAAATAGATTTGAAGAACATCCATGGTGTGTTCAAGTCATGGAGAAAGTTGGAGCTAGTTTGGATCGTATCATCATCCCCTTCTATTAGGCGATTTGTCCTCAAATCGAAGTAGTTTCTCATTGAAGACCTTCTTGATGTAGAAAGGATTGAATCCTTATATTTTCCTCCAATAGATGATTCACACGATATGTTCAACCTCTTGGCTTCAAATCTGGTAACTTCACGTCTTTAATGGGAGGACACAATGTTTGGAAACCATCACATGTCCTTTGATTCAAAAATTGTGTCTTGTACTCCAAAGGTTGTATCCTTTCAAAACATTGTATCTTTTCACTCTTACTCCTTGAATCATTATGATGGTTGGTGAAGAAATTTGACTTTTGATCTCCTTCAAGCAAGTGGATAAAGTCAACAACTTTAAGCTTTTTGCTCTTCTAGATGATGGCCTTTAAAAAGCTGGACAATGCTTGCTTCACAGCATGGTAGTGGCAGAATTTGATGTACCAATCAAACTCAAAAAGACAAATGATCTTATCATCATAGATTGATTGGATAACACCACTTATACTAATCAAATTGCTGTAAAATGAATCAAAGTTATAAAACGAAAAACTAATAACAAAATGAATAGAATTAGCAAACCAAGGAGGATGTTTAATGGGCGTTGGTTGCTTAATGATGGAAATCTCCATTGGTTGCTGAATTCCCTTCAATATGTGCAATGTACTTGGATTATCAATGATCCCATTCCTTGGCACTTCAAGTGGCACATCTTTTTGAACATCAGGTGGCATAACTGTTGGAACGTCAAAGGACATGTCTTGTGGATTACCAAAGGTCACACCTATTGGTTCTTCAAAAGACATGTTTCTTGAATTTTCTACTTGAAAATATATGTCTTTTGAATATATTGCAAGGAAAAAGAAATAGTAGAAGAAGAATTGTTAGGTAAAAATTATCCTTCACTCTGCTTCTCTTCTCTATACTCATCCTTTTCAAATTTCCCACTTTCAATTTGCTCCACTACTTGCAAAACATCCTTTTCAACTCCAACAGATTCATTTCCAATTGTTCTTGTCTCCTCAAAACGTTCTTTTATGGCCTTCATTTTCTCCCATTCTTCTATGCGTGACTTAAGGGTCAGTTGGCATTCATGAACTTGACTTGGAAGCATTGGTGCTAATATGATTTTTCTCCCTTGATGCTGGAAAGAGTACTTGTTAGAGAATCCGTCATGGGTAGCCTTCTTATCATATTGCCAAAGACGTCCAAGTATAAGGTGGCTTGCACTCATGGGCACCATGTCACAGAGGACTTCATCTTGGTATATTCCAATTGAAAAAGGTACAAAACTTGTTTGGTTACCTTGGCTTCACCCACATCATTGAGCCATTGAAGTTTGTAAGGATGAGGATGCTTGGAAGTCTGGAGACCTAACTTTTCCACCATGTGAGTACTTGCTACGTTTGTACAACTTCCTCCATCAATGATCACCATGCAAATTTTATCTCCCACGTGACATTTGGTATGGAAGATGTTCTCTCTTTGTTCATCCTCTTGACTTTGAATGTTCAAAGTCCTTTTGACTAAAAAGATGTTGGATGGAAGAGATATGTTAGCAAATAAGGAAAAACGAAATGTGAGTAGGACCTTACCAGAATATACTCTCACAAAGCCTCACAAGTCACTACAAGGAAACTTGAATGTCACTCAATCCGCTCGTGTTTGCACTCTAGGACTTTAATGGCTTTTACTTGTGCTCTTCTGATCTCACACACTCTCCATCCATTTTCCTCTCGATTCTCTTGTCTCAAGTTCTAGAGAACTTTACTCAAAACTGTATCAAGTAAATTTACTTGTTTGGCGTCGGCTGCAAAAGGGTTAGTAGGAATAGAAAACAAATATAATGAAAGGGTGGCTTAAAAAAAAGAAAGAAGAGAAACAAAAAGGGTTACTTTCACAAGTCACTTCACAACCTTCTATCACCACAATGAATTTAAAAGGCTTACTTGAATGCTTGGTGATGAGAATTGTTGACGAATGCTTCAACTTCTTTCTTTTATTTTCTTTGTTTTTTCTTCTTTTGAGTGCTGGATTTTTCTTTATTTTGAGTGCTTCACTTTCTTTTCTGATTTTTCTTGATTTCTTTGACTTTGCACTTCACTTGTAATTCTTTTTGTATTTTTCTTTTTGTTGTTGTTGCACGTTGCTTTCTTCCACCAAAGATCTGATTACCGCTTGATGTAAGGTAATTCTACCTTCTCGTTTGGTTGTGGATCTAGGAAGGAAGCAAAACAACCTGCACAAGGAATGGCTCAAAACACAATGGATAAGGGTGGTAAACGTATGGTTTAATAGGTAGGCTATTTAATAAATGAGAGATGGAAGTGGAAGATGATTGAAATGGTTATGGTTATGGCAATGAAACAAAAAGGATGGTTGTGAGGATAGTATCTTGAAGAATGCTCAAAGAAGAACCAATGCTATAAAGAGCAAAGACCCAATCTTTATATTGTTTCTTCAAGGGGTGGTGTTAAGTACTTTGACCCACTAGTTATATGAACTAGGAACCAGAAGTATCAAGATGAAAAGAAAGGCACAAGTATAAATTATACTTGATAAGTCGATAAAAGTCACCAGGACTTAAGGAAGAGAATAATCTCACTTTAATTAAACAAAAGTTCTGATTACAAATGAAGTATGAAAGCCTATTTGTAGTTTTTGAAGGGACTTGGCCGAATAGGTACATGTTGGTTTGGCCAGCCCTTGTATCTTCCTAAAATGACATGATTTTTAATGAAAAAATAAGACTTTAATGAAACTACATGCTCTTGGCCGAATGGTTATGTGTTGGTTCGGCCCTAAGGATGATTTGAATGCATTTGGAAGTTATTTGGGCGCCAAAATGAAGAGGAAAGAGTCTTTGGCCGAATACGAAGCATCCCTTGGTGTTTTGGCGCCAATTTGATGTCACATGAAGTGCACATGCTTGAATGATGCACATGGCAGCCTACATGAATGTACATGGGTCTTCTTGCTATGCTTTGATGAGGTTGCAACCATAGGATGATGTCTTGAAGTCCATGGAATGAAGATAGGTAACAACTAGGCATGAATTAGCTTCCAACGTATATCTAGATGACATGGCATCCATTGGGTAGCCTAGAGATAAACTAGCTTCAAGGTAAGCTAGATGAGTGTCTTGGTAGCTAACTAGGTGAGTTATAGCTTGATAAACTCAAGCTAGTCAGCTTTGGTCTTCTCAGCTCCTCAGCTACTCTCCCAGCTACTACCAGCTACCTTTACTCCACTTTTCAGCACTTTGGTCCAAAACTCTCCTCTAGCTAAGTTCAGCTACATGCTAGCTCCTCCAGCTAAGTTAAGCTTTCCTTAGTGTTCCACGAGCTGCCATATTCCATGTGAGCTATTTATGAGCTGCATTTGATGTCCAAATAATCCACCAAGCTACCCCAACGTGTTCATGATCCAATGTACCTACATGTGCAAGGAAACAAGGTAAGTCCATGGCATTGAGCTGTTATGAGCTAAATACCTTGCTGCCATGTATGATTAGGGTGATGTGAGCTATATTTGAAGGTCGAGCTAATTATATCATCTCAAAATATGTGTAAGATAATGCATGAAGCTTAAGAGCTAATATAAATGCATATGAACTAATGAAATGATTTATAATGATGCTGCCTTGAAGTATATATGATAATCATGCTTAATATGATTATAAGACTATCCTAACATGCTTATAACATTGTGTATCAATCATAAAGATATGGGTATATGTTGTATGCATGAATATCATATAACATGGTATTCATAAATGATAAATGGAAACACGTAATAATAATATCCTAAGAAATGATATGTAATCATAGCATTTATTTGAATAATATGAAAAACATGATCAAATAAGAATAGGATGGAAATAATAATATGATAATTTATACTAACATGTGAATGTATGCTTATGATAGAATAGAATGTATAAATGATATAGTATAAGATAAGGTAATGAAGAACTCCCTTAGAAACAGATTTGAAGAACATTCATGGTGTGTTCAAGTCATTGAGAAAGTTGGAGCTAGTTTGGATCGTATCAGAACTTCAATGGAAAATTGTGATTCATCAATTTGCAATGGTATGGCCTTTGGAATAACCTGCAAATTAAATGAAAGAATAGAAGAAAAGATTGATTGGTAGAGAGTAAAACTTCATTCTCCTCACATTCTTTTCTCTCATGCTCATGTTTTCTTGAATTCTCTCTTCAATCTCACTCTCATGTTTTACAACACACTCGTCTTCACTCTCAATGCTCTTACTCTCATTTTCAATTACTCCAGTGGCTTTCTCATGCAAAATCACACTCTCATTTTCAACTCTAAATGTCATGGTTTTCTCACAATGTTCTTCTTTGATTTGTGCATGTTCAACTCCACCATATCTTTTAACCACAACCTCACTTAGAATCTTTTCATTTTCTCTTCTACATGCACTTCCCCCTTTGCTCCCAAATTTAATATTTTCAACTTTCTCATTTTCGACTCCAGCGTTTCTCACATCAACTTTCTCATTTTCATTCTTATCTCCCTCCACTATTATTTGTTTCTCACGTGAAACTTCTCTTTCAACTTTCTTCATGGATTTAGTTTTCTTCCATTCCTCTATACGTTATTTGACGATAACTTGGTATTCATGGACTTGATTTGGGCACATTGAAACCAACGTGATCTTTCTCCCTTGGTGTTTGAATGAATATTTGTTGGAGAACCCATCATACAATGCTCGTTTATCAAACTGCCAAGGACGTCTGAGGAGAAGATGGCTTGAATTCATGGAAACAACATCACACAAGACCTCATCTTTATATCTCCCAATTGAAAATGACACAAGTACTTGCTCTATGACTTTTAACCTTTATCTTCATTTAATCCTTGCAAAACATATGGATTGGGATGGTTGAATGTTATAAACCCCAACTTCTCAACCATGTATGTGCTTACAAGATTTGCAAACTACCACTATCAATGGCTTCAAGGCATACTTTATCATTCACATGAAAACGAGTATGAAATGGATTCCTCCTTTTTGTCCGTATTCCATTAGAAAGATGGGTGAATTGTTAGTGAAAAATTAATAGTTGAATAAGATGAAAGGACCTTACCAATAATCATTCACAAATCCTCATTATAACTCCAAAAAAAATTATGATGCTCCACTCAACGCTCGTGTTTGCACTTGGGAATATAAATTGGCTTTTTCAATTCCCCTTCTGATATCACACACTCGATTAGCCTTTTTTCACTCGTTCCTCTATTGTAAAGTTCTTAAAAGAACTAACTTGAGACCTTTCAAGTGCTATGGACGTCGGATGAAAAATTCTTTAGTGTAGAGGAAAAAATATAGAAAGGTAGAAAGATTAAATAATGAAGGGTGGCCTTATAAAAGGAATGAAAATAAAGAAAGGTTCACTTAATATGCAAAGATACTCACAACCTTCCTAGAAGAACATCAAAGGTCTTGAAGACTTCCTTAGGATCGGTTGAAATAATGATGTTACTTGTCACCTTTGGCACTTCTTTGCATTTTGATTTCTTTGATTCTTTTTTTTTTTTTTTATTCAGTTGGAATCCCTTGTTGATGTTGGGATTAACTTGCTGATTTTTTTCTTTTGGCACATCTCTTTTTGATTTTCTTTTTATTGAATGGTAGGATGTTACTTTTGCTTGTTCTTGTTGCAATCCACCTTATCTCTGATACCACTTTATGTAAGACACTTGTACCTCTTCAATTGATTGTGGATCTAGGAAGGAAACAAAATAACCTGCACAAGTGAATGACTCAAAAGAGTTGGTTAAGGGTGGTAAACGTATGGGTGAATAGGTAGGCTATTTAAATAATGAATGATGGAAGCAAAAGATGGTTGATATGGCTATGGTTATGGATGATGAAACAAAGGGATGGTTGTGAGGATATTATCTTAAAGAAGACTCAAAGAAGAACCAATGCTATAGAGAGCAAAGACCCAGACTTTATATTGCTTCTTTAAGGGGGTATGAAGTACTTTGACCCACTAGTTATAAGAACTAGGAACCAGGAGTATCAAGGTGAAAAGGGGTTGACGCCACAAGTATAAAATACTTGATAAGTCAATAAAAGTCACCAGGACTTAAGGAAGAGAATAATATCACTTATATTAATCAAAAAGGTCTAATTACAAATGAAATATGATGGCCTATTTATAGTTTGCAAAGGGTTTAGGCCAAATAAACACTTGATGGCTTGGCCAAGGTTGAAACCCCTTTGAAAATATAAGATTTAAATGAAGATACATGCTCTTGGCCATATGGTTATGTGTTGGTTCGGCCCTAAGGAAGATTTGAATGCATTTGGAAGTTATTTGGGCTCCAAAATGAAGAGGAAATAGTCTTGGACCGAATAGGAAGCATCCCTTGGTGTTTTGGCACCAATTTGATGTCACATGGAGTGCACATGCTTGAATGATGCACATGGTAGCCTATTTGAATGCACATGGGTCTTCTGCAATGTTTTGGTGAGGTTGTAACCATAGGATGATGTCTTGAAGTCCATGGGCAGCCTAGAGATGAACTAGCTTCAAGGTAAGATAGGTGAGTGTCTTGGTAGCTAACTAGGTGAACTATAAGTTGATGAACTCAAGCTAGTTAGCTTTGGTCTTCTCAGCTCCTCAGCTACTCTCCCAACTACTTCCAGCTACCTTTAGTCCACTTTCAGCACTTTGGTCCAAAGCTCTCCTCCAGCTACATGCTAGCTCCTCCAGTTAAGTTGAGCGTTCCTTAGTGTTCCACGAGCTGCCATGATATTTGTGAGTTGTTTGTGAGCTGCATATGGCATCAAAATACTCTACCAAGTTGTCCCAACGTGTGCCATGCTCCAATGTACCTACACGTGCAAAGAAAGCAAGGTAATTCAATGGCATTGAGCTTGTATGAGCTAATTACCTTGCTGTCGTGCATGATCATGGTCTTGTGAGCAATGAATGCATGACATGAGATAAGTATATCATCATATACTATATGTGAGATAATGTATATGACTTAAGAGCTGAAATGAATGCAAATGAGCTAACAAATGAATGATTAAGCATGCTTCCATGTCATGAATGTATTGAAACATACTTAGATGAATGCAAAACGAATATGAAACAATAACATGCTTGAAGTATCATTGTGTAGCAATTAATATAAACATGTGGATATGTTATATGCATGTATATCATATAACATGATATTCTTAATAAATGATAAATGGAAACATGTAATAATAATATCCTAAGAAATGATATGTAATCATAGCATAGATTTGAATGATATGGAAAACATGATGAACTAAACATAGAATGGTATGAATGATATGATAATTAACATGTGAATGCATGATTATGATAGAATAGAATGTATAAATGATATAATAAAAGATAAGGTAAGAAAGAACTCCCTGAGAATCAACTTTGAATAACATCCATGTTGTGTTCAAGTCATTGAGAAAGTTGGCGCTAGTTTGGATTGTATCATCTGGTTTATTGAATAAAGTTAGTTCATTAATTAAACTAATTCATTTGTCAAACTAGTTCATTTATTAAACTACCTCTTAATTGTTTCATGCATGTTTTCTATTAAAGATTGAATAAATTTCATCTTTGTGTCTAGGTGTATGAGAGATGTTGAAAAGTTTCAACAGATGCAAGAATATCAGTGAGAATGTCTTCTAATTCGGGATGTGATACAGTAGTTTTTGGGTCCAGAAATCAATTGGAAATTATTCTTTTAACTCTTATCTTTCCAACTCCTTTTGAAACACATCAATATGATATCAGGAGCTTGAGATATGATGAAAAGCACCTTTCGGGTTTCATCTCTAGGTCAAGTTAAAGACCAAGAAAAAATGATGTAGTTTTTTAATCGAATGAGTAAATGTCGAAAGAGAATACTACTCAAACTAAATGCAACTTACATCCAGTTTCTAGATGCTATCATTGCTTACGAAAGGGAACACACCTAGTCAATGTCTAAATCGGAGTGCTACAAAGCCTAAAGGCATTAATAAAGTCATCACCAATTGTAAACCAAGAGAAGAAATCAATGTATAGCCGATTAAACAAGATAACCCATGCCATGATGAGAGAAATTTGCAACCGTCATAGATTCGAGAGATGAGATATCTTTGGAGACAAGTAAGTCTGATCTTCCTTTAGTTTTTACAACCTATGTTGGAATTGTTCCTAGTGCAAACAAAGGTGGAAATGTGTTTACATTTGAGTAAGAATCTAACTTCAAAAAGGAAAGTAACATAGAGTCTTCCACTGAAGGATATTCCTCAACAGGTCAATCAATGATAATTTGCAATGTTAATGATAAGCATGTTTGTTGTGTACTCAATGAAAAAAGCGAAGGTGATTCAAGAGCTATTCTTCAAATTAGTTACTGCACCAACAAAAAAGGGTCATTTTCATGGAAGAAAAAGAGTGGAAAAATGAAAAGAATGAAAATGAGAGAGTGGATGAAAGAAACGTTGGAGTTGAAAATAAGTGTAGGAAAGAAAAGGAAAGTGGAGAACATATTTTACATAATAACTCTTCTTTTCCTAATATTTCTTTTGTTTTACAGGACAATCTAAGAGACATATCTTTTCAATGATATAATTCAAGAATCATGACTTTTGGAGAACTAAAGGATGTGTCATTTGAATCACCAATAGACACGACTTTTGGATACTCACAAGAAGAGTCATTTGATTTTACAAGAGTTAAGCTATTTGAAGTTCTAAAGAATATGTCACTTGAAGTCCTAATAGTTGTGTTCGTTTACATTCCAAGAGCAATGCCAAGCTTGAAGAAAATTCAGCAACCAACGCCCATTAAATACCCACTATGGTTTTCTATTTCCATTCATTCTATTAATTACTTTTCATTTTCTAATTTTGGTTTATTTTGCAACAAAATAATTCATGTGTGTGGAGTTATCTTACCTACCTATACCAGTTCCATTTTCATTTTGAGGAAGATTGTCCCAACAAAACAAATGCCACTTTACAAGTATATACTATTCCCAAAATTTGTCGATTCAAGAGTATGAAGCTAGCATCGTCCACCTACATAAGAGCCATCATATGGAAGGGCACAAAGATTAAAGGAGATGGTGTAACCTACCTACTTAAAGGAGTTCAAAGGTCAAGGCTCTACACCCACCCTAATGATGATGCAAAGGAACACAAAGAAGGGGTGCAAAGAACATATACCTATTCGGATGAACAACATGGAAATAAAGTGCACAAGCAAGAAAAACTTAATTCCAAAGAAGGGTGTTTGTGGAAAACAATAATAAAGAAGTTCCCAGCTAAAAGAAAATTGATATTGTATCTTTTTTAGCAAGCTACTTCATTTATGCATCTAGTTTATTGAATAAAGTTAGTTCATTAATTAAACTAGTTCATTCATCAAACTAGTTCACCCATCAACCTAGTTCATTTATTAAACTAACTCTTAATTGTTTCATGCATGTTTTCAATTAAAGACTGAATAAATTTCACCTGTATGTCTAGATGCATGAGAGAATTGAACAGTTTCAACAGATGCAATAATATCAGTCAGAATGTCTTTTAATTCTGGTTATGATACATAACATTTTGGGTCCAGAAATTAGTTGCACGTTATTCCACTATCTCTTATCTTTACAACGCCTTTTGAATCACATCAATCCGATATCAGGAGCTTGAGATATGATGTAAAGTATCTTTCGGGTTTCATCTCTTGCTCGAGTCAAAGAATAAGAAAAAATTATGTAGTTTCTCAATCGAATGAGTACATGTAAAAAGAGAATACTACTCAAACTAAATGCAAATTATATCCAGATTCTAGATACTATCATTGCTTGTGAAAAGGGCACACACCTAGTCAATGTCCAAATCAGAGTGCTATGAAGCCTAAAAGCATTTATAAAGTTGTCGTCAATTGTAAACCAAGATAGGAAACCAATGTAGAGGTGATTGAACTAGCTAACCCAAGCCATGATGAGAGCAAATTTGCAACCGTTGTAAATTTGAGAGATGAGATATCTTTGGAGACAAGTAAGTTCGATATTCCTTTAATTTTTACCACCAATGTTGGAATTTTTCCTAGTGCAAAAAAAGGTGGAAATGTGTTTACATCTGAGGAAGAATCCAACTTCAAAGAGGAAAGCAACATAGAATCTTCCACCGAAGGATATTCCTCAACAGGTCAATCAACGACAATTTGCAATGTCAATGATGAGCATGTTTGTTGTGTACCCAATGAAAAAAGCGAAGGTGATTCAAGAGCTATTCTTCAAATTAGTTACTGCACCAACAAAAAATGTCATTTGCACGGAAGACAAAGAGTGGGAAAATGAAAAGAATGAAAATGAGAGAGTGGATGAAAGAAATGTTGGAGTTGAAAATAAGTGCAGGAAAGAAAAGGAAAGTTGATAACATATTTTACCTAACAACTCTTCTTCTCCTAATCTTTCTTTTGATTTGTAGGACAATCTAAGAGACGTATCTTTTCAAGGAGATAATTCAAGAATCATGACTTTTGGAGAACTAAAAGATATGTCATTTGAATCACCAATAGACATGACGTTTGGATACTCACAAGAAGAGTCAGTTGATGTTACAGGAGTTAAGCTATTTGAAGTTCTAAAGAATATGTCACTTTAAGTCCCAATATTTGTGTTCGTTTACATTCTGATATATGCATCACAAGGCTCACATCAAAGGAAGAAGTAATAACTCTTCTAAATGATCCACTCATCCATGCCTTGGAAAAGAAGACCAGAACAGCAGCAGACTTGCGATGACTTTTTGAATGGGATCCTAATTTTATTTGGCCAACATGTCTCTGGATATACAATTGTTTGTCTCTTTTCTTTTCGACGGTTCTTGAAATGCATCAATCCAATATATGGAACTCAATATACATTCATTTTAGTGAAGATAACGCATGCATAAATTCCTATACGAGATTAATACGTGATTTTTGTAAATATTATGAATTTTCAATGTTTATATTGATTATTTGTTATATAATTTAATATATGATGATGCATTATCTTTTAGGATTAGATTTATTATTTTATTAGGAATTAAGTATGAGTTAAAACATTATTTTTAGTTATTATTTTATTAGGAATTAGAGTTAAGACATATTTAGTTTGTTATTATTTTATTCATTAGTTATTTAGGATCTTTAGAACTCAGCCCCTATATAAAGGAGGCTTCATTTACCTTTTTAAAGAAGATTTCTTTGATTAATAATACAACGAGATTTTATTTTTTCCAGTGTTGATTGCCTTGTGCCTTCGAAGCTTCTTCTCCTGGAGTTCTTTCAAGTTCTTGTGAGGGAGATTAATCTTCACACTCCAATTTACCTTCTCATTGTGACTAGGAGGGTTGGTTAGAGCCATATTATCGTGTTTGCCTTTTCATTGTGACTAGGAGGGCTCGATAGGTCACTTATCCATCTATTTTCCACAAATCCATCCTCACCATCATCTTCTTTACCATTCACCTTCATAAGGGAGATCTTTTAATTCTTGGTTATCATACATTATTTTCAATTTCTTTATATTTTGTTTATCCTGTTCTAATCTTATTTCTTACCTTGTTTCCAGCACCTAAAAGATACCCTAGGAACCCTATTTACTGCCTCCACCTTACCCTATTCATTCCCCATTATTCTTCATCGAGTCTAGAGCTTTCTAGGTTTGATTCTTCAACATAAGAAACATTCACCGCAACTGCTTCCATATCAATTGGTACCAGATTTGGGCTGATTCTTAGAAAGAAACAAGCAATATTGCTTGTTCTTACTCAAAAATAGTCAAGGTACCCCAACGGAGCTAGTTCACAAAAGATTCATCATTTCAGGTTCTTTTTAATTAATTTTAATTTAGATTCAAATCCTTCTTGTTAGTTTGCTGTTTTTTAAAAAACAAAAAAGGTCTAAATTTAAAAAAAATTACAAACGAAAAAATTTAGGCTTATTTTATCCAGATCTCATATTCATCCTAATATTAATCTCCAGTCTAAAATTCACCCCAATCGAAGTTCATTAGAGCCTTCAAATACATCATTCAAGTTTCATCAGCAGATTAGTCTAGAATCTTGTCGAATTTCTTGAACATTCTACAAGAGGAATTTCGTGGTGAAAATTTCTATATTGAAACTTAATATATTTAAGATCATTCACAAAAAAATCAGAAATTTTGGAGATCAAGAAAACCCTCGAACAAAGCAATCACAAAAAAATAGGTTATTTGAGGACTCACCGTTCAACAGAGTCTACTAGATACTATTGAGGGTATTTGGTTCTGAAATTTTACAGGTAGTTTCTTGACGCACCAAAAGACATTCAAGAATTTCTCCAAAAAATTTTAACATTATTAACTCCCTCAAAAATGTTTCTCAATTTGATCCAACGTTTTCTAGGTTTCTAGTTTGGTTCTTTTTTTTTCTTTTACTCTTAGTGCTTTAGGTTCTTTTGTTTTTTCTTTTTATTGTTTTTTTTTGCATTATTTAACACATTATGTTTCTTGTGTTAGTAGGACTAAAGAGTTTGCATACTTCTTCCTTCTTTGCATTCTCATTCTCTTGGAGTCTAACCCTTGTTTGGCCTCTTAGAGCTTTTAGGTTTCTTATCGCCTTTGCTAGTAATCAAACGCCAATACGAACTGTGGAAGACTACTTGGTAAAGTGAGTTTTAAAGAGTACAAGATCGGCTTACTTACCTCTCGCTGTGTTACTTTCTTGGAGTTGTGAGGTTTCTTGCTTTGTTGAATTTTCTTTCTTTTTTTTATTTTACTTTAAAATTTTCTTTTGAGTGTTATGATTTCAGTATGGGTGACAATAACAACAAGAAACTTATGGCTATCTTAGCCACACTTGCCCGACTCACTACTCAAATTGAAAGATTTGATGAAATTTTTTAGATAACGACAAGAACAACAACTGGATCTACCATACCAGAATGCAAGACCAAACAATGTTGAACTTTTGGTACCCAGGTGAGAACAACCACGTTTCCAAGCACCAAACTCTTTGCAAACCAAAGTTCACGATCCTGTATTTCAAAAGAGACAACGATCTGGATAGGTACATCGATTGGGAAGGAAAATTTGATCTCATGTTCTCATGCCATGACTGCCCCCAATATAAACAAGTTCCCCTCATCACCATGTAATTCGAAGGATATGCTCGAACTTGGTGGATGCAAACAAGGAAGAAGATCGAGAACTTCCAAATTCAAGCAATAACTTCTAGGACCGACCTCAAACAAACCATGAGGAAGCGATTCCTACCTACACATTATACGCGAGAAGTTAAACTACGACTACACCAACTTCGACAAGGTAGAAGTTCAGTTGAAGACTACTATAAGGAGATCCAGTCCTTACTCAATAGGGCTAACATAACAAAAAAAGAAGAGGGCACCGTGTCAAGAGTCGTTGTCGGCTTAAACTCAAACATCACTGATCTTCTTGATATCCATGGGTACGAAACCTTGAAGATACACTAAAGAAAGCAATGACAATTAAAGCACAAATCCAAAGGATATTCTGACTTAGAGAACATTACCAAGCTACTTCATCCTCTTACCAAGGTAATCCTTCAAATCCTTCCTCATCTTCTACTCCATCTTCTCTAAAGCCAAGAGATGACAAACCTGACAAGGAAAAAGAACGACCAGCAAAGAATGACACACTTCCAGCCCCTAAAGATCAAATGATAATTTGTGAGGAGGTAGAAAAAGCAAAAAAAGAAAAAGCTGAGAAAGAGGCAAATGCAAAAGAGGTCACTAGTTACAAAAGCCAAAAGAATAATGACCCATTGGAGGTGAGTGAACCTAATTGTGAGAAGAAAAGAGTGACTCAAAATTTATGTGTGAGCACAAAAGAATTGAGAGAGAACCTTCTTTGGGAACAACTTTCAATCTTTGTTCTCTTTAGGGAATCAATTGTTTCGATTTCTAACATTAACAAGGATTTGCCTAGTGTGTTTTCATCTTTGTTATTGGATTTTCAAGAAGTGTTATGTGATCCACCTAACGAATTACCACCGAAAGAGGAAATCAACACCAAAGTAATCTAATTCAAGGTTTCATCATACCTCGTCAAACATACAATCTCAAAGAAACCAAAGAGTTAGATTTGTTACAAAAAGGCTACATCCAGGAGAGCCTTAGTCGTGACGTCATATTAATGACAAAACATGACTTGAAAAACTTCACAGGCTTTATAGTTCGTGCACAGGGAATCCATGTAAATGATGAGAAAGTAAAAGCAACACGAGACTAGCCCACACCATCTTCCATCGCCAAGAGTTGTCGAATAGTGCTAGGTGACCCTCCTGACGGGTTACCACCTAAAAGCCCTAATCACTATGCCATATCAATGACGAGTCACGATTTACGAGAGTCCAAAAGTAAGTATTTTATTACTTATTTTAATTATATTGTAACGTACTTCTTCTCCTTTTTTACAAGGTAAGACTATTGAAGTTGTCATTCATACTAAACACAACTCCTTTAAGTGCGTAACAGACCGAGGTAAGCAAAACATAGTAGACGATGTACTACCACGAAGGTATACTCCTAAGCATACTACTATTTCGAGAATTGAACATATCAAAGATGTATATCAAGATAACTCGGATATTTTTAATATTTATACCTATACTTTTAAAAGTGCTTTTAATTAGTTTTATCTTGTATATGAGTTTCCTTGCCAACTAAACAGGTTCTATAATCCACAAATCTCCTCCTGAGAATCCTTAATTCATGAACCACACTTAGGAGACTTAAGGTGATGTCATCCTACCGACCACCAAGTTCAAACAAAACATGCTCACAACTTTGAAGTTCTTCCAAGATGATTCTAAGGGAGTTCTTCCATATTTTATTACTTATTTACTCATTTATACTTTATATGTGTTATAAGCATGCTTTTACATTCTAAACTATACTTGAATATTCCTATATTGTCCTATGTTTGCATCCTATATGAAATTCATGCATGTCACATATTTAATTAGCTTGTTTCATGCATATGTTACACCTTCCTTACTTATGTTATTATATCAATTGCATTATTATATTAGTCATGGAATCATGTGTTACATTAGAATGTTTCTTATTACTTATTCATTACCTTGAGCATTGTAACTTATATACATTTTGTATTTAGTACAAGGTACATTCAAGGCAATCCAATGGACAGATTCACGTCAGTCATAAAGATCACCATTTTTTAACATGTTCCAAGCATCTTTGGGTAATGAAGTCTTCTTAACATTTATTCCCCTATCTCTTATATTTCCAACTCACTTTGAATCCTATCATCCGATATTGAGAGATCAATATATGCCTAGATTAATTAAGACAGTGTAGGCTGGAAATAAGTACGGGATTTACAACCAAATGAAGAGCCACGTTCATACCAGATGCGTTTCCACCTTTATGAATCCATTTATGGTGTGTGCAATCATACAATGATGCTAAATGACTTGTTCACATTTAAGGGAGATGGATGCATTATTTTCAAACACATTCACCAAATCCAAGTGCATGAAGGGAGCCTATGAGTCACGTTCATACTTGGTGCATGCATTCCAAAGGGGGCCGAACATACAATGAAACATTCCTCCAAATTCATGAAAGGAAATGAACCAACATATTCACATCAAGAGAGGATGAATTTGGCTATGAAGATGTATTCACTTAAATGGATGAACATTCATTTATTTTATTAGTCCATGAACTTGCATAGGGAACGTACATTGTATCAACTTAAGGATTAACATTCATCCATGAATGTTCAATCATTAAATCTTGTATGTGCATCCTAGACATCTCTTAGGCTTATAAATAGCTTTCCATTTCATTTGTAAGAACGAATTCACTTTGTTTAATCAAATATTTGTGAGAGTTTCTCTCTTTAGTTCTTAAGTGAACTTTATCGACTTATCAAGATTATGCTTGTGGCGTCACCCCTATCTATTACGCCCTGATACTTCTGGTTCCTATCTCTTTGTAGATAGTGGGTCAAAGTCCTTGTTTACCATCCCTTAAAGAAGCAATATAAAGTCTGGGTCTTTATTCTTTAACATTGGCTTTTCTTTGAGTCTTCTTTGAGATAATACTACATCATTTCCTTTAAACATATCACCATCTTATATATATTTTCCTCTTCCATATTTATCCTTCCATTTCATTACTTCCATTTAACCATTTTTTTGAGTTTTTTTGTTTGTGCAGGATCCTTGTTGCTTTCCTAGATCGAAACAATCAAAGGTACAACCTTGAATTCACCATCCATCCAAGTGAGGCTAGGTTGAATTATATCATATGGTAATCAGAGCTAAGGTGGATTGCAACAAGAACAAGCAAAAGCAACATCCTACCATTCAATAAAAAGAAAAAAGAGACGTGCCCAACAAAAAAATCAGCAAGTTAATCCCAACATCAACAAGAGATTACAAGTGAAGAAAAACTAAAGAAATGAAACAAAGAAAGCAAAATTCAAAGAGGTGCCAAAGATGACAAGAAACATCATCATTCCAACCGATCCTAAAGAAGTCTTCAAGACCTTTGATTATTTCTTCTAGGAAGGTGGTGAGTATCTTTGCATAGTAAGTGAACCTTTCTTTCTTTTTCTTCCTTTTATAAGACCACCATTCATTATTTAATCTTTTTACCTTTCTATTTTTTGCTCTACACTAACAAACTTTTCAGCCAACGTCCATAGCACTTGAAAGGTCTCGAGTTCATTCTTTTCACAACTTTGCAAGAGAGGACTTTACAAGAGAGGAACGAGTGGAAAAAGGCTAATCGAGTGTGTGAGATCATAAGGGGAATTACAAAAGCCAAAGACATATTCCCGAGTGAAACATGAGTGCTTGAGTGGAGTGACATCACAATTGTTTTTGGAGTGATCGTGATGATTTATGAGTATTTATGATGCGATCATGCCAAGGACCAAACTTCTTCAACACATGATCACTTCATGGATGTTCTGCCTTGTTGATTCTAAGGGAGTCTTACCTTATTTTATTATTTATTTTCTCATTTATGCATTACATATCACGTGAATATGTTTATCTTATTCTTAATTTTTGCTTGAATATTATATGATGTCATTTATATGTATAATATATGATATTCATGCATGACTTATTAATTCACATCTTTATATAACTCATTCAATGCATATGCATTCATAGTTAGCTCATTCTCATTATTAACATAGGTTGAAACATAGATTCATAATTATCATAGCTCAATTCCTCTCTAATTATTTATTTACATACTTTGTCTAGGTTCATTGGATGCTAAGAAAACTAAAGGCAATTGAAGAGTTGGTTGGACAGTTCACGTCTGTCAGATTGATCTACATTTTTGAACATGTTCCAAGCATCTTTGGGTGATGAAGTCTCTTAACATTTAATCCCCTTTCTCTTTGTTTTCCAAAGCATTTTGAATCACATCAATCCGATATCGGGAGCTTGAGACATGCCCAGATTACTGAAGATAGTACAGGCTAAAAATTAATACGGGATTTGCAACCATTCATCTCCTTCAAAGGACTTATGCATGGGAGGAATTAATGAAGACATGCATGGACGAGAAAAGAATATTAAAATGAATCAAAATATTTTTGGGGAGGTGCAAGGATTCATTCAAAGGCTTTTAAATTCATTCATTCATGCATGTTTATGTAAGAAGCCAAATAGTCATGTTCACACAAGGGGGAGAATTTCAGCCAAGATACATTCATGAACATTCATCCATAGAAGACAAATCAACAATTTCATACAAGGTGGGATGAATTCGGCCAAAGGATGTATTCCATTAAAAGATGAACATCCATTCATCAAAGTATGAACATTCATCCATGAAGGTTCACCCATTAAATGTTTTGTATTCACACCATGCACTCTTAGGCCTATTAATAGCTTTTCATTCATTTGTAAAAAGACCAATTCACTTTATTTAATCAAATATTTGTGAGAGTTTCTCTCTTTAGTTCTTAAGTGAACTTTATCGACTTATCAAGCTTATGGTTGTGGCGTCACCCCTATCTATGTGATGTAAGGTGATCTACACGCTTTGAGAGAATATAGTAGATAGCATTTATTGTGTCCCGATCTAAGATTGACAAGTACTGATATCCTTGAATTATAAGCTTGGCTGCAATATAGATAAGTAAAGGAAAATGATTAATAAAGGAAGATTAATGAAATGATAAAGATAAATAATGAAATGAAAAAAAAATAAAGGATAGAGATGGCTGCGGAATTGATGGTCTCGATGGATGAAGATGATGGTGATGATGAAATGGAAATGGTGGTGATGTTGTATCTCAAACACGCCAAAGAGGAAACTATGCTATGAAGCACAATCCCGATCTTCACAAACTTGCTTGAAGGGTGGTGATAGTGTCTTCAACCCACTAGTTATCATTCTAGGAATTTTGGAATCAGGATGGAAGGAATGATGCCACAAGTATAGGAACTATACTTGTTTAATCGATAAAGTTCACAAAGAACTTTGAAGAGAAATAACTTATAAGAGTAATTTTTATATATGAGATGAGATGAGTACAAATGAAGGCAAGCCTCTCTGTTTATAGGAAATTAGAGGGCTTGGCCGAATGGTTACATAATGTTTCGGCTAGATACATGACTTTAGGAAGATATATAATGCTTCAAATGAATGATTAAGTCCTTTGGGCTTGTGATGGTTCAGCTAACCCTTCATAAAGGGGCTTGATGATTCGACAATGATGAGGGAACATCTCCCTTGGCCGAATGGTGTTGTGTCTCCTCATGTTGGCGCCAAAAACTTTCATGTGCATGGCATGTGTATGGTCGAATAGACATGGAGCTTTTATATCATGTTCCTTAGTGATTTAAACCTCCAATGATTACAATGTCTTCATCGGCATGCTCTTGGATGTAAAGGCATCTTCATTGGCAACATCATTCATGAAAGGTCACAATGTTTGAGAAAGGTGGCCCTTCATGTTTGAGCTACTTATGGTGTGAATGAGCTAAAGGTGAGTTGGCCATAGGTGACTTGTAGGATGGTGAATATTATAGCAGCTCCTTGTGAAAAGGTACCTCTTGAGTTGTCAACTATTCGCGAAAAGGTACGATTTCACAAATTTTAACTTAGAGCATATTTGAAGAGTCCTAAGTGGTGATGATGATGGTGTAACTCCCCAGCTGAAATGAGGTCATCTTGTAGCTCAATCCAGCTATGAGTCACGACATCTAGACAACTTCTCACCAATTTGATCCTTATGCTCTCTTAATTGTTCCCATGTAAGTATCCTTGTTGTTGCATGCTACATTTAGCTCCAATGTAGCTCTTAAGTATTGGTCGAATGTGCCTACATGCATAACATAAAGAAATAAACTAAGTAAATGAACTTATATAATGTATAATATAAGAATGTGAACTATAGGTTATTTAATATTCAATATGTAATATATTAAATAACCTATTATCTAATGGTTCTTTCTCATTAAAAGATTTAAAAACATTAAGGCACTTATGAGAAAGTATTTCCCTGAATTGTTTAGCCTTTGCACGAGTAATAGGTCCTTGAGGCATGACTTCATTATCCATTTGTGTTGTTGTGTTCACATCATCCTCCCCTTCTTTTGAACGATTTATCCTCAAATCGTCGTTATCTTCAAATAGAGAGAGATCTGAAATATTAAAAGTTGCACTTACATTGTATTCACCAGGTAAATCCAATTTGTCGGCATTATCATTGATCTATTTGATGATTTGGAACGGTCCATCTCCTCTTGGTAACAACTTGTATTTCCTTTGGGAAGGAAAACGTTCTTTTCTGAAATGCACCCACACCCAATCACCTTCCTCCAATTTTAGTTGCTTCCGTCCCTTATTCGCTTGCTGTTTATATTGCCTTGTTCGTTTTTCTATATTGTCTCGAACTTGTTGATGAAGTTTCTTAACAAACTCAGCTTTGTTCATGACATCTTTGTTGATCATGTGTTCGGGAGGCAAAGGAAGAAGATCTAGAGGTGTTAAGGGGTTAAATCCATACACTACCTCAAATGTTGACATCTTGGTCGTTGAATGGACTGCCCGATTGTATGCAAACTCAACGTCTAGTAAGTATTCCTCCCAAGCTTTGATGTTCTTTTTTATGATAGATCTCAACAATGTTGATAATACTTGATTCACCACTTTGGTTTGCCCATCCGTTTGAGGGTGGCAGGTTGTGGACAATAGCAGCTTTGTTCCAATCTTACTCCATAATGTCCTCCAGAAATGGCTAAGAAATTTTACATCTCTATCGGAGACTATGGTTCTTGGAACGCCATGTAATCTCACAATTTCTCTAAAGAACAAGTTGGCCACATGTGTTTCATCGTCTGTCTTGTGACATGGTATGAAATGTGCCATCTTGGAAAAATGATCTACTATCACAAATATTGAGTCTCGTCTATTCTTTTCCTTGGTAGTCCCATCACAAAGTCCATTGATATATCAACCCATGGTTCTTGAGGAGTAGGTAAAGGCATGTAAAGTCCATGAGGCATAACTTTTGATTTTGCCTTTTTGCAAGTGACACATCTTTCACATACCCTTTCAACGTCTCTCTTCATTTTAGGCCAATAGAAATGTTGTTTCAAAATCTCCAATGTTTTGCTGACTCTAAAATGACCCATGAGACCTCCTTCATGTGCTTCTCGAATAAGCACTTCTCGAAGAGACCCTTGAGGAATACATAAACACCTTTCTTTGAATAGATATCCCTTGTGCCTATAAAACTTTTCATATGCACCTTTCTCACAAGACTTATACTTCTCTTTAAAGTCATGGTGTAGTATAACAATTCTTAATATATAAAAACCCAATTAACTTTGAATCAAGAGCATTAAGGAGTACATACCCTTCAGGAGAGAGCACCGGCTACAATGTTTTCTTTACCTTTCTTGTAATGAATAACGTAAGGAAATGACTCAAAAAACTCCACCCATTTGGCATGTCGCTTGTTTAACTTGTGTTGACCTTTGATATGCTTCAAGGCTTAATGGTCCTTGTGTATGACGAATTCCTTTGGTAAAAGATAATTGATGTAAGGCTCTTATGATGCCTTAACAAATGATTGTGGATCTAGGAAGGAAGCAAAACAACCTGCAAAGTGAATGGCTCAAAACAAAATGGTTAAGGGTGGTAAACGTATGGGTGATTAGGTGGGCTGTTTAATTGAGAGATGGAAGCGGAAGATGGTTGATATGGCTATGGTTATGGTTTATGAAACAAAGGGATGGTTGTGAGGATAGTATCTTAAAGAAGACTCAAAGAAGAACCAATGCTATATAGAGAAAAGACCCAGACTTTATATTGCTTCTTTAAGGGGTGGTATGAAGTACTTTGACCCACTAGTTATAAAGAACTAGGAACCAGAAGTATCAAGGTGAAAAGAGAAGGGGTTGACGCCACATGTATAAATTATATTTGATAAGTCGATAAAAGTCACCAGGACTTAAGGAAGAGAATAATCTCACTTTAATTAAACAAAAGGTCTGTTTACAAATGATGAATGTTTTCCTATTTATAGGAAATAGAGAGACATGGCCGAATGGTTACAAGAGTATTCGGCCAGCCTTGTGCCTTCCTATAGAGACATAATTTAATTACAAATAGAGATGATGGTTTGCTTTAAATGAAGGGAAATATCCCTTGGCCGAATAGTTCTTGTATCTCTTCAAGTTGGCGCCAATTTGTATGGGAGATAATGCTTGGCCGAATAGGGAGAGAACTCTTCATTTTTGGCACCTAAATGAACCACATGGGGGTTGATCATATGCAAAGCACATGGGTGTTATAGGAAGCCTTGTGCATGGAATGATGGCTGGTCATGTGCTCTCTCTTGGGCGTGCATGTGTCTCCTTCAAGCTAGCTTGAGTTGTGGAGCTAGCTAGAAAACATGGGCTGTTTGTGAACAAGCTTCCTAGCTAAGTCCTTGTGAGCTCCTTATCATTATGTTCAGCTACATTCAGCTACCTTTGACATCACTTTTGGCAACTCAGCTCCAAATAGTCCAACTAGCTAATTTTAGCTGGCCTTAAGCTCCTCCAACTGAATCGAGCTTCCCTTAGTGTTCCATGAGCTGCCTTGTACTTTGTAAGCTGTTTGTGAGCTGCATATGACGTCCAAATCATTCACCAAGCTACCTCAAAGTGTATCACACTCCATTGTACCTATATGTGCAAGGAAACAAGGTAAGTCCATGATATTGAGCTAAGACGACATAAATACCTTCCTGCCATGTTTGATTATGGTAATGTGAGCTAAGTTTGATGGCCATGAGCTAATTATATCATCTCATAATATGTGTAAGATTATGCATGAGGCTTAAGAGCTAATATGAATGCATACGAGCTAATGAAATGTATTATAAGTATGCTGCCTTATGTATCTATAATGATCGTGCTTAATATGATTATAAAACTATTCTAACATGTTTAACATATTAAAATAACAATGTACAAGTTGTGTTCATAATTAAGCTATTCTTTAACTACATAACTAATATCCTTAGCATGATATGTATTATAATAGAATATATTATAAGACTAGTATAAAGTAAATTTAATATAAAGATGTTCAATAATACTCCATTTATAGATGAAAATGTACTTGCATCATCCCCCCTTCTTTAGGGCGATTTGTCCTCAAATCGAGTTCATTCTGTTCTTGCATAGCTTCACGCCTCTTTGCTAAAAGAAAGTATTCTTTGAACGTTTGTGTTTTTCCATTAGGTACCCTTTCGTAAGATTTCCCTTTAGGCCTTTCTTTGGAATATGATTTACCAATAGGTACCTTTTAAGAGTGATCTTTTTTTTAAGGATATCCCTTTTGGAAGTGACCTTTCACGTGGTTGGTCCTGAAAAGTGAGGAGAGAAAAGGTTTCATATGAAGGGGTACTTACCTTTTGAAGATTAAAACCATTGGTGAAGAGTTGTGACTTTAAGTCCCAAACATCACCACTTTTTGTAGAAAACCCTTCATTTTCCAGCATTGAACAATCATGTTACTCTATGAAGAAGTTTGGTTTCTTGTTTAGTTCATCTTCATTTTTCGTTGGGGTTTTGTCTTTGTGCCATGTTTGTACACTCTTTTGCATATGCAATTGATCTTGTTGTACTTCTTTAGGCGTTAAAGGCATCAAGGTCACCTTGCGTCCATCATGCTTAAAAGTGTATTGATTGTGAAAATAATTATGAATGGCCCTTTTGTCATACTGCCATGGTCTCCCAAGTAAGATGTGGCTAGCATGCATAGGGACAATGTCACAAAGCACCTCATCTTTGTACCTACCAATGGAAAAAGGAATTAGAACTTGTTTGGTAACGTTTAACTCACCTCCTTCATTGAGCCATTGGAGTTTATATGGAGTAGGATGTTTTGTCGTTGCTAATCCAAGTTTTTCAACCATAAGAGTGCTGGCTAAGTTTGTGCAACTTCCTCTATCGATGATCATTGTGCAAACCTTATCCTTAACATGGCATCTTGTATGAAAGATATTGTTTCTTTGAATATCATCTTGGGATGTTTGTGATTGTAGGCATCTCTTTGAAACAAGCATCTCACCATGATCTGCATTTTCTTTCGTTTCTTCTTCTTGTATTGTTTCAGGTCCTTGATAAAAATAGGCTCATCAGAATCTGATACAATATCTCCATTGCAAGTACCATCATGGCATTTCGGTTGGGACATTAACTAGCAACATGTCCTTTTCCAAAACACTTGAAACATTTGATGTCTTTTGTTCTCTCGAAAGTGTTGTTTACTTTTCTTTACCCTTGCCAGACTCGCCCACTTGTATAGTTTTAGGTACCTCTGCACGATCCTTTGTTTGGACTGGAGTTTGCTTCCGGAAAGTAATAGTTTCTTGCTTCCATTTGGTGGCTGAATTTGGACTGCTCCTAGTGTAGGATTTCCTTTTGAGTTGTCTTTCAGTTTTCATGGCCACACGCACCATCTCTTCAATCTCTACATAATGCTGAAGTTCAACAAAGTTAGCAATATCAAGATTTAGGCCAGATAAGAACCTTTCCATTGTTGCTTCTCTATCTTTATCCACATTGGCTCGGATCATGGCTATCTCCATTTCTTTGAAATAATCTTCAACGCTCTTGCTTCCTTGTTTCAAATTTTGTAGTTTATGATAAAGATCTCGGTGATAGTGAGTAGGCACGAACCTTTTCCTCATATTGGCTTTCATTTCTTCCCATATAGTGATGGGGCGTTCACCATTTTGTCTTCTTGAACTTACCAATTGGTCCCACCAAACTAAGGCATAGTCCACGAATTCCATAGCAGCACGCCTGACCTTCTTTTGTTCCGTATAATTTTGCATTCGAAAATGTGTTCGATTTTGATTACCCAGTCCATATAGGCTTCAGGATCTGTTCATCCTTGAACTGGAGGAATGGTCACTTTGATGTTGCTGAAGTTGTCATTCTGATTTCTATGAACATCTCTTCTTGCTACTGATGTTACTTCAGCCTCCTCCTCTTCTAATTCTTCTTCCATTCTAGGGCGGATTACTCTCCGGTTGCCTAAGGATGCTTCTAATTGATCCATACAATCTTGCAAAGGCTCCAATTCTAATTTTAGCAATCTTGCCATTTCATGTATAATGGCTTGGGTTTGCAAGTTAGGGGCTTCTCTTTCTGGTGATCGTCCTGAACTCCGAGACATGGTTAGCAAATAAGAAAAGAATAAGATGTGTAAAAGACCTTACCAGACTATACTCTTACAAAGCCTCACGAGTCACTCCAAGAAAACTTGATGTCACTCAATCCACTCGTGTTTGCACTCTAGGACTTTAATGGCTTTTACTTATCCTCTTTTGATCTCACACACGCTCAAGCCTTTTTCCTCTCGATTCTCTTGTCTCAAGTTCTAGAGAACTTTACTCAAAACTGTATCAAGTAAATTTTACTTGTTTAGCGTCGGCTACAAATGGTTAGTAGGAAGGGAAAACAAAATATAATTGAAAGGGTGGCTTAGAAATAGAAAAAAGAGAAACAAAAGGGTAACTTACACAAGTCACTTCACAACCTTCTATCACCACAATCAATTTAAAATGATTACTTGAAAAGGCTTGGTGATGAAAATTGTTGATGAGTGCTTCAACTTTTTTTCTTTTCTTTCTTTGCTTTTCTTCTTTTTTAAGTGCTGGAATTTCTTTCTTTCTTTTGGAGTGCTTCAATTTCTTATTTTCTGGTTTTCTTTTTCTTTGACTTTGCACTTATTTTTGTATTTTTCTTCTTTGTTGTTGTTGCACGTTGCTTTCTTCCACCAAAGCTTGATTACCACTTGATGTAAGACTCTTATGATACCTTAACAAATGATTGTGGATCTAGGAAGGAAGTAAAACAACCTGCAAAGTGAATGGCTCAAAACAGAATGGTTAAGGGTGGTAAACATATGGGTGATTAGGTGGGCTGTTTAATTAAGAGATGGAAGCGGAAGATGGTTGATATGGCTATGGTTATGGTTTATGAAACAAAGGGATGGTTGTGAGGATAATATCTTAAAGAAGACTTAAAGAAGAACCAATGCTATATAGAGCAAAGACCCAAAATTTATATTGCTTCTTTAAGGGGTGGTATGAAGTACTTTGACCCACTAGTTATAAAGACTAGGAACCAGAAGTATCAATGTGAAAAGATAAGGGGTTGACGCCACAAGTATAAATTGTACTTGATAAATCAATAAAAGTCACCAGGACTTAAGGAAGAGAATAATCTCACTTTAATAAACAAAAGGTCTGTTTACAAATGATGAATGCTTTTCTATTTATAGGAAATAGAGAGACATGGCCGAATGGTTACAAGAGTATTCGGCCAGCCTTGTGCCTTCCTATATGGTTCAGTTTAAATGGAGGGAAATATCCCTTGGCCGAATAGTTCTTGTATCTCTTCAAGTTGGCACCAATTTGTATGGGAGACAATGCTTGGCTTAATAGGGAGAGAACTCTTCATCTTGGTGCATAAATGAACCACATGCAAGGCACATGGGGGCTGATCATATGCAAAGCACATGGTTGTTCTAGGAAGCCTTATGGTGCAGCCATGTGCATGGAATGATGGCTGGTCATGTTCTTTCTCTTGGGCGTGCATGTGTCTCCTCCAAGCTAGCTTGAGTTGTGGAGCTAGCTAGCAAACATGGGCTGTTTGTGAACAAGCTTACTAGCTAAGTCCTTGTGAGCTCCTTATCATTAGGTTCAGCTATATTCAGCTACCTTTGACATCACTTTTGGCAACTCAGCTCCAAAAAGTCCAACTAGCTAAGTTTAGCTAGCCTTAAGCTTTTCCAGCTGAATCGAGCTTCCCTTAGTGTTCCATGAGCTGCCTTGTACTTTGTAAGCTATTTGTGAGCTACATATGACGTCCAAATCATTCACCAAGCTACCTCAACGTGTATCACAGTCCATTGTACCTATATGTGCAAGGAAACAAGGTAAGTCTATGATATTGAGCTAAGACAAGCTAAATACCTTCCTACCATGTTTGATTATGGTAATGTGAGCTAAGTTTGAAGGCCATGAGCTAATTATATCATCTCATAATATGTGTAAGATTATGCATGAGGCTTAAGAGCTAATATGAATGCATATGAACTAATGAAATGTATTATAAGTATGCTGCCTTGATGTATATATAATAATCATGCTTAATATGATTATAAAACTATCCTAACATGTTTAACATATTAAAATAACAATGTGCAAGTTGTGTTCATACTTAAGCTATTCTTTTACTACATAACTAATATCCTTAGCATGATATGTATTATAATAGCATATATTATAAGACTAGTATAAAGTAAATTTAATATAAAGATGTTCAATAATACTCCCTTTATAGATGAAAACGTGCTTGCATCATCCCCCCTTCTTTAGGGCAATTTGTCCTCAAATTGAGTTCATTCTGTCTTTATATAGCTTACGCCTCTTTTCTAAAAGAAAGTATTCTTTGAACGTTTATGTTTTTCCATTAGGTACCCTTTCGTAAGATTTCCCTTTAGGCCTTTCTTTGGAATATGATTTACCAATAGGTACATTTTGAGAGTGATCTTTTTTTAAGGATATCCCTTTTGGAAGTGGCCTTTCACGTGGTTGGTCCTGAAAAGTGAGGAGAGAAAAGGTTTCATATGAAGGGTACTTACCTTTTGAAGATTAAAACCATTGGTGAAGAGTTGTGACTTTAAGTCCCAAACATCACCACTTTTTGTAGAAGATCCTTCATTTTCCAGCATTGAACAATCATGTTTCTCTATGAAGAAGTTTGGTTTCTTGTTTAGTTCCTCTTCATTTTTCGTTGGGGGTTTTGTCTTTGTGCCATGCTTGTACACTCTTTCGCATATGTAATTGATCTTGTTGTACTTCTTTAGGCGTTAAAGGCATCAAGGTAACCTTGCGTCCATCTTGCTTAAAAGTGTATTGATTGTGAAAACAATCATGAATGGCTCTTTTGTCATACTGCCATGGTCTCCCAAGTAAGATGTGGCTAGCATGCATAGGGACAATGTCACAAAGCACCTCGTCTTTGTACCTACCAACGGAAAAAGGAATTAGAACTTGTTTGGTAACGTTTAACTCACCTCCTTCATTGAGCCATTGAAGTTTATATGGAGTAGGATGTTTTGACGTTGCTAATCCAAGTTTTTCAACCATAAGAGTGCTGGCTACGTTTGTGCAACTTCCTCCATCGATGATCATTGTGCAAACCTTATCCTTGACATGGTACCTTGTATGAAAGATATTGTTTATTTGAATATCATCTTGGGATGTTTGTGATTGTAGGCACCTCGTTGAAACAATCATCTACCATGATCTGCATTTTCTTCCATTTCTTCTTCTTGTATTATTTCAGGTTCCTCATCAAAAATATGCTCATCAGAATCTGATACAATATCTCCATTGTCAAGTACCATCATGGTATTTCGGTTGGGACATTGACTAGCAACATGTCCTTTTCCAAAACACTTGAAATATTTGATGTCTCTTGTTCTCTCGAAAGTGCTGGTTTGCTTTTCTTTACCCTTGCTAGACTCGTCCACTTGTATAGTTTTAGGTACCTCTGCACGATCCTTTGTTTGGATTGCAGTTTGCTTTCGAAAAGTAATAGGTTCTTGCTTCCATTTGGTGGCCGAATTTGGACTGCTCCTAGTGTAGGATTTCCTTTTGAGTTGTCTTTCAGTTTTCATGGCCACATGCACCATCTCTTCAATCTCTACATAATGCTGAAGTTCAACAAAGTTAGAAATATCAAGATTTAGGCCAGATAAGAACCTTGCCATTGTTGCTTCTCTATCTTCATCCACATTGGCTCGGATCATGGCTATCTCCATTTCTTTGAAATAATCTTCAACGCTCTTGCTTCCTTGTTTTAAATTTTGTAGTTTATGCTAAACATCTCGGTGATAGTGAGTAGGCACGAACCTTTTCCTCATAATGGCTTTTATTTCTTCCCATGTAGTGATGGGGCGTTCACCATTTCGTCTTCTTGAACTTACCAATTGGTCCAACCAAACTAAGGCATAGTCCACGAATTCCATAGCAGTAGGCCTGACCTTCTTTTGTTCTGTATAATTTTGACATTCGAAAATGTGTTCGATTTTGATTACCCAGTCCAGATAGGCTTCAGGATCTGTTCATCCTTGAAATGGAGGAATGGTCACTTTGATGTTGCTGAAGTTGTCATTCTGATTTCTATGAACATCTCTTTTTGCTACTGATGTTACTTCAGCCTCTCCCCTTCTAATTCTTCTTCCATTATAGAGCGGTTTACTCTCCGGTTTCCTAAGGATGCTTCTAATTGATCCATACAATCTGTCAAAGGCTCCAATTCTAATTTTAACAATCTTGCCATTTCATGCATAATGGCTTGGGTTTTCAAGTAAGGGGCTTCTCTTTCTGGTGATCGTCCTGAACTTCGAGACATGGTTAGCAAATAAGAAAAGAATAAGATGTGTAAAAGACCTTACCAGAATATACTCTCACAAAGCCTCACGAGTCACTCCAAGAAAACTTGATGTCACTCAATCCACTCGTGTTTGCACTCTAGGACTTTAATGGCTTTTACTTGTTCTCTTCTGATCTCACACACGCTCAAGCCTTTTTCCTCTTGATTCTCTTGTCTCAAGTTCTAGAGAACTTTACTCAAAACTATATAAAGTAAATTTTACTGGTTTGGTGTCGGCTGTAAATGGTAATAGGAAGTGAAAACAAAATATAATTGAAAGGGTGGCTTAGAAATAGAAAGAAGAGAAACAAAAGGGTAACTTACACAAGTCACTTCACAACCTTCTATCACCACAATCATATTAAAAGGCTTACTTGAAAATGCTTGGTGATGAGAATTGTTGATGAGTGCTTCAACTTTCTTTCTTTTCTTTTCTTCTTTTTTAAGTGCTGGAATTTCTTTCTTTCTTTTGGAGTGCTTCAATTTCTTTTTTTCTGATTTTCTTTTTCTTTGACTTTGCACTTATTTTTGTATTTTTCTTCCTTGTTGTTGTTGCACGTTGCTTTCTTCCACCAAAGCTCTGATTACCACTTGATGTAAGGCTCTTCTGATGCCTTAACAAATGATTGTGGATCTAGGACGGAAGTAAAACAACCTGTAAAGTGAATGGCTCAAAACATAATGGTTAAGGGTGGTAAACGTATGGGTGATTAGGCGGGCTGTTTAATTGAGAGATGGAAGCGGAGGATGGTTGATATGGTTATTGTTATGTTTTATGAAACAAAGGGATGGTTGTGAGGATAATATCTTAAATAAGACTCAAAGAAGAACCAATGCTATATAGAGCAAAGACCTAGACTTTATATTGCTTCTTTAAGGGGTGGTATGAAGTACTTTGACCCACTAGTTATAAAGAACTAGGAACCATAAGTATCAAGGTGAAAAGAGAAGGGGTTGATGCCACAAGTATAAATTATACTTGATAAGTCGATAAAAGTCACCAGGACTTAAGGAAGAGAATAATCTCACTTTAATTAAACAAAAGGTCTGTTTACAAATGATGAATGCTTTCCTATTTATAGGAAATAGAGAGACATGGCCGAATGGTTACAAGAGTATTAGGCTAGCCTTGTGCCTTCCTATAGAGACATAATTTAATTACAAATAGAGATGATGGTTCGGTTTAAATGGAGGGAAATATCCCTTAGCCGAATAGTTCTTGTATCTCTTCAAGTTGGCTCCAATTTGTATGGGAGATAATGCTTGGCCGAATAGGGAGAGAACTCTTCATCTTGGTGCCTAAATGAACCACATGCAGGGCACATGGGGGCTGATCATATGCAAAGCACATGGGTGTTCTAGGAAGCCTTGTGGTGTAGCCTTTAGCATTGAATGATGGCTGGTCATGTGCTATCTCTTGGGCGTGCATGTGTCTCCTCCAAGCTAGCTTGAGTTGTGGAGCTAGCTAGCAAACATGGGCTGTTTGTGAACAAGCTTCCTAGATAAGTCCTTGTGAGCTCCTTATCATTATGTTCAGCTACATTCAACTACCTTTGACATCACTTTTGGTAACTCAGCTGCAAATAGTCCAACTAGTTAAGTTTAGCTAGCCTTAAGCTCCTCCAGCTGAATCGAGCTTCCCTTAGGGTTCCATGTGATGCCTTGTACTTCCCTGAGCTGCCTTGTACTTTGTAAGCTATTTGTGAGCTGCATATGACGTCCAAATCATTCACCAAGCTACCTCAACGTGTATCACACTCCATTGTACCTATATGTGCAAGGAAACAAGGTAAGTCCATGATATTGAGCTAAGACAAGCTAAATACCTTCTTACCATGTTTGATTATGGTAATGTGAGCTAAGTTTGAAGGCCATGAGCTAATTATATAATCTCATAATATGTGTAAGATTATGCACGAGGCTTAAGAGCTAATATGAATGCATATGAACTAATGAAATGTATTATAAGTATGCTTCCTTGATGTATATATAATAATAATGCTTAATATGATTATAAAACTATCCTAACATGTTTAACATATTAAAATAACAATGTGCAAGTTGTGTTCATACTTAAGCTATTCTTTAACTACATAACTAATATCCTTAGCATGATATGTATTAGAATAGCATATATTATAAGACTAGTATAAAGTAAATTTAATATAAAGATGTTCACTAATACTCCCTTTATAGATGAAAACGTGCTTGCATCAATAATGCTGCCAAACTTCAAGTGCCCGTATGAGAGAATACATCTCTTTGTCATAAGTTGGATAGTTTAGCAAGGCACCATTTAACTTTTCACTAAAATATGCAATGGGTCATCCTTCTTGAGTCAAAACAGCCCCAATTCGGATTCCAGAAGCATCACACTCCACCTTAAAAGTCTTATCAATGTTAGGTAGTGCAAGTAAAGGTGCCTTGGTTAAACATTCCTTAATTTCATTGAAGGCATCTTCTTGTTCTTTGCCCAATGAAAAGATAGAATTCTTTTTAATGATCCATGTTAAGGGGGCGGCAATAGAACTAAAATTAGGCACAAACCTTCTGTAAAAACTTGCAAGACCATGAAAACTTCAGACTTGACTAATTGAAGTAGGCGTAGGCCACTATTGAATGGCTTTGATCTTTTCAGGATCAACTTCAAGTCCCTGTGAACTTACAATACAACCTAAGAATGTTAAACTGTTAGTGCAAAAGACACATTTCTTTATATTTGCATAAAGCTATTGCTTTTGAAGGGTTTCAAGAACGTACCTCAAGTGCTGCACATGAGATTCCAAGTTATGACTATAAACCAGAATATCATCAAAATAAACAACACAAAATTTACCGATGAATGGTCGGAGTACATGATTCATTAACCTCATGAAGTTGCTTAGAGCATTGGTTAAACCGAAAGGCATTACCAACCACTCATACAATCCTTTCTTTATTTTGAATGAGGTTTCCATTCATCTCCTCCTCTCATTCTAATTTGATGATATCCACTCTTTAAGTCAATTTTAGAAAATACAGTGGCTCCACTTAATTCATCTAACATTGTCATCAAGTCTTGGTATAGGATGTCGGTACTTGATGGTAGTTTGATTGATAGCACGACAATCTACACACATTCTCCATGAACCATCCTTTTTGGGCACAAGTAACACTGGAACAACACATGGACTCAAACTCTCTTGTATGTATCCCTTGTCCATCAATTCTTCAACTTGTTTTTGAAGTTCCTTGGTTTCTTCGGGGTTACTTCTATATGCTGGTCTATTTGGAATGGATGCGCAGGGTATAAAATCAATTTGATGCTCGATCCCTCTAATAGGTGGCAATCCACTAGGGATATCTTCCGGAAATAACTCTTCAAATTCCTGTAATAAAGATGAAATAGAGGAAGGCAAGCCTTCTAGAATGTTAGTCAAAATTAAGTTTTCCTTGTACCTAAGTACAATTAGAGCTTTGTATGATAACAAATGTTTCCTAATATCTTTTCTTCCACCATATATGTTCATCTTCATTGGCTTCTCCTCATTGATAGATTTGAAAACTTCAATGCTTTTCTTCAAAGCGTCTTGATCTTCAGAAACTTGATTTGGTGAAATAGGAGTCAAAATGAATTTCTTTTCATGGTGATATAAAGAGTACCGGTTGGTGAAAGCATCATGGATAGCCTTCTTATCAAATTTCCAAGGCCTCCCTAAGAGTATATGGCACGTATTCATTGGAATGACATCACAAAGGACTTGGCCTTGGTATTTCCCAATTGAAAAGGAAATGTTGACTTGTTTGGTGACTTTAACTTCTCCTCCATCATTTAGCCATTGTAACTTGTATGGTGTAGGATGTTTAATGGTCTTGAGTCCAAGTTTAGCCACCATTAAAGTGCTTGCAACTTTGGTACAACTTCCCCCATCGATAATCATGAAACACACTTTTTTGTTTACATGACATCTAGTGTGAAAAATGTTCTCTCTTTGGTTATCTTCCATGGACTGAATATTCAAGGCTCTTTTCACTACAAAAATTTGTCCTGAAACTTGAGACATTGTTAGTAAATAAAATGAAAATAAACCTTACCAGCAGACTCACAAAACCTTTCAAGTTCACTCCAAAGAAAATGATAAGATCACTCCACTCAACACTCGTGTTTACTCTCAGGAATATAATTATGGCTTTTAACAATTCCCCTTCTGATCTCACTCTCTCAATAGCCTTTTTCCACTCAAATTTCTCTTGCTAAGTCCTTTGAGGAACTTACTCAAGATTAGAACAAGTTAATTATTTCCTTGTGTGCGTCGGCAGCAAATAAGTTAGGGTAAAAGAATAGAAGAAATGGAAAGGTAGAAGAAAGGATTCAAAGGTATTAAAAGAAGGAAATGGTTGAAGATAAGGAAAAATGAAAGGATAGAAAAGGAAGAGGTGACTTACAATTCAAGAAACAATACTTACTGCAACCTTTCTCAAGAAACAATAAGGTTATCTTCTCTTAGTGTAGATGGTCTCTTTGATGTTCTTGTAATGGTAGAGCACTTTTCTTTGGCTTGCTTTCTCTTTTGAATTTCTTTTCTTTTATTATTTTCTGATTTTTTTCTTCTTTTTGTCTTTTTCTTTTCTTTTTGCACTCCAATTTTGATGTAGGAGTCTTTTCTTCTGTTTTTCTTTTGCTTTGCACTTCAATGACACTTTTGTTGTCAATCCAACTATGCTCAGATTACTGCTTGATGTAAGGTGATCTACACGCTTTGGGAGAAGAGAGTAGAGAACCTTATTGTGTCCTGATATAGGATTGACAAGTACTGATGTCCTTGAATTATAAGTGACGTAAGGCGAATCTACACACTTGAGAAGAGAGTAGATAACCTTATTGTGTCCCGATCTAGGATTGACAAGTACTGATGTCCTTGAATTTATAAGCTTGGGCTGCAAAATAAGATAAGAAAAGGAAATAATATTAATGATGGAATTAAGAAATGGATGATAATATAAGAGATGAAAAAAATGAAATTTAGATATAAAAGAGATGGCTGCGGAATTGATGGATTGATGGATGTTGTTGATGATGGAAATGATGAAATGGAGATGGTGGTGATAGTATCCCAAACACGCCAAAGAGGAAACTATGCTATGAAGCACAATCCCGGTCTTCACAAACTTGCTTGAGGGGTGGTGATCGTGTCTTCAACCCACTAGATATCAATCTAGGAATTTAGGAATCAAAATGGAAGGAATGACGCCACAAGTATAGAACTACACTTGTTTAATCGATAAAGTTCACAAAGAACTTTGAAGAGAAATAACTCACAAGAGTATATTTTATATAAGAGATGAGATGAGTACAAATGATGGCAAGCCACTCTATTTATAGGAAATGAGAGGGCTTTGCCGAATGGTTACATGATGTTTCGGCTAGATACATGTCTCTAGGAAAATACATAATGCTTGAAATGAATGAATAAGTCCCTTGGGCTTGTGATGGTTCGGCTATCTCTTCATGAAAGGCCTTAATGATTCGGCTAAGGATGGGAAGACATCTCCCATGGCCGAATATGTATGTTGGTTCATCTTGGCGCCATTTTCTCCCTTTGGCCGAATGGTGGTGTGTCTCTTCATGCTTGGCGCCAAAGGCTGTCATGTGTATGGCATGTGATGTGGCCGAATAGGCATGGAGCCTCTAGCTCATGTTTCTTGATGATTTAAGCATCCAATAGGCGTGATCTCTTCACCGATGTGTTCCTTGTTGAAAAGGCATCTTCATGGGCAGCATCATTCTTGAAAGGTCACAATGTTTGAGAAAGGTAACCCTTCATGTTTGAGCTACTTCGGATGTGAATGAGCTGGTGGTGAGCTGGCCTTAGATGACTTGTAACATGATGAACGTTTGGGCAGCTCCTTGTGAAAAAGTACCTCTTGAGGTGGCAACTATTCGTGAAAAGGTACGATTTCACAAATTTTGACATAGGACATATTTGAAGTGTCCTAAGTGGTGATGATGATGGTGCAACTCCCAGTGAAATGAGTTCATCTTGTAGCTCAAATCTTCAGCTCAATCCAGCTATGAGCTCACGGCCTCAAAACAACTTTTCATCAATGAATCCTTATGATCTCTTAAGCATCCCTATGTGAGTTTCCTTGCTGTTTCATGCTCCATTTATCTCTAATGCAGCTCCCAAGTCTTGGCCGAATGTGCTTACATGCATAACATAAAGAAATACATTAAGTATATAGACTTATACAATGTAGTATATAATAATGTGGACTATAGTATATAATAACTTATATCTCATATATTAATGATTAAGTTATTATAATAACCATATATATTATATGTATGAAAATAACTATGAAATAAACATATATGTATGTAAAGTTAGAAAGTTTCTTCCCTTGTAAGGGTGGAATAGCCATGATAATCATGATGCTGAATTGGATCACATCATCCTCCCCTTCTTTTAATCGATTTGTCCTCAAATCGAAAGATCATCCTTTCCTTGAGTCATTCCATTTGATAAGTACCTTTATAAAAAGATTCATATCTTTTGAAAGAATGCTTTGTAAGTTCTTGATCTGAAAAGAAATAAAACTTTCATTAGTATGAATGTGATCAAACAAAATTAAAGTTAAGAAATAATTCCTGAAAGATGTAGGTTCAAAGTTCATGTCTATTGAAGACATTTGGCTTTGAATGTTGATGTCCTTTTGTATTCCAAAAATCATACCCTTTCCATAGATAGTTGCATTAATTCATGAAAGGTGATGACTCTTGGAATGGTGATGTCCTCATAAGTCACGCCCTTTGGATGAAAAATCATTTCCCTTTGGTTTTCAATAGGCATGTCTTTTGATTCTTGATGGGTCACGTCCTTTGGATGAAGAGTTACCATTCTTTGCTCTTCAATAGTCGCACCTTTTGGTTCTTGAAAGATCACATCGTTTAGTTTACCAAATTGATGGATTGTGTTGCTTGGTTCATCCTGCAAATCAAAGGAAACTTTTGTTTGGTTAAGGTTAGAAAAATCAGCATCAACTTTGCATCTTGTTAATAGGCATCTTTGTGACAAGCACTTAGAGGTATAAGCACTTGTTTTTGGAACGTTTTCTTCCTGGTTTAACTTCGATTTTCCTTTCCTCATGGCCTCAACACTTTGTTTCATCTTGATTTGATCAACTTGGACTTGTTTAGGCGTCAAAGGTGTTAGGATGATCTTCTTCCCTCCATGGTTGAATGAATACTGATTAGTAAAACAATCATGAATGGTCCTCCTATCATATTGCCATGGTCTTCCAAGGAGTAAATGACTAGCATGCATAGGAACAACATCGCACATAACCTCGTCCTTGTACTTACCAATGGAGAAAGGAACCATCACCTGTTTGTTGACATTAAGTTCTCCTCGTTCATTTAACAATTGTAATTTGTAAGGATTTGGATGTTTCAACGTTTGCAATCCCAATTTCTCCACCATGATGGTACTGGTAACATTAGTACAACTTCCACCGTCTATGATCATGAAACACACCTTTTCATTCACATGGCAGCGGGTATGAAAGATGTTTTCCCTTTGTGCATCGTCTTCTACTATTTGAGCACTTAGACATCTCTTGACCACTAGGGCTTCACCTTCTACCGGAGCACCAATTTCGGTTTCTTCCTCAACTTCTGTTGGTGTCGGTGCAGCTTCTTCTTCTTCATGGTCAGATTCAATCTCACCATTTCCAAGTAATAACATGGTGTTTCGGTTAGGACATTGTGTGGATATATGTCCCCTCCCAATACACTTAAAGCAACGTATGTCTCTTGTTCGTTCAGGGATCTCTTTTCCTCGATTCTCTTTATTAATTTGGGAAGCATTTGATGATTCAGCCTTCTCTTTGGTAGGAATAGGGGTAGACTTCCTCAAACTATTGTTTGGACTCCATCTTGAAGATGTAGGCACTGAAGTACGAGAGATAGGTCTTCTCCGAAGTTGCCTTTCTATTTTCATAGCCATTTGCACCATTTCATCAAGTTCGATGTAATGATACAATTCTAGTGTGTTGGCAATCTCAGGATTGAGTCCAGCAAGAAATCTAGCCATGGTTGCTTCGCGATTCTCCTCAATATTGACTCGGATCATTGCCACTTCCATTTCCTTATAGTAATCCTCTACACTCCTTTGGCCTTGCTTTAGGTTCTGCAATTTTTGAAACATATCCCGATGATAATGAGTAGGAATGAAACGTTTACGCATGATACCTTTCATTTCGAGCCATGTTGAAATTGGTCTCTCTCCATTCCTCCTCCGAGTAATAGTAAGTTGATCCCACCATATCAAAGCATAATCAACAAATTCCATAGCTGCCAATCTTACTTGCTTGAGTTCGGAATAGTTATGGCAACTAAACACATGTTCCACCTTGCTTTCCCATTCAAGATAGGCTTCTGGATCAGTCTTTCCTTGGAATTGAGGAATTTTGATTTTGATGTTGCTCATATTATCATCAACATTGGCACGCCTAGGTCCTTGTATCAATGCTGGTTCTTCTTCATCATAAGGATTTGGGACATCATCTTCTGGAAGAGGTTGTTGCCTCCGAGGAGTATCATTGTTTTTGGTTTCTGGTTGATCTTGTCTTTGGTCTAGTTTCTCATGGAGAGCATCAAATTCTGTTCGAAACATCCTCATCATTTCTCCAATCAGTTCTTGCATTTTCAAGTTGGGTTGACCTGTATTTCCTTTAGGACTTTGAGACATGGTTAGTAAATAAAACAAAAATAATCCTTACCAGCACACTCACAAAGTCTCACAAGTTCACTCCAAAGAAAAGATAAGATCACTCCACTCAACACTCGTGTTTACACTCGGGAATATATATTTGGCTTTTAAAAATTCCCCTTCTGATCTTTCTCTCTCAATAGCCTTTTTCCACTCAAATTTCTCTTGCTAAGTCCTTTGAAGAACTTACTCAAGATTATAACAAGTTAATTCCTTCCTTGTGTGTGTCGGCTGAAAATAGGTTAGGGTAGAAAAAGAATAGAAATGGAAAAGTAATAAAAAGGGTTCAAGGTATTTGAAAGAAAGAATTGGTTGAAGACAAGGAAAAATGAAAGGAAGAGGTGACTTACAATTCAAGAAACAACACTTACTGCAACCTTTCACAAGAAACAATAAGGTTATCTTCTCTTAGTGAAGATGGCCTCTTTGATGTACTTTGCTATGGTAGAGCACTTTTCCTTGGCTTGCTTTTCTCTTTTTGAAATCTTTTTCTTTTTCTGAATTTTCTGAATTTTCTTTCTTTTTGCACTCCAATTTTGTTGAAGGAGTCTTTTTCTCTTTTGAACTTCTTTTTGCTTTGCACACCAAATGACACTTTTGTTGTCAATCCAACTATGCTTTGATTACCGCTTGACGTAAGGAGAATCTACACACCTGAGAGAAGAGAGTAGATAGCCTTATTGTGTCTCGATCTAGGATTGACAAGTACTGATGTCCTTGAATTTATAAGCTTGGGCTGCAAAATAAGATAAGAAAAGGAAATAATATTAATGATGGAATTAAGAAATGGATGATAATATAAGAGATGAAAAAAAAATGAAATTTAGATATAAAAGAGATGGCTGCGGAATTGATGGATTGATGGATGTTGTTGATGATGGAAATGATGAAATGGAGATGGTGGTGATAGTATCCCAAACACGCCAAAGAGGAAACTATGCTATGAAGCACAATCCCGGTCTTCACAAACTTGCTTGAGGGGTGGTGATCGTGTCTTCAACCCACTAGATATCAATCTAGGAATTTAGGAATCAAAATGGAAGGAATGACGCCACAAGTATAGGAACTACACTTGTTTAATCGATAAAGTTCACAAAGAACATTGAAGAGAAATAACTCACAAGAGTATATTTTATATAAGAGATGAGATGAGTACAAATGATGGCAAGCCACTCTATTTATAGGAAATGAGAGGGCTTTGCCGAATGGTTACATGATGTTTCAGCTAGATACATGTCTCTAGGAAAATACATAATGCTTGAAATGAATGAATAAGTCCCTTGGGCTTGTGATGGTTCGGCTATCTCTTCATGAAAGGCCTTAATGATTCGGCTAAGGATGGGAAGACATCTCCCATGGCCGAATATGTATGTTGGTTCATCTTGGCACCATTTTCTCCCTTTGGCCGAATGGTGGTGTGTCTCTTCATGCTTGGCGCCAAAGGCTATCATGTGTATGGCATGTGATGTGGCCGAATAGGCATGGAGCCTCTAGCTCATGTTTCTTGATGATTTAAGCATCCAATAGGCGTGATCTCTTCACCGATGTGTTCCTTGTTGAAAAGGCATCTTCATGGGCAGCATCATTCTTGAAAGGTCACAATGTTTGAGAAAGGTAACCCTTCATGTTTGAGCTACTTCGGGTGTGAATGAGCTGGTGGTGAGCTGGCCTTAGATGACTTGTAACATGATGAACGTTTGGGCAGCTCCTTGTGAAAAGGTACCTCTTGAGGTGGCAACTATTCGTGAAAAGGTACGATTTCACAAATTTTGACATAGGACATATTTGAAGTGTCCTAAGTGGTGATGATGATGGTGCAACTCCCCAGCTGAAATGAGTTCATCTTGTAGCTCAAATCTTCAGCTCAATCCAGCTATGAGCTCACGGCCTCAAAACAACTTTTCATCAATGAATCCTTATGATCTCTTAAGCATCCCTATGTGAGTTTCCTTGCTGTTTCATGCTCCATTTAGCTCTAATGCAGCTCCCAAGTCTTGGCCGAATATGCTTACATGCATAACATAAAGAAATACATTAAGTATATAGACTTATACAATGTAGTATATAATAATGTGGACTATAGTATATAATAACTTATATCTCATATATTAATGATTAAGTTATTATAATAACCATAGATATTATATGTATGAAAATAACTATGAAATAAACATATATGTATGTAAAGTTAGAAAGTTTCTTCCCTTGTAAGGGTGGAATAGCCATGATAATCATGATGCTGAATTGGATCACATCAATAAGCTTGGCTGCAACATAGATAAGTAAAGGAAAATTATTAATAAAGGAAGATTAATGAAATGGTCAAAATAAAGAATGAAATGAAATGAAAAAAATAAAGGATAAAGATGGTTGCAGAATTGATGGTCTTGATAGATAAAGATGATGGTGATGATGTAATGGCAATGGTGGTGTTGTTGTATATTAAACATTCCAAAGAGGAAACTATGCTATGAAGCACAATCCTGGCCTTCACAAACTTGCTTGACGGGTGGTGATAGTGTCTTCAACCCACTAGATATCATTCTAGGAATTTTGGAATCAGGATGGAAGGAATGACGCCACAAGTATAGGAACTATACTTGTTTAATCGATAAAGTTCACAAAGAACTTTGAAGAGAAATAACTCACAAGAGTAATTTTTATATATGAGATGAGATGAGAACAAATGAAGGCAAGCCACTCTATTTATAGGAAATGAGAGGGCTTGGTCGAATGGTTACATAATGTTACGGCTAGATACATGACTTTAGGAAGATACATAATGCTTCAAATGAATGATTAAGTCCTTTGGGCTTGTGAAGGTTCGGCTAACCCTTCATGAAGGGGCTTGATGATTCAGCAATGATGAGGGAACATCTCCCTTGGCCGAATGATGTTGTGTCTCCTCATGTTGGCACCAAAAACTCTCTTGTGCATGGCCTGTGTGTGGCCAAATAGACATAGAGCTTTTATATCATGTTCCTTGGTGATTTAAACCTCCAATGATTACAATGTCTTCATCAGCATGCTCTTTGATGTAAAGGTATTTTCATGGGCAGCATCAATCATGAAAGGTCACAATATTTGAGAAATGTGTCCCTTCATGTTTGAGATACTTATGGTATGAATGAGCTAAACGTGAGCTGGCCATAGGTGACTTGTAGCATGGTGAATATTATGGCAGCTCCTAGTGAAAAGGTACCTCTTGAGTTGGCAACTATTTGCGAAAAGGTACGATTTAACAAATTTTGACTTAGGACATATTTGAAGTGTCCTAAGTAGTGATGATGATGGTGTAGCTCCCCAGCTAAAATGAGGTCATCTTGTAGCTCAAATCTTCAACTCAATCCAGTTATGAGCTCACGACATCTAGACAACTTCTCACCAATTTGATCCTTATGCTCTCTTAATCGTTCCCATGTATGTATCCTTGCTATTGCCTGCTCCATTTAGCTCCAATGTAGCTCCCAAGTATTGGTCGAATGTGCCTACATGCATAACATAAAGAAATAAACTAAGTAAATGAACTTATATAATGTATAATATAAGAATATGAACTATAGGTTATTTAATATTCAATATGTAACATATTAAACAACCTATTATCTAAGGGTTCTTTCTCATTAAAAGATTTAAAAACATTAAGGAACTTATGAGAAAGTACTTCCCTAAATTGTTTAGCCTTTGCACGAGTGATAGGTCCTTAAGGCATGATACTTCTGGTTCCTATCTATTGATAGATAGTGGGTCAAAGTCCTTGTTTACTTCCCCTTAAAGAAGCAATATAAAGTCTGGGTCTTTGTTCTTTAACATTGGTTCTTCTTTGAGATACGTCCTTTCATATTCATCTTCATCACCACTTCATTCTACTTCCATTACCATACTTCACCATTTCCTTTAAACATATCACAAATATATATATATATATATCCACTTCCATATTTATCTTTCCATTTCATTACTTCCATTTAACCATTTTATTTTGAGCTTTCTTGTTTATGCAGGTTCCTTGTTGCTTTCCTAGATCGAAACAATCAAAGGTACAACCTTGACTTCACCATCCATTTAAGTGAGGCTAGGTTGAACGATATCATATGGTACCAGAGCTAAAGTGGATTGCAACAAGAACAAGCAAAAGCAACATCGTACCATTCAATAAAAAGAAAATTAAAAAGAGAAGTGCAAAAACAAAAATATCAGCAAGTTTATCCAAATATCAACAAGGGATTCAAAGTGAAGAAAAACTAAAAAAAGGAAACAAATAAGGCAAAATGCAAAGAAGTGGCAAAGGTGACAAGCAACATCATCATTCCAACTGATCCTAAAGAAGTCTTCAAGACCTTTGATTGTTTCTTCTATGATGGCGGTGAGTATCTTTGCATAGTAAGTGAACCTTTCTTTCTTTTTCTTCCTTTTATAAGACCACTATTCATTATGTAATCTTTCTACCTTACTATTTTTCCCTCTACACTAATAAACTTTTCAGCCGACGTCCATAGCACTTGAAAGGTCTCGAGTTAGTTCTTTTAAGAACTTTACAAGAGTGGAACGAGTGGAAAAAGGCTAATCAAGTGTGTGAGATCATAAGGGGAATTAAAAAAGCCAAAGACATATTCCCGAGTGAAACATGAGTGCTTGAGTGGAGTGACATCACAATTTTTTTTGAGTGACCGTGAGGTTTTGTTGTGTGAAATTTGGTAAGGTCCTAATTTTCACATTTCAATTTTTTTTACTAACAATGATATTTGATCTTTCTTCTTCACAAGCAATGGAGAACATTCAGCAAAGAGAGAATTCATTTCATACTCGTGTCCATGTAAATGGTAAAGATGGTAAAGTATGTCTTGTAGCCATTGATAGTGGAAGTTGTGCAAATCTTGCAAGCACATACATGGTTGAGAGTTGGGGCTTATAACATCCAAACATCCTATTCCATATGTTTTGTAAGGATTAAATGAAGATGAAGAGTTAGAAGTCATAGAGCAAGTACTTGTGTCATTCTCAATTGGGAGATATGAAGATGAGGTCTTGTGTGATGTTGTTTCCATGAATTCAAGCCATCTTCTCCTCGGACGTCCTTGGCAGTTTGATAAATGAGCATTGTATGATGGGTTCTCCAATAAGTATTCATTCAAACACTAAGGGAAAAAGATCACATTGGTTCCAATGTGCCCAAATGAAGTCCATGAATGTCAATAGACCCTTAAGTCACGTATAGAGGAATGAGAGAAAACTAAAGCCATGAAGAAAGTTGAAAGAGAAGTTTTACATGGAAAACAAATAAGGGTGGAGAGAGTTGAACATGCACAAATCAAATAAGAACATCATGAGAAAACCAAGATATTTAGAGTTGAAAATGAGAGTGTGATTTTGCGTGAGAAAATCATTGGAGTAATTGAAAATGAGAGTACGAGCATCGAGAGTGAAGATGAGTGTGTTGTAAAACATGAGAGTGAGATTGAAGAGGGAATTCAAAACAAACATATGAGAGAAAAGAATGTGAGGAGAAGGAAGTTTTACTTTATACTAATTAATCTTTTCTTTCTATTCTTTCATTTGATTTGCAGGTGATGTGAGGCTCTCTTGATACCTTAACAAATTCATTGTGGATCTAAGAAGAAGTAAAACAACCTATAAAGTGAATGGTTCAAAAAAGAATGGTTAAAGGTGGTAAACGTATGGGTGATTAGGTGGGCTGTTTAATTGAGAGATGGAAGCAGAAGATGGTTGATATGGCTATGGTTATGGTTTATGAAACAGAGAGATGGTTGTGAGGATAGTATCTTAAAGAAGACTCAAAGAAGAACCAATGCTATATAGAGCAAAGACCCAGACTTTATATTGCTTCTTTAAGGGGTGGTATGAAGTACTTTGACCCACTAGTTATAAAGAACTAGGAACCAAAAGTATTAAGATGAAAAAAGGGGTTGACGCCACAAGTATAAAATATACTTGATAAGTCGATAAAAGTCACCAGGACTTAAGGAAGAGAATAATCTCACTTTAATTAAAACCAAGGTCTGATTACAAATGATGAATGCTTTCCTATTTATAGGAAATGGAGAGACATGGCCGAATAATTACAAGGAGATTCAGCCAGCCTTGTGCCTTCCTAAAATGACATAATTTAATTCATAAATAACTTGAATAAATAGGTGCTGGTTCGGTTGAAGTGTAGGGGTATGTGTCATGGCCGAATAGCACTTGAAACCCTTCAAGTTGGTGCCAAATTGAAGGAGTAATGGTGTTTGGCTGAATGGATAGATGGCCATTCATCTTGGCCCTAAATGAACCATATGCAAGGCACATGGGGGCTGATCACATGCAAAACACATGGCTTGGCCGAATAGGGAGAGAACTCTTCATCTTGGCGCCTAAATGATCCACATGCAAGGCACATGGGGGCTGGTCATATGCAAGGCACATGGGTGTTCTAGGAAGCCTTGTGCATGGAATGATGGCTGGTCATGCTCTCTCTCTCTTGGGCGTGCATGTGTCTCCTTCAAGCTAGCTTGAGTTGTGGAGCTAGCTAGCAAACATGGGCTGTTTGTGAACAAGCTTTCTAGCTAAGTCCTTGTGAGCTCCTCAACATTATGTTCAGCTACATTCAGCTACCTTTGACATCACTTTTCGCAACTCAGCTCCAAATAGTCTAACTAGCTAAGTTTAACTAGCCTTAAGCTCCTCCAGCTGAATCGAGCTTCCCTTAGTGTTCCATGAGCTGCCTTGTACTTTGTAAGCTAATTGTGAGCTGCATATGACGTCCAAATCATTCACCAAGCTACCTCAACGTGCATCATGCTCCAATGTATCTACATGTGCAAGGAAAAAGGTAAGTCCATGATATTGAGCTGTTATGAGCTAAATACCTTGCTGTCATGTATGATTATGGTAATGTGAGCTATGTTTGAAGGTCATGAGCTAATTATATCATCTCAAAATATGTGTAAGATAATGCATGAAGCTTAAGAGCTAATATGAATGCATATGAACTAATAAAATGATTTATAATGATGTTGCCTTGATGTATATATGATAATCATGCTTAATATGATTATAAGACTATCCTAACATGCTTATAACATTGTGTATCAATCATAAAGATATGGGTATATGTTGTATGCATGAATATCATATAATATGGTATTCATAAATGATAAATGGAAACATGTAATAATAATATCCTAAGAAATGATATGTAATCATAGCATATATTTGAATAATATGAAAAACATGATCAAATAAGCATATGATGGAAATAATAATATGATAATTTATACTAACATGTGAATGCATGCTTATGATAGAATAGAATGTATAAATGATATAGTATAAGATAGGGTAATGAAGAACTCCCTTAGAAACAACTTTGAAGAACATCCATGGTGTGTTCAAGTCATGGAGAAAGTTAGAGCTAGTTTGGATCGTATCATCCTCCCCTTCTTTTAGGTGATTTGTCCTTAAATCGAAGTAGTTTCTCATTGAAAACCTTCTTGATGTAAGAAGGATTGAATACTTATGTTTTCCTCCAGTAGATGATTCACACGATATGTTCAACCTCTTGGCTTCAAATCTGGTAACTTCACGTCCTTTAATGGGAGGACACAATGTTTGGGAACCATCACATGTCATTTGAACAGGAGAGACAAATCCCTTCACGAACCAACTTGATCCTTTTTCTTTATTCTTTGAATCATCATAATGCTTGGAATCCTTTTAATTCACCATTCTTGTTGGTGAAAAGGTTTGTCTCTTGGTTGGAGTCATCACGTCGCTTGGTGAAGATAAGTGTTCTTTGAATGACTCATTGGGGCTGATTTAAATCATCATGTCCTTTCACTATTGTGCCTCTCCAAATTATTGCCTTGAAGGTTGGTATGATTTCTTCACCATAAGGATGAAACAAGTTGCTACAAAATAAATCAAAGTTAGTAAATGAAAAATTATTAACAAGATGAATGTAAACAGCAAACCAGGGTGGATGTTTAATGGGCATTGGTTGCTTAATGATGAAAAACTCCATTGGTTGTTGAATTCCCTTCAATATGTGCAATGTACTTGGAGTCTGAATGATCTCAACTCTTGGTACTCCAATTGGCTCATTCTTTTTAATTTCAAGAGGTACATCCTTTGAAATGTCAAAGGACATATCTTGTGCATCACTAAAAGTCACGTCTATTGATTCTTCAAAAGATATGTTTCTTGAATCTTCAACTTGAAGTGACATGTCTATTGGATTGTTCTGCACGTCAAAAGAAAGAATAGGAGTAAGATTAGATAAAATATGTTCTTCACCCTCATTTTCATTTTCCTCTTTGCTCCCATATTCAATCCTTTCATTTTGTTCATTTTCAACTCTCACCACTCTTTTCTCATGCAAAAATTCTCTTTCAACTTTCTTCATGGCTTTAGCTTTCTCCCATTCCTCTATACGTGATTTGAGGGTAACCTGACATTCATGGACTTGATTTGGAAGCATAGGCGCCAATATGATTTTCATTCCTTGATGTTGGAAAGAGTACTTGTTAGAAAATCCATCATGGGTAGCCTTCTTGTCAAAATGCCAAGGACGTCCTAATATAATGTGGCTTGCACTCATGGGCACCACGTCACAAAGGACTTCAGACGTCCTAATATAATGTGGCTTGCACTCATGGGCACCACGTCACAAAGGACTTCATCATTGTATCTTCCAATTGAAAAAGGAACAATAAATTGTTTGGTTACCTTGGCTTCCCCCACATCATTGAACCACTGAAGTTTGTAAGATGAGGATGCTTGGAAGTCGCTAGACCCAACTTTTCCACCATGTGAGTACTTGTTATGTTTGTACAACTTCCTCCATCAATGATCACCACACAAACTTTATCTCCCACGTGACATTTTGTATAGAAGATATTCTCTCTTTGTTCATCTTCTTAACTTTGAATGTTCAAATTCCTTTTGACTACAAATATGTTGGATGGAAGAGACATGTTAGCAAATAAGGAAAAATGAAATGTGAGTAGGACCTTACCAGAATATACTCTCACAAAGCCTCACGAGTCACTCCAAGGAAAACTTGAATGTCACTCAATCTGCTCGTGTTTGCACTCTAGGACTTTAATGGCTTTTACTTGTCCTCTTCTGATCTTACACACTCTCCAGCCTTTTTCCTCTCGATTCTCTTATCTCAAGTTCTAGAGAACTTTACTCAAGTTTGTATCAAATAAATTTCTACATGTTTGGCGTCGGCTATAAAAGGGTTAGTAGGAAGGAAAAATAAATATAATGAAAGGGTGGCTTAGAAATAGAAAGAAAAGAACAAAAGGGTTACTTACAAAAGTCACTTTACAACCTTCTATCACCACAATCAATTTAAAGGCTTACTTAAATGGCTTGGTGATGAGAATTGTTGATGAGTGCTTCAACTTTCTTTCTTTTCTTTTCTTTGCTTTTATTCTTTTTGAGTGCTGGAAATTTCTTCTCTTTGAGTGCTTCAATTTGTTTGTTGATTTTTTTTTCTTTCACTTGCACTTTACTTGCACTTCTTTTTGTATTTTTGTTTTTTTTGTTAATGTTGCACGTTGCTTCTTCAACCAAAGCTCTGATTACCGCTTGATGTGAGGCACTTCTGATGCCTTAACAAATTGATTATGGATCTAGGAAGGAAGCAAAACAACCTGCAAAGTGAATGGCTCAAAACATAATGGTTAAGGGTGGTAAACGTATGGGTGATTAGGTGGGTTGTTTAATTGTGAGATGGAAGCGGAAGATGGTTGATATGGCTATGGTTATGGTTTATGAAACAAAGGGATGGTTGTGAGGATAGTATCTTAAAGAAGACTCAAAGAAGAACCAATGATATATAGAGCAAAGACCCATACTTTATATTGCTTCTTTAAGGGGTGGTATGAAGTACTTTGACCCACTAGTTATAAAGAACTAGGAACCATAAGTATCAAGATGAAAAAAAGGGGTTGACGCCACAAGTATAAAATATACTTGATAAGTCGATAAAAGTCACCAGGACTTAAGGAAGAGAATAATCTCACTTTAATTAAAACCAAGGTCTGATTACAAATGATGAATGCTTTTCTATTTATAGGAATGGAGAGACATGGCCGAATAATTACAAGGAGATTCGGCCAACCTTGTGCCTTCCTAAAATGACATAATTTAATTCATAAATAACTTGAATAAATAGGTGTTGGTTTGATTGAAGTGTAGGGGTATTTCTCATGGCCAAATACCACTTGAAACCCTTCAAGTTGGTGCCAAATTAGAGGAGTAATGGTGTTTGGCTGAATGGATAGATGGCCATTCATCTTGGCGCCTAAATGAACCATATGCAAGGCACATGGGGCTGATCACATGCAAAACACATGACTTGGCCGAATAGGGAGATAACTCTTCATCTTGGCGCCTAAATGATCCATATGAGAGGCACATGGGGGCTGGTCATATGCAAGGCACATGGGTGTTCTAGGAAGCCTTGTGGTGCAGCCTTGTGCATGGAATGATGGCTGGTCATGCTCTCTGTCTCTTGGGCATGCATGTGTCTCCTTCAAGCTAGCTTGAGTTGTGGAGCTAGCTAGCAAACATGGGTTGTTTGTGAACAAGCTTCCTAGGTAAGTCCTTGTGAGCTCCTCAAAATTATGTTTAGCTACATTCAGCTACCTTTGACATCACTTTTGACAACTTAGCTCCAAATAGTCCAACTAGCTAGGTTTAGCTAGCCTTAAGCTCCTCCAACTGAATCGATCTTCCCTTAGTGTTCCATGAGCTGCCTTGTACTTTGTAAGCTGTTTGTGAGCTGCATATGACGTCCAAATCATTCACCAAGCTACCTCAATGTGCATCATGATCCAATGTACCTATATGTGCAAGGAAACAAGGTAAGTCCATGATATTGAGCTGTTATGAGCTAAATACCTTGCTGCAATGTATGATTATGGTAATGTGAGCTATGTTTGAAGGTCATGAGCTAATTATATCATCTCAAAATATGTGTAAGATAATGCATGAAGCTTAAGAGCTAATAAGAATGCATATGGACTAATGAAATGATTTATAATGATGCTTCCTTGATGTATATATGATAATCATGCTTAATATGATTATAAGACTATCCTAACATGCTTATAACATTGTGTATCAATCATAAAGATATGGGTATATGTTGTATGAATGAATATCATATAACATGGTATTCATAAATGATAAATGGAAACATGTAATAATAATATCCTAAGAAATGATATGTAATCATAGCATATATTTGAATAATATGAAAAACATGATCAAATAAGCATAGGATGGAAATAATAATATGATAATTTATACTGACATGTGAATATGCATGCTTATGATAGAATATAATGTATAAATGATATATTATAAGATAGGGTAATGATGAACTCCCTTAGAAACAGCTTTGAAGAACATCCATAGTGTGTTCAAGTCATGGAGAAAGTTGGAGCTAGTTTGGATCGTATCAGCATGTTATTCCAAAGGGCATACCATTGCAAATTAATGAATCACATTTGTCCATTGAAGTTCCAAAAGTTGTAACATTTGGTATTTTATAGCATGTGCTCTTTGACATTCGAAGTACGTTCATTCTACATTCAAAGTTCAAACAACCTTATGAAAGCGAAGTTTCAACGAGGTTTTGTGTGATGTTGTTTCCATGAATTCAAGTCATCTTCTCCTCGGACGTCCTTGGCAGTTTGATAAACGAGCATTGTATGATGGGTTCTCTAATAAGTATTCATTCAAACACCAAGAGAGAAAGATCACGTTGGTTCCAATGTGCCCAAATCAAGTCCATGACTGCCAAGAGACCCTTAAGTCACGTATAGAGGAATGAGAGAAAACTAAATCCATGAAGAAAGTTGAAAGATAAGTTTTACATGAAAAACAAATAAGAGTGGAGAGAGTTGAACATGCACAAATCAAAGAAGAACATCATGAGAAAACCAAGACATTTGGAGTTGAAAATGAGAGTGTGATTTTGCGTGAGAAATCCATTGGAGTAATTGAAAATGAGAGTAAGAGTATTGAGAGTGAAGATGAGTGTGTTGTAAAACATGAGAGTGAGATTGAAGAGGGAATTCAAAACAAACATGAGCATGAGAGGAAAGAATGTGAGGAGAAGGAAGTTTTACTTTATACTAATCAATATTTTCTTCCTATTCTTTCATTTGATTTGCAGGTTATTCCATAGGCCATACCATTGCAAATTGATGAATCACATTTGTCCATTGAAGTTCCAAAAGTTGTAAAATTTGGTATTCCAAAGCATGTGCTCTTTGACATTCGAAGTATGTTCATTCTACATTCAAAGTTCAAACAACCTTATGAAATCGAAATTTCAACGAACTAAATTCCATTCATGAACTTTAATGAATCTTGTACGTTCATTCACATTGTTATTGATGTTTCATTTTCTAACTTATTTCTATTTTGCAGAACATTGAATAATTTACATAGAAGTTTTCTTGCTTGTGATCATCAATTCAAGGAAACGAAACGAGCATTATCCAACTATTCAAGATTCATAATGTGGAAGGGTACAAAGTCTAAAGTTGGCATGCCTTACCTACTTGAAGGATTCAAAGAAATTCATGCATACCCTAATAGGCATAATGATCTCCATTCATCCTTTCTTACACCAATGGATCAATCAATGACAAAAGCCTTCGATTTGAGGACAAATCACTCTGAAGAAGGGGGATGATGCGATCATGCCAGAGACCAAACTTCTTCAACACATGATCACTTCATGGACGTTCTGCCTTGTTAATTCTAAGGGAGTCTTACCTTATTTTATTATTTATTTACTCATTTATTCATTACATGTCACGTGAATATGTTTATCTTATTCTTAATTTTTTGCTTGAATATTATATGCTGTCATTTATATGTATAATATATGATATTCATGCATGACTTATTAATTCATATTTTTATATAACTCATTAAATGCATATGCATTCATAGTTAGCTCATTTGCATCATTAACATAAGCGGAAGCATGCATTCATAATTATCATAGATCAATTCCTATTTAATTATTTGTTTACATACTTTGTCTAGGTTCATTGGATGCTAAGAAGACTAAAGGCAATTGAAGAGTTGGTTGGACAGTTCAGGTCAGTTAGATTGATCTACATTTTTGAACATGTTCCAAGCATCTTTGTGATGTGATCACAACAACGCCATCTTCAAAGGATTTGGAAGTAATGCCACAAGGACCAATCACTCGATCAAGAGTCAAACTTTTCAAGGAAACTCTTACAACCAAATGCATTAAAACCTTTGAATCGTTTAGAAATGCATCCCCAAATAATAGATTATATACTATGTTTTATGTTAACATATAATATAATCTATGAACCATATATTTACATGATTATATATTTAAATACTTGGCTTATACTATGCTTTCTTTTGTAGGTACATGTTCGGCCAGTTTATTGGAGCTGACTTAAATCTAGCATGGGAATCAATGAGCTAGGAAAACTTACATAAGATGACTCGGGAGATCATGAAGAACAAATGGTGAAAAGTAGTCAGCTGACCCCCGAGCTCATAGCTCACTTGAGCTGGATTTTTGAGCTAGCTAAAGGCCTCATTTAAGCTGGAGAGTTGTACCATCATCTTTACCACACAAAACACTACAAATATGGTATAGGTCAAATTTTGTGAATTCGTACCTTTTCGCGAAGAGTTGCCAATCCGAGAAGTGCCCTTTCAGAAGGAGCTTTCCTAAGACTCATCATCATGTATTTCATCTATGGCCAGCTCATCTTCAGTTCATACACATGGGAAGGAGCTCAAATGATGAAAAGTTGCCTTACACAAATATGACATTTCATAATTAGTTGCTGCCCCATTGATGCCATGTCACCGAGACGCAAGATGGAAGTCAAATCACACCTAGTTGCTACTCAACTTCATGCGAAGGAGAAGCCACACCATAAGCACACTATGATGCCCATGTGAGTGTCTTATGACCATCCCACACATGTACTATGCATGTGGATAAAATGGGCGCCAAAATGAAGAGGTTTCTCTCTATTCGGCCAAAGCATTACCTTGCTTCAACTTGGCGCCAAGATGAAGAGACAAGGGAACCATTTGGCCAAAGACATCTCCCCTCATCCAAGCATCATCTATTTTAGTTTTAAGACATGATTTCCATTACAAAGACATGCATCTAGCCGAATGGACACCTATTTATTTGGCCAAACCTATGCAAGCCTATAAATAGGCTTTATCATTTCATTTGTACAGATTATTCTCTCTTCAAGTTCTTTTTAGAACTATATCGAGTAAGCAAGCTTTCATAGTTTATGGCGTCAAACCCCTTTCATTGATACATCTGGTTCCTAGTTTATATAACTAGTGGGTCAAAGTCCTTTTATACCATCCCTTATAAGACTTATAAGAAATGGGTTTTTTCTCCTCTATAGCATTGGTTCCTTCTTAGTCTTATAAGATACTATCTATTCATCATCATCTATCCATCACCATCCTCCATCACCATTCATCCTCATTCCCATTACATCTTCATTCATCAACAAGGTATTTCATCACCACCATTTGGAGGCCGAAGTCAACATCACTTGAAGGAGATTTATTCAAACATTTCCGCAACCCACTTTGATATCATTTATATCCATTTCAATTCTTATCATTTCCTTTCTTCTTCCATTTCTTATTTATGTTTCCATCTTAATCATTTCTTTCTTTAATTTTTGCAGATTACTTATCAATTCAAAGTGTAGCATTTTGGTGTCTCTCCTAGATCGGGAAACAACAAGGTTGCCAACTTCTCCATTATTGAAGAAGCCTGGTTAGCCTTACATCAAGAGATAATCAGAGCTTTGGTGGATTGACAATCAAGTGCTACAACAAAAGCAACAAAAAAAAGAAAAGAAAAAGACTCCTACATCAAATTTGGAGTGGAAAAGAAAGAAAAGAAAAGAAGAAAATTCAAAGCAAAAGAAAAAGTGAAGCAAAGTTGAAAATTACACTCAAAGAGAAGTATATTATAATCTGCCCAACATCAAACTTGAAGGAGGTATCCTTGTTGTTTCTTGTGAAGAAAGATAGTAAGTGTTGCAACTTGAGTTATAAGTTATCTTCACTTTCTTACTGTTTCATTTCCTTTTCTTTCATCTTTTCTTATTTCATTACCATATTCTTTTCTTACCCTTCTTCTTTCCTACCCTATATGATAACCATTTCTACCCTAACCATTTATTTCTAAGCCGACACACAAACTAAGATACTTGCTCAATATTGAGTTAGTTCTTAAAAGGACCCACAAGAGAGAATCGAGCGAAAAAAGGCAAACGAGAGGGCGAGATCAGAAGGGGGATCAAAAAAAGCCAAGAATATAACCCCGAGTGCAAACACGAGTGTGAGTGGAGTGCAATATGAAATTTTCTTTCGAGTGATAAAGTGAGGTTTTTTTAGTGTGGTGGTAAGGTTTTTTATTTACTTTTTACTAACCATGTCACAAGAATTGTTTGATTTTCATTCATTTTCAAGACAAGCTTTTGTCATTAAAAAGGCTTTAAGCACTCAAATCATAGAAGATGATCAAATAGAAAACATCTTCCATACTCGTTGTCATGTAAACAACAAAGTTTTTTTTATGATCATCGATGGAGGAAGTTGTACTAACGTTGCAAGCACTCCTATGGTGGAAAAACTTGGCCTGAAGACTTCCAAGCATCCAAATCCATATAAACTTCAATGGCTAAATGACGGTGGAGAAGTTCGGATCACAAAGTAAGTTGTCATTCAAGGAAAATAAACGAGCATTATCCAACTATTCAAGATTCATAATGTGGAAGGGTACAAAGACTAAAGTTGGCATGCCTTACCTACTTGAAGGATTCAAAGAAATTCATGCATACCCTAATAGGCATAATGATCTTCATTTATTCTTTCTTACACCAATGGATCAATCAATGAAAAATGCCTTCGATTTGAGGACAGATCGCTCTAAAGAAGGGGGGATGATGCGATCATGCCAAGGACCAAACTTCTTCAACACATTATCACTTTATGGACGTTCTGCCTTGTTGATTCTAAGGGAGTCTTACCTTATTTTGTTATTTATTTACTCATTTATGCATTACATGTCATGCAAATATGTTTATCTTATTCTTAATTTTGTTTGAATATTATATTTTGTCATTTGTATGTATAATATATGATATTCATGCATGACTTATTAATTCACATCTTTATATAACTCATTCAATGCATATGCATTCATAGTTAGCTCATTTGCATTATTAACATAGGTGGAAGCATGGATTCAAAATTATCATAGCTCAATTCCTATCTAATTATTTGTTTACATACTTTGTCTAGGTTCATTGGATGCTAAGAAAACTAAATGCAATTGAAGAGTTGGTTGGACAGTTCACGTCAGTTAGATTGATCTACATTTTTGAAAATGTTCCAAGCATCTTTGGGTGATGAAGTCTTCTTAACATTTAATCCCCTGTCCCGTTTCTTTCCAACTCATTTTGAATCACATCAATCCGATATTGGGAGCTTGAGATATACCCAGATTACTAAAGACAGTGTAGGCTGGAAATTAATACGGGATTTGCAACCATTCATCTCCTTCAAAGGACTTATGCATGGGAGGAATTAATGAAGACATGCATGGACGAGAAAAGAATATTAAAATGAATCAGAACATTTGTGAGGAGGTGCAATGATTCATTCAAAAGCTTTTAAATTCATCAATTCATGCATATTCATGAAAGAAGCCAAATAGTCATGTTCACACAAGGGTGAAGAATTTCAGCCAAGATACATTTATGAACATTCATCCATAGAAGACAAATCAACAAGTTCACACAAGGTGGGATGAATTCGGCCAAAGGATGTATTCCATTAAAAGATGAACATCCATTCATCAAAATTCATTCACCTAAGCCATGCTTTGTATCTACTTAAAGTATGAACATTCATCCATGAAGGTTCACTAATTAAATGTTTTGTATTCACAACATGCACTCTTAGGCCTATAAATAGCTTTCCATTCATTTGTAAAAAGATCAATTCACTTTTGTTTAATCAAATATTTGTGAGAGTTTCTCTCTTTAGTTCTTAAGTGAACTTTATCGACTTGTCAAGCTTATGCTTGTGGCGTCACCCCTATTTATGTCACCCTGATACTTCTGGTTCCTATCTCTTTATAGATAGTGGGTCAAAGTCCTTGTTTACCACCCCTTAAAGAAGCAATATAAAGTTTGTGTCTTTGTTCTTTAATATTGGTTCTTCTTTGAGATACTTCCTTTCATATTCATCTCCATCACCACTTCATTCTACTTCCATTACCATACTTCACCATTTCCTTTAAACATATCACCAACACACATATGCATGTATTCTTCTTTCATATTTATCTTTCCATTTCATTACTTCCATTTAACAATTTTATTTTTAGCTTTCTTGTTTGTGCAGGATCATTGTTGTTTTCCTAGATCGAAATAATCAAAGGTACAACATTTACTTCACCATCCATTTAAGTGAGGCTAGGTTGAACAGTATCAGATTATTGGTAAGGTCCTTTCATCTTATTCAACTATTAATTTTTTACTAACAATTCTCCCATCTTTCGAATGGAATACGGACACCAAAGGAGGAATCCATTTCATACTCGTTTTCATGTGAATGATAAAGTATGCCTTGTAGCCATTGATGGTGGAAGTTATGCAAAACTTGCAAGCACATACATGGTCAAGAAGTTGGGGCGTATAACGTTCAAACAACCCAGTCCGTATGTTTTTCAAGGACTAAATGAAGATGAAAAGTTACAAGTCATAGAGCAAGTACTTGTGTCATTTTCAATTGGGAGATATGAAGATGAGGTCTTGTGTGATGTTGTTTCCATGAATTCAAGCCATCTTCGCCTCGGACGTCCATGGCAGTTTGATAAACGAGCATTGTATGATGGGTTCTCCAACAAATATTCATTCAAACACCAAGGGAGAAAGATCGCGTTGGTTCCAATGTGCCCAAATCAAGTCCATGAATGCCAAGTTATCATTAAACCACGTATAAAAGAATGGAATAAAACTAAATCCATGAAGAAAGTTGAAAGAGAAGTTTCACGTGAGAAACAAATAACAGTGGACGGAGATAAGAATGAAAATGAAAAAATTGATGTGAGAAACGTTGGAGTCGAAAATTAGAAAGTTGAAAAGATTGAATTTGGGAGAAAAGGGGGAATTACGTGTGGAAGAGAAAATGAAAAGATTCCAAGTGAGGTTGTGGTTAAAAGATATGGTGGAGTTGAACATGCACAAATCAAAGAACATTGTGAGAAAACCATGACATTTGGAGTTGAAAATGAGAGTATGCTTTTGCATGAGAAAGCCAATGGAGTAATTGAATATGAGAGTAAGGGCATTGAGAGTGAAGATGAGTGTGCTGAAAAACATGAGCATGAAAGAAAAGAATGTGAGAAGAATAAAGTGTTGCTTTATACTAATCAATTTTTTTCTTCTATTCATTCTTTGAATTTGCAGGTTATTCCAAGGGACATTCAAGATGATTCAAGCATCATTTCTTTTGAAATTCCAAAAGATGTGTCACTTGAAATTATAAAGAACATGTTTATTAACCTTCAAAGTACATTCACCTCATACTCAAGATCGAATGAACTTTATGAAAGGGGAGATTCAATGAACATAACCATGGAGAACATTAAGAGTCCAAACTCATTCATTCATGAATTTAATCCTTTCCTTTCCTTTGATTCTAAATTATGTAATTCTAACTTTGTTTTATTTTTTAGATTGTTGACTCAAAAGCAAAGACTTGAACATGTGAATTATTTTGAGCAAAGAAAATGATGCAAGATGAGAATGAAAGAATTTCCATTCAAACGAAGATCAAAGTTTTTCCCTTATGCACCAAGCATCGATTTGGGGACAAATCACCTTAAATAAGGGGGGATGATGTGATCCTACCGACCACCAAGTTCAAACAAAATATGCTCACAACTTTGAAGTTCTTCCAAGATGATTCTAAGGGAGTTCTTCCATATTTTATTACTTATTTACTCATTTATGCTTTATATGTGTTATAAGCATGCTTTTACATTCTAAACTATACTTGAATATTCATATATTGTCCTATGTTTCATCCTATATTCATGCATGTCACATCTTTAATTAGCTTGCTTCATGCATATGTTACACATTCCTTACTTATGTTATCATATCAATTGCATTATTATATTAGTCATGGAATCATGTGTTACATTAGAATGTTATTTATTACTTATTCATTAACTTGAGCATTGTAACTTATATACATTTTGTATTTAGCACAAGGTATGCATTCAAGGCAATCCAATGGACAAATTCACGTCAGTCGTAGAGATCGCCATTTTTGAACATGTTCCAAGCATCTTTGGGTAATGAAGTCTCTTAACATTTATTCCCCTATCTTTTATATTTCCAACACACTTTTAATCGTATCAATCCGATATTGGGAACTCAATACATGCCCAGATTAATTAAGACAGTGCAGGTTGGAAATAAGTATGGGATTTACAACCAAATGAAGAGCCATGTTCACACCTGATGCATTTCCACCTTCATGAATCCATTTATGGCGTGTACAATCATACAATAAGGCTAGAGGACTTGTTCACATTCAAGGGAGATTGATGCATTATTTTCAAACTCATTCACCAAATCCAAGTGCATGAAGGGAGCCTATGAGTCACGTTCACACTTGGTGCATGCATTCCAAAGGGGGCTGAACATACAATGAAACATTCCTCCAAATTCGTGCAAGGAAATGAACCAACATGTTCACATCAAGAGAGGATGAATTCGGCTATGAAGATGTATTCACTTAAATGGATGAACATTAATTTATTTTATTAGTCCATGAACTTGCATAGGGGGCATACATTGTATCTACTTACCATCATGTGGCTGCCTATGCACCTTCAAAAGAAAACATAATATAAGCTAAGTATTTAAAGTAAATAACTTATAATATAAAGATGTGGACTATAGGTTATAATAATAACTCATGCGTCATATGATAATGAATGAATATTATTATTATAACTCAAGTATAGTCTAACTCAAGTATAGTCTAATATGCAAATGTATGCTCATAATAATATATAGTGCATAAATGAGTAAATATAAGATAAAGTAAGGTAGAACTCCCTTAGATTGAGCTTGATGGATATTCAATTATGTGAGTATGACATGAAGAAAGTTGGTGCTAGATAGGATCACATCATCCCCCTTTTTTTAAGCGATTTGTCCTCAAATAGAAAGGTGGCTTCTTCTTACTGTCTTTCCATTCAAACATTGTTGATTTGTCTTCAAAATTTTTCCATTCAATAGCAACTTGTTCAAGACATTCCCTGATGTAAGGTACTCCTACTTTAAATTGATTGTGGATCTAGGAATGAAGCAAAACAACCTGCATAAGTGAATTACTCAAATAGATAGCTTGGTGGTTGATGTAATGGTGAAATTGAGGGCTATTTATGTTATGCGAAATAGTAGCGGAAATATTAGACTATACTTGAGTTATAATAATAATATTCATTCATTATCATATGATGCAAGAGTTATTATTATAACCTATAGTCCACATCTTTATATTATAAGTTATTTACTTTAAATACTTAGCTTATATTATGTTTTCTTTTGAAGGTGCATAGGCGGCCACATGATGGGAGCTAACTTAAGCTAGCATTGGAATCCAATAGCTATGGAAATATGACTAGGACAATTATGGGACATCTCAAGATCATTTTGGGTCAAAGTTATCAGCTACACTATGATCTCATAGCGGATTTGAGTTGAACTTGAGTTAGCTAGATATCTCATTTTAGCTGGGGAGTTATACCATCATCACCAACATACAGAGTACTTTAAATATGGCCTAGGTCATTTTTTATGAAATTGTGCCTTTTCGTGAATAATTGCCATTCTGAGAATTGCCTTTACACAAGGAGTTGTGCAATGACTCATCTAAATGTACCTCACCTATGACCAGTTCATCTTCAGCTCCTACACATGGGAAGTAGTTCAAATGATGAAAGGTTACCTTACATACAACATGACCTTTCATGACAAGTTACTGCCCATTGGATGCCATCACAACTAGATTCTAGTTGGTGAGCTTGTTGTAGCTAAATGGATCCTAACTTGCAAGGAGAAATGAGGCAACCCTTACAACCATTTGGCCACACCCTTAGCACATGCCTACCACATGCATAAGGCTTGGTGCTAAAGTTAAGAAGTATATAACCATTCGACCAAGGGAGATGCACTTTCAATTCAAACCGAATGGACATGCATTTACATGAAGAGGTAGTCGAACCAACACAAGGCCAAGGGACATCTACATTCATCCAAGCATCATGCATTTTCATTTAAAGTTATGTACTTAGCCGAATAAGTATATGATTATTCAGCCAGCGCTTCCTAAATCTATAAATAGGGATGCTTATTTTATTTGTAAAGACACCCTTTTGATTATATAAAACTATTTATGAGAATTCTCTCTTGCAAGTTCTTTAAGAACTTTATCGATTAAGTAAACTTTTCTAAGTTTGTGGTGTCATTCCTTTCCTTTGATACTTTGAGTTCCTAGTTTCGATTACTAGAGGGTTCAAGATGATACAGTTCAACCTAGCCTCACTTGGATGGATGGTGAAGTTAAGGTTGTACCTTTGATTGTTTCGATATAGGAAAGCAACAAGGATCATGCAAAAACAAGAAAGCTCAAAAAAATAGTTAAATGAAAGTAATGGAATGGAAAGATAAATATGGCAGCGGAAAATATATATAAGTTGGTGATATGTTTAAAGGAAAAGATGAAGTATGGTAATGGAAGTAGAATGAAGGTGATAGAGATGAATATGAAAAGTAGTATCTGAAAGAAGACTCAAAGAAGAATCAATGTTAAACAACAAAGACCCAGACTTTATATTGCTTCTTTAAGGGATGGTAAACAAGGACTTTGACCCACTATCAATAAAGAGATAAGAACCAGAAGTATCAGGGTGACATAGATAGGGGTGACGCCACAAGCATAAGCTTGATAAGTTGATAAAGTTCACTTAAGAACTAAAGAGAAACTCTCACAAATATTTGATTAAACAAAGTGAATTAGTTTCTTACAAATGAAATGGAAAGCTATTTATAGGCCTAAGAGATGTCTAGGATGCACATACAAGATTTAATGATTGAAAATTCATGGATGAATATTTATCCTTAAGTAGATACAATGTACGTCCCCTATGCAAGTTCATGGACTAATAAAATAAATGAATGTTCATCCATTTAAGTGAATACATCTTCATAGCCGAATTCATCCTCTCTTGATTCAAACTGTCCAACCAACTCTTCAATTGCCTTTAGTCTTCTTAGCATCCAATGAACCTAGACAAAGTATGTAAACAAATAATTAGATAGGAATTGAGCTATGATAATTATGAATGCATGCTTACACCTGTGTTAATAATGCAAATGAGCTAACTATGAATGCATATGCATTGAATGAGTTATATAAAGATGTGAATTAATAAGTCATGCATGAATATCATATATTATACATATAAATGACAAAATATAATATTCAAACAAAATTAAGAATAAGATAAACATATTTGCATGACATGTAATGCATAAATGAGTAAATAAATAATAAAATAAGGTAAGACTCCCTTAGAATCAACAAGGTAGAAGGTCCATGAAGTGATCATGTGTTGAAGAAGTTTGGTCATTGGCATGATCACATCATCCCCCCTTCTTTAGAGCGATTTGTCCTCAAATCGAAGGCTTCTTTCATTGATTGATCCATTGGTGTAAGAAAGTATGAATGAAGATCATTATGCCTATTAAGGTATGCATGAATTTCTTTGAATCCTTCAAGTAGGTAAGTCACACCAACTTTTGTGTTTGTACCCTTCCACATTATGAATCTTGAATAGTTGGATAATGCTCGCTTCTTTTCCTTGAATTGATGATCACAATCAAGAACACTTGCAAGTAAATGATTCAATGTGCTGCAAAAAAGAAATAAGTTAGAACATGAAACATCATTAACAATGTGAATGAACATACAAGATTCATTAAAGTTCATGAATGAAATTTGGTTAGTTGAAACTTCCCTTTCATAAGGTTGTTTGAACTTTGAATGTAGAATGAATGTACATAGAATGTCAAAGAGCACATGCTTTGGAATACTAAATGTTACATCCTTTGGAACTTCAATGGACAAATGTGATTCATCAATTTGCAATGGTATGGCCTTTGGAAAAACCTGCAAATCAAATGAAAGAATAGGAAGAAAAGATTGATTAGTATAAAGTAAAACTTCCTTCTCCTCACATTCTTTTCTCTCATGCTCATGTTTGTTTTGAATTCTCTCTTCAATCTCACTCTCATGTTTTAAAACACGCTCATCTTCACTCTCAATGCTCTTACTCTCATTTTCAATTACTCCAATGGATTTCTCACGCAAAATCACACTCTCATTTTCAACTCCAAATGTCTTGGTTTTCTCACGATGTTCTTCATTGATTTGTGCATGTTCAACTCTCTCCACTCTTATTTGTTTTTCATGTAAAACTTCTCTTTCAACTTTCTTCATGGCTTTAGTTTCCTCTCATTCCTCTATACGTTACTTAAGGGTCTCTTGGCATTCATGGACTTGATTTGGGCACATTGGAACCAACGTGATATTTCTCTCTTGGTGTTTGAATGAATACTTATTGGAGAACCCATCATACAATGCTTGTTTATCAAACTGCCAAGGTCGACTGAAAAGAAGATGGCTTGAATTAATGGAGGCAACATCACCAAAGACTTCATCTTCATATCTCCCAATTGAAAAGGGCACAAGTACTTACTCTATGACTTTGAACTTTTCATCTTCATTTAATCCTTGCAAAATGTATGGGCTGGGATGTTTGAATGTTGTAAGTCCCAACTTCTTGACCATGTATGTGCTTGCAATGTTTGTACAACTTCCACTATCAATGGCTACAAGACATACTTTGCCATCTTTACCAATTATATGGCAACGAGTATGAAATGCATTCTCTCTTTGTTAAATGTTCTCCATTGCTTGGGAAGAGGAAAGATCAAATAACATTGTTAGTAAAAATTTGAAATGTTAAAATTAGGACCTTACCAAATTTCACACAACAAAACCTCACGGTCACTTTAAAAAAACATTGTGATGTCACTTCACTCAAGCACTCGTGTTTCACTCGGGAATATGTCTTTGCTTTTGTAATTCCCCTTCTGATCTCACACACTCGATTAGCCTTTTTCCACTCGTTCCTCTCTTGTAAGGTTCTTAAAAGAACTAACTCGAGACCTTTCAAGTGCTATGGACGTCGGCTGAAAAATTTGTTAGTGTAGAGGAAAAAATAGAAAGGTAGAAAGATTAAATAATGAAGGGTGGTCTTATAAAAGGAATAAAAAGAAAGAAAGGTTCACTTACTATGCAAAGATACTCACCACCTTCCTAGAAGAAACAATCAAAGGTCTTGAAGACTTCTTTAGGATCGGTTGAAATGATGATGTTGCTTGTCACCTTTGGCACATCTTTGCATTTTGCTTTCTTTTTTTCCTTTCTTTAGTTTTTCTCACTTGGAATCCCTTGTTAATGTTGGGATTAACTTGCTGATTTTTTTTACACTTCTCTTTTTGATTTTCTTTCTATTGAATGGTAGGATGTTGCTTTTGCTTGTTCTTGTTGCAATCCTCCTTAGCTCTGATTACCATAAGATACAGTTCAACCTAGCCTCATTTGGATGGATGGTGAAGTTAAGGTTGTACCTTTGATTGTTTCGATCTAGGAAAGCAACAAGGATCGTGCACAAACAAGAAAGCTCAAAAAAATAGTTAAATGAAAGTAATGAAATGGAAAGATAAATATGGAAGCGGAAAATATATATAAGTTGGTGATATGTTTAAAGGAAAAGATGAAGTATGGTAATGGAAGTAGAATAAAGGTGATGGAGATGAATATGAAAAGTAGTATCTCAAAGAAGACTCAAAGAAGAACCAATGTTAAAGAACAAAGACCCATACTTTATATTGCTTCTTTAAGGGATGGTAAACAAGGACTTTGACCCACTATCTATAAAGAGATAGGAACCAGAAGTATCAGGGTGACATAGATAGGGGTGACGCCACAAGCATAAGCTTGATAAGTCGATAAAGTTCACTTAAGAACTAAAGAGAGAAACTCTCACAAATACTTGATTAAACAAAGTGAATTGGTTTCTTACAAATGAAATGGAAAGCTATTTATAGGTCTAAGAGATGTCTAGGATGTACATACAAGATTTAATGATTGAACATTCATGGATGAATGTTTATCCTTAAGTAGATACAATGTAAGTCCCCTATGCAAGTTCATGGACTAATAAAATAAATTAATGTTCATCCATTTAAGTGAATATCTTCATAGCCGAATTCATCCTCTCTTGATGTGAACATGTTGGTTCATTTCCTTGCATGAATTTGGAGGAATGTTTCATTGTATGTTCGGCCCCCTTTGGAATGCATGCACCAAGTGTGAACGTGACTCATAGGCTCCCTTCATGTACTTGGATTTGGTGAATGAGTTTGAAAATAATGCATCCATCTCCCTTGAATGTAAACAAGTCCTTTAGCCTCATTGTATGATTGTACACGCCATAAATGGATTCATGAAGGTGGAAATGCATCAGGTGTGAACATGGCTCTTTATTTGGTGTAAATCCCGTACTTATTTCCAGCCTGCACTGTCTTATTTAATATGGGCATATCTTGAGATCCCAATATCGGATTGATATAATTCAACATGCGTTGGAAAACTAAGAGATAGGGGATTAAATTTTAAGAGACTTTAGCACCCGAATATGCTTGGAACATGTTCAAAAATGACGATCAATCTGACTGACGTGAACTGTCCAACCAACTCTTCCATTGCCTTTAGTCTTCTTAGCATCCAATGAACCTAGACAAAGTATGTAAACAAAGAATTAGATAGGAATTGAGCTATGATAATTATGAATGCATGCTTAGACCTGTGTTAATAATGCAAATGAGCTAACTATGAATGCATATGCATTGAATGAGTTATATAAAGATGTGAATTAATAAGTCATGCATGAATATCATATATTATACATATAAATGATAGAATATAATATTCAAACAAAATTAAGAATAAGATAAACATATTTGCATGACATGTAATGCATAAATGAGTAAATAAATAATAAAATAAGGTAAGTCACCCTTAGAATCAACAAGGTAGAAGGTCCATGAAGTGATCATGTGTTGAAGAAGTTTGGTCATTGGCATGATCGCATCACAAGACCTAACATACCATCCCTTATTTAAATTTATAGAGAACAGGGTTAAGCTTTCTATAGCTTTTCTTCTTCTTTAACTTATTAAGATATTATCTTCATTTTTTCCATCTTCCATCATTTTTGTGCCAACACAATCACCATTTCCATTACCCTTTCATCACTATTGAAGAATCCCTTCATTCATTATTAAGGCAACAACCATCAACATCATTGGAGGCGAAATTCATATTTTATTGATGGATTCTTCTACATCACTTCCACAACCAACTTTGATAACCATTCTATACCTTCATTTCTTTTGATGTAAGGCTCTTCTGATGCCTTAACAAATGGTTGTGGATCTAGGAATGAAGCAAAACAGCCTGGAAAGTGAATGGCTCAAAACAGAATGGTTAAGGGTGGTAAACGTATGGATGATTAGGTCTGTTTAAATGAGAGATGGAAGCGGAAGATGATTGAAATGGCTATGGGTTATGGCTATGAAACAAAGGGATGGAAGTGAGGATAGTATCTTGAAGAAGTCTCAAAGAAGAACCAATGCTATATAGAGCACAAACCCAAACTTTATATTGCTTCTTCAAGGGGTGGTATTAAGTACTTTTACCCACTAATTATAATAACTAGGAACCATTAGTATCAAGGTGAAAAGAGAAGGGGTTGACACCACAAGTATAAATTATACTTGATAAGTCGATAAAAGTCACCAGGACTTAAGGAAGAGAATAATCTCACTTTAATTAAACAAAAGGTCTGATTAAAAATGAAATAGGAAAGCCTATTTATAGTTTTTGAAGGGACTTAGCCCAACATGTACATGTTGGTTCGGCCAGCACTTGTCCCTTCCTAAACATGATTTTTAATGAAAAAACAAGACTTTAATGAAAATACATGCTCTTGGCCGAATGGTTATGTGTTGGTTCGGCCCTAAGGATGATTTGAATGCATTTTGAAGTTATTTGGGCGCCAAAATGAAGAGGAAAGAGTCTTTGGCCGAATAGGAAGCATCTCTTGGTGTTTTGGCGCTAATTTGATGTTACATGGAGTGCACATGCTTGAATGATGCACATGGGTCTTCTTGCTATGTTTTGATGAGGTTGCAACCATATGATGATGTCTTGAAGTCCTTGGAATGAAGATAGGCAACAACTAGGTGTGAATTAGCTTCCAACGTGTATCTAGATGACATGGCATCCATTGGGCAGCCTAGAGATGAACTAGCTTCAAGGTAAGCTAGATGAGTGTCTTGGTATCTAACTAGGTGAGTTATAGCTTGATAAACTCAAGCTAGTTAGCTTTGTTCTTCTCAGATCCTCAACTACTCTCCCAGCTACTTCCAGCTACCTTTAGTCCACTTTTCAGCACTTTGGTCCAAAACTCTCCTCCAGCTAAGTTCAGCTACATGCTAGCTCCTCCAGCTAAGTTGAGCTTTCCTTAGTGTTCCATGAGCTTCCATGATATTTGTGAGCTGTTTATGAGCTGCATATGACGTCCAAATACTCTACCAAGCTGCCTCATCATGCATCACACTCCAATGTACCTATATGTGCAAGGAAACAAGGTAAGTCCATGATATTGAGCTGTTATGAGCTAAATACCTTGCTGCCATGTATGATTATGGTGATGTGAGCTATGCTTGAAGGTCATGAGCTAATTATATCATCTCAAAATATGTGTACGATAATGCATGAAGCTTAAGAGCTAATATGAATGCTTATGAACTAATGAAATGATTTATAATGATGCTGCCTTGATGTATATATGATAATCATGCTTAATATGATTATAAGACTATCCTAACATGCTTATAACATTGTGTATCAATCATAAAGATATGGTATATGTTGTATGCATGAATATCATATAACATGGTAATCGTAAATGATAAATGGAAACATGTAATAATAATATCCTAAGAAATGATATGTAATCATAGCATATATTTGAATAATATGAAAAACATGATCAAATAAGCATAGGATGGAAATAATAATATAATAACTTATACTAATATGTGAATGCATGCTTATGATAGAATAGAATGTATAAATGATATAGTATAAGATAGGGTAATGAAGAACTCCCTTAGAAACAGCTTTGAAGAACATCCATGACGTGTTCAAGTCATGGAGAAAGTTGGAGCTAGTTTGGATTGTATCATCCTCCCATTCTTTTAGGCGATTTGTCCTTAAATCGATGTAGTTTCTCATTGAAGATATTCTTGATGTAGGAAGGATTGAATCCTTATGTTTTCCTCCAATAGATGATTCACACGATATGTTCAACATCTTGGCCTCAAATCTGTTAACTTCACATCCTTTGATGGGAGGACACAATGTTTGGGAATCATCATATGTCCTTTGAACGGGAGAGACATATCTTTTGGTGAAGATAATAACTCCTCGGTGCTGATCATCATGTCTATTTGGAAATTCATCACCCTTGGTGAAAGGACATAATCTTTGGAAGTTTTCCTTTGAACCATCATGTGCCCTTTGATGAATCTCTAACTCTTCAAGGGAATTATCTCCTTTGTGGGTGAATAATCTTACCTTTTTACTTGAAACAACACATTCGATTGAAAAGGCACAAGTCCATTGAGATCCCTCTTTGGAAACGTGATGTCCTTTTAGAGTAGAACTTGCCTTTTGGATCACTCCTTTAAACTTTGTACCTTTCCAAATGATAGCTTTTGAGCTGGTGGATAGTGCTCGATTCATCTCTTCGAATTGTTCAACACATGTGAAAATAACTCCATAGATATGAATCATTTCATTGCAAAATAAACAAAAGTTAGAAACTGAATAAACAGGATGAATGGAAATAGCAAACCAGGGTGGATGTTTAATGGGCATTGGTTGCTTGATGATGGAAAACTCCATTGGTTGTTGAAATCTCTTCAATAGTTGTAATGTACTTGGAGCCTCAATGATCACAACTTGTGGCACTTCAAGTGACACATTTTTTTGAACTTCTACAGACATAATTTTAGAACCTCAAAGGATATATCTTGTGGATCACCACAAGTCACGCCTATTGATTCTTCAAAAGACATGTTCTTTGAGTCTTCAATTTGAAGTGTTATGTCTCTTGGATTGTCCTGCAAAACAAAAGTAATAATTGGAGGAAAAGAGTTGTTAGGTGAATCATGCTCTCCATTCTCCCTTTCTTTTCCAATATTTCTCGTATCAATATTATTTTCCACTTGTTCTACTTGATGCTCTTACAAGACTTCTCTTTCAACACTAAAAGTTTCATTTACAATTGTTCTTGTCTCCTCAAAACATTCTTCTTCAAGGGTTCTTTTCATGGCTTTTTTTTTCTCTCATTCTTCTATGCGTGACTTAAAGGTCACTTGGCATTCATGAACTTGACTTGGAAGCAGAGGCACCAATATTATTTTCTTTCCTTGATGTTGGAAATAATACTTGTTGGAAAATCCATCATGAGTAGCCTTCTTGTCAAATTACCAAGGACGTCCTAGTATAAGGTGGCTTGCACTCATGGGCACCACATCACAAAGGACGTCATCATTGTATCTTCCAATTGAGAAAGGTACAATAACTTGTTTGGTTACCTTGGCTTCACCCACGTCGTTGAGTCACTGAAGTTTGTATGGATGAGGATGCTTGGAAGTCTTGAGACCCAACTTTTCCACCATGTGAGTACTTGCTACGTTTGTACAACTTCCTCCATCAATGATCACCACACAAACTTTATCTCCCACGTGACATTTTGTATGGAAAATATTTTGTCTTTGTTCATCTTCTTGAGTTTGGACGTTCAAAGTCCTTTTGACTACTAAGATGTTGGATGGAAGAGACATGTTAGCAAATAAGAAAAAAAAAATGTGTTTAGGACCTTACAAATATTGCTCTCACAAAGCCTCATGAGTCACTCCAAGAAAACTTGAATTTCACTCAATCCACTCGTGTTTGCACTCTAGGACTTTAATGGCTTTTACTTGTCCTCTTCTATTCTCACATACACTTAGCCTTTTTCCTCTCGATTCTCTTGTTCCAAGTTCTAGAGGACTTTACTCAAAACTGTATCAAGTAAATTTCACTTATTGTGCGTCGGCTGCAAATGGGTTAGTAGGAATGGAAAAACAAAATATAATGAAAGGCTAGCATAGAAATAGAAAGAAGAGAACAAAAAGGGTTACTTACACAAAGTCATTTTACAACCTTCTATCACCACAATCAATTTAAAGGCTTACTTGAATGGCTTGGTGATGAGAGTTGTTGATGAGTGCTTCAACTTTCTTTCTTTCATTTTCTTTGCTTTTTTTTAGTGTTAGAAATTCTTCTTTTGGAGTGCTTAATTCCTTTTCTGATTTTTTCTTGATTTCTTTGACTTTGCACTTCACTTCACTTGCATTATTTTTTGTATTTTTGTTGTTGTTGTTGTTGCACGTTGATTTCTTCCACCAAAGCTCTGATACCCCTTGATGTAAGCTCTTCTGATGCCTTAACAAATGATTGTGGATCTAGGAAGGAAGCAAAACAACATGCAAAGTGAATGGCTCAAAACAGAATGGTTAAGGGTGGTAAACGTATGGGTGATTAGGTGGGCTGTTTAAATGAGAGATGGAAGATGAATATGACTGAAATTGCTATGGGTTATGGCTATGAAACAAAGGGATGAAAGTGAGGATAGTATCTTGAAGAAGTCTCAAAGAAGAACCAATGCTATATAGAGCAAAGACCCAGACTTTATATTGCTTCTTCAAGGGGTGGTATTAAGTACTTTGACCCACTAGTTATAAAGAACTAGGAACCAGAAGTATCAAGATGAAAGGAAAGGGGTTGATGCCACAAGTATAAAATATACTTGATAAGTCGATAAAAGTCACCAGGACTTAAGGAAGAGAATAATCTCACTTTGATTAATAAAAATGGTCTCGTTACAAATGAAATATGATGGCCTATTTATAGTTTTCAAAGAGTTTAGGCCGAATAAACACTTGATGGTTCGGCCAAGGTTAAAACCCCTTTGAAAATACATGATTTTTAATGAAAATACATGATTTAAATGAAAATACATGCTCTTGGCCGAATGGTTATGTGTTGGTTCGGCCCTAAGGATGATTTCAATGCATTTGGAAGTTATTTGGGCGCCAAAATGAAGATGAAAGAGTCTTTGGCTGAATAGGAAGCATCCCTTGGTGTTTTGGTGCCAATTTGATGTCACATAGAGTGCACATGCTTGAATGATGCACATGGAAGCCTACATGAATGCATATGGGTCTTCTTGCTATGTTTTGATGAGGTTGCAACCATAGGATGATGTCTTGAAGTCCTTGGAATGAAGATAGGCAACAACTAGGTGTGAATTAACTTCCAACGTGTATCTAGATGACATGGCATCCATTGGGCAGCCTAGAGATGAACTAGCTTCAAGGTATGCTAGATGAGTGTCTTGGTAGCTAACTAGGTGAGTTATAGCTTGATCAACTCAAGCTAGTTAGCTTTGGTCTTCTCAGCTCCTCAACTACTATCCCAGCTACTTCCAGCTACCTTTAGTCCACTTTTCAGCACTTTGGTCCAAAACTCTCCTCCAGCTAAGTTCAGCTACATGCTAGCTCCTCCAGCTAAGTTGAGCTTTCCTTAGTGTTCCACGAGCTGCCATGATATTTATGAGCTGCATATGACGTCCAAATACTCTACCAAGCTGCCTCATCGTGCATCACACTCCAATTACCTATATGTGCAAGGAAACAAGGTAAGTCCATGATATTGAGCTGTTATGAGCTAAATACCTTGCTGCCATGTATGATTATGGTGATGTGAGCTATGTTTGAAGGTCATGAGCTAATTATATAATCTCAAAATATGTGTAAGATAATGCATGAAGCTTCATAGCTAATATGAATGCTTATGAACTAATGAAATGATTTATAATGATGATGCCTTGATGTATATATGATAATCATGCTTAATATGATTATAATACTATCGTAACATGCTTATAACATTGTGTATCAATCATAAAGATATGGGTATATGTTGTATGCATGAATATCATATAACATGGTATTCGTAAATGATAAATGGAAACATGTAATAATAATATCCTAAGAAATGATATGTAATCATAGCATACATTTGAATAATCTGAAAAACATGATCAAATAAGCGTAGGATGGAAATAATAATATGATAATTTATACTAATATGTGAATGCATGCTTATGATAGAATAGAATGTATAAATGATATAGTATAAGATAGGGTAATGAAGAACTCCCTTAGAAACAACTTTGAAGAACATCCATGGTGTGTTCAAGTCATGGAGAAAGTTGGAGCTAGTTTGGATCGTATCATCTTTATCATTTCAATTTACTTTCCTTAATTTCTCATTCCATTAATTATTTCTTTCTATAATTTGTGCACATTTCTTTATAAGTTCAAGTGTAGCATTTGGTGCCTCTCCTAGATCGGGAAACAACAAGGCTGCCATCTTCTCCGTCATTAAAGAAGCTTGGATAGCCTTACATCATCTCGGGTTAGTAAAAAAATAAAAATAAAAAAATCGAAAAAATAAAAAGGAGGAAAAAGTTTAAAATTCTTTTCATCTTTAAAGAAAAAATATTTACTTCATATTTATATTCCATTATTCAATTTTGTTACCTTTACTTACGATCTCGTTTCCTTGTAGCCAATTTCTTTTCAGTATCCTTTCTATCTAGCCTCACTTGTTTCAGCCGAAAGGCCACAAGACCTCTTGAAACCTTTAGGGAGTTCTCAAATAACTTGAAAAGAAAAGCAAGAGCAGAAAAAGGCACGAGAACACATTAAGGGTAAAAGCCATCCTAAGTTAAACACGAGTGGGAGTGACTTTTCCTTAGAGTGTATTGGTGAGATTTTGTTGGTTAGGATTTAAATCTTGTTGTTTACTAACTATGTCTCAACAATTGAAAGACAATTCTCATTTTTCAAGAAAAGGTGACAACAAAAGTTACAGTGTTGCACCTAAATTACAAATGCAAGAAATGATTCGTGATTTTTCAAGATTATGGAGGGAAGAAATAAGAACCATTTCAAGAGAAAGAAATGTTGTAAAGAACCTTTCGAGTTTCATCTCTAGCTCAAGCCAAAGACCGAGAAAAAATGATGTAGTTTCTCAATCAAAGGAATACATGTCAAAAGAGAATACTACTCGAACTAAATGCAACTTATATCTAGATTCTAGATGCTATCATTGCTTGCGAAAAGGGCACACACCTAGTCATTGTCCATATCGGAGTGCTACAAATCCGAAAGGCTTTTATAAATTCGTCTCTATTTGTAAACCAAGAGTAGAAATCAATGTAGAGATGATTGAATAAGCTAACCCAATCCAATATGAGAGCAAAGTTGTAACAATTGTATATTCGAGAGATGAGATCACTATGGAGACAAGTAAGACCGATCTTCCTTTAATTTGTACAATAAATTTTGGAATTGTTCCTAGTGGAAACAAAGGTAGAAATGTGTTTACATCCAAGGAATAATCCAAATTCAAAGAGGAAAGCAACACAGAGTCTTCCACCGAAGGATATTCCTCAACAAGTCAATCAACGACCATTTGCAACGTCAATGATGAGCATGTTTGTTGTGTACCCAAAGACAAAGGCGAATATGTTTCAAGATCTATTCTTGAAATTAGTTACTGCACCAACGAACAAATAAAAAAAGGGGGCATTTGCATGGAAGAAAAAGAGTGGAAATGAAAAGAATGAAAATTAGAGAGTGGATGAAAGAAACATTGGAGTTAAAAATAAGTGTAGAAAAGAAAAGGAAAGTGGAGAACATATTTTACCTAACAACTCTTCTTCTCCTATTCTTTCTTTTGTTTTGCAAGACAATCTAAGAGACATATCTTTTCAAGAAGATAATTCAAGAATCATGACTTTTGGAGAACTAAAGGATGTGTTATTTGAATCACCAATAGACATGACTTCTGGAGAACTAAAGGATGTGTTATTTGAATCACCAATAGACATGACTTCTGGAGAACTAAAGGATGTTCATTTGAATCACCAATAGACATGACTTTTGGAGAACTAAAGAATGTGTGATGTGATCCGATTCAGCATCACAAATGGACTTGCATCTCCAACCTTTCTCAATATTCAAAGGGGGATTTTTCTTAACTTAATCTTTCTTTATACCATAGTTATGATAATAGCTTACGTACATTATAATTATAGTTATGATGATGATATTATGAATGTATGAAGTTAATGTTATGAACCATATTTATATCTTATATTACTTAGCTTATAAATGCTTTCTTTTGTAGGTACATGTTCGGCCACATCATGGGAGCTGATTTAAAGCTAGAATTGGAGTCAATAAGCTTGGAAATCTTACATAGGATGACTCGGGAGATCATGAAGAACAAATGATGAAAAGTTGTCAGCTGACCTCCGAGCTCATAGCTCACTTGAGCTGGACTTTTGAGCTAGCTAGAGACTTTATTTCTGCTGGAGAGTTACACCATCATCTTTACCACATAGAGCACTACAAATATGGTCTAAATCGAATTTTATGAATTCGTACCTTTTCGCGAAGAGTTGCCATTCCGAGAAGTGCCTTTTCACAAGGAGCTGCCCTATGACTTGTACACATGTCCTTCATCTATGGCCAGCTCAATTTCAGCTCAAACTCATGGGAAGTGGCTCAAATGATGAAAGGTTGTTTCACACAAATGTGACATTTCATAATTAGTTGCTGCCCCATTGATGCCATGTCACCTAGACACATGTTTAATGCCAAGTCACGCCTAAGTTGCTGATCATTTTCACACCATGGAAGAGTCCACGCCTTAAGCATTCTACACCATCCATGTGAGTGCCACATGACCACCCACTCATGTGCTTTGCATGTGAATGAATTAGGCGCCAAGATGAAAAGGCTTCTCTCTATTCGGCCTAAACATCATCATGCTTCAAATTGGCGCCAAGATGAAGAGTTATGGGAACCATTCGGCCAAAGACATCTCCCCTCATCCAAGCATCATTTATTTTCGTTTTAAGACATGTACTTTGCCGAAAAGACATCTATTTATTCGGCCAAGCCTTTACAAAACTATAAATAGGCTTTGGCATTCATTTGTAAAGATAACCCTTTGATAATTAAAATCCTTTTGTGAGATTATTCTCTCTTCAAGTTCCTTTTAGAACTATATCGATTAAGCAAGCCTTTTCTAAAGCTTGTGGCATCATTCCCTCATTGATACTTTGGTTCCTAGTTTAAATAACTAGAGGGTCAAAGTCCTTTCATACCATCCCTTATAGAACTTATAAGAAACGGGTCTTTGCTCCTTTATAGCATTGGTTCCTTCTTAGTTTTATAAGATACAATCTGTCCAACACCATTTTCCACCTTTATTATCACGCCTATATCATCACCATAGTCCATCACCATTATCACGCCTTTATCATCACCATAGTCCATCTCCATTATCACGCCTATATCGTCACCATATTCCACCACCATTATCACGCCCATATTATCACCAACTTATAAATTTCCATTTCTTCATCTTTGAATTATCCTTCATCCTCAACAAGGCATTCGTCCATCATCATCATTGGAGGACGAATCCATCATCACTTGAAGGATCATTCTACAACACTTCCGCAGCCCTTCTTTGATAACTATTCTATTCATTTCAATTCTTTCCATTTCTATTTCATTTCTTAATTATCATATTACTTAATCAATTCTTCTTCTTTTTGTGCAGATTACTTTCAATCCAAGGTGTAGCATTTGGTGTCTCTCCTAGATCGGGAAACAACAAGGTTGCCAACTTCTCCATTATTGAAGAAGCCTGGTTAGCCTTACATCAAGCGGTAATCAGAGCTTTGGTGGATTGACATACAAAGTGCTACAACAAAAAAAAAGCAACGAGAAAGAAGAAAAAAAAAACAAAAACAAAAAGAAAAGAAAAAGGCTCCTACATCAAATTTGGAGTGCAAAAGAAAGAAAAGAAAAAAGAAGAAAATCAAAAGCAAAAGAAAAGTGAAACAAAGTTGCAAAGTACACTCAAAGAGAAGCATATTACAATCTGCCCAACATCAAACTTGAAGGATGTATCCTTGTTGTTTCTTGTGAAGGAAGATAGTAAGTGTTGCAACTTGAGTTGTAAGTTATCTTCACTTTCTTACTATTTCATTTCTTTTTCTTTCATCTTTTCTTTTCATTACCTTATCATCTTTCTTAACCTTTTTCTATCCTACCTTATCATAACCATATCCTATACCCTAACCATTTCTAAACCGACGCACAAACTAAAGAAACTTGCTCAATCTTGAGTTAGTTCTTAAAAAGGACCCACAAGAGAGAATCGAGCGATAAAAGGTAAACGAGAGGGTAAGATCAGAAGGGGGATCAGAAAAAGCCAAGGATCATATCCCCGAGTGCAAACACGAGAGTGAGTGGAGTGCAATCTGAATTTTCTTGGAGAGATCACGTGAGGTTTTTGTGAGTGTGCTGGTAAGGTTTTAAATTACTTTATTTCACTAACCATGTCTCAAAGTCCCTGAGGAAATGCAGGAACACAAAACTTACAAATGCAGGCACTCATTGGTGAAATGATGAGAATGTTTCGAGAAGAGTTTGATGCTCTTCATGAAAAGATAGATCAACACCATGATCTACCACCAACCCGTAATAATGGAGCCAATAGAAGACAACAACAACCACCCCCTCCAGAAGAAGTTGTTCAAGAAAATTTTGATGAGGGTGAACAAGTAGCATTCCAAGGCCCTAGACGTGCCATTGTTGATGACAACTTGAGTAACATTAAGATCAAAATTCCTCAATTCCAAGGAAAGACTGATCCTGAAGCCTATCTTGAATGGGAAAGCAAAGTGGAACATGTTTTTAGTTGCCACAACTATTCCGAGATGAAGAAAGTAAGATTGGTAGCCATGGAGTTCATAGACTTTGCCTTAATATGGTGGGATCAACTTACCCTTAACCGAAGGAGGAATGGAGAACGAACGGTCTCAACTTGGCTTGAAATGAAAGGTATTATGAGAAAACGATTCATTCTGTTCACTATCACCGAGACTTGTTTCAAAAGTTACAGAATCTTAAACAAGGCCATAAGAGTTTGGAGGACTACTATAAAGAGATGAAAGTGGCCATGATCCGAGTCAACATTGAGGAAGATCGTGAAGCAACTATGGCAAGATTCCTTGCTGGACTTAATCCCTAAATTGCCAATACTTTAGAGTTGTATCATTACATCGAACTAGATGAGATGATGCAAATGGCAATGAAGATTGAAAGACAACTGAAGAGGAGACATACATCTCGCAATGTTGCGCCCACACCATCAAGATAGAATCCAAACATTAAAAAACCTACTCCTCCTCCTGTTAAAGAACAAGCCGAATCTTCGAAGACTCAACAAGTAAGTAAAGACCCCAATCGTGGAAAGCAAACTACTGAATGTTCAAGAGACATTAGGTGCTTTAAATGTCTTGGGAGGGGCCATATAGCTATGCAATGTCCTAACCGGAATACCATGATCATACTTGGAAATGGTGAAATAGAATCAGAACCTGAAGAAGAAGAAGAAGAAGAGGCACCCATTGAAGTCAATGAAGAAATAACTCTTGCAGATCCCGTTGATCAAGGAGAAGCCTTGGTAATTAGAAGAAGTTTGAATCTTCAAGTTGCGGAAGATAATGCACAGCGAGAAAACATATTCCATACCCGATGCCATGTGAATGAAAAGGTATGTTTTGTTATTATAGACGGTGGAAGTTGTACTAATGTGGCCAGCACAATAATGGTGGAAAAGCTTCGTTTGAAAACAATGAAGCACCCAAATCCATATAAGTTGCAGTGGCTCAATGAACGAGGAGAACTCAACGTGAGCAAACAGGTGATAATTCCTTTTTCCATTGGCAAATACAAAGATGAGGTTATGTGTGATGTTATCCCTATGCACGCTAGCCATCTACTCCTTGGAAGGCCATGGCAATACGACAAAATGACTATTCATGATTGTTTTACCAATCAATACTCGTTCAGCCATAAAGGAAAGAAGATTATCCTAACTCCTTTAACGCCTAAACAAGTTCAGAATGATCAAGTCAGAATGAAACAGAGTATTGAGGCTATGAGGAAAGGAAAAGCAACAACCATGGAAGAAACTGATCCAAAAACAAGTTCTTATTCTTCAAAGTGTTTGATTCAAGAATGCCTATTGACAAAATGCAAGGTTAAAGATGATTATTCTAACTTTGAACATGCAGATTTTTTTCTTTGACTTGCAGGATTTACCAAGAGGCACCATTTGCCAAAAGGAAGATTTAGGAGACGTAACCTTTGGGAATCCAAAAGACGTGACCATTGAAAAGTAAAAGGACATCAATTTTCATTCAAAGAATGTGTCTTTAGAAGAATCAATGGACGCGACCTATGAGAATTCAATGATCATATCTATTGGAGTATTAAGAAACACCATTTTTGGGATATCAAACGTTGAAAAGAAACCACCCTTCAATTTGAGGACAAATTACTTTAAAGAAGGGGGGGATGATGTGCTCCGATTCAGCGTCACAAATGGACTTGCATCTCCAACCTTCTCAATATTCAAAGGGGGATTTTTCTTAACTTAATCTTTCTTTATACCATAGTTATGATAATAGCTTACATACATTATAATTATAGTTATGATGATGATATTATGAATGTATGAAGTTAATGTTATGAACCACATATTTATATCTTATATTACTTAGCTTATAAATGCTTTCTTTTGTAGGTACATGTTCGGCCACATCATGGGAGCTGATTTAAAGCTATAATTGGAGTCAATAAGCTTGGAAATCTTACATAGGATGACTCGAGAGATCATGAAGAACAAATGATGAAAAGTTGTCAGGTGACCTCCGAGCTCATAGCTCACTTGAGCTGGACTTTTGAGCTAGCTAGAGACTTTATTTCAGCTGGAAAGTTGCACCATCATCTTCACCACATAGAGCACTATAAATATGGTCTAGGTCGAATTTTATGAATTCGTACCTTTTCGCGAAGAGTTGCCATTCCGAGAAGTGCCTTTTCATAAGGAGCTGCCCTATGACTTGTACACATGTCCTTCATCTATGGCCAGCTCAATTTCAGCTCAAACTCATGGGAAGTGGCTCAAATGATGAAAGGTTGTTTCACACAAATGTGACCTTTCATAATTAGTTGCTGCCCCATTGATGCCATGTCAGCTAGACACATGTTTGATGCCAAGTCACGCCTAAGTTGCTGATCATCTTCACACCATGGAAGAGTCCACGCCTTAAGCATTCTACACCATCCATGTGAGTGCCACATGACCAGCCACTCATGTGCTTTGCATGTGAATGAATTAGGTGCCAAGATGAAAAGGCTTCTCTCTATTCGGCCTAAACATCATCATGCTTCAAATTGGCGCCAAGATGAAGAGTTATGGGAACCATTCGGCCAAAGACATCTCCCCTCAGCCAAGCATCATTTATTTTCGTTTTAAGACATGTACTTTGCCGAAAAGACATCTATTTATTTCGCCAAGCCTTTACAAAACTATAAATAGGCTTTGGCATTCATTTGTAAAGATAACCCTTTGATAATTAAAATCCTTTTGTGAGATTATTCTCTCTTCAAGTTCTTTTTAGAACTATATCGATTAAGCAAGCCTTTTCTAAAGCTTGTGGCGTCATTCCCTCATTGATACTTCTGGTTCCTAGTTTAAATAACTAGAGGGTCAAAGTCCTTTCATACCATCCCTTATAGAACTTATAAGAAACGGGTCTTTGCTCCTTTATAGCATTGGTTCCTTCTTAGTTTTATAAGATACAATCTGTCCAACACCATCTTCCACCTTTATTATCACGCCTATATCATCACCATAGTCCATCACCATTATCACGCCTTTATCATCACCATAGTCCATCTCCATTATCACGCCTATATCGTCACCATATTCCACCACCATTATCACGCCCATATTATCACCAACTTATAAATTTCCATTTCTTCATCTTTGAATTATCCTTCATCCTCAACAAGGCATTCGTCCATCATCATCATTGGAGGCCGAATCCATCATCACTTGAAGGATCATTCTACAACACTTCCGCAGCCCTTCTTTGATAACTATTCTATCCATTTCAATTCTTTCCATTTCTATTTCATTTCTTAATTATCATATTACTTAATCAATTCTTCTTCTTTTTGTGCAGATTACTTTCAATCCAAGGTGTAGCATTTGGTGTCTCTCCTAGATCGGGAAACAACAAGGTTGCCAACTTCTCCATTATTGAAGAAGCCTGGTTAGCCTTACATCAATGTGTCATTTGAATGACAACTAGACATGACTTTTGGATACTCACAAGAAGAGTCACTTGATGTTACAAGAGTTAAGATATTTGAAGTTCTAAGAATATGTCACTTAAAGTCCCAATAGTTATATTCGTTGACATTCCAAGAGCAATGCCAAGCTTGAAGAAAATTCAGCAACCAACACCCATTAAATACCCACCATGGTTTGCTATTTCCATTCATTCTATTAATTATTTTTCATTTTCTAATTTTGGTTTATTTTGCAGAAAAATATTCATGCGTGTGGAGTTATCTTACCTAACTATGAGGGCAAGTTCCATTTTCATTTGGAGGAAGATTGTCCTAACAAAAACAAGACCACTTTACAAGTATATACTCTTCCCAAAATCAGTCTATTCAAGAGTATGAAGCAAGCATCGTCCACCTACTCAAGAGCCATTATATAGAAGGGCACAAAGATTAAAGGAGATGATGTAACCTACATACTTGAAGGAGTTCAAAGGTCAAAATTGTCCACCCAACCTAATGATGATGCGAAGGAACACAAAGAAGGAGTGCAAAGAACATACACCTATTCAGATGAACAATATGGAAATGAAGTGCACAAGCAAGCAAAACTTAATTCCAAAGAATGGTGTTTGTGCAAATCAAGAATAAAGAAGTTCCCAACTAAAAGGAAGTTGAGATTGTTTTCTTTTGTAGCAAGCGTCAATTTGGGGACAAATCACATTAAAGAGGGAGGGAATTATGTGATCCCAATCAGCCCTAATGATGCGATCATGCCAAAAACCAAACTTCTTCAACACATGATCACTTCATGGACGTTGTACATTGCTAATTCTAAGGGAGTCTTACATTATTTTATTACTTATTTACTTATTTATGCATTACATGTCATGTGAATATGTTTATCTTATTCTTAATTAAACTTGAATATTATATGATGTCATTTATATGTATAATATATGATATTCATGCCTTACTTATTAATTCACATCTTTATATAACTCATGCTCAATTTCTATCTAATTACTTGTTTACATACTTTATCTAGGTACATTGAATGCTAAGAAGACTAAAGGCAGTTGAAGAGTTGGTTGGACAGTTCACGCCAGTCAGATTGATCGCCACTTTTGAACATGTTCCAAGCATATTTGGGAGCTCGAGATATGCTTAGATAACTGAAGACAGTGCATGCTAGAAATTAATATGAGATTTTTAACCATTCATCTCCTTCAAAGGATTTATGCATGAGAGGTATTAATAGAGACATGCATGGACGAGAAAAGAATATTAAAATGAATCAACACATTTTTTAGAAGGTGCAAGGTTTCATTCAGAGGCTTTTAAATTCATCCATTCATGCAAGAAGTCGAATGATCATGTTCACACAAGGGGGAAGAATTTCAACCAAGATACATTCATGAACATACACCCATAGAAGACAAATGAACAAGTTCACACAAGGAGGGATGGATTCGACAAAAGGATGCATTGCATTCAAAGATGTACATACATTCATCAAATTCATTCACCTAAGCCATGATTTGTATCTCCTTAAAGGATGAACATTCATCCATGAATGTTAACTCATTAAAGCTTGTACGTGTATCCCAGGAATCCTTAGGCCTATAAATAGTTTAGCTTTCATTTTGTAAATCAACCAACTTTATTTAATCAAAACTTGTTAGATTTTCTCTCTTTCTAGTTCTTTAAGAACTATATCGACTTATCAAGTGCTCTTGTACTTGTGGTGTAACCTATCTTCTATCCACCTCGATACCTGTGGTTCCTAGATCATTATATGTAGCAGGTCCAAGTCTTTTATTACCACCTCTTGTAAAGGCTTTTATTACCACCCCTTGTAAAGACATATATAGATCGGGTATATATTTATTAATATAGGTTATTCTTTAGTTCTTTACAATATACTATCATCACCATCATCTTCCATTTTCTTTCATAAACTTAACCATAACCATACCATCATTCCACCATACAAATACTTCTCTAAATCCTTTCAAACATATCATCATCTTCATTTATTCCACTGTCATTTTTATCTTACCAACTTTTTCATTCATACTTAACCATTTTCTCTTAAGTCTTCTTATTTCATGAACACTTGTTACCTTCCTAGGTCCTACAATCAAAATGCAAGTCTTACCTCACAAAGTGGAGTAGTGTGTGCTTGTATCACCTAACTTTCGTCTTGATATGATTAAACCATTGAAGTTCACCAAGGTTGTTTCAAAGGGAGTTTTGCCTTATTTCATCCTATACCTACTCATTTATGCACTATATTTTATCATATGTTTGTATTTATCTCATGGGATATGTTTATCATATGATATCATTCATTGCATAAATTTGCATGAGTTTTATTAGTTGCATGACTTTCATTGAATTTAATAAGCGTTTTGTTCATTTAATCATGCATTGTATTTAAAGTATCTAGTTCATTTAGGGAAGTAGTTCATTTATGCATATTTAGATATGATGCAAGCACGTTTTACCTACAAAAGGAGTACTCTTTAACATCTTTATATTGGATTTAATTTATATTAGTTATATTCTATATGCTTCTATAATACATTTCACGGTAATAATACTTGTTATGTAGTTAATGAATAACTTAGTATGCACACGGCATGCACATTGATATTTAAACATGTTAGGATAGTCTTATAATCATATTAAGCATGATTATCATATATACATCAAGGCAGCGTCATTATAAATCATTTCATTCATTCATATGCATTCATATTAGCTCTTAAGCTTCATACATTATCTTACACATATTTTGAGATGATATAATTAGCTCATGACCTTCAAACATAGCTCACATCACCATAATCATACATGACAGCAAGGTATTTAGCTCATAACAGCTCAATATCATGGACTTACCTTGTTTCCTTGCACATATAGGTACATTGGAGTGTGATGCATCATATGCAGCTTACAAACAGCTCACAAAGTACAAGGCAACTCATGGAACACTAAGGAAATCTCGATTCAGCTGGAGGAGCTTAAGGCTAACTAAACTCAGCTAGTTGGACTATTTGGAGCTGAGTTGCCAAAAGTGATATCAATGGTAGCTGAATGTAGCTGAACATGTTGTTATGGAGCTCACAATGATTTGGCTAGGAAGCTTGTTCACAAACAGCCCATGCTTGCTAGCTAGCTCCACACTCAAGCTAGCTTGGAAGGAGACACATGCACGCCCAAGTTGGAGCACATGACCAGTCATTATTTCATGCACAAGGTTGCACCACAAGGTTCCTTAGAACACCCATGTGCCTTCCATATGACCAGTCCCCACGTGCCTTGCGTGTGATATCATTTAGGCACCAAGATGAAGAGCCCTCTCCCTATTCGGCCAAGCATCATCTCCCATCCAATTTGGCTCCAACATGAAGGGACACAAGAGCTATTCGGCCAAGGGTTATTATCCTCCATTTAAATTGAACCATCATCTCTATTTTGTAATTAAATTATGTCTCTATAGGAAGGCACAAGGCTGGCCGAATCCCCTTGTAACCATTCGGCCACGCCTCTCCATTTCCTATAATTAGGAAAGCATATTTCATTTGTAAGTAGACCTTTTTGATTAATATAAGTGAGATTATTCTCTTTCTTAAGTCCTGGTGACTTTTATCGATTTATCAAGTATTTTATACTTGTGGCATCAACCCCCTTTTCACCTTGATACTTCTGGTTCCTAGTTCTTATAAATAGTGGGTTAAAGTACTTAATACCACCCCTTAAAGAATCAATATAAAGTTTAGTCTTTGCTCTCTATAGCATTGGTTCTTCTTTGAGTTTTCTTTAAGATACTATCCTCACAATCATCCCTTTGTTTCATTAATCATAACCCATAACCATATCAATCATATTCCGCTTCCATCTCACATTTATTAAACAACCCACCTATTCACCCTTACGTCTACCACCCTTAACCATCTCTTTTGATCCATTCACTTGTGCAGGTTGTTTTGATTCCTTTCTAGATCCACAATCAATTGAAGAGGAACAGTGCCTTACATCAATATTCCTCAACATGTTAATCAACGACCATTTGCAATGTAAATGAAGAGCATGTTTGTAGTGTACCCAAAGGAAAAGGTGAAGATGTTTTGATACATGCACCAGGTCCATAATACATGCTTCTTTGGACTAATGTTTCTACTTGAACCTATTAGAAGAATAAAGTCTCGAAGATTCAAAGCATATCTATTCGGTAAGTATAATGTGAATGAATCATTAAACGATTCTAATGTTGCTCCCTTTAATGTTTCATATTCGAGGTCAAATTTTTTTGAAGAAAGGGAGGATGATACATGCATCACAAGGCTCACATCAAAGGAAGAAGTAATAACTCTTCCAAATGTTCCACTCGTCCAAGCATTGGAAAAGAAGATCATAACAGAATCATACTTGCGATGACTTTTTAATGGGATAATAATCTTATTTGTCCAATATTCATTCTTGAGATACGACCATCTATCTCTTATCTTTCCAAAGGTTCTTTAATTGCATCAATCCGATATCGGGAACTCAAGATATGGCCATTTTACTGAAGATGGTGCATGCAGGAAATCCTATACGAGATTAATACGTAATTTTGTAAATATTACGAATTTTCAATATTTATATTGATTATTTGTAATATAATTTAATATAGGATGAAGAACTATCTTTTAGGATTAGATTTATTATTTTATTATGAATTAAGGTTGGATTAAAACAATATTTTTAGTTATTATTTTATTAGAAATTAGAGTTAAGACATGTTTAGTTTATTATTATTTTATTCTTTAGTTATTTAGGACCTTTAGAACTCAGCCCCTATTTAAAGGAGGCTTCATTCAACTTTGTAAGTAAGATTTCTTTGATTCATAATACAATGAGAGTTCGTTTTTGCAAGTGTTGATTGCCTTGTGCCTTCGAAGCTTATTCTCCTGGAGTTCTTTCAAGTTCTTGTGAGGGAGATTAATCTTCACACTCCAATTTGCCTTTTCATCGTGACTAGGAGGGTTGGTTAGAGCCATATTATCATGTTTGATTTTTCATTACGACTAGGAGGGATCGATAGGACATTTATCCATCTATTTTCCATAAATCCATCCACACCATCAATCATCTTTACTGTTCACCTTCATAAGGGAGATCATTTGATTTCTTGATTATCTTACTTTATTTTCAATTTCTTTATCTTTTTTTATCTTGTTCTAATCTTGTTTCTTACCTTATTTCCAGCACTTAAAATAAACTCTAAAAGACTCTAGTTGCTGCCACTACCTTCTCCTATTCATCCCCCTTTGTTCTTCATCGAGTACAGAGCTTTCTAGGTTTGATTCTTCAACAAGAGCAACGTTCATTAACCCGCCACCACTTCCCTATCAATAGGTTTCAGATTTGGGCTGATTATTGGAAATAATAAAGCAAACTTGCTTGTTCTTGTACACAAAACTGTCAAGATACCCAAACAGAGCTAGTTCGCAAAAGATTCATCGTTTCAGGTCACAAAAAATAAAAAAAAGTGCAAACGAAGGAATCTAGGCCTTATTTATCCATATCTCATATTCGTACTAAGATTAATATTCAGTCCAAATTTCACCCTAATCGGAGTTCATTAGAGCCATCAAATACATCATTCAATTTTCATCGGCGGATTCAGTCTAGAATATTGTCGAATTTCTTGAAAATTCTACAAGAAGAATTTTGTGGTGAAAATTTATATATTTAAAATTCATATATTCAAGATAATTTTAAAAAATCAGAATTTTTGGAGATCAATAACACCTTCGAACAAAGCGATCAAGAAAAATAGATTGTTTGAGGACTCACCGTTCAACAGAGACTACTGGATACTACTGAAGGTATTTAGTTCTAAAATTTCACAGGCAGTTTCTTAACGCATCGAAAGACATTCAATATTTTTTCCAAAATATTTGGACATTTTAACCCTCTAAAAAATGTTGCTCAAGTTGATCCAGCGTTTTCTAGGTTCTCTGGTTTGGTTCCTTTTTTCTTTGACTCTTAGTGCTTTAGGTTCTTTTGTTTTTTCCTTTTATTGTTCTTTTGCATTATCTAACACATTATCTTTCTTGTGTTAGTAGGACTAAAGAGTTTTCATACTTCTTCTTTCTTTGCATTCTCGTTCTCTTGGAGTCTAACCTTTGTTTGGCCTCTTAGAGCTTTTAAGTTTTTCTTATCACCTTTTCTAGTAATCAAACTCTGATACGAACTGTGGAAGACTACTTGGTAAAGTGAGTTTTAAAGAGTACAAGATCGGCTTACTTGCCTCTCGTTGTGTTACTTTCTTGGAGTGACTTGTGATTTTTCTTGCTTTGTTGAATATTCTTTATTTTTTTTATTTTACTTTAAAATTTTCTTTCGAGTGTTATGATTTCAGGATGGGCGACAATAACAACAAGACACTTACGGCTATCTTAGCCGTACTTGCACGACTTATGACTCAAGTTCAATGATTTGATGAACTTACCAATACCTTGAGAGAACGACAAGAACAACAACTGGATCTATCAAACCATAATCTAAGACCAAACAATGTTGAACTTTTTGGTACCCAGGCGAGAACAACCACGTTTCCAAGCACCCAAACTCTTTGCAAAACCAAAGTTCATGATCCCGTCTTTCAAATGAGACAACGATCCAGACAGGTACATCGATTGGGAAGGAAAAGTTGATCTAATGTTCGCATACCATGACTACCCCCAAGCTAAACAAGTTCCCCTTATCACCATGTAATTAGAAGGATATGCTCGAACTTGGTGGATGCAAACAAAGAAAAAGATCCAGAACTTCCAAATTCCAACGATCATTTCTTGGACCGACCTCAAACAAACCATGAGGAAGCGATTCCTACCGATACATTATACACGAGAAGTTAAACTACGACTACACCGACTTCGACAAGGTAGAAGTTCAGTTGAAGACTACTATAAGGAGATGCAATCTTTACTCAATAGGGCTAACATAACCGAAAAAGAAGAGGTCACCGTGTCAAGATTTGTCTTCGGCTTGAACTCAAACAACACTGATCTTGTTGACCACCATGGGTAAGAAAACCTTGAAGATACTCTAAAGAAATTATGACAATCGAAGCACAAATCCAAAGGAGATTTCGATTCAAAGAACATTACGAAGGTACTTCATCCTCTTACGAAGGTAATCCTTCAAATCCTTCCTCATCTTCTACTCTATCTTCTCTAAAAAAGCCAAGAGATGACAAACCTGACAAGGAGAAAGAACGACCAGCAAAGAATGACACACTTCCAGCCCCTGAAGATCAAATGATAATTTCTGAGGAGGTAGGGAAAGCCAAAAAAGAAAAAGATGAGAAAGAGGCAAAATCAAAAGAGGTGATTCACCCATGGGTGGTGAGTAAACCTAAATGTGAGAAGAAAATAGTGACTCAAAATCAATGTGTGAGCACAAAAGAATTGCCTAGTGTGTTTTCATTAACAATGAATCAATTGTTTCGATTTCTAACATTAACAAGGATTTTCCTAGTGTGTTTTCATCTTTGTTACAGGATTTTCGAGAAGTGTTAGGTGATTCACCTAACGAATTACCACCGAAAAGAAGAAAACAACACCAAACCAATCTAATTCAAGGTTCCATCATACCTCGTCAAACATACAATATCAAAGAAACCAAAGAGTTAGATTTGTTTCGAAAAGGCTACATTTAGGAAAGCCTTAGTCCGGACGCCATCTTAATGACAAAACATGATTTGAACAACTCCACGAGCTTTATTGATGCGGTCATGCCAAGGACCAAACTTCTTCAACACATGATCACTTCATGGACGTTCTGCCTTGTTAATTCTAAGGGAGTCTTACCTTATTTTATTATTTATTTACTCATTTATGCATTACATGTCACGTGAATATGTTTATCTTATTCTTAATTTTTGATTGAATATTATATGCTGTCATTTATATGTATAATATATGATATGATATTCATGCATGACTTATTAATTCACATTTTTATATAACTCATTCAATGCATATGCATTCATAGTTAGCTCATTTGCATTATTAACATAGGTGGAAGCATGCATTCATAATTATCATAGCTCAATTCCTATCTAATTATTTTTTTACATACTTTGTCTAGGTTCATTGGATACTAAGAAGACTAAAGGCAATTGAAGAGTTGGTTGGACAGTTCACGTCAGTCAGATTGATCTACATTTTTGAACATGTTACAAGCATCTTTGGGTGATTAATTCTCTTAATATTTAATTCCCTATCTCTTTGAATCATATCAATCCGATATTGGGAGCTCAAGAGATGCCCAGATTATTTAAGACAGTGCAGGCTGGAAATAAGTACGGGATTTACACCAAATAAAGAGTCATGTTCACACCTGATGCATTTCCACCTTCATGAATCCATTTATGGCGTGTAAAATCATACAAGGAGACTAAAGGACTTGTTCACATTCATGGGAGATAGATGCATTATTTTCAAACTCATTCACCAAATCTTAGTGCATGAAGGGAGCCTATGAGTTACGTTCACACTTGGTGCATGCATTCCAAAGGGGGCCGAACATACAATGAAACATTCCTCCAAATTCATGCAAGAAAATGAACCAACATGTTCACATCAAGAGAGGATGAATTCGGCTATGAAGATGTATTCACTTAAATGGATGAACATTCATTTATTTTATTAGTCAACGAACTTGCATAGGGACGTACATTGTATCTACTTAAGGATCCATGAATGTTCAATCATTAAATCTTGTATGTGCATCCTAGACATCTATTAGGCCTATAAATAGCTTTCTATTTCATTAGTAAAAGGCAATTCACTTTGTTTAATCAAATATTTCTGAGAGTTTCTCTCTTTAGTTCTTAAGTGAACTTTATCGACTTTTCAAGCTTATGCTTGTGGCGTCACCCCTATCTATTTCACCCTCATACTTCTAGTTCCTATCTCTTTATAGATAGTGGGTCAAAGTCCTTGTTTACCATCCCTTAAAAAGCAATATAAAGTCTGGGTCTTTGTTCTTTAACATTGATTCTTCTTTGAGTCTTCTTTGAGATACTACTTTTCATATTCATCTCCATCACCTCCATTCTACTTCCATTACCTTCATTATACTTCCATTACCATACTTCATCATTTCCTTTAAACATATCACCATCTTATATATATTTTCCGCTGCCATATTTATCTTTTCATTTCATTACTTCCATTTAACTATTTTTTTAGCTTTCTTGTTTGTGCAGGATCCTTGTTACTTTCCTAGATTGAAACAATCAAAGGTACAACCTTGATTTCACCATCCATCCTAGTGAGGCTAGGTTGAACTATATCATATGGTAATCAGAGCTAAGGTGGATTGCAACAAGAACAAGCAAAAGCAACATCCTACCATTTAATAAAAAGAAAATCAAAAAGAGAAGTGCCAAAAAAATCAGCAAGTTAATCCCAACATCAACAAGGGATTCCAAGTGAAGAATAACTAAAGAAAGGAAACAAAGAAATCAAAATGCAAAGAAGGGTCAAAGGTGACAAGCAAAATCATCATTCCAACTGATCCTAAAGAAGTCTTCAAGACCTTTGATTGTTTCTTCTAGGAAGGTGGTGAGTATTTTTGCATAGTAAGTGAACCTTTTTTATTTTTCTTCCTTTTATAAGACCGCCCTTCATTATTTAATCTTTCTACCTTTCTATTTGTTTTCCTCTACACTAACGAATTTTTTAGCCGACGTCCATAGCACTTGAAAGGTCTCGAGTTAGTTCTTTTAAGAACTTTACAAGAGAGGAACGAGTGGAAAAAGGCTAATCGAGTGTGTGAGATCAGAAAGGGAATTGAAAAAGCCAATTTATATTCCCGAGTGCAAACACGAGCGTTGAGTGAAGCATCATCATTTTTTTAGAGTGATCGTGAGGATTTGTGAGTGATTATTAGTAAGGTCCTTTCATCTTATTCAACTATTAATGTTTCACTAACAATTCTCCCATCTTTCAAATGGAATATGGACATCAAAGGAGGAATCCATTTCATACTCGTTTTCATATGAATGATAAAGTATGCCTTGTAGCCATCGATGGTGGTAGTTATGCAAATCTGCAAGAACATACATTGTTGAGAAGTTGGGGCTTATAACATTCAAACATCCCAGTCCATATGTTTTGCAAGGATTAAATGAAGATGATGAGTTAGAAGTCATAGAGTAAGTACTTGTGTCATTTTCAATTGGGAGATATAAAGATGAAGTCTTGTGTGTTTTTGTTTATATGAATTTAAGCCATCTACTCCTCGGACGTCCTTGGCGGTTTGATAAACGAGCGTTGTATGATGGGTTCTCCAACAAGTATTCATTCAAACACCAAGGGAGAAAGATCAAGTTGGTTCCAATGTGCCCAAATCAAGTCAATGAATGCCAAGTTATCATCAAATCACGTACAGAAGAATGGAAGAAAACTAAAGACATGAAGAAAGTTGAAAGAGAAGTTTAACGTGAGAAACAACTAACAGTGAAGGGAAATCAGAAAGAAAATAAGAATATTGAAAATATTGAGTGTGAAAAGACACATGAGTGTGAGAGTGGAATTCAAAAAGAACTGGAATGCAAAGAGAGCATACGAGAGGAGTATGAAGAAGGTAAGTTCAGCTACTCTCCCAGCTACTTCCAGCTACCTTTAGTCCACTTTTCAGCACTTTGGTCCAAAACTCTCCTCTAGCTAAGTTCAGCTACATGCTAGCTCCTCCAGCTAAGTTGAGCTTTCCTTAGTGTTCCACGAGCTGCCATATTCCATGTGAGCTATTTGTGAGCTGCATTTCATGTCCAAATAATCCACCAAGCTACCCCAACGTGTGCCATGATCCAATGTACCAACATGTGCAAGGAAATGAGGTAAGTCCATGGCATTAAGCTGTTATGAGCTAAATACATTGCTGCCATGTATGATTATGGTGATGTGAGCTATGTTTCAAGGTCATGAGCTAATTATATCATCTCAAAATATGTGTAAGATAATGCATGAAGCTTAAGAGCTAATATGAATGCATATGAACTAATGAAATGATTTATAATGATGCTGCCTTGATGTATATATGATAATAATGATTAATATGATTATAAGACTATCCTAACATGCTTATAACATTGTGTATCAATCATAAAGATATGGGTATATGTTGTATGCATGAATATCATATAACATGGTATTTATAAATGATAAATGGAAATATGTAATAATAATATCCTAAGAAATGATATGTAATCATAGCATATATTTGAATAATATGAAAAACATGATCAAATAAGCATAGGATGGAAATAATAATATGATAATTTATACTAACATATGAATGCATGCTTATGATAGAATAGAATGTATAAATGATATAGTATAAGATAGGGTAATGAAGAACTCCCTTAGAAACAGATTTGAAGAACATCCATGGTGTGTTCAAGTTATGGAGAAAGTTGGAGCTAGGTTAGATCGTATCATCCTCCCCTTCTTTTAGGCGATTTGTCCTCAAATCGAAGTAGTTTCTCATTGAACACCTTCTTGATGTAGGAAGGATTGAATCCTTATGTTTTCCTCCAATAGATGATTTACACGACATGTTCAACCTCTTGGCTTCAAATCTGGTAACTTCACATCCTTTGATTGGAGTACACAATGTTTGGGAATCATCACATGTCCTTTGAATGAGAGAGACATAGCCCTTCACGAACCAACTTGATCCCTTTTCTTTATTCTTTGAATCATCACAATGCTTGGAAAGGACCTCTATATCTTTATTTCCTCCTTTTAATTCACCATAATTGTTTGTGAAAAGGTTTGTCTCTTGGTTGGAGTCATCACGTCGCTTGGTGAAGATAAGTGTTCTTTGAATGACTTTTTGGGGTTGATTTAAATCATCGTGTCCTTTCACCATTGTACCTCTCCAAATGATTGCCTTGAGGGTTGGTATGATTTCTTCACCATAAGGATGAAACAAGTTGCTGCAAAATAAATCAAAGTTAGTAAATGAAAAATTATTAACAAGATGAATGGAAATAGCAAACCAGGGTGGATGTTTAATGGGCATTGGTTTCTTAATGATGAAAAACTCCATTGGTTGTTGAATTCCCTTCAATATGTGTAATATACTTGGAGTCTGAATGATCTCAACTCTTGGTACTCCAATTGGCTCATTCTTTTGAATTTCAAGAGGTACATCCTTTGAAATGTCAAAGGACATATCTTGTGCATCACCAAAAGTCGCGTCTATTGATTCTTCAAAAGACATGTTTCTTGAATCTTCAACTTGAAGTGACATGTCTATTGGATTGTCCTGAACGTCAAAAGAAAGAATAGGAGTAGGATTAGATAAAATATGTTCTTCACCCTCATTTTCCTTTTCCTCTTTGCTCCCATATTCAATCCTTTCATTTTGTTCATTTTTAACTCTCTCCACTCTTTTCTCATGCAAAAATTCTCTTTCAACTTTCTTCATGGCTTTAGCTTTCTCCCATTCTTCTATGCGTGACTTAAGGGTCACTTGGCTTTCATGGACTTGGCTTGGAAGCATTGGTGCTAATATGATTTTCCTCCCTTGGTGTTGGAATGAATACTTATTGGAAAATCCATCATGAGTAGCCTTCTTGTCAAATTGCCAAGGACGTCCTAGTATAAGATGGCTTGCATCATGGGCACCACATCACAAAGGACTTCATCATTGTATCTTCCAATTGAGAAAGGTACAACAACTTGTTTAGTTACATTGGCTTCACCCACATCGTTGAGCCATTGATGTTTGTAAGGATGAGGATGCTTGGAAGCCTTTAGACCCAACTTTTCAACCATGTGAGTACTTGCTACATTTGTACAACTTCCTCCATCAATGATCACCACGCAAATTTTATCTCCCACGTGACATTTGGTATGGAAGATGTTCTCTCTTTGTTCATTCTCTTGACTTTGAATGTTCAAAGTCTTTTTAACTACAAAGATGTTGGATGGAAGAGACATGTTAGCAAATAAGGAAAATCGAAATGTGTGTAGGACCTTACCAGAATATACTCTCACAAAGCCTCACGAGTCACCCCAAGAAAACTTGAATGTCACTCAATCCGCTCGTGTTTGCACTCTAGGACTTTAATGGCTTTTACTTGTCCTCTTCTGATCTCACACACTCTCCAGCCTTTTTCCTCTCGATTCTCTTGTCTTAAGTTCTAGAGAACTTTACTCAAGACTATATCAAGTAAATTTTACTTGTTTGGCATCGACTGTAAAAGGGTTAGTAGGAATGGAAAGCAAAATATAATGAAAGGGTAGCTTAGGAATAGAAAGAAAAGAATAAAATGGGTTACTTACACAAGTCACTTCACAACCTTCTATCACCACAATCAATTTAAACGGCTTACTTGACTTGCTTGGTGATGAGAATTGTTAATGAGTGCTTCAACTTCTTTCTTTTCTTTTCTTTGCTTTTCTTCTTTTTGAGTGCTGGATTTTTCTTTTAGAGTGCTTAATTCCTTTTCTGATTTTTTTTCTTGATTTCTTTGACTTTGCACTTCACCTGCACTTCTTTTTGTATTTTTGTTGTTGTTTTGTTGCACATTGCTTTCTTCCACCAAAGCTCTGATACCACTTGATGTAAGGCTCTTCTGATGCCTTAACAAATTGATTGTGGATCTAGGAAGGAAGCAAAACAACCTGCAAAGTGAATGGCTCAAAACAGAATGGTTAAGGGTGGTAAACGTATGGTGATTAGGTGGGCTGTTTAATTGAGAGATAGAAGCGAAAGATGGTTGATATGGCTATGGTTATGGTTATGAAACAAAGGGATGGTTCTGAGGATAATATATTAAAGAAGACTCAAAGAAGAACCAATGCTTTATAGGCAAAGTCCAGACTTTATATTGCTTATTTAAGGGGTGGCATGAAGTACTTTGACCCACTAGTTATAAAGAACTAGGAACCAGAAGTATCAAGATGAAAAGAAATGGGTTGATGCCACAAGTATAAATTATACTTGATAAGTCGATAAAAGTCACCAGGACTTAAGGAAGAGAATAATCTCACTTTAATTAAAACAAAGGTCTTATTACAAATGAAATAGGAAAGCCTATTTATAGTTTTTGAAGGGACTTGGCCGAATAGGTACATGTTGGTTCGGCCAGCCTTGTACCTTCCTAAAATGACATGATTTTTAATGAAAAAATAAGACTTTAATGAAAATACATGCTCTTGGCCGAATGGTTATGTGTTGGTTCGGCCTTAAGGACGATTTGAATGCATTTGGAAGTTATTTGGGCGCCAAAATGAAGAGGAAAAAGTCTTTGGCTGAATAGGAAGCATCCCTTGGTGTTTTGGCGCCAATTTGATGTCATATGAAGTGCACATGCTTGAATGATGCACATGGTAGCCTACATAAATGCACATGGGTCTTCTTACTATGCTTTGATGAGGTTGCAACCATAGGATGATGTCTTGAAGTCCATGGAATGAAGATAGGTAACAACTAGGCGTGAATTAGCTTCCAACGTGTATCTAGATGACATGGCATCCATTGGGAAGCCTAGAGATGAACTAGCTTCAAGGTAAGCTAGATGAGTGTCTTGGTAGCTAACTAGGTGAGTTATAGCGTGATAAACTCAAGCTAGTTAGTTTTGGTCTTCTCAGCTCCTCAGCTACTCTCCCAGCTACTTCCAGCTACCTTTAGTCCACTTTTCAGCACTTTGGTCCAAAACTCTCCTCTAGCTAAGTTCAGCTACATGCTAGCTCCTCCAGCTAAGTTGAGCTTTCCTTAGTGTTCCAAGAGCTGCCATATTCCATGTGAGCTATTTGTGAGCATCATTTGATGTCCAAATAATCCACCAAGATACCCCAACGTGTTCCACGATCCAATGTACCAACATGTGCAAGGAAACAAGGTAAGTCCATGGCATTGAGCTGTTATGAGCTAAATACCTTGTTTTCATGTATGATTATGGTGATGTGAGCTATGTTTTAAGGTCATAAGCTAATTATATCATCTCAAAATATGTGTAAGATAATGCATGAAGCTTAAGAGCTAATATGAATGCATATGAACTAATGAAATGATTTATAATGATGATGCCTTGATGTATATATGATAATCATGCTTAATATGATTATAAGACTATCCTAACATGCTTATAACATTGTGTATCAATCATAAAGATATGGGTATATGTTGTATGCCTGAATATCATATAACATAGTATTCATAAATGATAAATGGAAACATGTAATAATAATATCCTAAGAAATGATATGTAATCATAGCGCATATATTTGAATAATATGAAAAACATGATCAAATAAGCATAGGATGGAAATAATAATATGATAATTTATACTAACATGTGAATGCATGCTTATGATAGAATAGAATGTATAAATGATATAGTATAAGATAGGGTAATGAAGAACTCCCTTAGAAACAGATTTGAAGAATACCCATGGTGTGTTCAAGTTATGGAGAAAGTTGGAGCTAGTTTGGATTGTATCATCTTTCATTTGATTTGCAGGTTATTCCAAAGGTCATACCATTACAATTGATGAATCACATTTTTCCATTGAAGTTCCAAAAGTTGTAACATTTGGTATTCCAAAGCATGTGCTCTTTGACATTCGAAGTACGTTCATTTTACATTCAAAGTTCAAACAACCTTATGAAAGGGAAGTTTCAACGAACCAAATTCCATTCATGAACTTTAATAAATCTTGTACATTCATTCACATTGTTAATGATGTATCATGTTCTAACTTATTTCTATTTTGCAGCACATTGAATCATTTACATGGAAGTGTTCTTGCTTGTGATCATCAATTCAAGGAAAAGAAATGAGCATTATCCAACTATTCAAGATTCATAATGTGGAAAGGTACAAAGTTGGCATGCCTTACCTACTTGAAGGATTCAAAGAAATTCATGCATAACCTAATAGGCATAATGATCTTCATTCATCATTTCTGATGTGATCCAATTCAGCATCATATTTACCATGGCTATTCCAACCTCTCCAGGGAAGAAACTTTCTATCTTTATACCTATAGATACTTATTTCATATGTTATAAGATAGTTATTTTCATATATTTATATCATACCTATAGTTATTATGATAATAAGTTATCCATTTATATATGAGATAAAGTTATTATCATAAACTATAGTCACAATATTATAATGTACACATTAAATAAGCTTATATACTTAGTTTATTTCTTTATGTTATGCATGTAGGCACATTCGGCCAACACTTAGGAGCTGCAGTAGAGCTAAATGGAGCATGTAACAGCAAGGAAACTTACATGGGATCGATTAGGAGAGCACAAGGAACAATTGGTGAAAAGTTATCCGGAGGCCGTGAGCTCATAGCTAGATTGAGCTGAATATTTGAGCTACAAGATGACCTTATTTCAGCTGGGGAGTTGCACCATCATCATCACCACTTAGGACACTTCAAATATGTCTTAAGTCAAAATTTGTGAAATCGTACCTTTTCGCGAATAGTTGCCACCTCAAGAGGTACCTTTTCACAAGGAGCTGCCCAAACGTCCATCATGTTACAAGTCATCTATGGCCAGGTCACCTTTAGCTCATTCACACCATAAGTAGCTCAAACATGAAGGGACACCTTTCTCAAACATTGTGACCTTTCATGAATGATGCTGCCCATGAAGATGCCTTTTCATCTAGGAGCACGTTGGTGAAGAAATTGCTAGCATTGGAAGCTTAAATCACCAAGAGACATGAGATAGAGTTCCAAGCCTATCAGTCACACCACATGCCTTGCACATGGAAGCTTTGGCGCCAAACATGATAAGGCACATGACTATTCGGCCAAGGAGAGGAAATTGGCGCCAAGATGAACAAGCATACTCCATTCGGCCAAGGGAGATGTCTCTCCACCCTTTGACCGAATCATTAAGGCCTTTCATGAAGAGTTAGCCGAACCATCATAAGCCCAAAGGACTTATTCATTCATCTCAAGCATTATGTATTTTCCTAGAGACATGTATCTAGCCGAAACAACTTGTAACCATTCGGCCAAGCCCTCTCATTTCCTATAAATAGATTGGCTTGCCTTCATTTGTACCCATCTCATCTCTTATATAAAATATACTCTTGTGAGTTAATTCTCTTCAAAGTTCTTTGTGAACTTTATCGATTAAACAAGTATAGTTCCTATACTTGTGGCGTCATTCCTTCCATCTTGATTCCTAAATTCCTAGATTGATATCTAGTGGGTTGAAGACACAATCACCACCCCTCAAGCAAGTTTGTGAAGATTGGGATTGTGCTTCATAGCATAGTTTCCTCTTTGGCGAGTTTGAGATACAACATCACCACCATCTTCATTTCATCATCAACATCCTTCATCAAGACCATCATCAATCCCATAATTTCCTAAATTCCTAGATTGAGATCTAGTGGGTTGAAGACACAATCACCACCCCTCAAGCAAGTTTGTGAAGACTGGGATTGTGCTTCATAGCATAGTTTCCTCTTTGGCGAGTTTGAGATACAACATCACCACCATCTTCATTTCATCATCAACATCCTTCATCAAGACCATCATCAATCCCATAATTCCTCAGCCATCTCTATTCTTATTCTTTCATTCCATTACTTATATTATTATTCATTTCTTAAATCCATCATTAATCATATTTCTTTCTTATTATTTTGTAGCCCAAGCTTATTAATTCAAGGACTTCAGTACTTGTCAATCCTAGATCGGGACACAATAAGGCTATCTACTCTTTTCACCAAAGCGTGTAGATTCGCCTTACATCACTTTCTTACACCAATGGATCAATCAATGACAAAAGCCTTCGATTTGTGGACAAATCACTCTGAAGAAGGGGGGATGATGCGATCATGCCAAGGACCAAACTTCTTCAACACATGATCACTTCATGGACATTCTGCCTTGTTAATTCTAAGGGAGTCTTACCTTATTTTATTATTTATTTACTCATTTATTCATTACATGTCACGTGAATACGCATCATGCCAAGGACCAAACTTCTTCAACACATGATCACTTCATGGACGTTATGCCTTGTTAATTATAAGGGAGTCTTACCTTATTTTATTATTTATTTACTCATTTATTAATTACATGTCACGTGAATATGTTTATCTTATTCTTAATTTTTTGCTTGAATATTGTATGCTGTCATTTATATGTATAATACATGATATTCATGCATGACTTATTAATTTACACTTTTATATAACTCATTCAATGAATATACATTCATAGTTAGCTCATTTGCATTATTAACATAGGTGGAAGCATGCATTCATAATTATCATAGCTCAATTCCTATCTAATTATTTGTTTACATACTTTGTCTAGGTTCATTGGATGCTAAGAAGACTAAAGGGAATTGAAGAGTTGGTTGGACAGTTCACGTCAGTCAGATTGATCTACATTTTTGAACATGTTCCAAGCATCTTTGTGATGTGAGCACACCAACGCCGTCTTCAAAGGATTTGGAAGTAATGCCACAATGACCAATCACTCGATCAAGAGCCAAACTTTTCAGGGAAGCTCTTACAACCAAATGCATTAAAACCTTTGAATCATTTAGAAATGCATCATCAAATAATAGATTATATACTATGTTTTGTGTTAACATATAATATAATCTATGAACCACATATTTACATGATTATATATTTAAATACTTAGCTTATACTATGCTTTCTTTTGTAGGTACATGTTCGACCACATCATTGGAGCTGACTTAAAACTAGCATGGGAATCAATGAGCTAGGAAAACTTACATAAGATGACTCGGAAGATCATGAAGAAAAAATGGTGAAAAGTTATCAGCTGACCTCACTTGAGCTAGGAAAACTTACATAAGATGACTCGGGAATCAATGAGCTAGGAAAACTCACTTGAGCTGGATTTGTGAGCTAGATAAAGGCCTCATTTCAGCTGGAGAGTTGTGCCATCATCTTCACCACATAGAACACTACAAATATAGTCTAGGTTAAATTTTGTGAATTCGTACCTTTTCGCGAAGAGTTTCTAATCCGAGAAGTGCCCTTTCACAAAAAGTTATCCTAAGACTCATCTTCATGTATTTCATCTATGGCCAGCTCATCTTCAGCTCATACAAATGGGAAGGAGCTCAAATGATGAAAGGTTGCCTTCCAAAAATATGACATTTCATAATTAGTTGCTGCCCCATTGATGCCATGTCACTAAGACGCAAGATGGAAGTCAAATCACACCTAGTTGCTGCTCAACTTTATGCCAAGGAGAAGCCACACCATAAGTACCCAATGACCCCCATGTGAGTGTCTTATGACCAGCCCACACATGTGCTATGCATGTGGATGAAATGGGTGCCAAAATGAAGAGGTTTCTCTCTATTCGGCCAAAGCATCACCTTGCTTTAAGTTGGCACCAAGATGAAGAGAAAAGGGAACCATTCGGCCAAAGACATCTCCCCTCATCCAAGCATCATCTATTTTAGTTTTAAGACATGTATTTCCATTAAAAAGACATGCATCTAGCCGAATGGACACCTATTTATTTGGTCAAACCTATGCAAGCCTATAAATAGGCTTTAGCATTTCATTTGTATAGAACCCTTTGATAATTTTAAATTCTTGTGAGATTATTCTCTCTTCAAGTTCTTTTTAGAACTATATCGATTAAGCAAACTTTCATAGTTTATGGCGTCAAACCCCTTTCATTGATACTTATGGTTCCTAGTTTATATAACTAGTGGGTCAAAGTCCTTTCATACCATCCCTTATAAGACTTATAAGAAACGGGTCTTTGCTCCTCTATAGCATTGGTTCCTTCTTAGTTTTATAAGATACTATCTATTCATCATCATCTATCCATCACCATCCTCCATCACCATTCACGCCTATATCATCATCAATCCATTACCATATCTTCACCATTAAATCGTCCGTCATTCATCAACAAGGCATTTCATCACCACTATTTGAAGGCCGAAGTCAACATCACTTGAAGGAGATTTATTCAAACATTTCCGCAGCCCACTTTGATATCATTTCTATCCATTTCAATTCTTATCATTTCCTTTCTTCTTCCATTTATTATTTATGTTTCCATCTTAATCATTTCTTTCTTTAATTTTTGCAGATTACTTATCAATTCAAAGTGTAACATTTTGGTGTCTCTCCTAGATCGGGAAACAACAAGGTTTCCAACTTCTCCATTATTGAAGAAGCCTGGTTAGCCTTACATCAAGCGGTAATCAGAGCTTTGGTGGATTGACAATCAAGTGCTGCAACAAAAGCAACAAAAAAACAAAAAGAAAAGAAAAAGACTCGTACATCAAATTTGGAGTGCAAAAGAAAGAAAATAAAAGAAGAAAATTCAAAGCAAAAGAAAAAGTGAAGCAAAGTACACTCAAAGAGAAGTATATTAGAATCTGCTCAACATCAAACTTGAAGGAGGTATCCTTGTTGTTTCTTGTGATGGAAGATAGTAAGTGTTGCAACTTGAGTTGTAAGTTATCTTCACTTTCTTACTATTTCATTTCCTTTTCTTTCATCTTTTCTTATTTCATTATCATATTCTTCTCTTACCCTTCTTCTTTCCTACCCTATATCATAACCATTTATACCCTAACCATTTATTTCTAAGCCGACACACAAACTAAGAAACTTGCTCAATCTTGAGTTAGTTCTTAAAAGGACCCACAAGAGAGAGTCGAGCGGAAAAAGGCAAACAAGAGGGCGAGATCAGAAGGGGGATCAGAAAAAGCCAAGAATATATCCCCGAGTGCAAACACGAGTGTGAGTGGAGTGCAATCTGAAATTTTCTTTGGAGTGATCAAGTGAGGTTTTGTGAGTGTGCTGGTAAGGTTTTTTATTTACTTTTTACTAACCATGTCACAAGAATTGTTTGATTTCCATTTTGTTTCAAGACAAGCTTTTGTCATTAAAAAGGCTTTAAGCACTCAAATCATAGAAGATGATCAAAGAGAAAACATCTTCCATACTCGTTGTCATGTAAACAACAAAGTTTGTTTTACGATCATCGATGGAGGAAGTTGTACTAACGTTGCAAGCACTCTTATGGTGGAAAAACTTGGCCTGAAGACTTCCAAGCATCCAAATCCATATAAACTTCAATGGCTAAATGACGGTGGAGAAGTTCGGATCACAAAGCAAGTTGTCATTCCATTTTCAATTGGAAAATATCAAGATGAAGTCATATGTGACGTTGTACCAATGGATGCTAGACATATACTTTTGGGAAGACCATAGCAATTCGATCGACGAGCAATCCATGAAGGGTTTACCAACAGATATACTATCATTCATAACGATAAGAAATTCACTTTGACGCCACTATCTCCTAGTCAAGTGAATGAAGATCAGATTCATTTGAAGAAAAGCATAGAGTCATTCAAAAACCATGAAAAAGAGACGACTAAAGCATTGAACATATATGCTGGAAGAAAGGAGATTCGGGAACATTTGTTGTCACATAAGGCTTTAATTGTACTAATGTACAAGGAAAGTCTACTTTTAACTAATCTCCAAGAAGGCTTGCATTCTTCTGTTGTTTCTCTTTTACAGGAATTCGAAACCATGTTTCCAGAAGATATACCAAGAGGACTTCCACCTCTTCGAGGAATTGAACATCAAATCAATTTCATTCCTGGGGCTACCATTCCAAATAAACCAGCCTATAGAAGCAATCCGAAAGAAAAAAAGGAACTTCAAAAATAGGTTGGTTCGTGTGTTGTTCCTGTTTTGCTTGTACCAAAGAAGGATGGTTCATGGAGAATGTGTGTAGATTGTCGAGCAATTAATCAGATTACCATCAAATACCGACATCTAATTCCAAGGCTTGATGATATGCTGGACGAATTAAGTGGTGCCACCATCTTCTCCAAAATTGACCTTAAAAGTGGATATAATCAGATTAGGATGAGAGAAGGAGATTAATGGAAAATCGCTTTCAAGACAAAGCAAGGATTATACGAATGGTTGGTTATGCCCTTTGGACTAACCAATGCACCTAGTACTTTCATGAGGTTAATAACCATGTACTCCCGACCTTTATTGGTAAGTTTTGTGTGGTATATTTCGATGATATTTTGATTTATAGCCATACTTTGGATGATCATGTGCAACATTTAAGGTCAGTACTTGAAACTCTCCAAAAAGATTTTTATGCCAACCTTCAAAAATGTTTTTTTTTTGCACTAACAAGCTTACATTCTTAGGATTTATTGTAAGTTCACAGGGACTTGAAGTAGATCCGTAAAAGATTAAAGTAATTCAGAAATAACTAATACCTACATCAATAAGCCAAGTCAGAAGTTTCCATGGACTTGTAAGCTTTTACCAGAGATTTGTACCTAACTTTAGTTCTATTTCCTCTTTGAATGGGGCAAAGAACAGGAAGAAGCATTCACAGCCATCAAGGAATACTTGACTAAAACACTGCTTCTGGTACTTCCTAATTTTGATAAAACTTTTAAAATAGAATGTGATTCTTCTGGTATTGGTATAGGTGCCGTTTTGACTCAATAGGGATGACCAGTTGCATACTTTAGTGAAAATTTAAGTGGTGCTTCACTAAACTACCCCATTTATGACAAAGAGATGTATTCTCTTATAAGGGCATTAGAAACGTGGCAACACTATCTATGGCCCAAGGAGTTTGTCATCCATACTGATCACGAGGCATTGAAGCATTTTAAAGGCCAACATAAACTCAACAAACGACATGCCAAGTGGGTAGAATTTCTTGAATCCTTTACATACGTCATTCATTACAAGAAAAGAAAAGAGAATGTTGTTGCAGATGCCCTTTCACGAAGGTATGTACTTCTTAACACCTTGAATTCCAAATTACTTGGTTTTTCTTTCCTTAAAGATTACTATGCTAATGACCATGATTTTGGAGAAAAATACAAGTCTTTTGAAAAAGGTGCAGTTGAGAAGTTCTATAGACATGAAGGGTACCTATTCAAGGAAGAAAGGTTATGCATTCCACAAGGTTCCTTCTGATAAGTATTGGTACGAGAAACCCATGAAGGAGGATGATGTAAGGTGAATCTACACGCTTTAGTGAAAAGAGTAGATAGCCTTATTATGTCCCGATCTAGGATTGACAAGTACTGATGTCCTTGAATTAATAAGCTTGGGCTGCAAAATAATAAGAAAGAAATATGATCAATGATGGGTTTAAGAAATGAATAATAATATAAGTAATGGAATGAAAGAATAAGAATAGAGATGGCAGCTGAATTATGGGATTGATGATGGTCTTGATGAAGGATGTTGATAATGAAATGAAGATGGTGGTGATGTTGTATCTCAAACTCGCCAAAGAGGAAACTATGCTATGAACCACAATCCCGATCTTCACAAACTTGCTTGAGGGGTGGTGATTGTGTCTTCAACCCACTAGATATCAATCTAGGAATTTAGGAATCAAGATGGAAGGAATGACGCCACAAGTATAGGAACTATACTTGTTTAATCGATAAAGTTCACAAAGAACTTTGAAGATAATTAACTCACAAGAGTATATTTTATATAAGAGATGAGATCCTTACAAATGAAATGACAAAGCCTATTTATAGTTTTCAAAGGATTTAGGCCGAATAGGTATATGATGGTTCGGCTATGCATGAAACCCCTTTGAAAATACATGACTTTTAAATGAAAATACATGATTTTAATGAAGATACATGCTCTTGGCCGAATAGTAAGGTGTTGGTTCGGCCTAAGGATGTTTTGAATGCTTTTGGAAGTCATTTGGGCACCAAAATGGAGAGGAATAAGTTTTTGGCCGAATAGGAAGCATCCCTTGTTGTTTTGGCGCCTATTTGATGTCACATGGAGTGAAAATGCTTGAATGATGCACATGGCAGCCTACTTGAACGCACATGGGTCTTCTTGCGAGGTTTTGGTGAGGTTGCAACCATAGGATAATGATGTAAGGCTCTTCTGATGCCTTAACAAATTGATTGTGGATCTAGGAAGGAAGCAAAACAACCTGCAAAGTGAATGGCTCAAAACAGAATGGTTAAGGGTGGTAAATGTATGGGTGAATAGGAGGGCTGTTTAAATGAGAGATGGAAGCGGAAGATGGTTGATATGGCTGTGGTTATGGTTTATGAAACAAAGGAATGGTTGTGAGGATAATATCTTAAAGAAGACTCAAAGAAGAACCAATGCTATATAGAGCAAAGACCCAGACTTTATATTGCTTCTTTAAGGGGTGATATGAAGAACTTTGACCCACTAGTTATAAAGAACTAGGAACCAGAAGTATCAAGATGAAAGGAAAGGGGTTGACGCCACAAGTATAAAATATACTTGATAAGTCGATAAAAGTCACCAGGACTTAAGGAAGAGAATAATCTCACTTTGATTAATAAAAATGGTCTCGTTACAAATGAAATATGACGGCCTATTTATAGTTTTCAAAGGGTTTAGGCCGAATAAACACTTGATGATTCGGCCAAGGTTAAAACCCCTTTGAAAATACATGATTTTTAATGAAAATACATGATTTAAATGAAAATACATGCTCTTGGACGAATGGTTAGGTGTTGGTTCGGCCCTAAGGATGATTTGAATGTATTTGGAAGTTATTTGGGCGCCAAAATGAAGAGGAAAGAGTCTTTGGCCGAATAGGAAACATCCCTTGGTGTTTTGGCGCCAATTTGATGTCACATGGTGTGCACATACTTGAATGATGCACATGGAAGCCTACTTGAACGCATATGGGTCTTCTTGCAAGGCTTTGGTGAGGTGACAACCATAAGATGATGTCTTGAAGTCCATGGGCAGCATAGAGATGAACTAGCTTCAAGGTAAACTAGGTGAGTGTCTTGGTAGCTAACTAGGTGAGTTAAAGCTTGATGAACTCAAGCTAGTTAGCTTTAGTCTTCTCAGCTCCTCAGCTACTCTCCCAGCTATTTCCAGCTACCTTTAGTCCACTTTTCAGCACTTTAGTCCAAAGTTCTCCCCTAGTTAAGTTCAGCTACATGCTAGCTCCTCCAGCTAAGTTGAAGCTTCCATTATGTTCCATGAGCTGCCTTGATGTTTGTGAGGTAATTGTGAGCTGCATATGGATCCCAAATAATCCAACAAGCTGCCCCAATGTGTGTCATGCTTATATGTACCTACATGTGCAAGGAAACAAGGTAATTTCATGGTATTGAGCTGATATGAGCTAAATACCTTGCTGCCGTGCATGAATATGATCTTGTGAGCTATGTATGCATATCAGGAGCTAAGTACATAATGATATAACATATGTAAGCTAATATATAAGACTTAGGAGCTGAAATGAATGCAAATGAGCTAACAAAATGAATGATTAAGCATGCTGCCATTTCATGAATGAATTGAATCATGCTTAAATGAATGCAATACTAATATAGCATACTTAACATGCTTGACATACTTAAATAACATTGTGTATAAATCATAAAGATGTGAATATGTTATATGCATGAATATCATATAACATGGTATTCATGATAAATGATAAATGGAAACATGTAATAATAATATCCTAAGAAATGATATGTAATCATAGCATATATTTTGAATGATATGAAAGACATGATCAAATAAGCATAGGATGGAAATAATAATATAATAATTTATACTAACATGTGAATGCATGGTTATGATAGCATATAATGTATAAATAATATAATATGAGATAGGGTAAGAAAGAACTCCCTTAGAAGCAGCAATGAAGAACATCCATGGTGTGATCAAGTCATGGAGAAAGTTGGAGCTAGTTTGGATCATATCATCCTACCATTCTTTTAAGCGATTTGTCCTCAAATTGAAGTAGTTTCTCATTGAAGATCTTCTTGATGTTGGAAGGATTGAATCCTCATGCTTTCCTCCAATAGATGATTCACATGAAATGTCCAACCTATTGGCTTCAAATCTAGTAACTTCACGTCCTTTAATGGGAAGACACAATGTTTGGAAACCATAACATGTCCTTTGATTAAAAAATTGTGTCTTGTACTCCAAAGGTTGTATCCTTTTAAAACATTGTATCTTTTCACTCTTACTCCTTGAATCATCATGATGGTTGGTGAAGAAATCTGACTTTTGATCTCCTTGAAGAAAGTGGATAAAATCAACAACTTTAAGCTTTGTGCTCTTCCAGATGATGGCCTTTAAAAAGGTGGACAATGCTTGCTTTCACATCATCGTAGTGGTTGAATTTGATGCAGATATCAAACTCAAAATGACAAATGATCTTGCCATCATAAATTGATTGGATATACCACTTATACTAATCAAATTGCTACAAAATGAATCAAAGTTATAAAATGAAAAACTAATAACAAAATGAATAGAATTAACAAACCAAGGTGGATGTTTAATGGGCGTTGGTTCCATAATGATGGAAATCTCCATTGGTTGCTGAATTCCCTTCAATATGTGCAATGTACTTGGATTATCAATGATCCCATTCATTGGCACTTCAAGTGATATATCCTTTAGAACTTCAAGGGACATAATTATTGGTTCTTCAAAAGACATGTCTTGTGGATCACCAAAGGTCATGACTTTTGGTTCTTCAAAAGACATGTTTCTTGAATCTTTAACTTGAACTGACATGTCTCTTGGATTATCCTGCAAAACAAAAGAAAGAATTGGAGGGAAAGAGTTGTTAGGTGAGTCTTGCTCTCCATTCTCTTTTTCTTCTTTACACTCATCAAATCCAATTTTTTTCATATCAATCTGATTTTCCACTTGTTCAACTTATTGCTCTTGCAATACTTCTTTTTCAACTTTCTTCATGGCTTTAGTTTTCTCCCATTCTTCTATGCGTGACTTAAGGATCACTTGGCATTCATGTACTTGACTTGGAAGCATAGGCGCCAATATGATTTTCCTTCCTTGATGTTGTAAGTAATACTTATTGGAAAATCCATCATGAGTAGCCTTTTTATCAAATTGCCAAGGACGTCCTAGTATAAGATGGCTTGCACTCATGGGCACCACGTCAGAAAGAACTTCATCATTGTATCTTCCAATTGAGAAAGGTACAACAACTTGTTTGGTTACCTTGGCTTCACCCACATCGTTGAGCCACTGAAGTTTGTAAGGATGAGGATGTTTGGAAGTGTTGAGACCCAACTTTTCCACCATGTGAGTACTTGCTACGTTTGTGCAACTTCCTCCATCAATGATAACCACACAAACTTTATCTCCCACGTGACATTTTGTATGGAAGATGTTCTCTCTGTTCATCTTCTTGACTTTGGATGTTCAAAGTCCTTTTGACTACAAAGATGTTGGATAGAAGAGACATGTTAGGAAATAAGGAAAAACGAAATGTGTATAGGACCTTACTAGAATATACTCTCACAAAGCCTCACGAGTCACTCCAAGAAACTTGATGTCACTCAATCCGCTCGTGTTTGTACTCTAGAACTTTAATGGCTTTTACTTGTCCTCTTCTGATCTCACACACTCTAGCCTTTTTCCTCTCGATTCTCTTGTCCCAAGTTCTAGAGAACTTTATTCAAAACTGTATCAAGTAAATTTTTACTTGTTTGGCGTCGCCTGTAATTGGGTTAGTTGGAATGGAAAAACAAATATAATGAAAGGGTGGCTTAGAAATAGAAAGAAGAGAAACAAAGGGGTTACTTACACAAGTCACTTCACAACCTTCTATCACCACAATTAATTTTAAAGGCTTACTTGAAAAGCCTTGGTGATGAGAATTGTTGATGAGTTCTTCAACTTCCTTTTTTTTCTTTGCTTTTGAGTGATGAATTTCTTTATTTCTTTTGGAGTTCAATTTCTTTTCTGATTTCTTTTTCTTTGACTTTACACTTCTTCTTTTTGTATTTTTGTTTTTGTTGTTGTTGCACGTTTACTTCTTCCACTAAAGCTCTGATTACCGCTTGATGTAAGGTAATTCTACCTTCTCGTTTGATTATGGATCTAGGAAGGAAGCAAAACAACCTGCACAAGTGAATGGCTCAAAACATAATGGTTAAGGGTGGTAAACGTATGGGTGAATAGGTGGGCTGTTTAAATGAGAGATGGAAGCGGAAGATGGTTGATTTGGCTATGGTTATGGTTTATGAAACAAAGGAATGGTTGTGAGGATAGTATCTTAAAGAAGATTCAAAGAAGAACCAATGCTATATAGAGCAAATACCCGACTTTATATTGCTTGTTTAAGGGGTGGTATGAAGTACTTTGACCCATTAGTTATAAAGAACTAGGAATCAGAAGTATCAAGATGAAAGGAAAGGGGTTGACGCCACAAGTATAAATATACTTGATAAGTCGATAAAAGTCACTTGGACTTAAAGAAGAGAATAATCTCACTTTGATTAATAAAAATGGTCTCGTTACAAATGAAATATGATGGCCTATTTATAGTTTTCAAAGGGTTTAGGCGAATAAACACTTGATGGTTCGGCCAAGGTTAAAACCCCTTTGAAAATACATGATTTTTAATGAAAATATATGATTTAAATGAAGATACATGCTCTTTGACGAATGGTTATGTGTTGGTTCGGCCCTAAGGATAATTTGAATGTATTTGGAAGTTATTTGGGTGCCAAAATGAAGAGGAAAGAGTCTTTGGCCGAATAGGAAGCATCCCTTGGTGTTTTGGCGCCAATTTGATGTCACATGGTGTGCACATGCTTGAATGATGCACATGGCAGCCTACTTGAACGCATATGGGTCTTCTTGCAAGGCTTTGGTGAGGTGACAACCATAGGATGATGTCTTGAAGTCCATGGGCAGCATAGCGATGAACTAGCTTCAGGGTAAACTAGGTGAGTGTCTTGGTAGCTAACTAGGTGAGTTAAAGCTTGATGAACTCAAGCTAGTTAGCTTTGGTCTTCTTAGCTCCTCAGCTACTCTCCCAGCTATTTCCATCTACCTTTAGTCCACTTTTCAGCACTTTAGTCCAAAGTACTCCCCCATTTAAGTTCAGCTACATGCTAGCTCCTCCACCTAAGTTGAAGCTTCCATTGTGTTCCATGAGCTACCTTGATGTTTATGAGCTAATTGTGAGCTGCATATGGATCCCAAATAATCCAACAAGCTGCCCCAATGTGTTCCATGCTTATATGTACCTACATGTGCAAGGAAACAAGGTAATTTCATGGTATTGAGCTGATATGAGCTAAATACCTTGCTACCGTGCATGAATATGATCTTGTGAGCTATGTATGCATATCATGAGCTAAGTACATAATGATATAACATATGTAAGTTAATATATAAGACTTAGGAGCTGAAATGAATGCAAATGAGCTAAAAAATGAATGATTAAGTGATGTAAGGCGAATCTATACACTTTGGTGAGAAGAGTAGATAGCCTTATTGTGTCCAGATCTAGGATTGACAAGTACTGATGTCCTTGAATTTATAAGTTTGGGCTGCAAAATAAGATAAGAAAATATGTTTAATAATGGACTTAATAAAGGGTAATAATATAAGTAATGAAAATAAATAATAAGAATGAAATGAAATAAATAAAAGATAGAGATGGCTGCGGAATTGATGGAAGCGATGGATGATGTTGATGATGAAATGGCAATGGTGGTGATGTTGTATCTCAAACACGCCAAATATGAAATAGTACTAAGGAGCACAATCTCGGTCTTCACAAACTTGCTTGAGGGGTGGTGATAGTGTCTTCAACCCACTAGATAACAATCTAGGAATTTAAGAATCAAAATGGAAGGAATGACGCCACAAGTATAGGAACTACACTTGTTTAATCGATAAAGTTCACAAAGAACTTTGAAGAGAAATAACTCACAAGAGTAATTTTATATATGAGATGAGATGGGTACAAATGAAGGCAAGCCACTCTATTTATAGGAAATGAGAGGGCTTGGCTGAATGGTTACAAGTTATTTCGGCTAGATACATGTCTCTAGGAAAATACATAATGCTTGAGATGAATGAATAAGTCCTTTAGGCTTGTGATGGTTCGGCTAACTCTTCATGAAAGGCCTTAATGATTTGGTCAAAGGGTGGAGAGACATCTCCATTGGCTGAATGATGCATGCTTGTTCATCTTGGCGCCAATTTCCTCTCATTGGCCGAATAGTCATGTGCCTTATCATGTTTGGCGCCAAAGGCTCTCATGTGCATGCCATGTGATGTGGCTGAATATGCATGGCATTCTTCATCATGATAATTTAAGCTTCCATTGGTTGCAATTTCTTCACCAACGTGCTTCTAGATGAAAAGGCATCTTTATGGCAGCATCATTCATGAAAGGTCACAATGTTTGAGAAAGGAGTCCCTTCATGTTTGAGCTATTTAAGGTGTGAATGAGCTGGTGGTGAGCTGGCCTTAGATGACTTGTAACATGATGAACGTTTGGGTAGCTCCTTGTGGAAAGGTACCTCTCGAGGTGGCAACTATTCGCAAAAAGGTACGATTTCACAAATTTTAACTTAGGACATATTTGAAGTGTCCTAAGTGGTGATGATGATGGTGCAACTCCCCAGCTGAAATGAGTTAATCTTGTTGCTCAAATCTTCAGCTCAATCCAGCTATGAGCTCACGGCCTCAAAACAACTTTTCATCAATGATTCCTTATAATCTCCTAAGCATCCCTATGTGAGTTTCCTTGATGTTTCATGCTCCATTTAGCTCTAATGCAGCTCCCAAGTGTTGGCCGAATGCGCCTACAAGTGTAACATAAAAATAAACTAAGTATATAAACTTGTATATTATAAAAATTGTGACTATAGTATTTGATAATAACTTGTATCTCATATAGAATTGGATAACTTATTATCATAATAACTATAGGTATAATATATATGAAAATAACCATCTTATAACATATGAAATAAGTATCTATAGGTATAAGGATAGAAAGTTTCTTCCCTGGAGATGTTGGAATAACCATGGTAAATATGATGCTGAATTGGATCACATCATCCTCCCTTTATTTTAATCGATTTGTCCTCAAATCGAATGATCGTCTTTTCTTAGTGTCCTTCCATTCAATCTTTACAAAAGGTTCATATTCGTTGAAAGACTGCTTTGGAAGTTCTTAACCTGAAAAGAAAGAAAACTTTCATTAGTATGAATGTGATCAAACAAATTTAATGTTCAGAAATACTTCCTGAAAATATAGGTTCAAAGTTCATGTCTATTGAAGACATTTGGCTTTGAACGTTAGTGCCCTTTTGTATTCCAAAAATCGTGCTCCTTTCCATATATAGATGCATTGATTCATGAAAGGTGGTGACTCTTGGAATGGTGATGTCCTCATAAGTCACGCCCTTTGGATGAAAAATCATTTCCCTTTGGGTTTCAATAGGCATTCTTGATGGATCACGTTCTTTGGATGAAGAGTTATCATTCTTTGCTCTTCAATAGTCGCACCTCTTGGCTCTTGAAAGGTCACGTCCTTTAATTTCCCAAATTGATGGATTGTGTCACTTGGATCATCCTGCAAATTAAAGGAAATTCTTGCATTGTCAAAGTTAGAAAAATCTTCATTGACTTTGCGCCTCGTCAGTAAGCATCTTTGTAACAAGCACTTAGATGTATAAGCACTTGTTTTTGGAATGTTTTCTTCCTGGATTAACTTCGATTTTCCTTTCCTCATGTCCTCAACACTTTGTTTCATCTTGATTTGATCAATTTGAACTTGTCTAGGCGTCAAAGGTGTTAGGATGATCTTTTTCCCTCCATGGTTGAATGAATACTAATTGGTAAAACAATCATGAATGGTCCTCCTATCATATTGCCATGGTCTTCCAAGGAGTAAGTGGCTAGCATGCATAGGAACAACATCTCACATAACCTCGTCCTTGTACTTACCAATAGAGAAAGGAACCATCACCTGTTTATTGACATTAAGTTCACCTCGTTCATTGAGCCATTGAAGTTTGTAGGGATTTGGATGTTTCAATGTTTGCAATCCCAATTTTTCCACCATGATGGTACTTGCCACATTCGTACAACTTCCACCGTCTATGATCATGAAACACACCTTTTCATTCATATGGCAGCGAGTATGAAAGATGTTTTCCCGTCGTACATCGTCTTCTACTACTTGAGCACTTAGACTTCTCTTGACCACTAGGGCTTCACCTTCCACCGAGCACCAATTTCTGCTTCTTCCTCGACTTCAGTTGGTGTTGCTTCTTCTTCTTCATGGTCAGATTCAATCTCACCATTTCCAAGTAGTAATATGGTGTTTCTATTGGGACATTGTGTGGATATATGCCCCCTCCCAAGACATTTAAAGCAACGGATGTCTCTTGTTCATTCAGGGATCTCTTTTCCTCGATTCTCTGTACCAAGTTGAGATGCATTTGATGATTCGGCCTTTTCTTTGGTAGGAATAGGAGTAGACTTCCTCAAATTGTTGTTTGGACTCCATCTTGAAGATGTAGGCACTGAAGTACGAGAGATAGGTCTTCTCCGAAGTTGCCTTTCTATTTTCATAGCCATTTGCATCATTTCATCAATTTCGATGTAATGATACAATTCTAGCGTGTTGGCAATCTCAGGATTGAGTCCAGCAAGAAATCTAGCCATGGTTGCTTCATGATCCTCCTCAATATTGACTCGGATCATTGCCACTTCCATTTCTTTATAATAATCCTCCACACTCCGTTGGCTTTTCTTTAAATTCTGCAACTTCTGAAACATGTCTCGATGATAATGAGTAGGAATGAAACGTTTACGCATGATACCTTTCATTTCGAGCCATGTTGAAATTGGTCTCTCTCCATTCCTTCTTCGAGTAATAGTAAGTTGATCCCACCATATCAAAGCATAATCAACAAACTCCATGGATGCCAATCTTACTTTCTTGAGTTCGGAATAGTTATGGCAACTAAACACATGTTCCACCTTGCTTTCCCATTCAAGATAGGCTTCTGGATCAGTCTTTCCTTGGATTTGAGGAATTTTGATTTTGATGTTGCTTATATTATCATCAACATTAGCACGCCTAGGTCCTTGTATCAATGCTGGTTCTTCATCATCATAAGGATTTGGAACATCATCTTCTGGAAGAGGTTGTTGCCTCCGAGGAGTATCATTGTTTCTGGTTTGTGGTTGATCTTGTCGTTGGTCTAGTTTCTCATGGAGAGCATCAAATTCTATTCGAAACATTCTCATCATTTCTCCAATCAGTGCTTGCAATTGCAAATTGGTTTGACCTGCATTTCCTTTAGGACTTTGAGACATGGTTAGTAAATAAAACAAAAATAAACCTTACCAGCACACTCACAAAGTCTCACAATTTAACTCCAAAGAAAAGATAAGATCACTCCACTCAACAATCGTGTTTACTCTCGGGAATATATATATTTGGCTTTTAACAATTCCCCTTCTGATCTCACTCTCTCAATAGCCTTTTTCCACTTAATTTCTCTTGCTAAGTCCTTTGAAGAACTTACTCAAGATTAGAACAAGTTAATTCCTTCCTTATGTGCGTCGGCTGCAAACATGGTTAGGGTAGAAAGAATAGAAATGGAAAGGTAGAAGAAAGGATTCAAAGGTATTTAAAAGAAATAAATCATTGAAGACAAGGAAAATGAAAGGATAGAAAAGTAAGAGGTGACTTACAATTCAAGAAACAACACTTACTGCAACCTTTCACAAGAAACAATAAGGTTATCTTCTCTTAGTGTAGATGGCCTCTTTGATGAAATTTGCTATGGTAGAACACTTTTCCTTGGCTTGCTTTTCTCTTTTTGAAATCTTTTTCTTTTTCTTCTTTTCTTCTTTTCTTCTTTTTGTCTTTTCTTTCTTTTTGCACTCCAATTTTGTTGAAGGAGTCTTTTTCTCTTTTGAACTTCTTTTTGCTTTTCACGCCAATGACACTTTTGTTGTCAATCCAACTATGCTTTGATTACCGCTTGATGTAAGGCGAATCTACACACTTTGGTGAGAAGAGTAGATAGCCTTATTATGTCCCGATCTAGGATTGACAAGTACTGATGTCCTTGAATTTATAAGTTTGGGCTGCAAAATAAGATAAGAAAATATGTTTAATAATGGACTTAATAAAGGGTAATAATATAAGTAATGAAAATAAATAATAAGAATGCAATGAAATAAATAAAAGATAGAGATGGTTGCGGAATTGATGGAAGCGATGGATGATGTTGATGATGTAATGTCAATGGTGGTGATGTTGTATCTCAAACACGCCAAAGATAAAATAGTGCTAAGGAGCACAATCCCGGTCTTCACAAACTTGCTTGAGGGGTGGTGATAGTGTCTTCAACCCACTAGATAACAATCTAGGAATTTAGGAATCAAAATGGAAGGAATGACGCCACAAGTATAGGAACTACACTTGTTTAATCGATAAAATTCACAAAGAACTTTGAAGAGAAATAACTCACAAGAGTAATTTTATATATGAGATGAGATGGGTACAAATGAAGGCAAGCCACACTATTTATAGGAAATGAGAGGGCTTGGCCGAATGGTTACAAGTTATTTTGGCTAGATACATGTCTCTAGGAAAATACATAATGCTTGAGATGAATGAATAAGTCCTTTAGGCTTGTGATGGTTCGGCTAACTCTTCATGAAAGGCCTTAATGATTCGGTCAAAGGGTGGAGAGACATCTCCCTTGGCCAAATGGTGCATGCTTGTTCATCTTGGTGCCAATTTCCTCTCCTTGGCCGAATAGTCATGTGCCTTATCATGTTTGGCGCCAAAGGCTCTCATGTGCATGCCATGTGATGTGGCCGAATATGCATGGCATTCTTCCTCATGATGATTTAAGCTTCCAATGGTTGCAATTTCTTCACCAACGTGCTTCTAGATGAAAAGACATCTTTATGGGCAGCATCATTCTTGAAAGGTCACAATGTTTGAGAAAGGTGTCCCTTAATGTTTGAGCTTTTAAGGTGTGAATGAGCTGGTGGTGAGCTGGCCTTAGATGACTTGTAACATGATGAACGTTTGGGCAGCTCCTTGTGGAAAGGTACCTCTCGAGGTGGCAACTATTCGTGAAAAGGTACGATTTCACAAATTTTGACTTAGGACATATTTGAAGTGTCCTAAGTGGTGATGATGATGGTGCAACTCCCCAACTGAAATGAGTTTATCTTGTAGCTCAAATCTTCAGCTCAATCCAGCTATGAGCTCACGGCCTCAAAACAACTTTTCATCAATGATTCCTTATAATCTCCTAAGCATCCCTATGTGAGTTTCCTTGCTATTTCATGCTCCATTTAGCTCTAATGCAGCTCCCAAGTGTTGGCCGAATGTGCCTACATGCGTAACATAAAAATAAACTAAGTATATAAACTTGTATATTATAAAAATTGTGACTATAGTATTTGATAATACTTGTATCTCATATATAAATGGATAACTTATTATCATGATAACTATAGGTATAATATATATATATGAAAATAACTATCTTATAACATATGAAATAAGTATCTATAGGTATAAAGATAGAAAGTTTCATCCCTGGAGAGGTTGGAATAACCATGGTAAATATGATGCTGAATTGGATCACATCATTAAGCATGTTGCCATTTCATGAATGAATTGAATCATGCTTAAATGAATGCAAGACTAATATAGCATACTTAACATGCTTGACATACTTAAATAACATTGTGTATCAATCATAAAAATGTGAATATGTTGTATGCATGAATATCATATAACATGGTATTCATGATAAATGATAAATGGAAACATGTAATAATAATATCCTAAGAAATGATATGTAATCATAGCATATATTTGAATGATATGAAAGACATGATCAAATAAGCATAGGATGGAAATAATAATATAATAATTTATACTAACATGTGAATGCATGGTTATGATAGCATAGAATGTATAAATAATATAATATGAGATAGGGTAAGAAATAACTCCCTTAGAAGCAACAATGAAGAACATCCATGGTGTGGTCAAGTCATGGAGAAAGTTGGAGCTAGTTTGGATCATATCAGATAATGTCTTGAAGTCCATGGAATTAAGATGGCAGTAACTAGGCATGACTTGGCTTCCAACATGCATCTAGGTGTCACGGTCGTGAATGGGTAGTAACTTGTCATGAAAGGTCACATTTGTGGAAGGTAACCTTTCATCATTTGAGCTACTTCCCATGTGTATGAGCTGAAGATGAGCTGGTCATAGGTGAATTACATGAAGATGAGTCATTGGCCATCTCCTTTTGAAAAGGCACCTCTTGGAATGGCAACTCTTCGCGAAAAGGTACGAATCCACAAAAATTGACTTAGACCATATTTGAAGTACTCTGTGTGGTGGTGATGATGGTGTAACTCTCCAGCTGAAATGAGGTCTCTAGCTTGCTCAAAGGTCCTTCATGATCTCCTATAGTCATTCTATGTAAGTTTTCACCATTTGTTCTTCATGATCTCCTGAGTCATTCTATGTAAGTTTTCCTAGCTCCTTATCCTTAGTTAAGCTGAAATGTAGCTCCCAAGTGTTGGCCGAATATTCCTACATGCATAACATAAAGAAATAAACTAAGTATGTAAACTATATAATGCATATAATATAATGATGTGCATATTATAAAGATGTGAACTATAGGTTATAATAATAACTCATGCATCATATGATAATGAATGAATATTAATATTATAACTATAGATTGTATACATGAATATTAATCAATGATACAAACCATAGGATATAATGAATGAATGCACATACTATGATAATTCAAGTATAGTCTAATGTGAAAATGTATGCTCATAATAATATATATAGTGCATAAATAAGTAAATATAGGATAAAGTATGGAAGAACTCCCTTAGAACCAGCTTTGAATAACATCCATGGTGTGATCAAGTTATGGAGAAAATTGGAGCTTGATAGGATCACATCATCCTCCCCTTCTTTTAGGCGATTTGTCTTCAAATCGAAAGATGAATTCTCCTTAGTATATACCCATTCAATCGTTGCTGGTTTGCCTCCATATGTCATCTTTGTGAAAGGATTCTTATCAAAAGTCATATCCCTTGAATGAGTTCGTTGAATGTCCATGACTTCTTTTTGCACTCCAAAAGACATATTAGTTGGTTTCCCAAAGATCACGTCCTTTGAATGAAGAGTCATATCTTCTAGAACTTGAGAAGATAATTCTCTTAAGCTTCCAAAGATCACACCTTTTGGTTCCTCCATTTGACAAATTGCATCATTTAGAATATCTCCTTGATCTGACACATCATATTCATTAAAAAGAATATGTATATCTTCAACTCCACTCTTTGAATCATCATGATTATTTGTGGAGAGTCTTAACCTTTGAAACTTCTTGAAATACTTGAGTTCAATGCACCAATCAATCTTATAACCACAAAGGATCTTGCCATTATTGGTTGGTAGGATAATACCATGTACATAACTCAAATTCCTGTAAAGTAAATCAAAGTTAAAATATAAGAAATTATTGACAAGATGAATGGAAACATCAAACCAAGGTGGATGTTTAATAGGAGTTGATTGCTGAATTCTTTTCGCGATTGGCAATGCACTTGGAATGTCAACGAACACAACTCTTGGCACTTCAAATGACGTTTCTTTTGGAACTTCAAATAGCTTCATCTTTGAAACATCAAGAGACATGTTTTGTGGATCAAAAGTAACAACTATGTGTTCTTCAAAAGTCACATCTTTTAGTCCTCCAAAAGACATGATTCTTGAATCATCTCCTTGAAAAGATATGTCTCTTGAATTGTCCTGCAAAACAAAAGGAAGAATAGGAGAAAAAGTAATGTTAGATAAAATTTGTTCTTTACTCTCCTCTTTGGATCCAATTTCTCTCCTCTCATTTTCAACTCCAACGTCTTCTTCAAGTTGCTTGTCTTTAATTTGCTCTTTCATTGCTTCAATGTTTTTCCTCAAGGTGTTTTGATCTTCATTCACTCGGCTAGGATATAATGGAGTCCATATGACTTTTCGTTCATTGTGGATGAATGAACACTGATTTGTGAATCCATCATGGATAACCCGCTTGTCAAATTGCCATGGCCTCCCTAAGAGAAAATGACTCGTATTCATGGGCTCCACGTCACATAGAATCTCGTCTTTGTAACTTCCAAGTGAGAATGGCACAAGTACTTGTTCAGTAACCTTCAATTCTTCATTGCCATGCAACCATTGCAATTCATATGGGCTGGAATGTTTAATCATTGTAAGCCCCAATTTGTTCACCATGTATGTGCTTGCAATGTTTGTACAACTTCCTCCATCAATAGCTACAAGACACACTTTACCATTTACATGGCAACGAGTGTGAAATGTGTTTGTTCTTTGTTGTTCGTTCTCCATTGTTTGGAAAGATGAAAGATCATAAGACATTGTTAGTAGAAAGAAAAAAATTAAAACCTTACCAGCACGCTCTCAAAGCCTCACAATCTTCACTCCAAAGAAAATTAAGAGATCACTCTACTCAACACTCATGTTTACTCTCGGGAATATAATTTGGCTTTTAACAATTCCCCTTCTGATCTCACTCTCTCAATTATCCTTTTTCCACTCAATTTCTCTTGTTAAGTCCTTTGAGGAACTTACTCAAGATTATAACAAGTTAATTCCTTCCTTGTGTGTGTCGGCTGCAAATAGGTTAGGGTAGAAAGAGTAGAAAAAAATGGAAAGGTAGAATAAAGGATTCAAAGGTATTAAAAGAAGGAAATGGTTAAAGACAAGGAAAATGAAAGTATAAAAAAGGAAGAGGTGACTTACAATTCAAGAAACAAAACTTACTACAACCTTTCTCAAGAAACAATAAGGTTATCTTCTCTTAGTGTAGATGGCCTCTTTGATGTTCTTGTAATGGTAGAGCACTTTCCTTGGCTTGCTTTATCTTTTTGAACTTCTCTTTTTCTTTTCTTTTTTTCTTTTCTGATTTCTCTCTTCTTTTTGCACTCCAATTTGTTGAAGGAGTCTTTTTCTCTTTTGAATTTCTTTTTTTGCTTTGCACGCCAATGACACTTTTGTTGTCAATCCGACTATGCTCTGATTACCGCTTGATGTAAGGCAATCTACACGCTTTGGTGAAAAGAGTAGATAGCCTTATTGTGTCCCGATCTAGAATGACAAGTATTGATGTCCTTGAATTAATAAGATTGGGTTGCAAAATAATAAGAAAGAAATATGATTAATGATGGGTTTAAGAAATGTATAATAATATAAGTAATGGAATGAAAGAATAAGAATAGAGATGGCTGCGGAATTATGGGATTGATGATGGTCTTGATGAAGGATGTTGATGATGTTGATGATGAAATGAAGATGGTGGTGATGTTGTATCTCAAACTCACCAAAGAGGAAACTATGCTATGAAGCACAATCCCGGTCTTCACAAACTTGCTTGAGGGGTGGTGATTGTGTCTTCAACCCACTAGATATCAATCTAGGAATTTAGGAATCAAGATGGAAGGAATGATGCCACAAGTATAGGAACTATACTTGTTTAATCGATAAAGTTCACAAAGAACTTTGAAGAGAATTAACTCACAAGAGTATATTTTATATAAGAGATGAGATCCTTACAAATGAAATGACAAACCTATTTATAGTTTTCAAAGGGTTTAGGCCGAATAGGTATATGATGGTTAGGCTATGCATGAAACCCCTTTGAAAATACATTACTTTTAAATGAAAATACATTATTTTAATGAAGATACATGCTCTTGGCCGAATAGTAAGGTGTTGGTTCGGCCTAAAGATGGCAGCAACTAGGTGTGACTTGGCTTCAAACATGCATCTAGGTGTCATGGTCTTCAATGGGTAGCAACTTGTCATGAAAGGTCACATTTGTGGAAGGTAACCTTTCATCATTTGAGCTACTTCCCATGTGTATGAGCTGAAGATGAGCTGGTCATAGGTGAATTACATGAAGATGAGTCTTTGGCCATCTCCTTGTGAAAAGGCACCTCTTGGAATGGCAACTCTTCGCGAAAAGGTACGAATCCACAAAAATTGACTTAGACCATATTTGAAGTACTCTGTGTGGTGGTGATGATGATGTAACTCTCCAGTTGAAATGAGGTTTCTAGCTAGCTCAAAGGTCCAGCTCAAGTGAGCTATGAGCTCGGGGGTCAGCTGATAACTTTTCACCATTTGTTCTTCATGATCTCCTGAGTCATTCTATGTAAGTTTTCCTAGCTCCTTATCCTTAGTTAAGCTTAAATGTAGCTCCCAAGTGTTGGCCGAATATTCCTACATGCATAACATAAAGAAATAAACTAAGTATATAAACTATATATAATGCATATAATATAATGATGTGCATAATATAAAAATGTGAACTATAGGTTATAATAATAACTCATGCATCATATGATAATCAATGAATATTAATATTATAACTATAGATTATATACATGAATATCAATCAATGATACAAACCATAGGATATAATGAATGAATGCACATACTATGATAATTCAAGTATAGTCTAATGTGCAAATATATGCTCATAATAATATATATAGTGCATAAATAGTAAATATAAGATAAAGTATGGAAGAACTCCCTTAGAACCAACTTTGAATAACATCCATGGTGTGATCAAGTTATGGAGAAAATTGGAGCTAGATAGGATCACATCATCCTCCCCTTCTTTTAGGCGATTTGTCTTCAAATCGAAAGATGAATTCTCCTTAGTATATACCCATTCAATCGTTGCTGGTTTGCCTCCATATGTCATCTTTGTGAAAGGATTCTTATCAAAAGTCATATCCCTTGAATGAGTTCGTTGAATGTCCATGACTTCTTTTTGCACTCCAAAAGACATATTAGTTGGTTTCCCAAAGATCACGTCCTTTGAATGAAAAGTCATATCTTCTAGCACTTGAGAAGATAATTCTCTTAAGCTTCCAAAGATCACACCTTTTGGTTCCTCCATTTGACAAATTGCATCATTTAGAATATCTCCTTGATCTGACACATCATATTCATTAAAAAGAATATGTATATCTTCAACTCCACTCTTTGAATCATCATGATTGTTTGTGGAGAGTCTTAACCTTTGAAACTTCTTGAAATACTTGAGTTCAATGCACCAATCAAGCTTATAACCACAAAGGATCTTGCCATTATTGGTTGGTAGGATAATACCATGTACATAACTCAAATTCCTGCAAAGTAAATCAAAGTTAAAATATAAGAAATTATTGACAAGATGAATGGAAACATCAAACCAAGGTGGATGTTTAATAGGAGTTGATTGCTAAATTCTTTTCGCGATTGGCAATGCACTTGGAATGTCAACGAACACAACTCTTGGCACTTCAAATGACGTTTCTTTTGGAACTTCAAATAGCTTCATCTTTGAAACATCAAGTGACATGTTTTGTGGATCAAAAGTAACAACTATATGTTCTTCAAAAGTCACATCTTTTAGTCCTCCAAAAGACATGATTCTTGAATCATCTCCTTGAAAAGATATGTCTCTTGAATTGTCCTACAAAACAAAAGGAAGAATAGGAGAAAAAGTAATGTTAGATAAAATTTGTTCTTTACTCTCCTCTTTGGATCCAATTTCTCTTCTCTCATTTTCAACTCCAACGTCTTCTTCAAGTTGCTTGTCTTTAATTTGCTCTTTCATTGCTTCAATGTTTTTCCTCAAGGTGTTTTGATCTTCATTCACTCGGCTAGGATATAATGGAGTCCATATGACTTTTCGTTCATTGTGGATTAATGAACACTGATTTGTGAATCCATCATGGACAACCCGCTTGTCAAATTGCCATGGCCTCCCTAAGAGAAAATGACTCGTATTCATGGGCTCCACGTCACATAGAATCTCGTCTTTGTAACTTCCAAGTGAGAATGGCACAAGTACTTGTTCAGTAACCTTCAATTCTTCATTGCCATGCAACCATTGCAATTCATATGGGCTGGAATGTTTAATCATTGTAAGCCCCAATTTGTTCACCATGTATGTGCTTGCAATATTTGTACAACTTCCTCCATCAATAGCTACAAGACACACTTTACCATTTACATGGCAACGAGTGTGAAATGTGTTTGTTCTTTGTTGTTCGTTCTCCATTGTTTGGAAAGATGAAAGATCATAAGACATTGTTAGTAGAAAGAAAAAAATTAAAACCTTACCAGCACGCTCTCAAAGCCTCACAATCTTCACTCCAAAGAAAATTAAGAGATCACTCTACTCAACACTCATGTTTACTCTCGGGAATATAATTTGGCTTTTAACAATTCCCCTTCTGATCTCACTCTCTCAATTATCCTTTTTCCACTCAATTTCTCTTGTTAAGTCCTTTGAGGAACTTACTCAAGATTATAACAAGTTAATTCCTTCCTTGTGTGTGTCGGCTGCAAATAGGTTAGGGTAGAAAGAGTAGAAAAAAATGGAAAGGTAGAATAAAGGATTCAAAGGTATTAAAAGAAGGAAATGGTTAAAGACAAGGAAAATGAAAGTATAAAAAAGGAAGAGGTGACTTACAATTCAAGAAACAACACTTACTGCAACCTTTCTCAAGAAACAATAAGGTTATCTTCTCTTAGTGTAGATGGCCTCTTTGATGTTCTTGAAATGGTAGAGCACTTTTCGCGAAAAGGTACGAATCCACAAAAATTGACTTAGACCATATTTGAAGTACTCTGTGTGGTGGTGATGATGGTGTAACTCTCCATCTGAAATGAGGTCTCTAGCTAGCTCAAAGGTCCAGCTCATAGTCAAGTGAGCTATGAGCTCGGGAGTCAGCTGATAACTTTTCACCATTTGTTCTTCATGATCTTCTGAGTCATTCTATGTAAGTTTTCCTAGCTCCTTATCCTTAGTTTAACTCAAATGTAGCTCCCAAGTGTTGGCCGAATATTCCTACATGCATAACATAAAGAAATAAACTAAGTATATAAACTATATAATGCATATAATATAATGATGTGCATATTATAAAGATGTGAACTATAGGTTATAATAATAACTCATGCATCATATGATAATGAATGAATATTAATATTATAACTATAGATTATATACATGAATATCAATCAATGATACAAACCATAGGATATAATGAATGAATGCACATACTATGATAATTCAAGTATAGTGTAATGTGCAAATGTATGCTCATAATAATATATATAGTGCATAAATAAGTAAATATAAGGTAAAGTATGGAAGAACTCCCTTAGAACCAGCTTTGAATAACATCCATGGTGTGATCAAGTCATGGAGAAAATTGGAGCTAGATAGGATCACATCATCCTCTTCTTCTTTTGGGCGATTTGTCCTCAAATCGAAAGGTGAATTCTCCTTAGTATATGCCCATTCAATCGTTGCTGGTTTGCCTCCATATGTCATCTTTGTGAAAGGATTCTTATCAAACGTCATATCCCTTGAATGAGTTCATTGAATGTCCATGACTTCTTTTTGCACACCAAAAGACATATTATTTGGTTTCCCAAAGATCACGTCCTTTGAATGAAAAGTCATATCTTCTAGCACTTGAGAAGATAATTCTCTTAAGCTTCCAAAGATCACGCCTTTTGATTCCTCCATTTGACAAATTGCATCATTTAGAATATCTCCTTGATCTGACACATCATATTCATTAAAAAGAATATGTATATCTTCAACTCCACTCTTTGAATCATCATGATTATTTGTGGAGAGTCTTAACCTTTGAAACTTCTTGAAATACTTGAGTTCAATGCACCAATCAAGCTTATAACCACAAAGGATCTTGCCATTATTGGTTGGTAGGATAATACCATGTACATAACTCAAATTCCTGCAAAGTAAATCAAAGTTAAAATATAAGAAATTATTGACAAGATGAATGGAAACATCAAACCAAGGTGGATGTTTAATAGGAGTTGGTTGCTGAATTCTTTTCGCGATTGGCAATGCACTTGGAATGTCAACGAACACAACTCTTGGCACTTCAAATGTCGTTTCTTTTGGAACTTTAAATGGCTTCATCTTTGAAACATCAAGAGACATGTTTTGTGGATCAAAAGTAAAAACTATATGTTCTTCAAAAGTCACATCTTTTAGTCCTCCAAAAGACATGATTCTTGAATCATCTCCTTGAAAAGATATGTCTCTTGAATTGTCTTGCAAAACAAAAGGAAGAATAGAGAAAAAGTAATGTTATATAAAATTTGTTCTTTACTCTCCTCTTTGGATCCAATTTCACTCCTCTTATTTTCAACTCCAACGTCTTCTTCAAGTTGCTTGTCTTTAATTTGCTCTTTCATTGCTTCAATGTTTTTCCTCAAGGTGTTTTGATCTTCATTCACTTGGCTAGGAGATAATGGAGTCCATATGACTTTTCGTTCATTGTGGATGAATGAATACTGATTTGTGAATCCATTATGGACAACTGCTTGTCAAATTACCATGGCCTCCCTAAGAGTAAATGACTCATATTCATAGGCACCACGTCACATAGAATCTCGTCTTTGTAACTTCCAAGTGAGAATGGCACAAGTACTTGTTCAGTAACCTTCAATTCTTCATTGCCATGCAACCATTGCAATTCATATGGGATGGAATGTTTAATCGTTGTAAGCCCCAATTTGTTCACCATGTATGTGCTTGCAATGTTTGTACAACTTCCTCCATCAATAGCTACAAGACACACTTTACCATTTACATGGCAACGAGTGTGAAATGTGTTTGTTCTTTGCTGTTCGTTCTCCATTGTTTGGAAAGATGAAAGATCATAAGACATTGTTAGTAGAAAGAAAAAAATTAAAACCTTACCAGCACGCTCTCAAAGCCTCACAATCTTCACTCCAAAGAAAATTAAGAGATCACTCCACTCAACACTCGTGTTTACTCTCGGGAATATAATTTGGCTTTTAACAATTCCCCTTCTAATCTCACTCTCTCAATTATCCTTTTTTACTCAAGATTATAACAAGTTAATTCCTTCCTTGTGTGCGTCGGCTGCAAATAGGTTAGGGTAGAAAGAGTAGAAAAAAATAGAAAGGCAGAAGAAATGATTGAAAGGTATTAAAAGAAGGAAATGGTTGAAGACAAGGAAAATGAAAGTATAAAAAATGAAGAGGTGACTTACAATTCAAGAAACAAAACTTACTGCAACCTTTCTCAAGAAACAATAAGGTTATATTCTCTTAGTCTAGATGGCCTCTTTGATGTTCTTGTAATGGTAGAGCACTTTCCTTGGCTTGCTTTCTCTTTTTGAACTTCTCTTTTTCTTTTCTTTTCTTCTTTTCTGATTTTTCTCTTCTTTTTGCACTCCAATTTGTTGAAGGAGTCTTTTTCTCTTTTGAATTTCTCTTTTTTGCTTTGCACGCCAATGACATTTTTATTGTCAATCCGACTATGCTCTGATTACCGCTTGATGTAAGGAGAATCTACATGCTTTGGTGAAAAGAGTAGATAGCCTTATTGTGTCCCGATCTAGGATTGACAGGTATTGATGTCCTTGAATTAAAAAGATTGGGCTGCAAAATAATAAGAAAGAAATATGATTAATGATGGGTTTAAGAAATGAATAATAATATAAGTAATGGAATGAAAGAATAAGAATAGAGATGGCTGTGGAATTATGGGATTGATGATGGTCTTGATGAAGGATGTTGATGATGAAATGAAGATGGTGGTGATGTTGTATCTCAAATTCACCAAAGAGGAAACTATGCTATGAAGCACAATCCGGTCTTCACAAACTTGCTTGAGGGGTGGTGATTGTGTCTTCAACCCACTAGATATCAATCTAGGAATTTAGGAATCAAGATGAAAGGAATGATGCCACAAGTATAGGAACTATACTTGTTTAATCGATAAAGTTCACAAAGAACTTTGAAGAGAATTAACTCACAATAGTATATTTTATATAAGAGATGAGATCCTTAATAATGAAATGACAAAGCCTATTTATAGTTTTCAAAGGGTTTAGGCCGAATAGGTATATGATGGTTCGGCTATGCATGAAACCCCTTTGAAAATACATGACTTTTAAATGAAAATACATGATTTTAAGGAAGATACATGCTCTTGGCCGAATAGTAAGGTGTTGGTTCGGCCTAAGGATGTTTTGAATGCTTTTGGAAGTCATTTGGGCGCCAAAATGGAGAGGAATAAATCTTTGGCCGAATAAGAAGCATCCCTTGTCGTTTTGGCGCCTATTTGATGTCACATGGAGTGCTCATGCTTGAATGATGCACATGGCACACATGGGTCTTCTTGCAAGGCTTTGGTGATGTTGCAACCATAGGATAATGTCTTGAAGTCCATGGAATTAAGATGGCAACAACTAGGTGTGACTTGGCTTCCAACATGCATCTAGGTGTCATGGTCTTCAATGGGCATCAACTTGTCATGAAAAGTCACATTTATGGAAGGTAACCTTTCATCATTTGAGCTACTTCCCATGTGTATGAGCTGAAGATGAGCTGGTAATAGGTGAATTTCATGAAGATGAGTCTTTGGCCAGCTCCTTGTGAAAAGACACCTCCTGGAATGGTAACTCTTCGCGAAAAGGGTATGAATCCACAAAAATTGACTTAGACCATATTTGAAGTACTCTGTGTGGTGGTGATGATGGTGTAACTCTCCAGCTAAAATGAGGTGTTTAGCTAGCTCAAAGGTCCAGCTCAACTGAGCTATGAGCTCGGGGGTCGGCTGATAACTTTTCACCATTTGTTCTTCATGATCTCCTGAGTCATTCTATGTAAGTTTTCCTAGCTCCTTATCCTTAGTTAAGCTGAAATGTAGCTCCCAAGTGTTGGCCGAATATTCCTACATGCATAACATAAAGAAATAAACTAAGTATATAAACTATATAATGCATATAATATAATGATGTGCATATTATAAAGATGTGAACTATAGGTTATAATAATAACTCATGCATCATATGATAATGAATGAATATTAATATTATAACTATAGATTGTATACATGAATATCAATCAATGATACAAACCATAGGATATAATGAATGAATGCACATACTATGATAATTCAAGTATAGTCTAATGTGAAAATGTATGCTCATAATAATATATATAGTGCATAAATAAGTATATATAAGATAAAGTATGGAAGAACTCCCTAAGAACCAGCTCTGAATAACATCCACGGTGTGATTAAGCCATGTAGAAAATTGGAGCTAGATAGGATCACATCATCCTCTCCTTCTTTTGGGCGATTTGTCCTCAAATCGAAAGGTGAATTCTCCTTAGTATATGCCCATTCAATCATTGCTGGTTTGCTCCATATGTCATCTTTGTGAAAGGATTCTTATCAAAAGTCATATCCCTTGAATGAGTTCGTTGAATGTCCATGACTTCTTTTTGCACTCCAAAAGACATATTATTTGGTTTCCCAAAGATCACGTCCTTTGAATGAAACGTCATATCTTCTAGCACTTGAGAAGATAATTCTCTTAAGCTTCCAAAGATCACGCCTTTTGGTTCCTCCATTTGACAAATTGCATCATTTAGAATATCTCCTTGATCTGACACATCATATTCGTTAAAAAGAATATGTATATCTTCAACTCCACTCTTTGAATCATCATGATTGTTTGTAGAGAGTCTTAACCTTTGAAACTTCTTGAAATACTTGAGTTCAATGCACCAATCAAGCTTATAACCACAAAGGATCTTGCCATTATTGGTTGGTAGGATAATACCATGTACATAACTCAAATTCCTGCAAAGTAAATCAAAGTTAAAATATAAGAAATTATTGACAAGATGAATGGAAACATCAAACCAATGTGGATGTTTAATAGGAGTTGATTGCTGAATTCTTTTCGCGATTGGCAATGCACTTGGAATGTCAACGAACACAACTCTTGGCACTTCAAATGACATTATTTTGGAACTTCAAATGGCTTCATCTTTGAAACATCAAGAGACATGTTTTGTGGATCAAAAGTAACAACTATATGTTCTTCAAAAGTCACATCTTTTAGTCCTCCAAAAGACATGATTCTTGAATCATCTCCTTGAAAAGATATGTCTCTTGAATTGTCTACAAAACAAAAGGAAGAATAGGAGAAAAAGTAATGTTAGATAAAATTTGTTCTTTACTCTCCTCTTTAGATCCAATTTCACTCCTTTCATTTTCAACTCCAACGTCTTCTTCAAGTTGCTTGTCTTTAATTTGCTCTTTCATTGCTTCAATGTTTTTCCTCAAGGTGTTTTGATCTTCATTCACTCGGCTAGGAGATAATGGAGTCCATATGACTTTTCATTCATTGTGGATGAATGAATACTGATTTGTGAATCCATCATGGACAACCGCTTGTCAAATTTCCATGGCCTCCCTAAGAGTAAATGACTCGTATTCATAGGCACCACGTCACATAGAATCTCATCTTTGTAACTTCCAAGTGAGAATGGCACAAGTACTTGTTCAGTAACCTTCAATTCTTCATTGCCATGCAACCATTGTAATTCATATGGGCTGGAATGTTTAATCGTTGTAAGCCCCAATTTGTTCACCATGTATGTGCTTGCAATGTTTGTACAACTTCCTCCATCAATAGCTACAAGAAACACTTTACCATTTACATGGCAACGAGTGTGAAATGTGTTTGTTCTTTGTTGTTCGTTCTCCATTGTTTGGAAAGATGAAAGATCATAAGACATTGTTAGTAGAAAGAAAAAAATTAAAACCTTACCAGCACGCTCTCAAAACCTCACAATCTTCACTCCAAAGAAAATTAAGAGATCACTCCACTCAACACTCGTGTTTACTCTCGGGAATATAATTTGGCTTTTAACAATTCCCTTCTGATCTCACTCTCTCAATTATCCTTTTTCCACTCAATTTCTCTTGTTAAGTCCTTTGAGGAACTTACTCAAGATTATAACAAGTTAATTCCTTCCTTGTGTGTGTCGGCTGCAAATAGGTTAGGGTAGAAAGAGTAGAAAAAAATGGAAAGATAGAAGAAAGGATTCAAAGGTATTAAAAATAGGAAATGGTTGAAGACAAGGAAAATGAAAGTATAAAAAAGGAAGAGGTGACTTACAATTCAAGAAACAACACTTACTGCAACCTTTCTCAAGAAACAATAAGGTTATATTCTCTTAGTGTAGATGGCCTCTTTGATGTTCTTGTAATGGTAGAGCACTTTCCTTGGCTTGCTTTCTCTTTTTGAACTTCTCTTTTTCTTTTCTTCTTTTCTGATTTTTCTCTTCTTTTTGCACTCCAATTTGTTGAAGGAGTCTTTTTCTCTTTTGAATTTCTTTTTTTGCTTTGCACACCAATGACACTTTTGTTGTCAATCCAACTATGCTCTGATTACCGCTTGATGTAAGGCGAATCTACACACTTTGGTGAAAAGAGTAGATAGCCTTATTGTGTCCCGATCTAGGATTAACAAGTATTGATGTCCTTGAATTAATAAGATTGGGCTGCAAAATAATAAGAAAGAAATATGATTAATGATGGGTTTAAGAAATGAATAATAATATAAGTAATGGAATGAAAGAATAAGAATAGAGATGGCTCCGGAATTATGGGATTGATGATGGTCTTGATGAAGGATGTTGATGTGTTGATGATGAAATGAAGATGGTGGTGATGTTGTATCTCAAACTCGCCAAAGAGGAAACTATGCTATGAAGCACAATCCCAGTCTTCATAAACTTGCTTGAGGGGGTGGTGATTGTGTCTTCAACCAACTAGATATCAATCTAGGAATTTAGGAATCAAGATGGAAGGAATGATGCCACAAGTATAGGAACTATACTTGTTTAATCGATAAAGTTCACAAGGAACTTTGAAGAGAATTATCTCACAAGAGTATATTTTATATAAGAGATGAGATCCTTACAAATGAAATGACAAAGCCTATTTATAGTTTTCAAAGGGTTTAGGCCGAATAGGTATACGATGGTTCGGTTATGAATGAAACCCCTTTGAAAATACATGACTTTTAAATGAAAATACATGATTTTAATGAAGATACATGCTCTTGGCCGAATAGTAAGGTGTTGGTTCGGACTAAGGATGTTTTGAATGCTTTTGGAAGTTATTTGTGTGCCAAAATGGAGAGGAATAAGTATTTGGCCGAATAGGAAGCATCCCTTGTTGTTTTGGCACCTATTTGATGTCAAATGGAGTGCACATGCTTGAATGATGCACATGGCAGCCTACTTGAACGCACGTGGGTCTTCTTGCAAGGTTTTGGTGAGGTTGCAACCATAGGATAATGTCTTGAAGTCCATGGAATGAAGATGGCAGCAACTAGGCGTGACTTGGCTTCCAACATGCATCTAGGTGGCATGGTCTTCAATGGGCAGCAACTTGTCATGAAATGTCACATTTGTGGAAGGTAACCTTTCATCCCATGTGTATGAGCTGAAGATGAGCTGGTCATAGGTGAATTACATGAATATGAGTCTTTGGCCAGCTCCTTGTGAAAAGACACCTCTTGGAATGGCAACTCTTCGCAAAAAGGTACGAATCCAAAAAAATTGACTTAGACCATATTTGAAGTAATCAGTGTGGTGGTGATGATGGTGTAACTCTCCAGCTGAAATGAGGTCTTTAGCTAGCTCAAAGGTCCAGCTCAAGTGAGCTATGAGCTCGGGGGTCAGCTGATAACTTTTCACCATTTGTTCTTCATGATCTCCTGAGTCATTCTACGTAAGTTTTCCTAGCTCCTTATCCTTAGTTAAGCTCAAATGTAGCTCCCAAGTGTTGGCCGAATATTCCTACATGCATAACATAAAGAAATAAACTAAGTATATAAACTATATAATGCATATAATATAATGATGTGCATATTATAAAGATGTGAACTATAGGTTATAATAATAACTCATGCATCATATAATAATGAATGAATATTAATATTATAACTATAGATTATATACATGAATATCAATCAAAGATACAAACCATAGGATATAATGAATGAATGCACATACTATGATAATTCAAGTATAGTCTAATGTGCAAATGTATGCTCATAATAATATATATAGTGCATAAATAAGTAAATATAAGATAAAGTATGGAAGAACTCTCTTAGAACCAGCTTTGAATAACATCCATGGTGTGATCAAGTCATGGAGAAAATTGGAGCTAGATAGGATCACATCATCCTCCCCTTCTTTTGGGCGATTTGTCCTCAAATCGAAAGGTAAATTCTCCTTAGTATATGCCCATTCAATCGTTGCTGGTTTGCCTCCATATGTCATCTTTGTGAAAGGATTCTTATCAAAAGTCATATCCCTTAAATGAGTTCGTTGAATGTCCATGACTTCTTTTTGCACTCCAAAAGACATATTATTTGGTTTCCCAAAGATCACGTCCTTTGAATGAAAAGTCATATCTTCTAGCACTTGAGAAGATAATTCTCTTAAGCTTCCAAAGATCACGCCTTTTGGTTCCTCCATTTGACAAATTGCATCATTTAGAATATCTCCTTGATCTGACACATCATATTCGTTAAAAAGAATATGTATATCTTCAACTCCACTCTTTGAATCATCATGATTGTTTGTGGAGAGTCTTAACCTTTGAAACTTCTTGAAATACTTGAGTTCAATGCACCAATCAAGCTTATAACCACAAAGGATCTTGCCATTATTGGTTGGTAGGATAATACCATGTACATAACTCAAATTACTGCAAAGTAAATAAAAGTTAAAATATAAGAAATTATTGACAAGATGAATGGAAACAACAAACCAAGGTGGATGTTTAATAGGAGTTGGTTGCTGAATTCTTTTTCGATTGGCAATGCACTTGGAATGTCAACGAACACAACTCTTGACACTTCAAATGACGTTTCTTTTGGAACTTCAAATGGCTTCATCTTTGAAACATCAAGAGACATGTTTTGTGGATAAAAAGTAACAACTATATGTTCTTCAAAAGTCACATCTTTTAGTCCTCCAAAAGACATGATTCTTGAATCATCTCCTTGAAAAGATATGTCTCTTGAATTGTCCTGCAAAACAAAAGGAAGAATAGGAGAAAAAGTAATGTTAGATAAAATTTGTTCTTTACTCTCCTCTTTGGATCCAATTTCACTCCTCTCATTTTCAACTCAACGTCTTCTTCAAGTTGCTTGTCTTTAATTTACTCTTTCATTGCTTCGATGTTTTTCCTCATGGTGTTTTGATCTTCATTCACTCGGCTAGGAGATAATGGAGTCCATATGACTTTTCGTTCATTATGAATGAATGAATACTGATTTGTTAATCCATCATGGACAACCGCTTGTCAAATTGCCATGGCCTCCCTAAGAGTAAATGACTCGTATTCATAGGCACCACGTCACATAGAATCTCGTCTTTGTAACTTCCAAGTGAGAATGGCACAAGTACTTGTTCAGTAACCTTCAATTCTTCATTGCCATGTAACCATTGCAATTCATATGGGTTGGAATGTTTAATCGTTGTAAGCCCCAATTTGTTAACCATGTATGTGCTTGCAATGTTTGTACAACTTCCTCCATCAATAGCTACAAGAGACACTTTACCATTTACATGGAAACGAGTGTGGAATGTGTTTGTTCTTTGTTGTTCGTTCTCCATTGTTTGGAAAGATGAAAGATCATAAGACATTGTTAGTAGAAAGAAAAAAAATTAAAACCATTCCAGCACGCTCTCAAAGCCTCACAATCTTCACTCCAAAGAAAATTAAGAGATCACCCCACTCAACACTCGTGTTTACTCTCGGGAATTTAATTTGGCTTTTCACAATTCCCCTTCTGATCTCACTCTCTCAATTATCCTTTTTCTACTCAATTTCTCTTGTTAAGTCCTTTGAGGAACATAGTCAAGATTATAACAAGTTAATTCCTTCCTTGTGTGCGTCGGCTGCAAATAGGTTGGGTAGAAAGAGTAGAAAAAAAATGGAAAGGTAGAAGAAAGGATTCAAAGGTATTAAAACAAGGAAATGGTTGAAGACAAGGAAAATGAAAGTATAAAAAGGAAGAGGTGACTTACAATTCAAGAAACAACACTTACTGCAACCTTTCTCAAGAAACAATAAGGTTATATTCTCTTAGTGTAGATGGCCTCTTTGATGTTCTTGTAATGGTAGAGCACTTTCCTTGGCTTGCTTTCTCTTTTTGAACTTCTCTTTTTCCTTTCTTTTCTTCTTTTCTTATTTTCTGATTTTTCTCTTCTTTTTGCACTCCAATTTGTTGAAGGAGTCTTTTTCTCTTTTGAATTTCTTTTTTTTGCTTTGCACGCCAATGACACTTTTATTGTCAATCCGACTATGCTCTGATTACCGCTTGATGTAAGGCAAATCTACACGCTTTGGTGAAAAGAGTAGATAGCCTTATTGTGTCCCGATCTAGGATTGACAAGTATTGATGTCCTTGAATTAATAAGATTGGGCTGCAAAATAATAAGAAATAAATATGATTAATGATGGGTTTAAGAAATGAATAATAATATAAGTAATGGAATGAAAGAATAAGAATATAGATGGCTGCGGAATTATGGGATTGATGATGGTCTTGATGAAGGATGTTGATGATGTTGATGATGAAATGAAGTGGTGGTGATGTTGTATCTCAAACTCGCCAAAGAGGAAACTATGCTATGAAGCACAATCCCGGTCTTCACAAACTTGCTTGAGGGGTGGTGATTGTGTCTTCAACCCAATAGATATCAATCTAGGAATTTAGGAATCAAGATGGAAGGAATGATGCCACAATTATAGGAACTATACTTGTTTAATCGATAAAGTTCACAAAGAACTTTGAAGAGAGTTAACTCACAAGAGTATATTTTATATAAGAGATGAGAATAGGTATATGATGGTTCGGCTATACATGAAACCCCTTTGAAAATACATGACTTTTAAATGAAAATACATGACTTAATGAAGATACATGCTCTTGGCCGAATAGTAAGGTGTTGGTTCGGCCTAAGGATGTTTTGAATGCTTTTGGAAGTCATTTGTGCGCCAAAATGGAGAGGAATAAGTCTTTGGCCGAATAGGAAGCATCCCCTGTTGTTTTGGCGCCTATTTGATGTCACATGGAGTGCACATGCTTGAATGATGCACATGGCAGCCTACTTGAACGCACATGGGTCTTCTTGCAAGGCTTTGGTGAGGTTGCAACCATAGGATAATGTCTTGAAGTCCATGGAATAAAGATGGCAGCAACTAGGCGTGACTTGTCTTCCAACATGCATCAGGTGTCATGGTCTTCAATGGCAGCAACTTGTCATGAAAGTCACATTTGTGGAAGGTAACCTTTCATCATTTGAGCTACTTCCCATGTGTATGAGCTGAAGATGAGTTGGTCATAGGTGAATTACATGAATATAAGTCTTTGGCCAGCTCCTTGTGAAAAGGCACCTCTTGGAATGGCAAGTCATCGCGAAAAGGTACGAATCCACAAAAATTGACTTAGACCATATTTGAAGTACTCTGTGTGGTGGTGATGATGGTGTAACTCTCCAGCTGAAATGAGGTCTCTATCTAGCTCAAAGGTCCAGCTCAAGTGAGCTATGAGCTCGGGGGTCAGCTGATAACTTTTCACCATTTGTTCTTCATGATCTCCTGAGTCATTCTATGTAAGTTTTCCTAGCTCCTTATCCTTAGTTAAGCTCAAATGTAGCTCCCAAGTGTTGGCCAAATATTCCTACATGCATAACATAAAGAAATAAACTAAGTATATCAACTATATAATGCATATAAAATAACGATGTGCATATTATAAAGATGTGAACTATAGGTTATAATAATAACTCATGCATCATATGATAATGAATGGATATTAATATTATAACTATAGATTATATACATGAATATCAATCAATGATACAAACCATAGGATATAATGATGAATGCACATACTATGATAATTCAAGTATAGTCTAATGTGCAAATGTATGCTCATAATAATATATATAGTTCATAAATAAGTAAATATATGATAAAGTAAGGAAGAACTCCCTTAGAACCAGCTTTGAATAACATCCATGGTGTGATCAAGTCATGGAGAAAATTGGAGCTAGATAGGATCACATCAGAGGACTTATGGGACATTTTGGAATCAACAAAACTTTGGAAATCTTGAAAGAACATCTCTGTTTGCCTAAGATGAAATGGATGTTGAAAGGGTTTGTGAAAGATGCATCGTTTACAAAAAGGCTAAGTCAAAGGTCATGCCTCATGGACTTTACACACCTCTTCCCATTCCTACAGCACCATGGGTTGATATTTCCATGGATTTCGTGATGGGTCTTCTAAAAACAAGAAATGGACGAGATTCTATATTTGTGGTGGTTGATCGATTCTCTAAAATGGCCCATTTTATACCATGTCACAAAACTGATGATGCAACCCATGTGGCTAATTGATACAAATACGTTTTCAACTATAAAGGGAGTATTCTTGAACATCCTTATAAAACATTCACTTTATACTAGCCTTATAATATATTATTATAATACATATCATGCTTAGGATATTAGTTATGAGGTTAAAGAATAACTTAGTATGAATACATCTTGCACATTGTTATTTTAATATGTTAAGCATGTTAGGATAGATTTATAATCATATTAAGCATGATTATTATTTATACATCAAGGCATCATACTTACAATGCATTTCGTTAGTTCATATGCATTCATGTTAGCTCTTAAGCCTCATGCATAATCTTACACATATTATGAGATGATATAATTAGCTCATGGCCTTCAAACTTAGCTCACATTACCATAATCAAACATGGCAGCAAGGTAATTAGCTCGTTTTAGCTCAATAACATGAACTTACCTTGTTTCCTCACACATATAGGTACATTGGAGTGTGATTCACGTTGAGGTAGCTTGGTGAATGATTTGGACGTCATATGCAGCTCACAAATAGCTTACAAAGTACAAGGCAGCTCACGGAACACTAACTGGAGGAGCTTAAGGCTAGCTAAACTTAGATAGTTGGACTATTTGGAGCTGAGTTGCCAAAAGTGATGTCAAAGGTAGCTGAATGTAGCTGAATATAATGTTAAGAAGCTCACATGGACTTAGCTAGGAAGCTTGTTCACAAACAGCTCATGTTTGATAGCTAGCTCCATAACTCAAGCTAGCTTGGAAGAGACACATGCATGCCCAAGAGAGAGCACATGACCAGCCATCATTCCATGCACAAAGATGCACCACAAACATCCTAGAGAAGCCATGTGCACGCCTTGTGACCAGCCCACCATGTGCTAGGCGTGTGACTTCATTTAGGCGCCAAGATGAAGAGTCCTCTCACCATTCGACCAAGCACTCCTTTCTCTCCAATTTGGCGCCAACTTGAATAGACATAAGAGCTAGTCGACCAAGGGTTATTTCCCTCCATTTAGGGCTGAAACATTATGTCATTTAGCATTAAATTATGTCATTTTATAGAGACACAAGGGCTGGCCGAATCCTCTTGTAACCATTCGGTCATGTCTCTCCATTTCCTATAAATAGGAAAGCATTCATCATTTGTAATCAGACCTTTATTTTTAATTGAAGTAGATTATTCTCTTTCTTAAGTCCTGGTGACTTTTTATCGACTTATCAAGTATTTTATACTTGTGGCATCAACCCCTTCCTTTTCACCTTGATACTTCTGGTTCCTAGTTCTTTATAACTAGTGGGTCAAATTACTTTTAAACCACCCCTTAAAGAAGCAATATAAAGTCTGGGTCTCTGCTCTCTATAGCATTGGTTCGTCTTTAAGCCTTCTTTAAGATACTATCCTCTCATCCATACCATTGTTTCGATAACCAAACCCATAGCCATATCCATCAACTTCCACTTCCATCTCTTAATTATTAAACAACCCACCTATTCACCCTTACGTTTACCACCTTAATCTTTCTATTTTTGAGCCATTCACTTTGTAGGTTGTTTTGCTTCCTTCCTAGATCCACAATCAAACGATAAGGTAGAATTACCTTACATCAAGCGGTAATCAGAGCTTTGGTGGAAAAAAGCAACGTGCAACAACAACAAAGAAGAAAATACAAAAAAGTGCAAGTGAAGTGCAAAAGTGAAAGAAAGCAAGAAAAATCAGCAAAAAAAATAAAAGCACTTAAAAGAAGAAATTGAAAGCACTTGAAAAGAAGAAAAAGAAATAAAGAAAAGTTGGAAGCTCTCATCAACAATTCTCATCACCAAGCCATTCAAGTAAGCCTTTGATTGTGGTGATAGAAGGTTGTAAAGTGACTTGTGTAAGTAACCCCTTTTTGTTCTTTTCTTTCTATTTCTAAGCCACCCTTTCATTATATTTTATTTTTCCATTCCTACTAACCTTTTTTGAAGCCGATGCCAAACAAGTAAAATTCACTCGATATAGTCTTGAGTAAAAGTTTTCTAGAACATGAGACAAGAGAATTGAGAGGAAAAAGGCTGAAGCGTGTGTAAGATCAGAAGAGGACAAGTAAAAGCCATTAAAGTCCTAGAGTGCAAACACGAGCGGATTGAGTGACATCAAGTTTTCTTGGAGTGACTCGTGAGGCTTTGTGAGAGTATATTCTGGTAAGGTCTTTTACACATCTTATTCTTTTCTTATTTGCTAACCATGTCTCGGAGTTCAGGACGATCACCAGAAAGAGAAGCCCCTAACTTGCAAACCCAAGCCATTATGCATGAAATTGCAAGATTGCTAAAATTAGAATTGGAGCCTTTGCAAGATCGTATGGATCAATAAGAAGCATCCTTAGGCAACCGGAGAGTAAACCGCCCTAGAATGGAAGAAGAATTAGAAGAGGAGGAGGCTGAAGTAACATCCGTAGCAAGAAGAGATGTTCATAGAAATCAGAATGAAACTTCAGCAACATCAAAGTAACCATTCCTCCATTTCAAGGACGAACAGATCCTGAAGCCTATCTGGACTGGGTAATCAAAATCGAACACATTTTGAATGTCAAAATTATACGGAACAAAATAAGGTCAGGCTTGCTGCTATGGAATTCGTGGACTATGCCTTAGTTTGGTGGAACCAATTGGTAAGTTCAAGAAGACAAAATGGTGAACGTCCCATCACTACGTGGGAAGATGAAAGCCATTATGAGGAAAAGGTTCGTACCTACTCACTATAACGAGATCTTTGTCATAAACTACAAAATTTGAAACAAGGAAGCAAGAGCGTTGAAGATTATTTCAAAGAAATGGAGATAGCCATGATCCGAGCCAATGTGCATGAAGATAGAGAAGCAACAATGGACATGTTCTTATCTGGCCTAAATCTTGATATTGCTAACCTTGTTGAACTTCAGTATTATGTAGAGATTGAAGAGATGGTGCACGTGGCCATGAAAATTGAAAGACAACTCAAAAGAAATCCTATACTAGGAGCAGTCCAAATTCGACCAACAAATGGAAGCAAGAACCTATTACTTTCCAGAAGCAAACTCCAGTCCAAACAAAGGATCGTGCAGAGGTACCTAAAACTATACAAGTGGGCGAGTTTAGCAAGGGTAAAGAAAAGTAAACCAGCACTTTCGAGAGAACAAGAGACATCAAATGTTTCAAGTGTTTTGGAAAAGGACATGTTGCTAGTCAATGTCCCAACCGAAATGCCATGATGGTACTTGACAATGGAGATATTGCATCGGATTCTGACGAGCCTATTTTTGACGAGGAACCTAAAACAATGCAAGATGAAGAAACTGAAGAAAACACAGATCATGGTGAGATGCTTGTTTCGAAAAGGTGCCTACAATCACAAACATCCCAAGAGGATATTCAAAGAAACAATATTTTCCATACAAGATGCCATGTCAAGGACAAGGTTTGCACAGTGATCATCGATGGAGGAAGTTGCACAAACGTAGCCAACACTCTTATGGTTGAAAAACTTGGATTGGCAACATCAAAGCATCCTACTCCTTATAAACTCCAATGGCTTAATGAAGGAGGTGAGTTAAATGTTACCAAACAAGTTCTAATTCCTTTTTCAGTTGGAAGGTACAAGGACGAGGTGCTTTGTGACATTGTCCCTATGGATGCTCCACATTCTACTTGGGAGACCATGGCAGTATGACAAAAGGGCCATTCATGATTGTTTTCACAATCAATACACTTTTAAGCATGATGGACGCAAGGTTACCTTGATGCATTTAATGCCTAAAGAAGTATAACAAGATCAATTGCATATGCGAAAAGTGTACAACCATGGCGCAAAGACAAAACCCCAACGAAAAATGAAGGGGAACTAAACAAGAAACCAAACTTCTTCTTAAAGAAACATGATGGTTCAATTCTGGAAAATGAAGGGTCTCCTAAGAAAGGTGGTGATGATTGGGACTTAAAGTCACAACTCTTCACCAAAGGTTTTAATCTTCAAAAGGTAAGTACCCTTTTATATGAAACCTTTTATCTCCTCACTTTTTAGGACAAATCACGAGAAGGTCACTTCCAAAAGGGATATCCCTAGATAAAGATCATTCCCAAAAGGTACTTGTTGGTAAATCATATTCCAAAGAAAGACCTAAAGGGAAATCTTATGAAAGGGAATCTAATGGAAAGACACAATCGTTCAAAGGATGTTTTCTTTTAGCAAAAAGACGTGACGCTATGCAAGGACAGAATGAACTTGATTTGAGGGCAAATCTCTCTAAAGAAGGGGGATGATACAAGCAAATTTTAAACTATAAGGGAGTATTCTTGAACATCCTTATAAAACATTCACTTTATACTAGCCTTATAATATATACTATTATAATACATATCATGCTTAGAGTATTAGTTATGAAGTTAAAGAATAGCTTAGTATGAATACATCTTGCACATTGTTATTTTAATATGTTAAGCATGTTAGGATAGCTTGATAATCATATTAAGCATTATTATTTATACATCAAGGCAACATACTTATAATGCATTTTGTTAGTTCATATGCATTCATATTAGCTCTTAAGCCTCATGCATAATCTTACACATATTATGAGATGATATAATTAGCTCATGGCCTTCAAACTTAGCTCACATTACCATAATCACACATGGCAGCAAGGTAATTAGCTCGTTTTAGCTCATAACATGAACTTACCTTGTTTCCTCACACATATAGGTACATTGGAGTGTGATGCACGTTGAGGTAGCTTGGTGAATGATTTGGACGTCATATGCAACTCACAACAGCTTACAAAGTACAAGGCAGCTCACAGAACACTAAGGGAAGCTCGATTCAGCTGGAGGAGCTTAAGGCTAGCTAAACTTAACTAGTTGGACTATTGGAGCTGAGTTGCCAAAAAGTGATGTCAGATGTAGCTAAATGTAGCTGAATATAATGTTAAGAGGCTCACAAGGACTTAGCTAGGAAGCTTGTTCACAACAGCCCATGTTGCTAGCTAGCTCCACAACTCAAGCTAGCTTGGAAGAGACACATGCATGCCTAAGAGAGAGCACATGACCAGCCATCATTCCATGCACAAGGATGCACCACAAACATCCTAGAGAAGCCATGTGCATGCCTTGTGACCGCCCACCATGTGCTGGCATGTGACTTCATTTAGGCACCAAGATGAAGAGTCCTCTCACCATTCGGCCAAACACCATTTCTCTCCAATTGGCGCCAACTTGAAGAGACATAAGATCTATTCAACCAAGGGTTATTTCCCTCCATCTAAGGCCGAAACATTATATCATTTATCATTAAATTATGTCATTTTATAGAGACACAAGGGCTAGCCGAATCCTCTTGTAACCATTCGGCCATGTCTCTCCATTTCCTATAAATAGGAAAGCATTCATCATTTGTAATCAGACCTTTATTTTAATTGAAGTGAGATTATTCTTTTTCTTAAGTCCTGGGTGACTTTTATCGATTATCAAGTATTTTATACTTGTGGCGTCAACCCCTTCCTTTTCACCTTGATACTTCTGGTTCCTAGTTCTTTATAACTAGTGGGTCAAGTACTTTTAAACCACCCCTTAAAGAAGCAATATAAAGTCTGGGTCTCTGCTCTCTATAGCATTGGTTCGTCTTTAAGCCTTCTTAAGATATTATCCTCTCATCCATACCATTGTTTCGATAACCAAACCCATACCATATCCATCAACTTCCGCTTCCATCTCTTACTTATTAAAAAAACCCACCTATTTACCCTTACGTTTACCACCTTAACCTTTCATTTTTGAGCCATTCACTTTGCAGTTGTTTTTGCTTCCTTCCTAGATCCACAATAAAACGAGAAGGTTGAATTACCTTACATCACTAATCTATTCTTTAAGGAAGTTTTGAGGTTACACAGCATACCAAGGACCATTGTTTCTGACCGAACCTTAGTCATTTTTGGATGACATTATGAACAAACTTGAACCGATGGTCAAACACAGGTTGTCAACAGAGTATTATCAACACTTTTAAGAGCCATCATCAAGAGAATATAAAGACTTGGGAAGAATGCCTTCCACATGTGGAATTTGCTTACAATCGGTCGTTCATTCAGCCATGAAAACTTCACCATTTGAGGTAGTGTATGGATTCAATCCTTAACTCCTTGGATCTTCTTCCTCTACCTCAGAAAATTGGTTAACAAGGATGGTTAAGAACAAGGCCGAGTTCATCAAGAAGTTACATGAACAAATTCGAAACAATTGAGAGAAGACAAAGCAGTACGAACAACAAGCCATAAGGGACGCAAACCACTCCATTGGAAGTTGGAGATTAGGTATGGGTGCATTTGCATAAGGAAAGGTTTCCAACTAAAAGAAGTCTAAATTATTACCAAGAGGTGATGGTCCCTTTCAGATTATTGAGAAGATTAATGACAATGCATACAAATTGGATCTTCCTGGAGAATACAATGTAAGTGTCACCTTCAATATAGCGATCTATCTCCAATCAAGGATGATGATGATTTGGGGACAAATCGCATAAAGAAGGGGCGGATGATGTGAGCACACCAACGCCATCTTCAAAGGATTTGGAAGTAATACCACAAGGACCAATCACTTGATCAGAGCCAAACTTTACATGGAAGCTCTTACACCAAATGCATTAAAACCTTTGAATCATTAGAAATGCATCCCCAAATAATAGATTATATACTATGTTTGTGTTAACATATAATATAATCTATGAACCATATATTTACATGATTATATATTTAAATACTTAGCTTTACTATGCTTTCTTTTGTAGGTACCATGCTCGGCCACATCATTAGAGCTGACTTAAAGCTAGCACGGGAATCAATGAGCTAGGAAAACTTACATAAGATGACTCGGGATCATGAATAACAAATGGTGAAAATCTCACTTGAGCTGGATTTTTTAGCTAGCTAAAGGCCTCATTTCAGCTTGCACTATCATCTTCACCACACAGAACACTACAAATATGGTCTAGGTCAAATTTTGTGAATTCATACCTTTTCGCAAGAGTTGCCAATCCGAGAAGTTCCCTTTCATAAGGAGCTGTCTTAAGACTCATCTTTATGTATTTCATCTATGTCAGCTCATGTTTAGCTCATACACATTGGAAGGAGCTCAAATGATGAAAGGTTTCCTTCCACAAATATGACCTTTCATAAATAGTTGATGCCCCTTTATGCCATGTCACCGAGACGCATTGAAGTCAAATCACACCTAGTGCTGCTCAACTTCACACCAAGGATAAGCCACACCATAAGCACCCTATGTCGCCAATGTGAGTGTCTTATGACCAGCCCACACATGTACTATGCATGTGGATGAAATGGGTGCCAAAATGAAGAGGTTTCTCTCTATTCGGCCAAAGCATCACCTTGCTTCAAGTTGGCACCAAAATGAAGAGACAAGGGAACCATTTGGCCAAAGACATCTCCCTCATCCAAGCATCATCTAATTTAGTTTTAAGACATGTATTTCCTTTAAAAAGACATGCACTAGCCAAATGGACACCTATTTATTCGGCCAAACCTATGCAAGCCTATAAATAGGCTTTAGCATTCATTTGTACATAACCCTTTGATAATTTAAAATCCTTGTGAGATATTCTCTTCAAGTTCTTTTTAGAACTATATCGATTAAGCAAGCTTTCATAGTTTGGCATCAAACCCCTTTCATTGATACTTCTAGTTCCTAGTTTATATAACTATGGGTCAAAGTCCTTTCATACCATCCCTTATAAGACTTATAAGAAACGGGTCTTTGCTCCTCTATAGCATTGGTTCCTTCTTAGTTTATAAGATACTATCTATTCATCATCATCTATCCATCACCATCCTTCATCACCATTCACGCCTATCATCATCCTTCCATTACCATCTCTTTACCATTAAATCATCCTTCATTCATCAACAAGGCATTCATCATCACCACCATTTGGAGGCCGAAGTCAACATCACTTGAAGGAGATTTTCAAACATTTCCGCAACCCACTTTGATATCATTTCTATCCATTTAATTCTTATCATTCCTTTCTTCTTCCATTTCTTATTTATGTTTCCATCTTAATCATTTATTTCTTTAATTTTTTCAGATTACTTATCAATTCAAAGTGTAGCATTTGGTGTCTCCTAGATCTGGAAATAACAAGGTTGCCAACTTCTCCATTATGAAGAAGCTTGGTTAGCCTTACATCACTTTGGGTGATGAAGTCTTCTTAATATTAATCCCCTATCTCTTATCTTTCTAACGCACTTTGAATCATATCAATCTGATATATGGAGCTCAAGATAAGCCCATTAATTAAGACAGTGCAGGTTGGAAATAAGTACCGGATTTACACCAAATAAGAGCCATGTTCACACCTGATGCATTTCCACCTTCATGAATCCATTTATGGCGTGTACAATAATACATGGACGCTAATGGACTTGTTCACATTCAAGGGAGATGGATGCATTATTTTCAAACTCATTCACCAAATCCAAGTGCATGAAGGAGCCTATGAGTCACGTTCACACTTGGTGCATGCATTCCAAGGGGACCGAACATATAATGAAACATTCCTCCAAACTCATGCAAGGAAATGAACCAACATGTTCACATCAAGAGAGGATGAATCCGGTTATGAAGATGTATTCACTTAAATGGATGACATTCATTTATTTTATTAGTCCATGAACTTGCATAGGGGGGACGTACAGTATCTACTTAAGGATGAACATTCATCCATGAATGTTCAATCATTAAATCTTGTATGTGCATCCTAGACATCTCTTAGGCCTATAAATAGCTTTCCATTTCATTTGTAAAAGGCAATTCAATTTGTTTAATCAAATATTTGTGAGAGTTTCTCTTTTTAGTTCTTAAGTGAACTTTATCGACTTATCAAGCTTATGCTTGTGGTGTCACCCCTATCTATTTCACCCTGATACTTATGGTTCCTATCTCTTTATAGATAGTGGGTCAAAGTCCTTGTTTACCATCCCTTAAAGAAGCAATATAAAGTATGGGTCTTTGTTCTTTAACATTGGTTCTTCTTTGAGTCTTCTTTGAGATACTACTTTTCATATTCATCCCCATCACCTTCATTCTAATTCCATTAGCATACTTCATCACTTCCTTTAAATATATCACCATCTTATATATATTTTCCGCTGCCATATTTATCTTTCCATTTCATTACTTCCATCTAACTATTTTTTAGCTTTCTTGTTTGTGCAGGATCCTTGTTGCTTTCCTAGATTGAAACAATCAAAGGCACAACCTTGATTTCACCATCCATCCAAGTGAGGCTAGGTTGAACTATATTTATAGTTCGTGCACAGGAAATCCATGTAAATGATGAAAAAGTAAAAGCAACACGAGACTGGCCCACACCATCTTCCATCGCCAATAGTTATCGAATAGTGTTAGGTGACCCTCCCGACGGGTTACCACCTGAAAGACCTAATCACTATGCCATATCAATGACGAGTCACGATTTAAGGGAGTCCAAAGGTAAGTATTTTATTACTCATTTTAATGACATTGTAACGTACTTCTTCTCCTTTTTACAAGGTAAGGCTCGTGAAGTTGTCATCCATACACAACTCCTTTAAGTGTGTAACAAACCGAGGTAAGCAAAATACAATATACGATACACTACCACAAAGCTATACTCTTACCTATCAAACACATACTATTATTCCGAGAATTGAACATATCAAAGATGTATATCATAATAACACGGATATTTTTTTATATTTCTACCCATACTTTTAAAAGTGCTTCTAATGAGCTTTATCTTGTATTGAGTTTCCTTGCCAACTAAACAGGTTTTACAATCCAAAAATATCCTCCCGAGAATTCTTAATTCATGAACCATACTTAGGAGACTTAAGGGATTACTTTAACAAACCAGTTGACATAGTTTTTAAAAACTCATTCTCGCCACACGAGAATACAACCATGGAGAAATTATTTGAAGCAATCATACAGAAAGCCAACAGTCGTTGGCGCCATGTTGAATTTCAACCTACTCATCAGATTACAAGACTAGTATGCAAAAGAGGATTTCAAGACTATAAGAAATCAGTTCTTACAAAGAAGAAACCTCGACTAAAACGCATAAAGACACATCACATTGATCCTGGTAAATGTTTCACAAGTTTTTCTTTCAACACATCTAATTCTCTTTCTTTTGGATTTTCATATTCGAGGATGAATTCTTTTGAGGAGTGGGGGAATGATACATGCACCAGGGTCCATAATACATGCTTCTTTGGACTAATGTTTCTACTCAAACCTATTAGAAGAACAAAGTCTTGAATATTCAAAGCATATTTATTCGGTAAGTATAATGTGAATGAATCATTAATGATTCTAATGTTGCTCCCATTAATGTTTCATATTCGAGGTCGAATCTTTTTGAAGAAATAGAGGATGATACATGCATCACAAGGTGATTTGATCATACCGACCACCAAGTTCAAACAAAACATGCTCACAACTTTGAAGTTCTTCCAAGATGATTCTAAGGGAGTCTTGCCTTATTTTATTATTTATTTACTTATTTATGCATTACATGTCATGTGAATATGTTTATCTTATTCTTAATTATTCTTGAATATTATATGCTGTCATTTATATGTATAATATATGATATTCATGCATGACTTATTAATTCACATCTTTATATAACTCATTCAATGCATATGCATTCATAGTTAGCTCATTTGCATTATTAACATATATGGAATCATGCATTCATAATTATCATAGCTCAATTCTTATCTAATTATTTGTTTATATACTTTGTCTAGGGTCATTGGATGCTAAGAAGACTAAAGGCAATTGAAGAGTTGGTTGGATAGTTCACGTCAGTCAGATTGATCTACATTTTGGAACATGTTCCAAGCATCTTTGGGTGATGAAGTCTCTTAACATTTAATCCCCTATCTCGTAGCTGTCCAACTCATTTTGAATCACATCAATCCGATATTGGGAGCTTGATCTATGCCCAGATTACTGAAGACAATGCAAGCTGGAAATTAATACGGGATTTGCAACCATTCATCTCCTTCAAAGGACTTATGCATGGGAGCAATTAATGAAGACATGCATGGATGAGAAAAGAATATTAAAATGAATCAGAATTTTAGGAGGTGCAAGGATTCATTCAAAGGCTTTTAAATTCATCCATTCACGCATAATCATGTAAGAAGCCAAATAGTCATGTTCACACAAGGGGGAAGAATTTCAGCCAAGATACATTCATGAACATTCATCCACAGAAGTAAATCAACAAGTTCACACAAGGTGGGATGAATTCGGCCAAAGGATGTATTCCATTAAAAGATGAACATCCATTCATCAAAAGTCATTCACCTAAGCCATGCTTTGTATCTACTTAAAGTATGAACACTCATCCATGAAGGTTCACTCATTAAATGTTTTGTATTCACACCATGCACTCTTACGCCTATAAATAGATTTCCATTCATTTGTAAAAGAAACCAATTCACTTTGTTTAATCAAATATTTGTGAGAGTTTCTCTCTTTAGTTCTTAAGTGAACTTTATCGACTTATCAAGCTTATGCTTGTGGCGTCACCCTGATACTTCTGGTTCCTATCTCTTTATAGATAGTGGGTCAAAGTCCTTGTTTACCATCCCTTAAAGAAGCAATATAAAGTCTGGGTCTTTGTTCTTTAACATTGGTTCTTTTTTGAGTCTTCTTTGAGATACTACTTTTCATATTCATCTCCATCACCTTCATTCTACTTCTATTACCATACTTCATCATTTCCTTTAAACATATCACCAACTTGTATATATTTTCTGCTACCATATTTATCTTTCCATTTCATGGCTTCCATTTAACCATTTTTTTATCTTTATTGTTTGTGCATGATACTTGTTGCTTTCCTAGATCGAAACAATCAAAAGTACAACTTGACTTCACCATCCATCCAAGTGAGGCTAGGTTGAACTATATCATATGGTAATCAGAGCTAAGGTGGATTGCAACAAGAACAAGTAAAAGCAGCATCCTACCATTCAATAAAAAGAAAATCAAAAAGAGAAGTGCCAAAATAAAAAAATCAGCAAGTTAATCCCAACGTCAACAAGGGATTCCAAGTGAAGAAAAACAAAAGAAAGGAAACAAAGAAATCAAAATGCAAAGAAGTGCCAAAGGTGACAAGAAACATCATTATTTCAACCGATCCTAAGGAAGTCTTCAAGACCTTTGATTGTTCTTCTAGGAAGGTGGTGAGTATCTTTGCATAGTAACCTTCATTATTTAATCTTTCTACCTTTCTATTTTTTTCCTCTACAATAACAAATTTTTCAGCCGATGTCCATATCACTTGAAAGGTCTCGAGTTAGTTCTTTTAAGAACTTTACAAGAGAGGAACGAGTGGAAAAAGTCTAATCGAGTGTGCGAGATCAGAAGGGGAATTGAAAAAGCCAATTTATATTCCCGAGTGCAAACACGAGCGTTGAGTGGAGCATCATCATTTTTTTTGGAGTGATCGTGAGGATTTGTTAGTGATTATTTGTAAGGCCCTTTCATCTTATTCAACTATTAATTTTTCACTAACAATTCTCCCATCTTTCGAATGGAATATAGACAGCAAATGAGGAATCCATTTCATACTCGTTTTCATGTGAATGATAAAGTATGCCTTGTAGCCATTGATGGTGGTAGTTGTGCAAATCTTGCAAGCACATATATTGATGTAAGGCTCTTCTGATGCCTTAACAAATGATTGTGGATCTAGGAAGGAAGCAAAACAACCTACAAAATGAATGGCTCAAAACAGAATGGTTAAGGGTGGTAAACGTATGGGTGAAATAGGTGGGCTGTTTTAAAATGAGAGATGGAAGCGGAAGATGGTTGATATGGCTATGGTTATGGTTTATGAAACAAAGGGATGGTTGTGAGGATAGTATCTTAAAGAAGACTCAAAGAAGAACCAAATGCTATATAGAGCAAAGACCCAGACTTTATATTGCTTCTTTAAGGGGTGGTATGAAGTACTTTGACCCACTAGTTATAAAGAACTAGGTGAAAAGAGAAGGGGTTGATGCCACAAGTATAAATTATACTTGATAATTCGATAAAAGTCACCAGGACTTAAGGAAATGAATAATCTCACTTTAATTAAACAAAAGGTCGCTTACAAATGAAATATAATGGCCTATTTATAGTTTTTGAAGGGACTTGGCTGAATAGGTACATGTTCGTTCAGCCATCCCTTGTACCTTCCTAAAATGACATTATTTTTATGAAAAAACAAGACTTTAATGAAAATACATGCTCTTGGCCGAATGGTTATGTGTTGGTTCGGCCCTAAGGATGATTTGAATGCATTTGGAAGTTATTTGGGCCCCAAAATGAAGAGGAAAGAGCCTTTGGCCGAATAGGAAGCATCCCTTGGTTTTTGGCACCAATTTGATGTCACATGAAGTGCACATGCTTGAATGATGCACATGGCAGCCTACATGAATGCACAAGGGTCTTCTTGCTATGGTTTGATGAGGTTGCAACCATAGGATGATGTCTTGAGGTCCATGGAATGAAGATAGGCAACAACTAGGCGTGAATTAGCTTCCAACGTGTATCTAGATGACATGGCATCCATTGGGCAGCCTAGAGATGAACTAGCTTCAAGGTAAGCCAGATGAGTGTCTTGGTAGCTAACTCGGTGAGTTATAGCTTGATAAACTCAAGCTAGTTAGCTTTGGTCTTCTCAGCTCCTTGCTACTCTCCCAGCTACTTCCAGCTACCGTTAGTCCACATTTCAGCACTTTGGTCCAAAACTCTCCTCCAGCTAAGTTCAGCTACATGCTAGCTCCTCCAACTAAGTTGAGATTTCCTTAGTGTTCCACGAGCTACCATGATATTTGTGAGCTGTTTGTGAGCTGTATATGCCGTCCAAATACTCTACAAAGATGCCTCATTGTGCATCACACTCCAATGTACCTATATGTGCAAGGAAACAAGGTAAGTCCATGATATTGAGTTGTTTTAGCTAAATACCTTGCTGCCATGTATGATTATGCTGATGTGAGCTATGTTTGAAGGTTATGAGCTAATTATATCATCTCAAAATATGTGTAAGATAATGCATGAAGCTTAAGAGCTAATATGAATGCATATGAACTAATGAAATGATTTATAATGATGCTGCCTTGATGTATATATGATAATCATGCTTAATATGATTATAAGACTATCCTAACATGCTTATAACATTGTGTATCAATCATAAAGATATGGGAATATGTTGTATGCATGAATATCATATAACATGGTATTCATAAATGATAAATGGAAACATGTAATAATAATATTCTAAGAAATGATATGTCATCATAGCATATATTTGAATAATATGAAAAACATTATCAAATAAGCATAGGATGGAAATAATAATATGATCGTTTATACTAACATATGAATGCATGCTTAAGATAGAATAAAATGTATAAATGATATAGTATAAGATAGGGTAATGAAGAACTCCCTTAGAAACAGATTTGAAGAACATCCATGGTGTGTCAAGTCATGGAGAAAGTTGGAGCTAGTTTGGATCGTATCATCCTCCCCTTCTTTTAGGCGATTTGTCCTCAAATCGAAGTAGTTTCTCATTGAAGACCTTGATGTAGGAAGGATTGATTCCTTATGTTTTCCTCCAATAGATTATTCACACGATATGTTCAACCTCTTGACTTCAAATCTGGTAACTTCACATCATTTGATGGGAAGACACAATGTTTGGGAATCATCACATGTCCTTTGAATGGGAGAGACATATTCCTTCACGAACCAACTTGATCCCTTTTCTTTATTCTTTGACACACTCTCCAGCCTTTTTCCTCTCGATTCTCTTGTCTCAAGTTCTAGAGAACTTTACTCAAGACTGTATCAAGTAAATTTTACTTGTTTGGCATCGGCTGTAAAAGGGTTAGTAGGAAGGGGAAAACAAATATAATGAAAGAGTGGCTTAGAAATAGAAAGAAGAGAACAAAAGGGGTTACTTACATAAGTCACTTCAGAACCTTCTATCACAACAATCAATTTAAACGGCTTACTTGAATTGCTGGTGATGATAATTGTTGATGAGTGCTTCAACTTCTTTATTTTCTTTTCTTTGTTTTTCTTCTTTTTGAGTGCTGAATTTTTTCTTTCTTTTGAGTGCTTCACTTTGTTTTCTGATTTTTCTTGATTGCTTTGACTTTGCACTTCACTTTGCACTTCTTTTTGTATTTTTCTTTTTGTTATTGTTGCACGTTGCTTTCTTCCACCAAAGCTCTGATTATCGCTTGATGTAAGGCTCTTCTGATGCCTTAACAAATGATTGTGGATCTAGGAAGGAAGCAAAACAACCTGCAAAGTGAATTTCTCAAAACAGAATGGTTAAGGGTGGTAAATGTATGGGTGAAATAGGTGGGTTGTTTTAAAATGAGAGATGGAAGCGGAAGATGCTTGATATGGCTATGGTTATAGTTTTTCAAACAAAGGGATGGTTGTGAGGATAGTATCTTAAAGAAGACTCAAATAAGAACCAATGCTATATAGAGCAAAGAGCCAGACTTTATATTGCTTCTTTAAGGGGTGGTATGAAGTACTTTGACCCACTAGTTATAAAGAACTAGGAACCAGAAGTATCAAGGTGAAAAGAGAAGGGGTTGACGCCACAAGTATAAATTATATTTGAGAAGTCGATAAAAGTCACCAGGACTTAAGGAAGAGAATAATTTCACTTTAATTAAACAAAAGGTCTGCTTACAAATGAAATATAATGGCCTATTTATAGTTTTTGAAGGGACTTGGCTGAATAGGTACATGTTCTTTTCGGCCAGCTCTTGTACCTTCCTACAATGACATGATTTTTAATGAAAAAAAAAGACTTTAATGGAAATACATTCTCTTGGCCGAATGGTTATGTGTTGGTTCGGCCCTAAGGATGATTTGAATGCATTTGGAAGTTATTGGGCCCCAAAATGAAGAGGAAAGAGTCTTTGGCCAAATAGGAAGCATCCCTTGGTTTTTGGCACCAATTTGATGTCACATAAAGTGCACATGCTTGAATGATGCACATGGCAGCCTGCATGAATGCACAAGGGTCTTCTTGCTATGGTTTGATGAGGTTACAACCATAGGATGATGTCTTGAGGTCCATGGAATGAAGATAGGCAACAACTAGGCGTGAATTAGCTTCCAACGTGTATCTAGATGACATGGCATCCACTGGGCAGCCTAGAGATGAACTAGCTTCAAGGTAAGCCATATAAGTGTCTTGGTAGCTAACTAGGTGAGTTATATCTTGATAAACTCAAGCTAGTTAGCTTTGGTCTTCTCAGCTCCTCAGCTACTCTCCCAGCTACTTCCAGCTGCCTTTAGTCCACTTTTCAGCACTTTGGTCCAAAACTCTCCTCTAGTTAAGTTCAACTACATGCTAGCTCCTCCAGCTAAGCTGAGCTTTCCTTAGTGTTCCACGAGCTACCATGATATTTGTGAGCTGTTTGTGAGCTGCATATGACGCCCAAATACTCTACCAAGCTGCCGCATCGTGCATCACACTCCAATGTACCTATATGTGCAAGGAAACAAGGTAAGACCATGATATTTAGCTGTTATGAGCTAAATACCTTGCTGCCATGTATGATTATGGTGATGTGAGCTATTTTTGAAGGTTTTGAGCTAATTATATCATCTCAAAATATGTGTAAGATAATGCATGAAGCTTAAGAGCTAATATGAATGCATATGAACTAATGAAATGATTTATAATGATGCTGCCTTGATGTATATATGATAATCATGCTTAATATGATTATAAGACTATCCTAACATGCTTATAACATTGTGTATCATTTATAAAGATATGGGTATATGTTGTATGCATGAATATCATATAACATGGTATTCATAAATGATAAATGGAAACATGTAATAATAATATCCTAAGAAATGATATGAATCATAGCATATATTTGAATAATACGAAAAACATGATCAAATAAGCATAGGATGGAAGTATTAATATTATAGTTTATACTAACATGTGAATGCATGCTTATGATAGAATAAAATGTATAAATGATATAGTATAAGATACGGTAATGAAGAACTCCCTTAGAAACAGATTTGAAGAACATCCATGGTGTGTTCAAGTCATGGAGAAAGTTCGAGCTAGTTTGGATCGTATCTTCCTCCCCTTCTTTTAGGCGATTTGTCCTCAAATCGAAGTTGTTTCTAATTGAAGACCTTCTTGATGTATGAAGGATTGATTCCTTATGTTTTCCTCCAATAGATTATTCACACGATATGTTCAACTTCTTGGCTTCAAATCTGGTAACTTCACATCCTTTGATGGGAGGACACAATGTTTGGGAATCATCACATGTCCTTTGAACGGGAGAGACATAGCCCTTTACGAACCAACTTGATCCCTTTTCTTTATTCTTTGACACACTCTCTAGCCTTTTTCCTCTCGATTCTCTTGTCTCAAGTTCTAGAGAACTTTACTCAAGACTGTATCAAGTAAATTTTACTTGTTTGGCATCGGCTGCAAAAGGGTTAGTAGGAAGGGGAAAAAATATAATGAAATGGTGGCTTAGAAATAGAAATAAGAGAACAAAAGGGGTTACTTACACAAGTCACTTCACAACCTTCTATCACTACAATCAATTTAAACGGCTTACTTGAATTGCTAGTGATGATAATTGTTGATGAGTGCTTCAACTTCTTTCTTTTCTTTTCTTTGTTTTTCTTCTTTTTGAGTGCTGAATTTTTTCTTTCTTTTGAGTGCTTCACTTTGTTTTCTGATTTTTCTTGATTGCTTTGACTTTACACTTCACATTGCACTTCTTTTTGTATTTTCTTTTGTTATTGTTGCACGTTGCTTTCTTCCACCAAAGCTCTGATTATCGCTTGATGTAAGGCTCTTCTGATGCCTTAACAAATGATTGTGGATCTAGGAAGGAAGCAAAACAACCTGCAAAGTGAATTTCTCAAAACAGAATGGTTAAGGGTAGTAAACGTATGGGTAAAATAGGTGGGTTGTTTTAAAATGAGAGATGGAAGCGGAAGATGGTTGATATGGCTATGGTTATAGTTTTTCAAACAAAGGGATGGTTGTGAGGATAGTATCTTAAAGAAGACTCAAAGAAGAATCAATGCTATATAGAGCAAAGAGCCAGACTTTATATTGCTTCTTTAAAGGGTGGTATGAAGTACCTTGACCCACTAGTTATAAGGAACTAGGAACCAGAAGTATCAAGGTGAAAAGAGAAGGGGTTGACGACACAAGTATAAATTATACTTGATAAGTCGATAAAAGTCACCAGGACTTATGGAAGAGAATAATCTCACTTTAATTAAATAAAAGGTCTGCTTACAAATGAAATATAATGGCCTATTTATAGTTTTTAAAGGGACTTTAATGAAAATACATGCTCTTGGCCGAATGGTTATGTGTTGGTTCGGCCCTAAGGATGATTTGAATGCAGTTGGAAGTTATTTGGGTGCCAAAATGAAGAGGAAAGAGTCTTTGGCAGAATAAGAAGCATCTCTTGGTGTTTTGGCACTAATTTGATGTCACATGAAGTGCACATGCTTGAATGATGCACATGGAAGCCTACATGAATGCACATGGGTCTTCTTGCTATGCTTTGATGAGGTTGCAACCATAGGATGATGTCTTGAAGTCCATGGAATGAAGATAGGCAACAACTAGGCGTGAATTAGCATCCAACGTGTATCTAGATGACATGGCATCCATTGGGCAGCCTAGAGATGAACTAGCTTCAAGGTAAGCCAGATGAGTGTCTTGGTAGCTAACTAGGTGAGTTATAGCTTGATAAACTCAAGCTAGTTAGCTTTGGTCTTCTCAGCTCCTCAGCTACTCTCCCAACTATTTCCAGCTACCTTTAGTCCACTTTTCAGCACTTTGGTCCAAAACTCTCCTCCAGCTAAGTTCAGCTACATGCTATTTCCTCCAGCTAAGTTGAGCTTTCCTTAGTGTTCCACAAGCTACCATGATATTTGTGAGCTGTTTGTTAGCTGCATATGACGTCCAAATACTCTACCAAGCTGCCTCATCGTGCATCACACTCCAATGTACCTATATGTACAAGGAAACAAGGTAAGTCCATGATATTGAGCTGTTATGAGCTAAATACCTTGCTGCTATGTATGATTATGGTGATGTGAGCTATGTTTGAAGGTTATGAGCTAATTATATCATCTCAAAATATGTGTAAGATAATGCATGAAGCTTAAGAGCTAATATGAATGCATATGAACTAATGAAATGATTATAATGATGTTTCCTTGATGTATATATGATAATTATGCTTAATATGATTATAAGACTATCCTAACATGCTTATAACATTGTGTATCAATCATAAAGATATGGGTATATGTTGTATGCATGAATATCATATAACATGGTTTTCATAAAAGATAAATGGAAACATGTAATAATAATATCCTAAGAAATGATATGTAATCATAGCATATATTTGAATAATATGAAAAACATGATCAAATAAGAATAGGATGGAAATAATAATATGATAGTTTATACTAACATATGAATGCATGATTATGATAGAATAGAATGTATAAATGATATAGTATAAGATAGGGTAATGAAGAACTCCCTTAGAAACAGATTTGAAGAACATCCATGGTGTGTTCAAGTCATTGAGAAAGTTGGAGCTAGTTTGGATCGTATCATCCTCCCCTTCTTTTAGGCGATTTGTCCTCAAATTGAAGTAGTTTCTCATTGAAGACCTTCTTGATGTGGGAAGGATTGATTCCTTATGTTTTCTTCCAATAGATTATTCACACTATATGTTCAACCTCTTGGCTTCAAATCTGGTAACTTCACATCCTTTGATGGGAGGACACAATGTTTGGGAATCATCACATGTCCTTTGAACGGGAGAGACATAGCCCTTCACGAACCAACTTGATCCCTTTTCTTTATTCTTTGAATCATCACAATGCTTGGAAAGGACCTCTATATCTTTATTTCCTCCTTTTAATTTGCCATAATTGTTGGTGAAAAGGTTTGTCTCTTGGTTGGAGTCATCACGTCGCTTGGTGAAGATAAGTGTTCTTTGAATGACTTTTTGGGGCTGATTTAAATCATCGTGTCCTTTCACCATTGTACATCTCCAAATGATTTCCTTGAGGGTTGGTATGATTTCTTCACCATAAGGATGAAACATGTTGCTGCAAAATAAATCAAAGTTAGTAAATGGAAAATTATTAACAAGATGAATGGAAATAGAAAACCAGGGTGGATGTTTAATGGGCATTGGTTGCTTAATGATGAAAAACTCCATTGGTTGTTGAATTCCCTTCAATATGTGCAATGTACTTGGAGTCTGAATGATCTCAACTCTTGGTACTCCAATTGGCTCATTCTTTTGAATTTCAAGAGGTACATCCTTTGAAATGTCAAAGGACATATCTTGTGCATCACCAAAAGTCACGTCTATTGATTCCTCAAAAGACATGTTTCTTGAATCTTCAACATGAAGTGACATGTCTATTAGATTTTCCTACACATCAAAAGAAAGAATAGGAGTAGGATTAGATAAAATATGTTCTTCACCCTCATTTTCCTTTTCATCTTTGCTCCCATATTCAATCCTTTCATTTTGTTCATTTTCAACTCTTTCCACTCTTTTCTCATTCAAAAATTATCTTTCAACTTTGTTCATGGCTTTAGCTTTCTCCCATTCTCACATTGAGCAAGCATGTAGCTGAACTTAGCTGGAGGAGAATTTTGGACCAAAGTGCTGAAAAGTGGACTAAAGGTAGCTGGAAGTAGCTAGGAGAGTAACTGAGGAGCTGAGAAGACCAAAGCTAACTAGCTTGAGTTTATCAAGATATAACTCACCTAGTTAGCTACCAAGACATTCATCTAGCTTACCTTGAAGCTAGTTCATCTCTAGGCTGCCCAATGGATGCCATGTCGTCTAGATACACGTTGGAAGCTAATTCACGCCTAGTTGATGCCTATCTTCATTCCATGGACTTCAAGACATCATCCTATGGTTGCAACCTCATCAAAGCATAGCAAGAAGACCCATGTGCATTCATGTAGGCTTCCATGTGCATCATTCAAGCATGTGCACTCCATGTGACATCAAATTAACGGCAAAACACCAAGGGATGCTTCCTATTCGGCCAAAGACTCTTTTCTATTCATTTTGGTGCCCAAATAATTTCCAAATGCATTCAAATCATCCTTAGGGCCGAACCAACACATAACCATTCGGCCAAGAGCATGTATTTTCATTAAAGTCTTGTTTTTTCATTAAAAATCATGTCATTTTAGGAAGGTACAAGGGCTGGCCGAACCAACATGTACCTATTTGGCCAAGTCCCTTCAAAAACTATATATAGGCCATTATATTTCATTTGTAATCAGACTATTTATTTTTAATTGAAGTGAGATTATTCTCTTTCTTAAGTTCTGGTGACTTTTTATTGACTTATCAAGTATTTTATACTTGTGGCATCAACCCTCTTCTTTCATCTTGATACTTCTGGTTCCTAGTTCATATAACTAGTGGGTCAAAGTACTTAACACCACCCCTTGAAGAAATAATATAAAGATTGGGTCTTTGCTCTCTATAGCATTGGTTCTTCTTTGAGCGTTCTTCAAGATACTATCCTCACAACCATCCTTTTTGTTTCATCACCATAACCATAACCATTTCAATCATCTTCCGCTTCCATCTCTCATTTATTAAATAGCCTACCTATTAAACCATACGTTTACCACCCTTACCAATTCAGTTTTGAGCCATTCACTTGTGCAGGTTGTTTTGCTTCCTTTCTAGATCCACAATCAAACGAGAAGGTAGAATTACCTTACATCATTTGGTATGGAAGATGTTCTCTCTTTGTTCATCCTCTTGACTTTGAATGCTCAAAGTCCTTTTGACTACAAAGATGTTAAATGGAAGAGACATGTTAGCAAATAAGGAAAAATGAAATGTGTGTAGGACCTTACCAGAATATACTCTCACAAAGCCTCACGAGTCACTCCAAGGAAACTTGAATGTCACTCAATCTGCTCGTGTTTGCAACTCTAGGACTTTAGTGGATTTTACTTGTCCTCTTCTGATCTCACACACTCTCCAGCCATTTTCCTCTCGATTCTCTTGTCTCAAGTTCTAGAGAACTTTACTCAAGACTGTATCAAGTAAATTTTACTTGTTTGGCGTCGGCTACAAAAGGGTTAGTATGAAGGGGAAAACAAATATAATGAAAGGTGGCTTAGAAATAGAAAGAGAGAACAAAAGGGGTTACTTACACAAGTCACTTCATAACCTTTTATCACCACAATCAATTTAAACGGTTTACTTGAATTGCTGGTGATGATTATTGTTGATGAGTGCTTCAACTTCTTTCTTTTCTTTCTTTGCTTTTTTTCTTTTTGAGTGCTGGATTTGATGTGATCCTGTCTAGCTCCAAATTTCTCCATGATTTGATCACACCATGGAGGTTATTCAAATCTGGTTCTAGGGAGTTCTACCTTACTTTATCTTATATTTACTTATTTATGCACTATATATTATTATAAGCATACAATTTCATATTAGACTATGCTTGAATTATCATAACATGTGCATTCAGTCATTATGTCCTATGGTTTGCATCATTGATTGATATTCATGCATATAATCTATAGTGTAATAATAATATTCATCATTATCGTATGATGCATGAGTTATTATTATAACCTATAGTTCACATCTTTATAATATGCACATTCTTATTACTTTATAATAATTCATATACTTAGCTTATATTATGCTTTCTTTTTATAGGTGCATGTTCGGCCATATGATGGGAGCTGACTTAAAGCTAGCATTGGAGTCCAAGAGCTATGGAAACTTAACTAGGACAACTCCGGGACAGCTCAAGAACATTTTGGGACAAAGTTGCCAGCTGACCCCCAAGCTCATAGCTCACTTGAGCTGGACTTTTGAGCTAGCTAGAGACCTCATTTCAGCTGGAGAGTTGCACCTTCATCTTTACCACACAGAACACTTCAAATATGGTCTATGTCAATTTTTGTGGATTCGTACCTTTTCGCTAATAGTTGTCATTCCAAAAGGTGCCTTTTCACAATGAGCTGACCTATGACTCATCTTCATGTAATTCATCTATGGCCAGCTCATCTTTAGCTCAAACACTTGTAAAGTAGCTCAAATGATGAAAGGTTACCTTCCACATAATGTGACCTTGCATGACAAGTTGCTGCACATTGAAGGCCATGACACCTAGATGCATGTTGGAAGCCAAGTCACGCCTAGTTGCTGCCATATTCATTCCATGGACTTCAAGACACCATCCTATGGTTGTAAGATCACAAAAGCCTTGCAAGAAGACCTATGTGCGTTCAAGTAGGCTGCCATGTGCATCATTCAAGCATGTGCACTCCAAGTGACATCAAATTGGCGCCAAAACACCAAGGGATGCTTCCTATTCGGCCAAAGACTCTTTCCTCTTCATTTTGGCGCCCAAATAACTTCCAAATGCATTCAAATCAACCTTAGGGCCGAACCAACACATAACCATTCGGCCAAGAGCATGTATCTTCATTTAAATCATGTATTTTCATCAAAAATCATGTATTTTCAAAGGGATTTCAACCTTGGCCGAACCATCAAGTATCTATTCGGCCTAAACCCTTTGAAAACTATAAATAGGCTATTGCATTTCATTTGTAACAGAACCCTTTGATAATTAAAATCCTTTTGTGAGATTATTCTCTCTTCAAGTTCTTTTTAGAACTATATCGATTAAGCAAGCCTTTTCTAAAGCTTGTGGCGTCATTCCCTCATTGATACTTCTGGTTCCTAGTTTAAATAACTAGAGGGTCAAAGTCCTTTCATACCATCCCTTATAGAACTTATAAGAAACGGGTCTTTGCTCCTTTATAGCATTGGTTCCTTCTTAGTATTATAAGATACTATTTTTCATCACCATAGTCCATCACCATTATCACGCCTATATCATCACCATATTCCATCACCATATCATGCCAATAACATCATCCTTCCATTACCATTTCATCACCATTAAATCATCCTTCATTCATCAACAAGGCATACTTCATCACCATTGGAGGCCGAAGTCAACATCACTTGAAGGAGATTTATTCAACACTTCCGCAGCCCATCTTTGATAACTATTCTATCCCTTTTAAATCTTTCCATTTCTATTTCTTAATTATCATATTACTTAATCAATTCTTCTTCTTTTTGTGCAGATTACTTTCAATCCAAGGTGTAGCATTTGGTGTCTCTCCTAGATCGGGAAACAACAAGGTTGCCAACTTCTCCATTATTGAAGAAGCCTGGTTAGCCTTACATCAAGTGGTATCAGAGCTTTGGTGGATTGACATTCAAAGTGCTACAACAAAAAGCAACGAGAAAGAAGAAAAGAAAAAGAAAAGAAAAGACTCCTACAACAAATTTGGAGTGCAAAAGAAAGAAAAGAAAAAGAAGAATCAAAAAAAGCAAAGAAAAAGTGAAGCAAAATTGCAAATACCCTCAAAGAGAAGCACAATACAATCTTCCCCAACATCAAACTTGAAGGAGGTATCCTTGTTGTTTCTTGTGAAGGAAGATAGTAAGTGTTGCAACTTGAGTTGTAAGTTATCTTCACTTTCTTACTATTTCATTTCCTTTTCTTTCATCTTTTCTTATTTCATTAATTTATCCTTTTCTTAACCTTTTCTATCCTACCTTTACCATAACCATTTATATATACCCTAACCATATTGTTTTAAGCCGACGCATAAACTAATAAACTTGCTCAATCTTGAGTTAGTTCTTTAAAGGACCCACAAGAGAGAATTGAGCGGTAAAAGGCAAACGAGAAGGTGAGATCATAAGGGGGATAAAAAAAAAGCCAAGAACATATCCCCGAGTGCAAACGAGTGTGAGTGGAATCTGAACTTTTTTGGAGTGACCAAGTGAGGCTTTGTGAGTGCGCTGGTAAGGTTTAATTTTTTTCTACTAACAATGCCTTGTGATCTTCCATCTTTCCAAACATTAGAGGACGAACAACAAAGAACAAACACATTTCACACTCGTTGCCATGTAGATGGTAAAGTGTGTCTTGTAGCTATTGACGGAAGAAGTTGTACAAACATTGCAAGCACATACACGGTGAACAAATTGGGGCTTTCAACGATTAAACATTCCAGCCCATATGAATTGCAATGGTTTAATGACGAGGAAGAGTTGATGGTCACTGAACAAGTACTTGTGCCATTCTCAATTAGAAGGTACAAAGACGAGATTCTATATGACGTGGTGCCTATGAATACGAGTCATTTGCTGTTTGGACGACCATGGCTATTTGACAAACGGGCTGTCCATGATGGATTCTCAAATCGATACTTAATCATCCACAATGAAAGAAAATTCATTTTGACTCCATTATCTCCTAGCCGAGTGAGTGAATATCAAACTCATTTAAAAATAAGAATTGAAGCAATGAACAAGCAAATTAAAGACAATACAACTGAAGGAGAACGTTTGGAGGAAGAATCAAATGAAGAAAAGCTTTTTGAAGTTGAACAAAAGAGAGCGGATGTAGAAAACGTTGGAGTTGAAAATGAGAAGAATGAATTTGGAGAAAAAGAGAGTGAAGAACAAATTTTATCTAACCTTTCTTCCCCTATCATTCCTTTTGTTTTCCAGGACCATTCAAGGGACATATCTTTTCAAGGAGATGAATCAAGAATCATGGTTGTTGGAGGACTAAAAGATGTGAATTTTGGTGATCCACAAAACATGTCTCTTGATATTTCAAAAGAAGTGTCACTTGAAATACCTAGAGTAGCAGCCGTTGACATTCCAAGTACATTGCCAATTATGAAAAGAATTCAGCAACCAACTCCCATTAAACATCCACCCTGGTTTGATATGTCTATTCATCTTGTCAATAGTTTTTCATTTACTTATTTTGATTCATTTTGCAGCAATTCAATTCATGTCTATGGCATTATCTTATCAATTTGTGATGACAAGGATGATTCAAAAGACACAATTTGTCAAGGGAAAGAGCCAAGAGACGTGAATCATAAAGGCTTAATGGACGTGACCCTTTAAGAGCATAAAATTGTGAATTTTCATGATCCAATCGACATGACTTTTGGGATGCCAAGGGACATGATCATTCAAAGCAACATGTCTTCAACATACATGATTTTTAACCAACCATCAAACACCAACAGGAAGTACAATTTTCCTTTATTTGTATTTAATCGTGTTTTTACTTATGAGAGTTATATTTCTTTTCAGGTCATGTACATTCAAAGCACTTATTCAAAGGACATGACTTATGAAAAGAAACATTTCATAAAGATCCCGTTGCATATACCGGATGGGAGGACACTAAGGAGAAGTCACATTTCGATTTGAGGACAAATCTCTCAAAAGAAGGGGAGGATGATGTGATCCTGTCTAGCTCCAAATTTCTCCATGATTTGATCACACCATGGAGGTTATTCAAATCTGGTTCTAAGGGAGTTCTACCTTACTTTATCTTATATTTACTTATTTATGCACTATATATTATTATAAGCATACAATTTCATATTAGACTATGCTTGAATTATCATAACATGTGCATTCATTCATTATGTCCTATGGTTTGCATCATTGATTGATATTCATGCATATAATCTATAGTTGTAATAATAATATTCATTCATTATCGTATGATGCATGAGTTATTATTATAACTTATAGTTCACATCTTTATAATATGCACATTCTTATTACTTTATAATAATTCATATACTTAGCTTATATTATGCATCCTTTTGTAGGTGCAAGTTCGGCCATATGATGGGAGCTGACTTAAAGCTAGCATTGGAGTCCAAGAGCTATGGAAACTTAACTAGGACAACTCCGGGACAGCTCAAGAACATTTTGGGACAAAGTTGCCAGCTGACCCCCGAGCTCATAGCTCAATTGAGCTGGACTTTTGAGCTAGCTAGAGACCTCATTTCAGCTGGAGAGTTACACCATCATCTTCACCACACAGAACACTTCAAATATGGTCTATGTCAATTTTTGTGGATTCGTACCTTTTCGTGAATAGTTGTCATTCCAAAAGGTGCCTTTTCACAAGGAGCTGACCTATGACTCATCTTCATGTAATTCATCTATGGCCAGCTCATCTTCAGCTCAAACACTTGTAAAAATGATGAAAGGTTACCTTCCACATAATGTGACCTTTCATGACAAGTTGCTGCACATTGAAGGCCATGACACCTAGATGCATGTTGGAAGCCAAGTCACGCCTAGTTGCTGCCATATTCATTCCATGGACTTCAAGACACCATCCTATGGTTGTAACATCACCAAAGCCTTGCAAGAAGACCCATGTGCGTTCAAGTAGGCTGCCATGTGCATCATTCAAGCATGTGCACTCCATGTGACATCAAATTGGCGCCAAAACACCAAGGGATGCTTCCTATTCGGCCAAAGACTCTTTCTCTTCATTTTGGCGCCCAAATAACTTCCAAATGCATTCAAATCAACCTTAGGGCCGAACCAACACATAACCATTCGGCCAAGAGCATGTATCTTCATTTAAATCATGTATTTTCAAAGAGATTTCAACCTTGGCTGAACCATCAAGTATCTATTCGGCCTAAACCCTTTGAAAACTATAAATAGGCTATTGCATTTCATTTGTAACAGAACCCTTGATAATTAAAATCCTTTTGTGAGATTATTCTCTCTTCAAGTTCTTTTTAGAACTATATCGATTAAGCAAGCCTTTTCTAAAGCTTGTGGCGTCATTCCCTCATTGATACTTCTGGTTCCTAGTTTAAATAACTAGAGGGTCAAAGTCCTTTTCATACCATCCCTTATAGAACTTATAAGAAACGGGTCTTTGCTCCTTTATAGCATTGGTTCCTTCTTAGTTTTATAAGATACTATTTTCATAACCATATTCCATCACCATTATCACCCCTATATCATCACCATATTCCATCACCATATCACGCCAATAACATAATCCTTCCATTACCATTTCATCACCATTAAATCATCCTTCATTCATCAACAAGGCATACTTCATCACCACCATTGGAGGCCGAAGTCAACATCACTTGAAGGAGATTTATTCAACACTTCCGCAGCCCATCTTTGATAACTATTCTATCCCTTTTAAATCTTTCCATTTCTATTTACTTTTCATTTCTTAATTATCATATTACTTAATCAATTCTTCTTCTTTTTGTGCAGATTACTTTCAATCCAAGGTGTAGCATTTGGTGTCTCTCCTAGATCGGGAAACAACAAGGTTGCCAACTTCTCCATTATTGAAGAAGCCTGGTTAGCCTTACATCAGATTTTTTCTTTCTTTTGAGTGCTTCAATTTGTTTTCTGATTTTTCTTGATTTCTTTGACTTTGCACTTCACTTTGCACTTTTGTTTGTATTTTTCTTTTTGTTATTGTTGCACGTTGCTTTCTTCCACCAAAGCTTTGATTACCTCTTGATGTAAGCCTCTTCTGATGCCTTAACAAATGATTGTGGTTCTTTTGATGGATTGTTTTAAAATGAGAGATGGAAGTGGAAGATGGTTGATATGGCTATAGTTATGGTTTATGAAACAAAGGGATGGTTGTGAGGATAGTATCTTAAAGAAGACTCAAATAAGAACCAATGCTATATAGAGCAAAGACCCAGACTTTATATTACTTCTTTAAGGGGTGGTATGAAGTACTTTGACCCACTAGTTATAAAGAACTAGGAACCAGAAGTATCAAGGTGAAAAGAGAAGGGGTTGACGCCACAAGTATAAATTATACTTGATAAGTCGATAAAAGTCACCAAGACTTAAGGAAGAGAATAATCTCACTTTAATTAAACAAAAGGTCTGCTTACAAATGAAATATAATGGCCTATTTATAGTTTTTGAAGGGACTTGGCTGAATAGGTACATGTTGGTTCGGCCCTAAGGATGATTTGAATTCATTTGGAAGTTATTTGGGCGCCAAAATGAAGAGGAAATAGTCTTTGGCCGAATAGGAAGCATCCCTTGGTGTTTTGGCGCCAATTTGATGTCACATGAAGTGCACATGTTTGAATGATGTCCATGGCATCCTACATGAATGCACATGGGTCATCTTGTTATGCTTTGATGAGGTTGAAACCATAGGATGTTGTCTTGAAGTCCATGGAATGAAGATAGGCAACAACTAGGCGTGAATTAGCTTCCAACGTGTATCTAGATGACATGGCATCCATTGGGCAGCCTAGAGATGAACTAGCTTCAAGGTAAGCCAGATGAGTGTCTTGGTAGCTAACTAGGTGAGTTATAGCTTGATAAACTCAAGCTAGTTAGCTTTGGTCTTCTCAGCTCCTTAGCTACTCTCCCAGCTACTTCCAGCTACCTTTAGTCCACTTTTCAGCACTTTGGTCCAAAACTCTCCTCCAGCTAAGTTCAGCTACATGCTAGCTCCTCCAGCTAAGTTGAGCTTTCCTTAGTGTTCCACGAGATACCATGATATTTGTGAGTTGTTTGTGAGCTGCATATGACGTCCAAATACTCTACCAAGCTGCCTCATCGTGCATCACACTCCAATGTACCTATATGTGCAAGGAAACAAGGTAAGTCCATGATATTGAGCCGTTATGAGCTAAATATCTTGCTGCCATGTATGATTATGGTGATGTGAGCTATGTTTGAAGGTTATGAGCTAATTATATCATCTCAAAATATGTGTAAGATAATGCATGAAGCTTAAGAGCTAATATGAATGAATATGAACTAATGAAATGATTTATAATGATGATGCCTTGATGTATATATGATAATCATGCTTAATATGATTATAAGACTATCCTAACATGCTTATACCATTGCGTATCAATCATAAAGATATGGGTATATGTTGTATGCATGAATATCATATAACATGGTATTCATAAATGATAAATGGAAACATGTAATAATAATATCCTAAGACATGATATGTAATCATAGCATATATTTGAATAATATGAAAAACATGATCAAATAAGAATAGGATGGAAATAATAATATGATAGTTTATACTAACATGTGAATGCATGCTTATGATATAATAGAATGTATAAATGATATAGTATAAGATAGGGTAATGAAGAACTCCCTTAGAAACAGATTTGAAGAACATCCATGGTGTGTTCAAGTCATGGAGAAAGTTGGAGCTAGTTTGGATAGTATCATACATGGTTGAGAAGTTGGGCTTATAACATTCAAACATCCCAGTCCATATGTTTTGCAATGATTAAATGAAGATGAAGAGTTATAAGTCATAGAGCAAGTACTTGTGTCATTTTCAATTGGGAGATATGAAGATGAAGTCTTGTGTGATGTTGTTTCTATGAATTCAAGCCATCTACTCCTCGGACGTCCTTGGCAGTTTGATAAACGAGCATTGTATTATGGGTTCTCCAACAAGTATTCATTCAAACACCAAGGGAGAAAGATCACGATGGTTCCAATGTGCCCATATCAAGTCAATGAATGCCAAGTTATCATCAAATCACGTATAGAAGAATGGAAGAAAACTAAAGACATTAAGAAAGTTGAAAGAGAAGTTTCACGTGAGAAACAAATAACAGTGGAGGGAAATCAGAAAGAAAATGAGAATATTGAAAATATTGAGTGTGAAAAGACACATGAGTGTGAGAGTGGAATTCAAAAAGAATTGGAATGCAAAGAGAGCATACGAGAGGAGTATGAAGAAGAGAAATTTCAAAAGGGATATGAGCACGAGAGAAAAGAATGTGAGGAGAAGGAAGTTTTGCTTTATACTAATCATTTTTTTCTTCTATTTGTTATTTGAATTTGCAGGTTATTCCAAGGGACATTCAAGATGATTCAAGCATCATATCTTTTGAAATTCCAAAAGATGTGTCACTTGAAATTATAAAGAACATGTTCATTAACCTTCAAAGTACATTCACCTCATACTCAAGATCCAATGCACCTTATAAAAGGGAAGATTCAATGAACCTAACCATGGAGAACATTAAGAGTCCAAACTCATTCATTCATGAATTTAATACTTTCTTTTGATTCTAAATTATCTACTTCTAACGTTGTTCTATTTTTCAGATTGTTGATTCAAAAGCAAAGACTTGAACATGTGAAGCATTTTGAGCAAAGAAAACGATGCAAGATGAGAATGAAAGAATTTCCATTCAAACGAAGATCAAAGTTATTCCTTTATGTACAAAGCATCGATTTGGGGACAAATCGTCTTAAAGAAGGGGGGATGATGTGATCCTACCGACCACCAAGTTCAAACAAAACATGCTCACAACTTTGAAGTTCTTCCAAGATGATCTAAGGGAGTCTTGCCTTATTTTATTATTTATTTACTTATTTATGCATTACATGTCATGTGAATATGTTTATCTTATTCTTAATTATGCATGAATGTTATATGCTGTCATTTATATGTATAATATATGATATTCATGCATGACTTATTAATTCACATCTTTATATAACTCATTCAATGCATATGCATTCATAGTTAGCTCATTTGCATTATTAACATATGTGGAAGCATGCATTCATAATTATCATAGCTCAATTCCTATCTAATTATTTGTTTACATACTTTGTCTAGGGTCATTGGATGCTATGAAGACTAAAGGCAATTGAAGACTTGGTTGGACAGTTCACGTCAGTCAGATTGATCTAAATTTTTGAACATGTTCCAAGCATCTTTGGGTGATGAAGTCGTCTTAACATTTAATCCCCTATCTCGTAGCTTTCCAACTCATTTTGAATCACATCAATCCGATATTGGGAGCTTGATCTATGCCCAGATTACTGAAGACAGTGCAGGCTGGAAATTAATACGGGATTTGCAACCATTCATCTCCTTCAAAGGACTTATGCATGGGAGGAATTAATGAAGACATGAATGGACGAGAAAATAATATTAAAATGAATCAGAACATTTGTGAGGAGGTGCAAGGATTTATTCAAAGGCTTTTAAATTCATCCATTCATGCATATTCATGCAAGAAGCCAAATAGTCATGTTCACACAAGGGGGAAGAATTTCAGCCAAGATACATTCATGAACATTCATCCATAGAAGATAAATCAACAAGTTCACACAAGGTGGGATGAATTCGGCCAAAGGATGTATTCAATTAAAAGATGAACATCCATTCATCAAAATTCTTTCACCTAAGCCATGCTTTGTATCTACTTAAAGTATGAACACTCATCCATGAAGGTTCACTCATTAAATGTTTTGTATTCAAACCATGCACTCTTACGCCTATAAATAGATTTCCATTCATTTGTAAAAGAAACCAATTCACTTTGTTTAATCAAATATTTGTGAGAGTTTCTCTCTTTAGTTCTTAAGTGAACTTTATCAACTTATCAAGCTTATGCTTGTGGTGTCACCCATATCTATGTCACCCTAATACTTCTGGTTCTTATCTCTTTATAGATAGTGAGTCAAAGTCCTTGTTTACCATCCCTTAAAGAAACAATATAAAGTCTGGGTCTTTGTTCTTTAACATTGGTTCTTCTTTGAGTCTTCTTTGAGATACTACTTTTCATATTCATCTCCATCACCTTCATTCTACTTCCATTACCATACTTCATCATTTCCTTTAAACATATCACCAACTTATATATATTTTCTGCTACCATATTTATCTTTCCATTTCATTACTTCCATTTAACCATTTTTTTAGCTTTTTTGTTTGTGCAAGATACTTGTTACTTTCCTAGATCGAAACAATCAAAGGTACAACCTTGACTTCACCATCCATCCAAGTGAGGCTAGGCTGAACTGTATCATAAGGCTCACATCAAATGAAGAAGTAATAACTCTTCCAAATGATCCACTCGTCCAAGCTTTGGAAAAGAAGATCATAACAGAAGCATACTTGCGATGACTTTTTTAATGGGATAATGATCTTATTTGGTCAATATGTATTCTGGAGATACGACCGTCTATCTCTTATCTTTCCAACAGTTCTTACATCGCATCAATCCGAAATTTGGAACTCAAAATATGGCCATTTTACTGAAGACGGTGCATGCAGGAAATCCTATACGAGATTAATACGTAATTTTGTAAATATTACGAATTTTCAATATTTATATTGATTATTTGTAATACAATTTAATATAGGATGAAGAATTATCTTTTATGATTAGATTTATTATTTTATTATGAATTAAGGTTGGGTTAAAACAATATTTTTAGTTATTATTATTTTATTAGGAATTAGAGTTAAGACATGTTTAGTTTATTATTATTTTATTCTTTAGTTATTTATGACCTTTAGAACTCAGTCCCTATATAAAGGAGGCTTCATTCAACTGTAAGTAAGATTTCTTGATTATAATACAACGAGAGTTCATTTTTGCAAGTGTTGATTGCCTTGTTCTTTCGAAGCTTCTTCTCCTGGAGTTCTTTGAAGTTCTTGTGAGGGAGATTAATCTTCACACTCCAATTTGCATTTTCATTGAGACTAGGAGGGTTGGATAGAGCCATATTATCGTGTTTTCCTTTTCATTGCGACTAGGAAGGCTCGATAGGACATTTATCCATCTATTTTCCACAAATCCATCCACACCATCAATCATCTTTACCGTTCACCTTCATAAGGGAGATCTTTTGATTTCTTGGTTATCTTACTTTATTTTCAATTTCTTTCTTTTGTTTATCATATTCTAATCTTGTTTCTTATCTTATTTCCAACACTTAAAAGAAACTATAAAAGACCCTAGTTGCTGCCACTACCTTCCCCTATACATCTCCCTTTGTTCTTCATCGAGTCTAGAGCTTTCTAGGTTTGATTCTTCAACAAGAGCAACGTTCAATAACTCGCCATCGCTTCCCTATCATGTTTCAAGAGCTATTCTTGAAATTAGTTGTACCAATGAACAAATAAAAAATAGGGCATTTGCATGAAAGAAAAAGAGTGGAAAAAATGAAAGAATGAAAAATGAGAGAGTGGATGAAGAAACGTTAGAGTTCAAAATAAGTGTAGAAAAGAAAAGGACAGTGATGTAAGGCACTTGTACCTTAACAATTGATTGTGGATCTAGGAAGGAAGCAAAACAACATGCATAAGTGAATGGCTCAAAAAGAGAGGGTTAAGGATGGTAAACGTATGGGTGAATAGGTGGGCTATTTAAAATGAGAGATGGAAGGGGAAGATGGTTGATATGCTATGGTTTATGGCTAATGAAATAAAGGGATGGTTGTGAGGATAGTATCTTAAAGAAGACTCAAAGAAGAACCAATGCTATAGAGAGCAAAGACCTATACTTTATATTGCTTCTTTAAGGGGTGGTATGAAGTACTTTGACCCACTAGTTATAAGAACTAGGAACCAGAAGTATCAAGGTGAAAAGAGGGTTGACGCCACAAGTATAAAATACCTGATAATTCGATAAAAGTCACCAAGACTTAAGGAAGAGAATAATCTCACTTATATAATCAAAAAGTCTGAGAACAAATGATATATGATTTCCTATTTATAGAGTCATACTTAATTACAAAATAGAGATGATGGTTCAGTTTAAATAGAGGGTGATAACCCTTGGCCGAATAGCTCTGTTTCCCTTCATGTTGCGCCAATTTGGATGGGAGATGATGCTTGGCCGAATAGGGAGAGGGGCTCATCTTGGAGCCTTAATGAGACCACATGCAAGGCACATGGGGCTGGTCATGGCATGCACATGGGTGTTCTAGGGAACCTTGTGGTGTAGCCTTGTGCATGGAATGATGGTTGGTCATGTGCTCCATCTTGGGCATGTATGTCTCTCCTTCCAAACTAGCTTGAGTGTGGAGCTAGCTAGCAAGCATGGGTTGTTTGTGAACAAGATTCCTAGCCGAGTCCTTGTGAGCTCCATAACTACATGTTCAACTACATTCAGCTACCTTTGACATCACTTTTGGCAACTTAGCTTCAAATAGTCCAACTAGCTGAGTTTAGCTAGCCTTGAGCTCCTCCAGCTGAATCGAGCTTTCCTAGTGTTCCATGAGATGCCTTGTACTTGTGCTGTTTGTGAGCTATATGACGTCCAAATCATCCACCAAGCTACCTCAACATGCATCACACTCCAATGTACCTATATGTACAAGGAAACAAGGTAAGTCCATGATATTGAGCTGTTATGAGCTAATACCTTGCTGACATGTATGATTATGGTGATGTGAGCTATGTTTGAAGGTCAAGAGCTAAATATATCATCTTATAATATGTATGAACTAATACATAAAGCCTAAGTGCTAATATGAATGCATAGGAGCTGATAAAATGAATGATAATTATGTTGCCTTGATGTATATGTGATAATCATGCTTAAATGAATGCAAGACTAATATAGCATACTTAACATGCTTGAAATAACATTGTGGATATATGTTATATGCATGAATATCAACATGGTATTCATAATAAATTATAAATGGAAACATGTAATAATAATATCCTAAGAAATGATATGTAATCATAGCATATTTGAATGATATGAAGGACATGATAACTAGGCTTAAGATTGAAATATTATGATAATTTATAACATGTGAATGCATGTTATGATAGAATAGAATGTATGAATGATATAATATAACATAGGGTAAGGAAGAACTCCATTAGAAATAGCTTTGAATAACATCCATGGTGTGATAAAGTCATGGAGAAAATTGGAGCTAGTTTGGATCATATCATGAACCTTCATAGATGAATGTTCATCCTTAAGTAGATACAATGTAGGGCCCTATGCAAGTTCATGGACTAATAAATAAATGAATGTTCATCCATTAAAGTGAATACATCTTCATAGCCGAATTCATCCTCTTAATGTGAACATGTTGGTTCATTTCCTTGCATGAATTTGGAGGAATGTTTCATTGTATGTTCGGCCCCTTTTGGAATGCATGCACCAAGTGTGAACGTAACTCATAGGCTCCCTTCATGCACTTGGATTTGGTGAATGAGTTTGAAAATAATGCATCCATCTCCCTTGAATGTTGAACAAGTCATTTAGCCTCCTTGTATGATTGTACACGCCATAAATGGATTCATGAAGGTGGAAATGCATCAGGTGTGAACATGGCTCTTCATTTGGTTGTAAATCCCGTACTTATTTCCAGCCTGTACTGTCTTAATTAATCTGGGCATATCGTGAGCTCCCAATATCATTTTGATACGATTCAAAGTTTGTTGGAAAGATAAGATACAGGGGATTAAATGTTAAGAGACTTCATCACCCAAAGATGCTATGAACATGTTAAAATATGGCGATCTCTATAAGTGACATGAATCTGTCCATTGGATTTCCTTGAATGTACCTTGCACTAAATACAAAATGTATATAAGTTACAATGCTCATGTTCATGAATAAATAATATGTAGCAATCTAATGTAACGCATGATTCCATGGATAATATAAAAATGCAATTTATATGATAACATAAGTAAGGAATGTGTAACATATTCATGAAACAAACTAATTAAAGTGGGCATGAATATCATATAGGATGCAAACATAGGAAAATATATGAATATTCAAGCATAGTTTAGAATGTCAAAGCATGCTTATAACACAAAGAAAGCATAAATGAGTAAATAAGTAATAAAATATGGAAGAACTCACTTAGAATCATCTTGGAAGAACTTCAAAGTTGTGAGCATGTTTTGTTTGAACTTGATGGTCGGTAGGATCACATCATCCCCCCTTCTTTAAGGCGATTTTTCCCCAAATCGATGCTTGGTACATAAGGGAACAACTTTGATCTTCGTTTGAATGGAAATTCTTTCATTCTCATCTTGCATCGTTTTCTTTGCTCAAAATGCTTCACATGTTCAAATCTTTGCTTTTGAATCAACAATCTAAAAAATAAAACAAACTTAGAAGTAGATAATTTAGAATCAAAGAAAAGGATTAAATTCATGAATTAATGAGTTTGGACTCTTAATGTTCTCCATGGTTAAGTTCATTGAATCTTCCCTTTCATAAGCTTCAATCGATATTGAGTATGAGGTGAATGTAATTTGAAGGTCAATGAACATGTTCTTTATAATTTCAAGTAACACATCTTTTTTAATTTCAAAAGAAATGATGCTTGAATCATCTTGAATGTCCCTTGGAATAACCTACAAATTCAAAGAACAAATAGAAGAAAAAAATTGATCAGTATAAAGCAAAACTTCCTTCTCCTCAAATTATTTTCTCTCATGCTTATGTTTTTCAACACACTCATCTTCACTCTCAATGTTGTTACTCTCATCCTCAATAACTCTAATGGCTTTTTCATGAAAAATCACACTCTCATTTTCAACTCCAAATGTCATGTTTCTCTCACGATGTTCTTCAATGTTTTTCTTCAATTGAGTTTGGTCTTCATTCACGCGGCTATGAGATAATGGAGTCAAGATGAATTTTCTTTCATTGTGGTAGAATGAATACCGATTTGTGAATCTATCATGGATAGCTCGTTTGTCAAATTGCCAAGGTCGACCGAAAAGAAGATGGCTTAAATTTATGGAAGCAACATCACACAAGACTTCATCTTCATTTCTCCCAATTGAAAAGGGAACAAGTACTTGCTCTATAACTTCTAACTCTTCATCATGATTAAATCCTTGAAAAATATATGGCCTGGGATGTTTGAACGTTGTAAGTCCCAACTTCTCTACCATATATGATGTAAGGCTAACCAGGCTTCTTCAATAATGAAGAAGTTGGCAACCTTGTTGTTTCCCGATCTAGGAGAGACACCAAATTCCACACTTGAATCAATAAGTAATCTGCACAAAATTAAAAGAAAGAAATGATTAAAATGGAATATGGAAGAAGAAAGGAAATGATAAGAAAGAAAATGGATAGAAATGTTATAAAAGATGGTCTGCGGAAGTGTTGAATAAATCTCTTTCAAGTGATGTTGACTTCGGCCTCCAATGGTGGTGATGAAGTATGCATTGTTGATGAATGAAGGATGATTTAATGGTGATGAAATGGTAACGGAAGGATGATGTTATTGGCGTAATATGGAAGATGATGATGTTATAGATAGTATCTTATAAAACTAAGAAGGAACCAATGCTATAAAGGAGCAAAGACCTATTTCTTATAAGTCTTATAAGGGATTGTATGAAAGGACTTTGACCCACTAGTTATAGGAACTAGGAACCAGAAGTATCAATAGAAGGGATTACGCCACAAACTATGAAAGCTTGCTTAATAGATATAGTTCTAAAAAGAACTTGAAGAGAGAATAATCTCACAAGAGTTTTAATTTATCACAAGGGTTAAGTTACATATTGATGTAAGGCTCTTCTGATGTTTTAACAAATTGATTGTGGATCTAGGAAGGAAGCAAAACAACCTGCAAAGTGAATGGCTCAAAACAGAATGGTTAAGGGTGGTAAATGTATGGGTGATTAGGTGGGTTGTTTAATTGAGAGATGGAAGCGGAAGATGGTTGATATGGCTATGGTTATGGTTTATGAAACAAAGGGATGGTTGTGAGGATAGTATCTTAAAAAAGACTCAAAGAAGAACCAATACTATATACAGCAAAGACCCAGACTTTATATTGCTTCTTTAAGGGGTGGTTTGAAGTACTTTGACCCACTAGTTATAAAGAACTAGGAACCATAAGTATTAAGGTGAAAAGAGAAAGGGTTGAAGCCACAAGTATAAATTATACTTGATAAGTTGATAAAAGTCACCAGGACTTAAGGAAGAGAATAATCTCACTTTAATTAAACAAAAGGTCTCCTTTACAAATGAATTGTGCTTTCCTATTTATAGGAAATGGAGGGGCATGGCCGAATGGATAAATGGTGGTTCGGCCAGCCCTTGTGTCTCTTTAAAATGATATAATTTAATGTTAAATGACATAATGTTTTGGTCCTATATGGAGGGAAATAATCCTTGGCCGAATAGTTCTTGTGTCCCCTCAAGTTGGCGCCAAATTGGATGGGAAATGAGGCTTGGCCGAATAAAGAGATAGCTCTTCATCTTGGTACCTAAATGAACCTACATGCAAGGCACATGGGGCCTGGTCATATGCAAGGCACATGGGGGCTGATCATATGCAAAGCACATGGGTGTTCTAGGGAGCCTTGTGGTACAGCCCTTTGCATGGGATGATGGCTGGTCATGTGTTCCCTTCTTAGGCGTGCATGTATCTCCAAACTAGCTTGAGTGTGGAGCTAGCTAGCAAGCATGGGTTGTTTTGTGAACAAGCTTCCTAGTCGAATCCTTATGAGCTTCATAACAGCACGTTCAGCTACATTCAGCTACCATTGATATCACTTTTGGCAACTCATCTCCAAATAGTCCAACTAGCTAAGTTTACCTAGCCTTGAGCTCCTCCAGCTGAATTGAGCTTTCCTTAATGTTCCATGAGCTGCCTTGTCCTTTGTAAGCTATTTGTGAGCTGCATAGGACGTCCAAATCATCCACCAAGCTATCTCAACGTTCTTCACTCCATTGTACCTATATGTGCATGGAAACAAGGTAAGTCCATGATATTGAGCTGTTATGAGCTAAATACCTTGCTTCCATGTATGATTATGGTGATGTGAGCTATGTTTGAAGGTCATGAGCCAATTATATCATCTCAAAATATGTGTAAGATAAATGCATGAAGCTTAAGAGCTAATATGAATGCATATGAACTAATGAAATGATTTATAATGATGTTGCCTTGATGTATATATGATAATCATGCTTAATATGATTATAAGACTATCCTAACATGCTTATAACATTGTGTATCAATCATAAGATATGGGTATATGTTGTAAGCATGAATATCATATAACATGGTATTCATAAGTGATAAATGGAAACATGTAATAATAATATCCTAAGAAATGATATGTAATCATAGCATATATTTGAATAATATGAAAAACATCAGATAAGCATAGGATGGAAATAATAATATGATAATTTATACTAACATGTGAATGTATTATGATAGAATAGAATATAAATGATAGTATAAGATAAGGTAATGAAAACTCCCTTATAAATAGCTTTGAGAACATCCATGGTGTGTTCAAGTCATGGAAAGTTGAGTAGGGTATCACAAATAAAATTCCAAAGCCTATTAGAAATGGTTATGAATAGAAATGGTTAGGAATAGAAATGGTTATGACAAGGGTAGGATAGAAAAGGTTAAGAAAAAAGATATGGTAATAAAGTAAGAAAAGATGAAAGAATAAAGAAATAAAATAGTAAAAAATGAAGATAACTTACAACTCAAGTTGAAACACTTACTATCTTCCTTTACAAGAAACAACAAGGATACCTCCTTCTATTTTGTTGTTGGGGCAGATTGTATTGTGCTTCTCTTTGAGTGTAATTTGCAACTTGCTTATTTCTTTGAATTTCTGTTTTTCTTTTTTTTTCTTTTGCACTCCAAATTTGTTGTAGGAGTCTTTTCTTTCTCTTTTTGTTTTTCTTCTTTCTTGTTGCTTTTGTTACAGCACTTGACTGTCAATCCACCAAAGCTCTGATTATCGCTTGATGTAAGGCTAACTAGGCTTCTTCAATAATGGAGAAGTTGGCAACCTTGTTGTTTCCCGATCTAGGAGAGACACCAAATGCCACACTTGAATCAATAAGTAATCTGCACTAAATTAAAAAAAAAAGAAATGATTAAAATGGAATATGGAAGAAGAAAGGAAATGATAAGAAAGAAAATGGATAGAAATGTTATAAAAGATGGGCTGCGGAAGTGTTGAATAAATCTCCTTCAAGTGATGTTGACTTCGGCCTCCAATGGTGGTAATGAAGTATGCCTTGTTGATGAATGAAGGATGATTTAATGGTGATGAAATGGTAATGGAAGGATGATGTTATTGGCGTAATATGGAAGATGATGATGTTATAGATAGTATCTTATAAAACTAAGAAGGAACCAATGCTATAAAGGAGCAAAGACTCGTTTCTTATAAGTCTTATAAGGGATGGTATGAAAGGACTTTGACCCACTAGTTATAGGAACTAGGAACCAGAAGTATCAATGGAAGGGATGACGCCACAAACTATGAAAGCTTGTGATACGATCCAAACTAGCTCCAACTTTCTCCCTGACTTGAACACACCATGGATGTTCTTCAAATCTATTTCTAAGGGAGTTCTTCATTACCCTATCTTATACTATATCATTTATACATTCTATTCTATCATAAGCATGCATTCACATGTTAGTATAAATTATCATATTATTATTTCCATCCTATGCTTATTTGATCATGTTTTTCATATTACTCAAATATATGCTATGATTACATATAGGCACCTTTGTTACCAAGCCAAGTTCAGGAATGTCAAGTGAAAGAAAATCACTATCAAATAGATATATGATTACATATAGTGATTTGATAGTATAAATTATCAAATAAATTACGCAATATGATAAGAAAGCCACCCATGACGGATTCTCTAACAAGTACTCATTCCAACATCAGGGAAAGAAAATCATATTGGCACCTTTGTTACCAAGCCAAGTTCAGGAATGTCAAGTGACCCTCAAATCACGCATAGAAGAATGGGAGAAAGAAAAGAAGGCCAAAGAAATCCATACTCCAAATATGAATATCTATGCCAGCGGAGGAGATATTCGGAAACATTTATCAACTAAGAAAGCTCTACTTATACTTATGTATAAGGAAAGTTTTCTTCTTACTAACCCTCCTAAAGGTTTGCCTTCTTCTATTTCTAATCTTTTGCAGGAATTTGAGGATATGTTTCCTGAGGAAATTCCTGATGGATTGCCATCGATTAGAGGAATTGAACATCAAATTGATTTCATTCCTGGAGCTACCATTCCTAATAGACCAGCATATAAGAACAATCTGAAGAAACAAAGGAATTGCAAAGACAAGTCAAAGAACTCCTAAACAAAGGTTACATTCGAGAAAGCTTAAGTCCATGTGTTGTCCCCGTTTTGTTGGTACCAAAGAAAGATGAAACTTGGAGAATGTGCGTGGATTGTAGAGCAGTGAATCAATCACTATCAAATATAGGCACCCTATACCTCGGTTGGATGATATGCTGATGAACTTAGCGGGGCCAAATCTTCTCCAAAATTGATTTGAAAATTGGCTACCATCAGATAGAATGAAGGAAGGTGATGAATGGAAATCTGCGTTCAAGACCAAACAAGGTTTGTATGAATGGTTAGTCATGCCTTTTAGCTTGACTAATGCCCCTAGTACCTTATGCGTTTAATGAATCATGTCCTTCGACCTTTATTGGTAAGTTTTGTGTTTTTTACTTTGATATCTTGATATACAGTAAGTCATTGAAAGATCATATTGAACACTTACGATCTATTCTTAGCACTTTGAGAGAAAAGCATTTATATGCTAATCTCAAGAAGTGTGATTTTTGTACTAATCAAGTTACTTTCTTAGGCTTTATTGTAAGTTCACAGGGATTATCAGTGGATCCAGAGAAGATTAAGGCAATAAAAGAATGGCCAAAATCGGTTAATGTCAGTCAAGTTCGAAGTTTCCATGGATTAGCCAGTTTTTACATAAGGTTTGTACCAAACTTTAGTTCCATTGCTGCACCCTTAACAGGAATTATTAAGAAGAATTCAAACTTCTCTTGGGGCAATGAACAAGACAAATCTTTCAACGAACTCAAAGATTGTTTGACAAAGGCCCCATTACTAGCCTTGCCAAACTTTGAGAAAACATTTGAAGTTGAATGTGATGCTTCCGGAATTGGAATTGGTGCTGTTTTAAGTCAAGAAGGAAAACCCATTGCCTATTTTAGTGAAAAACTAAATGGTGCAACTCTGAGCTATCCAACATATGCAAAGAGATGTATGCACTCATTCGAGCACTGGAAACTTGGCAGCACTATTTATTGCCAAAGGAATTCGTGATACACACTGACCATGAAGCATTAAAGCATATCAAAGGACAACACAAACTCAACAAGAGACATGCCAAATGGGTTGAATTTCTTGAGTCTTTTCCCTATGTCATCCACTATAAGAGAGGAAAGGATAATGTCGTGGCAGATGCTCTTTCATACAGGTATGTCTTACTTAACACTTTGGATTCCAAACTTCTGGTTTTTCATTCATTAAGGAACATTATGCTACTGATTTGGACTTTGAGAAAGGTATAAGTTATGTGAAAGGTGCTCATGATAAGTATTATCAGCATGATGGATATCTTTTCAAAGAAGGACGATTATGTATTCAACAAGGTTCCATAAGAGAAGTGTTAACCAAAGAAGCACATGAAGAGGACTCATGGGACACTTTGGAGTTGAAAAGACTCTTAGCATTCTGAAAGAACACCTCTTGGCCAAAGTTGAAAATGTATGTTGAAAAGGTATGTGAAAGTGTTTAGTATGTAAAGGGCAAAATCAAGAGTCATGCCTCATGGATTATACATGCTTTGCCAATACCAACCATGCCATGGATAGATATTTCAATGGACTTTGTTTTAGGTTTACCAAAAACAAAGAGTGGAAAGGATTCAATATTTGTGGTGGTTGATTGATTCTCCAAAATGGCTCACTTTATACCATGTCACAAGACTGATGATGCTATTCTTGTTGCCAACTTATTCTTCCGAGAAGTGGTGAGGTTACATGGACTTCCTCGAACCATGTGTCAGATAGAGACGTTAAGTTCCTAAGTCATTTTTGGAGGACTTTGTGGGTAAAATAGGCACAAAAAACTACTATTCTCTACTACATGTCATCCTCAAATGGTGGTCAAAACTGAAGTAGTTAATAGAGTTTATCAACGCTACTACGATCCATCATCAAGAAAAATATTAAGACATGGGAAGAATGCCTACCCACAGAATTTGCTTACACCGAACCATTTACTCGGCAACTAAACATTCTCCATTTGAGGTAGTGTATGGTTTCAATCCTTTAACTCCTTTGGACTTACTTCCTTTACCTTATGATCAGATAGTGAACAAAGATGGAAAGAACAAAGCAGAATTTGTTAAAAGACTCCATCAACAAGTCAAGGACAATATTGAGAGAGAACAAGACAATATGAACAACAAGAAAACAAAGGAAGGAAGAAGGTAACTTTTGATGTAGGAGATTGGGTTTGGGTACACTTTTGGAAGGAAAGATTCCCAAACCAAGGAAGTCTAAACTACTACCCGGGAGATGGTCCATTTCAGATTATAGAGAAGATCAACGACAATGCCTATAAAATTGAGTTACCCAGTGAGTTTGGTGGCGTCAGTGCTTCATTCACATCACTGACTATCTCCCTTTGAGGATGGACACGATTTGGGGACAATCGCTTAAAAGAAGGGGGATGATAGTCACGTCTACACCAGATCCGGGGTCATGCCACACGTCCCATTACTAGGTCAGGGCCAAACAATTCAGGGAAGTTCTCTTAACTAAGTGTCTTGAAGCTTTGATTCATTTGATAACTTAACACTCTCTTATGTTATGTTATATAATGTTTAATAGCTAAAGAATAAACTTAGTATGAACACATTTACACATTGTTATTTTTAATATGTTAAGCATGTTAGGATAGTTTTATTATCATATTAAGCATGATTATTATATATACATCAAGGCACATACTTATAATGCATTTCATTAGTTTATTTGCATTATATTAACTCTTAGGCTTTAATTATCTTACACATATTAGGAGATGATGTACTTAGCTCATGACCATTATACTTAGCTCACATTACCATAAACAAACATGGCAGCAAGGTATTTAGCTCGTTTTAGCTCAATATCATGAACTTACCTTGTTTCCTTGCACATATAGGTACAATGGAGTGTGATGCACGTTGAGGTAGCTTGGTGAATGATTTGGACGTCATATATAGCTCACAAACAGCTCACAAAGTACAAGGCACTCATGGAATGCTAAGGGAAGCTCGATTCAGCTGGAGAAGCTTCAGGCTAGCTAAACTTAGCTAGTTGGACCTATTTGAAGCTGAGTTGCTAAAAGTGATGACAAAGGTACTGAATGTAGCTGAACATGCTGATCTGGAGCTCAAAAGGACTCGGCTAGGAAGATCATTCACAAACAGCCCCTGCTTGCTAGCTAGCTCAACACTCAAGCTAGCTTGGAGGACACATGTACGCCTAAGAAGAAGCACATGACCAGCCATCATCCATGCACATGGGCGCACCACAAGGCTTCCTAGAACACCCATGTGCCGTGCATATGACCACCCCCATGTGCCTTGCATGTGAACTCATTAGGCGCCAGATGAAGAGCCCTCTCCCTATTAGCCAAGCATCATCTCCCATCCAAATTGGCGCCAACTTAAGGAGACACAAGAACTATTCGGCTAAGGATCATTTCCCTCCATCTGGGCCGAACCATCCTCTCTTTTAGCATTTAAATTATGTCTTATAGGGAGATACATAGGCTGGCCAATCATCTTGGTATTTATTCGGCCATGTCTCTCCATTTCCTATAATAGGAAAACATTACATCATTTGTATAGACCTTTGTATTCAATTAAAGTGAGATTATTCTCTTCTTAAGTCCTGGTAACTTTTTATCAACTTATCAAGTATTTTATACTTGTGGCGTCAACCCCTTCCTTTCATCTTGATACTTCTGGTTCCTAGTTCATATAACTAGTGGGTCAAAGTACTTAACACATCCTTGAAGAAACAATATAAAGATGGGTCTCTCTCTATATAGCATTGGTTCTCTTTGAGATCTCTTCAGATACTATCCTCACAACCACCTTTTATTTCATCACCATAACCATAGCCTTATCAACTATCTTCGCTTCCATTACTCAATATTTAAATAGCCTACCAATTCACCATACGTCCACCACCCTTAACCATTCTATTTTGAGCCATTCACTTTGCAGGTTGTTTTGCTTCCTTCCTAGATCCACAATCATTTGAAAAGGTACAAGTACCTTACATCAACAAGGCTCCCTAGAACACCCATGTGCTTTGCATATGATCAGCCCCCATATGCCTTGCATGTGGTTCGTTTAGGTGCTAAGATGAAGAGCCATTTAACCATTCGGCCAAGCATCATCTCCTCTCCCATTTGGCACCAAAGTGAAGGGATACAAATGTTATTCGGCCAAGGATCATTTCCCTCCATTAAGGGCCAAACCATCATCTCTTTTAGAATTTAAATCATGTCATTTTAGGAAGGTACAAGGGCTGACCGAACCACCATGTACCTATTCGGCCAAGTCCCTTCAAAAACTATAAATAGGCTTTACTATTTCATTTGTAAACATACCATTTTGATTAATATAAGTGAGATTATTCTCTTCCTTAAGTCCTGGTGACTTTTATCGACTTATCAAGTATTTTTATACTTGTGGCGTCAACCCCTTTCTTTTCATCTTGATAATTCTGGTTCCTAGTTCATATAACTAGTGGGTCAAAGTACTTAACACCACCCCTTGAAGAAGCAATATAAAGTGATGTTATCCTATCGACCACCAAGTTCAAATAAAATGCTCACAACTTTGAAGTTCTTCCAAGATGATTCTAAGGGAGTCTTGCCTTATTTTATTATTTACTCATTATACATTACATGTCACGTGAATATGTTTCTTATTCTTAATTTTGCTTGATATTATATGCTGTCATTTATTGTATATATATGATCATGCATGACTTTTTAATTCACATCTTTATATAACTCATTCAATGCATATGCATTCATAGTTAGTTCATTTTCATTATTAACATAGGTGGAAGCATGAATTCATAATTATCATAGCTCAATTCCTATTATTATGCTGTCATTTATATGTATAATATATGATATTCATGCATGACTTTTTAATTCACATCTTTATATAACTCATTCAATGCATATGCATTCATAGTTAGTTCATTTTCATTATTAACATAGGTGGAAGCATGAATTCATAATTATCATAGCTCAATTCCTATCTAATTAATTGTTTACATACTTTGTCTAGGTTCATTGGATGCTAAGAAGACTAAAGGCAATTGAAGAGTTGGTTGGACAGTTCACGTCAGTCAGATTGATCTACATTTTTTAACATGTTCCAAGCATATTTGGGTGATAAAGGCTTCTTATCATTTAATCCCCTATCTCGTAGCTTTCGAACTCATTTTTAATCACATTAATCCGATATCAGGAGCTTGAGATATGTCCAGATTACTGAAGACAGTGCAGGCTGGAAATTAATACGGGATTTGCAACCATTCATCTCCATCACCTTCATTCTACTTCCATTACCATACTTCATCATTTCCTTTAAACATATCACCAACATATATATATTTTACACTTCCATATTTATCTTTCCATTTCATTACTTCCATTTAACCATTTTTTTTAGCTTTCTTGTTTGTGCAGGATACTTGTTGATTTCCTAGATTGAAACAATCAAAGGTACAACCTTGACTTCACCATCCATCCAAGTGAGGCTAGGTTAAACTGTATCATATGGTAATCAGAGCTAAGGTGGAATGCAACAAGAATAAGCAAAAATAATATCCTACCATTCAATAAAAAGAAAATCAAAAAGAGAAGTGCCAAAAGAAAAAAAATCAGCAAGTTAATCCCAACATCAACAAGGGATTCCAAGTTAAGAAAAACTAAAGAAAAGAAACAAAGAAATCAAAATGCAAAGAAGTGCCAAAGGTGACAAGCAACATCATTATTTCAACCGATCCTAAGGAAGTCTTCAAGACCTTTGATTGTTCTTCTAGGAAGGTGGTGAGTATCTTTGCATAGTAAGTAAACCTTTCTTTATTTTTATTCCTTTAATAAGACCACCCTTTATTATTTAATCTTTCTACCTTTCTATTTTTTCCCTCTACACTAACGAATTTTTCAGCCGACGTCCATAGCACTTGAAAGCTCTTGAGTTAGTTCTTTTAAGAACTTTACAAGAGAGGAACGAGTGGAAAAAGGCTAATCGAGTGTGTGAGATCAGAAGGGGAATTGAAAAAGCCAGTCTATATTCCCAAGTGCAATCACAAGCGTTGAGTGGAGCATCATCATTTTTTTGGAGTGATCGTGAGGATTTGTGAGTGATTATTGGTAAGGTCCTTTCATCTTATTCAACTATTAATTTTTCACTAACAATTCTCCCATCTTTCGAATGGATTACGGACAAAAAAGGAGGAATCCATTTCATACTCGTTTTCATGTGAATGATAAAGTATGCCTTGTAGCCATTGATGGTGGTAGTTGTGAAAATCTTGCAAGCACATACATGGTTGAGAAGTTGGGGCTTATAACATTCAAACATCCCAGTCCATATGATTTGCAAGGATTAAATGAAGATGAAGAGTTAGAAGTTATAGAGCAAGTACGTGTGTCATTTTCAATTGGGGGATATGAAGATGAAGTTTTATGTGATATTATTTCTATGAATTCAAGCCATCTACTCTTGGATGTCCTTGGTAGTTTTATAAACGAGCATTGTATGATGGGTTCTCCAACAAATATTCATTCAAACACCAAGGGAGAAAGATCACGTTGGTTCCAATGTGCCCAAATCAAGTCCATGAATGCCAAGTTATCGTCAAATCACGTATAGAGGAATGGAAGAAAACTAAAGCCATGAATAAAGTTGAAAGTGAAGTTTCACATGAGAAACAAATAACAGTGGAGGGAGATCAAAATGAAAATGAGAAAATTGATGTGAGAAACGTTGGAGTCGAAAATGAGAAAGTTGAAAAGATTAAATTTGGGAGCAAAGGGGGAAGTACGTGTGGAAGAGATAATGAAAAGATTAAAAGAGAGGTTGTGGTTAAAAGATATGATGGAGTTGAACATTCACAAATCAAAGAAGAACATTGTGAGAAAACCAAGACATTTGGAGTTGAAAATGAGAGTGAAGATGAGTGTGTTGAAAAACATGAGCATGAAAGGAACGAATGCAATGAGAATGAAGTTTTTCTTTATACTAATCAATTTTTTTCTTCTATTCATTCTTTGAATTTGCAGGTTATTCCAAGGGACATTCAAGATGATTCAAACATCATTTCTTTTGAAATTCCAAAAGATGTGTCACTTGAAATTATAAAGAACATGTTCATTAACCTTCAAAGTACATTCACCTCATACTCAAGATCCAATGCACCTTATAAAAGGGAAGATTCAATGAACCTAACCATGTAGAACATTAAGAGTCCAAACTCATTCATTCATGAATTTAATCCTTTCCTTTCATTTGATTCTAAATTATCTACTTCTAACATTGTTCTATTTTTTAGATTGTTGATTCAAAAGCAAAGACTTGAACATGTGAAGCATTTTGAGCAAATAAAACGATGCAAGATGAGAATGAAAGAATTTCCATTCAAACGAAGATCAAAGTTATTCTCTTATGTACAAAGCATCGATTTGGGGACAAATTGCCTTAAAGAAGGGGGGGATGATGTGATCCTATCGACCACCAAGTTCAAACAAAACATGCTCACAACTTTGAAGTTCTTCCAAGATGATTCTAAGGGAGTCTTGCCTTATTTTATTATTTATTTACTCATTTATACATTACATGTCACGTGAATATGTTTATCTTATTCTTAATTTTTGCTTGAATGTTATATGTTGTCATTTATATGTATAATATATGATATTCATGCATGACTTATTAATTCACATCTTTATATAACTCATTCAATGCATATGCATTCATAGTTAGCTCATTTGCATTATTAACATAGGTGGAAGCATGCATTCATAATTATCATAGCTCAATTCCTATCTAATAATTTGTTTACATACTTTGTCTAGGTTCATTGGATGCTAAAAAGACTAAAGGCAATTGAAGAGTTGGTTGGACAGTTCACGTCAGTCAGATTGATCTACATTTTTTAACATGTTCCAAGCATATTTGGGTGATGAAGTCTCTTAACATTTAATCCCCTATCTCGTAGCTTTCGAACACATTTTTAATCACATTAATCCGATATCGGGAGCTTGAGATATGTCCAGATTACTGAAGACAGTGCAGGTTGGAAATTAATACGGGATTTGCAACCATTCATTCATCACCTTCATTCTACTTCCATTACCATACTTCATTATTTCCTTTAAACATATCACCAACATATATATATTTTCCGCTACCATATTTATCTTTCCGTTTCATTACATCCATTTAACCATTTTTTAGCTTTCTTGTTTGTGCAGGATACTTGTTGCTTTCCAAGATCGAAACAATCAAAGGTACAACCTTGACTTCACCATCCATCCAAGTGAGGCTAGGTTGAACTGTATCATAAAGTATGGGTCTTTGCTCTATATAGCATTGGTTATTCTTTGAGACTTCTTCAAGATAATATCCTCACTGCCATCCCTTTTGTTTCATCGCCATAACCATATCCATATCAGCCATCTTCCACTTACATCTCTCATTTCAAACAGCCCTCCTATTCACTCATACGTTTACAACCCTTAACCCTCTCTTTTGAGCCATTCACTTGTGCAGGTTGCTTTCTTCCTTCTTACATCCACAATCAATATTTAAGGTTCAAGTGTCATACATCAAGTGGCCTCAGAGAAGCCTTACATCAGCTTGCTTAATCGATATAGTTCTAAAACGAACTTGAAGAGAGAATAATCTCACAAGAGTTTTAATTTATCAAAAGGGTTAAGTTACAAATGAAATGTCAAAGTCTATTTATAGGCTTGCATAAGTTTGGCCGAATAATTAGGTGTCTATTCGGCTAGATACATGTCTTAAAATGAAAATAGATGATGCTTGGATGAGGGGAGATGTCTTTGGATGAATGGTTCCCTTGTCTCTTCATCTTGGCGCCAACTTGAAGCAAGATGATGGTTTGGCCGAATGGAGAGAACCCTCTTCATTTTGGCATCCATTTCATCCACATGCATAGCACATGTGTGGGCTGGTCATGATACATTCACATGGGCGGCATAGGGTGCTTATGGTGTGGCTTCTCCTTGGCGTGAAGTTGAGAAGCAACTAGGTGTGACTAGGCTTCCATCTTGTATCTTGGTGAAATGGCATCAATGGGGCAGCAACTAATTATGAAAGGGCACATTTGTGTGAAACATCCTTTCATCATTTGAGCTACTTCCCATGTGTTTGAGCTGAAGATGAGCTGGCCATAGATGAAATTCACGAAGATGAGTCTTAGGACAGCTCCTTGTGAAAGGGAACTTCTCAGATTAGCAACTCTTCGTGAAATGGAACAAATTCACAAAATTCAACCTAGACCATATCTGTAGTGCTCTGTGTGGTGAAGATGATGGTGTAACTCTCCAGCTGAAAAAAGGTCTCTAGCTAGCTCAAAAGTCCAGCTCAAGTGAGCTATGAGCTCGGAGGTCAGCTGACAACTTTGTCTCAAAATGTCCTTGAGCTGTCCCGGAGTTGTCCTAGTCAAGTTTCCTTAGCTCAATGACTCCAATTCTAGCTTTAACTTAGCTCCAATGATGTGGCCGAACATGTACCTACAAAAAAAAGCATATAATAAGCTAAATAATATAAGATATAATCATGTAAATATGGTTCATAGATTATATTATATGTTAACACAAAACATAGTATATAATCTATTATTTGGGGATGTATTTCTAAATGATTCTAAGGTTTTAATGCATCTGGTTGTAAATGATTCCCTTAAAAGTTTGGCTATTTATCGAGTGATTGGTCCTTGTGGCATTACTTCCATATCCCTTGAAGATGGCGTTGGTGTGCTCACATCAATATATGTGCTAGCAAGGTTTGCAAAACTTCCACTATCAAATGGCTACAAGACATACTTTACCATCTTTACCGTTTAGATGGAAATTAGTATGAAATGCATTCTCTCCTTGTTGAATGTTCTCCATTGCTTGGGAAGAGGAAAGATCAAATAACATTGTTAGTAAAAATTTGAAATGTGAAAATTAGGACCTTACCAAATTTCACACAACAAAACCTCACAGTCACTCCAAAAAAAAAGTGTGATGTCACTCCACTCAAGCACCCGTGTTTCACTCGGGAATGTCTTTGGCTTTTGTAATTTCCATTCTGATCTCACACACTCGATTAGCCTTTTTCCACTCGTTCCTCTCTTGTAAAGTTCTTAAAAGAACTATCTTGAGACCTTTCAAGTGCTATGGACGTCGGCTGAAAAATTTGTTAGTGTAGAGGGAAAAATAGAAAGGTAGAAAGATTAAATAATGAAGGGTGGTCTTATAAAAGGAAGAAAAAGGAAGAAAGGTTCATTTACTATGCAAAGATACTCACCACCTTCCTAGAAGAAACGATCAAATGTCTTGAAGACTTCTTTAGAATCGGTTGGAATGATGAGGTTTCTTGTCACCTTTGGCACCTCTTTGCATTTTGTTTTCTTTTTTCCATTCTTTAGTTTTTCTTCACTTGGAATCCCTTGTTGATGTTGGGATTAACTTGCTGATTTTTTTTTGCACTTCACTTTTTGATTTTCTTTTTATTGAATGGTAGGATGTTGTTTTTTCTTGTTCTTGTTGCTTTTTCTTGTTGCAATCCACCTTAGCTCTGATATCATATGATATAATTCAACCTAGCCTCTCTTAAATGGATGGTGAAGTCAAGGTTGTACCTTTGATTGATTCGATCTAGGAAAGCAAGAAGGATCCTGCACAAACAAGAAAGGTCAAAATAAAATGGTTAAATGGAAGTAATAAAATGAAAAGATAAATATGTAAGCGAAATATATATATATATATATATATTGGTGATATGTTTAAAGGAAATGATGGAGTATGGTAATAGAAGTAGAATGTAGTGGTGATGGAGATGGAGATGGATATGAAAAGTAGTATCTCAAAGAAGACTCAAAGAAGAACCAATGTTAAAGAAAAAGAACCCAGACTTTATATTACTTCTTTAAGGGATGGTAAATAAGGACTTTGACCCACTATATATAAACAGATAGGAACCATAAGTATCAGGGTGAAATAGATAGGGTGACGCCACAAGCATAAGCTTCATAAGTTGATAAAGTTCACTTAAGAACTAAAGACAGAAACTCTCACAAATATTTGATTAAACAAAGTGAATTGATTCTTACAAATGAAATGGAAAGCTATTTATAGGCCTAAGAGATGTCTAGGATGCACATACAATATTTAATGATTGAACATTCATAGATGAATGTTCATCCTTAAGTAGATAAAATGTACGTCCCCTATGCAAGTTCATGGACTAATAAATAAATGAATATTCATCCATTTAAGTGAATACATCTTCACAGCCAAATTCATCCTCTCTTGATGTGAACATGTTGGTTCATTTCCTTGCATGAATTTGGAGGAATGTTTAATTGTATGTTCGCCCCCTTTGGAATGCATACACCAAGTGTGAACGTGACTCATAGGCTCCCTTCGTGCACTTGGATTTGGTGAAGGAGTTTGAAAATAATGCATCCATCTCCCATGAATGCGAACAAGTCCTTTAGCCTCATTGTATGATTGTACCACTATAAATGGATTCATGAAGGTGGAAATGCATCAGGTGTAAACATGGCTCTTCATTTAGTTGTAAATCCCGTACTTATTTCCAGCCTGCACTGTCTTAATTAATCTGGGTATATATTGAGTTCCCAATATCAGATTAATATGATTCAAAGTGTGTTGGAAAGATAAGATATTGGGGAGTAAATGTTAAGAGACTTCATCACCCAAAGATGCTTGGAACATGTTCAAAAAATGGCGATCTCTATGAGTGACGTGAATTTGTCCATTGGATAGCCTTGAATGTGCCTTTTTACTAAATACAAAATGTATATAAGTTACAATGCTCATGTTCATGAATAAATAATAAGTAGCAATCTAATGTAACACATGATTCCATGGCTAATATAAAAATGCAATTTATATGATAACATAAGTAAGGAATGTGTAACATATGCATGAAACAAACTAATTAAAGATGTGACATGCATGAATATCATATATGATGCAAACATAGGACAATATATGAATATTCAAGAATAGTTTAGAATGTCAAAGCATGCTTATAACACATATAAAGCATAAATGAGTAAATAAGTAATAAAATATGGAAGAACTCCCTTAGAATCTTCTTGGAAGAAATCAAAGTTGTGAGCATGCTTTGTTTGAACTTGATGGTCGGTAGGATCACATTATTCTTCCATTTCATTTATTACAATGTTGGTTCCTAGCTCACCTATAGCAAGTGGGTCACGTTACATCCTCTTCCACCTCGATTCCAACATATCATATTGTTTGTTCTTAGCTATATATAGCAAAGGGGTCACAATCCATCATTTGAATTTCTATCATCATCCTCGCCGACTACAACCATCCTTCACTATTTTACTTACATCCATTAAACTATTATCACCGATGCACTTCTTTTATTTTCAATCCACTTCAAATTCATCAACATTCTTTTCAATGTCATTCTTTATTTGTTTATCTCATATTCACAACGTTAGTTTTTCATTTTCAGAATCATTTCAGCACTGTATAGTTTCTTACTAGAATCACAGTCGGGTAACAACATATATGACTCAAAACACATAATCGAGTTAATATCATTTCGTATCAGAGTGAGCCGATTCAGTAAGCGTATCATTTTCTTTTTCCCAGGTTAGTAAAAAATAAAAAATAAAAAAAAAACAAAAGAAAGAAAAAGTTTAAAGAGGGAGGGAGTAATTCTTTTCATCTTTAAAGAAAAAAATATTTACTTCATATTTATATTACATTATTCAATTTTTACCTTTAATTACCATCTATTTTTCTTGTAGCCAATTTCTTTTCACTATCCTTGCTACCTAGACAATTTATATACCAGAATACCACTTTAAACATTGAGGGAGTTCTGAAAGAACTTGGAAAGAAAAGAAAGAGCGGAAAAAGGCACGAGAACACATTAAGGGTAAAAGCCATACCATGTGAAACACGAGTGGGAGTGACTTTTCCTTGGAGTGTATTGGTGAGATTTTGCTAGTGAGGATTTAAATCTTGTTATTTACTAACTATGTCTCAACAATCGAGAGACAAATGTCATTTTTCAGGAAAAGTTGACGGCAAAAGTTACGGTGATGCACCTAAATTAAAAACAAAGACAATGATTTGTGAGTTGTCAAGATTGTGGAGGGAAGAAATAAGAACCATTTCAAGAAAAAGAAATGTTGTTAAGCACCTTTCAAGTTTCATCTCTAGCTCGAGTCAAAGACCAAGAAAAATGACGTAGTTTCTCAATCGAAGGAATACATGTCAAAAAAGAATACTACTCTAACTAAATGCAACTTATATCCAAATTTTAGATGCTATCGTTGCTTACGAAAAGGGAACACACCTAATCAATGTCCAAATTGGAGTGCTACAAGCCTAAAGGCATTTATGAAGTCATCACCAATTGTAAACCAAGAGAAGAAATCAATGTAGAGGTGATTGAACAAGCTAACCCAAGCCATGAAGAGAACAAAGTTGCAACCGTTGTAGATTCGAGAGATTAGATATCTTTGGAGACAAGTAAGTCTGATCTTCCTTTAATTTGTACCACCAATGTTGGAATTGTTCCTAGTGCAAACAAATTTGGTGATACGATCCAAACTAGCTCCAATTTTCTCCATGACTTTATCACACCATGGATGTTATTCAAAGCTATTTCTAAGGGAGTTCTTCTTTACCCTCTCTTATATTATATCATTCATACATTCTATTATATCATAAGCATGCATTCACATGTTAGTATAAATTATCATAATAATTCCATCCTATGCCTAGTTGATCATGTCCTTCATATCATTCAAATATATGCTATGATTACATATCATTTCTTAGGATATTATTATTACATGTTTCCATTTATAATTTATTATGAATACCATGTTAAATGATATTCATGCATACAACATATATCTACAATGTTATTTTAAGCATGTTAAGTATGCTATATTAGTATTGCATTCATTTAAGCATGATTATCACATATACATCAAGGAATCATAATTATCATTCATTTTATAAGCTCCTATGCATTCATTTTAGCACTTAAGCTATATGCATTAGTTCATACATATTATAAGATGATATATTTAGCTCATGACCTTCAATCATAGCTCACATTACCATATTCATACATGGTAGCAAGGTATTTAGCTCATATTAGCTCAATGCCATGGACTTACCTTGTTTCCTTGCACATGTAGGTACATTGGATCATGATGCACGTTGAGGTAGCTTGGTGAATGATTTGGATGACATATGCAGCTCGCAAACAACTCACAAAGTACATGGCAGCTCATGAAACACTAAGGAAAGCTCGATTCAGCTGGAGGAGCTTAAGGCTAGCTGAACTTAGCTAGTTGGACTATTTGGAGTTGAGTTGCCAGAAGTGATATCAATGGTAGTTGAATGTAGCTGAACATGTTGTTATGGAGCTCACAAAGACTCAGCTAGGAAGCTTGTTCACAAACATTGATGCAAGCACATTTTTAACTATAAAGGGAGTACTCTTGAACATCCTTTTAATGTATTTACTTTATAATAACCTTATAATATATACTATTATATTACATATCGTTCTAAGGATATTAGTTATGAAGTTAAAGAATAACTTAGTATGAATACATCGTACAAATTGTTATTTTAATATGTTAAGCATGTTAGGATAGCTATATAATTATATTATGCATGATTATAACATATACATCAAGGCATCATACTTATAATGCATTTCATTAGTTCATTTGCATTCATATTAGCTCTTAGGCTTTATACCTTACCTTACACATATTAGGAGATGATATAATTAGCTCATGACATTCAAACTTAGCTCACATTACCATAATCAAACATGGCAGCAAGGTAATTAGCTCATATTAGCTCAATACCATGGAATTACCTTGTTTCCTTGCACATGTAGGTACATTGGAGCATAATAAACGTTGAGGTAGCTTGGTAAATGATTTGGACGTCATATGCAGCTCACAAACAGCTTACAAAGTAAAAGGCAGCTCATGGAACACTAAGGGAAGCTCGATTCAGCTGGAGGAGCTTAAGGCTAGCTAAACTTAGCTAGTTGGATTATTTGGAGCTGAGTTGCCAAAAGTGATGTCAAAGGTAGCTGAATGTAGCTGATCAGAATGTTAAGGAGCTCACAAGGACTTAGCTAGGAAGCTTGTTCTCAAACAGCCCATGTTTGCTAGCTAGCTCCACAACTCAAGCTAGCTTGAAGCAGACACATGCATGCCCAAGAGAGAGTGCATGACCAGCCATCATTCCGTGCACAAGGCTACACCACAAGGCTTCCTAGAACACCCATGTGCCTTGCATATGACCAGCCCCCATGTGCCTTGCATGTGGATCCTTTAGGCGCCAAGATGAAGTGTTCTCTCCCTATTCGGCCAAGCCATGTGTTTTGCATGTGATCAGCCCCCATGTGCCTTGCATATGGTTCATTTAGGCACCAAGATGAATGGAGATCTATCCATTCGTCCAATCACCATTACTTCTCCCATTTGGCACTAATTTGAAGGGATACAAGTGTTATTCGGCCAAGGATCATTTCCCTCCATCAAGGGTCGAACCATCATCTCTTTTAGCATTTAAATTATGTCTTTATAGGGAGATACATGGGTTGGCAGAACCATTATGTCTCTATTCGGCTATGCCCCTCCATTTCCTATAAATAGGAAAGCATTCATCATTTGTAATGAGACGTTTTTATTAATCAAAGTGAGATTATTCTCTTCCTTAAGTCCTGGTGACTTTTTATCAACTTATCAAGTATTTTATACTTGTGGCGTCAGCACTCTTCTTTCATCTTGATACTTCTGGTTCCTAGTTCATATAACTAGTGGGTCAAAGTACTTAACACCACCCCTTGAAGAAACAATATAAAGATTGGGTCTTTGCTCTCTATAGCATTGGTTCTTCTTTGAGCATTCTTCAAGATACTATCCTCACCACCATTCTTTTGTTTCATCACCATAACCATAACCATTCAATCATCTTCCGCTTTCATCTCTCATTTATTAAATAGCCTACCTATTAAACCATACGTTTACCACCCTTATCCATTCTGTTTTGAGTCATTCACTTATGCAGGTTGTTTTGCTTCCTTCCTAGATCCACAATCAAATGAGAAGGTAGAATTACCTTACATCAAGCGGTGATCAGAGCTTTTGTGGAAGAAAGCAACGTGCAACAACAACAACGAAGAAAAATACAAAATAAAAAAGTGCACTGAAGTGCAAAAGTGAATGAAAACAAGAAAAAAAATTCAGCAAAGAAAACAAAAGCACTAAAAAGAAGAAATTGAAGATCCATCAAGATCAATCTAAGGGAGTTCTTCCTTACTTTATATTATATTTACTCATTTATATACTATATATATTATTATGAGCATACATTTGCATCTTAAACTATGCTTGAATAATCATATGTTATCACTTACTTGCATACTATATGATTTTCATGCATAACATATGTTTTTAGATCTTTACTTATCTTTATATTATGTCTTACGTATGTTTTAGATTCATTTATTATGTTTGCATATCATTTACATATCATGGCAGCATGTATCATTCATTTATTAGCCCATGTCATGTTATTATAGCTCATGTTATGTTTACATTAGCTCACTAGCTTTAAATCCATGTTTCTTTAGATCATTTGCATGTATGCATCTATTTTATAGCTCATATATGTTTTTTTAAAGCTCATGAACGTCCTATTCCTTTTATCTAGCTTATATACATGTTATCTTAGCTTCTAGATGATAATTCATAACTCATATCACTTAAACACCTCACGGCAGCATGGATTTTACCTTAAATGAGCTCACATTGCTTACTTTATTTGTTTGTTGATTCCAATAGGTGAAACACAAAGCAAGGCATATTATGGTAGCTTGGTTAGCTAAAAGGACAAGCATAGTAGCTCACACTATCTCATGAATGTTATGGCAGCTCATTTCATCATTTAAGGAGTTTCAACTTAGCTAGAGGAGCTAGCATGTAGCTAAACTTAGCTGGAGAAGAGCTTTGGACCAAATTGTTGAAAAGTGGACTAAAGGTAGCTAGAAGTAGCTAGGAGAGTAGCTGAGGAGCTGAGAAGACCAAAGCTAACTAGCTTGAGTTCATCAAGCTATAGTTTAACTAGTTAGCTACCAAGACTACCTAGCTTACCATTGAAGCTAGTTCATCTCTAGGCTTCCCATAGACTTCAAGATATAATCATATGGTTGCAACCTCACAAAGCCTTGCAAGAAGACCCATGTGCGTTCAAGTAGGCTGTCATGTGCATCATTCAAGCATGTGCACTCCATGTGACATCAAATTGGCGCCAAAACACCAAGGGATGCTTCCTATTCGGCCAAAGACTCTTTCCTCTTCATTTTGGCGCCCAAATAACTTCCAAATGCATTCAAATCATCCTTAGGGCCGAACCAACACATACCCATTCGGCCAAGAGCATGTATCTTCATTTAAATCATGTATTTTCTTCAAAAATCATGTATTTTCAAAGAGGTTTCAACCTTGGCCGAACCATCAAGCATCTTTTCAGCATAAAACCTTTGAAAACTATAAATAGGCTAGGCTATTTACATTGTAACATAACCCTTTGATAAATTAAACTCTTTGTGAGATTATTCTCTCTTCAAGTTCTTTTTAGAACTATATCGATTAAGCAAGCTTAATTCTTAAGTTTGTGGTGTCATCCCTTCCATTGATACTTATGGTTCCTAGTTCCTATAACTAGTGGGTCAAAGTCCTTTCATACCATCCCTTATAAGACTTATAAGAAACGGGTATTTTCTCCTTTATAGCATTGGTTCCTTCTTAGTTTTATAAGATACTATCAATAACATCATCATCTTACATATCGTGCCAATAACATCATCCTTCCATTACCATTTCATCACCATTAAATCATCCTTCATTCATCAACAAGGCATACTTCATCACCACCATTGGAGCCGAAGTCAACATCACTTGATGTGATCCTGTCTAGCACCAACTTTTTGCATGACATACTCACATCATTGAAGATCCATCAAAATCAATCTAAGGGAGTTCTTCCTTACTTTATATTATATTTACTCATTTATATACTATATATATTATTATGAGCATACATTTGCATTTTAAACTATGCTTGAATAATCATATGTTATCATTCACTTGCATATTATATGATTTTCACGCATAAAATATGTTTTCACATCTTTACTTAGCTTTATATTATGTCTTACGTATGTTTTAGATTCATTTATTATGTTTGTATATCATTTACATATCATGGCAGCATGTATTCATTCATTCATTAACTCATGTCATGTTATTCTAGCTCATGTTATGTTTACATTAGCTCACTAGCTTTAAATCCATGATTCTTTAGCTCATTTGCATGTATGCATCTATTTTCTAGCTCATATATATTTTTTAAAGCTCATGGACGTCCTATGCCTTTTATCTAGCTTATATACATGTTATCTTAGCTTCTAGATGATCATTCATAGCTTATATCACTCAAACACCTCACGACAACATGCATTTTACCTTAAATTAGCTCACACATTGCTTACTTGGTTTGTTTGTTAATTCCTATAGGTGAAACACAAAGCAAGACATATTATGGTAGCTTGGTTAGCTAAAAGGATAAGCATAGCAGCTCACACTAGCTCTTGAACATTATGGCAGCTCATTTCATCACTTAAGGAGCTTCAACTTGGCTGGGGGAGCTAGCATGTAGTTGAACTTAGTTGGAGGAGAGCTTTGGACCAAATTGTTGAAAAGTGAACTAAAGGTAGCTGGAAGTAGCTGGGAGAGTAGCTGAGGAGCTGAGAAGACCAAAGATAACTAGCTTGAGTTCATCAAGCTATAACTCACCTAGTTAGCTACCAAGACGCTCACCTAGCTTACCTTGAATCTAGTTCATCTCTAGGCTGCCCATGGACTTCAAGATATCATCCTATGGTTGCAACCTCACCAAATCCTTGCAAGAAGACCATGTACGTTCAAGTAGGCTGCCATGTGCGTTCAAGTAGGCTTCCATGTGCATCATTCAAGCATGTGCACTCCATGTGACATCAAATAGGTGCCAAAACACCAAGGGATGCTTCCTATTCGGCCAAAGACTCCTTCCTCTCCATTTTGGCACCCAAATAACTTCCAAATGCATTCAAATCATCCTTAGGGCAGAACCAACACATAACCATTCGGCCAAGAGCATGTATCTTCATTAAAATCATGTATTTTCATCAAAAATCATGTATTTTCAAAGGGGTTTCAACCTTAGCCGAACCATCATGTGTCTATTCGGCCTAAACCCTTTGAAAAACTATAAATAGGCTAGTGCATTTCATTTGTAATCATCTCATCTCTTATATAAAATATACTCTTGTGAGTTATTTCTCTTCAAAGTTCTTTGTGAACTTTATCGATTAAACAAGTATAGTTCCTATACTTGTGGCGTCATTCCTTCCATTTTGATTCCAAAATTCCTAGATTGATATTTAGTGGGTTGAAGACACTATCACCACCCCTCAAGCAAGTTTATGAAGACCAGGATTGTGCTTCATAGCATAGTTTCCTCTTTGGCGTGTTTGAGATACACCATCACCACCATTGCCATTTCATTATCACCATCATCCATCTCTTCCATCAATTCCGCAGCCATCTCTATCGTTTCTTTATTTTATTTCATTCTTATTATTTATTTTCATTACTTATATTATTATCCCCTTTATTAATTCCATTATTAATCATTCTTTTCTTATCTTATTTTGCAGCCCAAACTTATAAATTCAAGGACATCAGTACTTGTCAATCCTAGATTGGGACATAATAAGGATATCTACTCTCTTCCATCAAAGTGTGTAGATTCGCCTTACATCATCACTTGAAGGAGATTTATTCAACACTTCTGCAACCTATCTTTTACAACAATTCTATCCATTTTCTTTCTTGTCATTTCCTTTCTTCTTCCATATTCCATTTTAATCATTTATTTCTTTTAATTTTGTGCAGATTACTTATTAATTCAAGTGTGGCATTTGGTATCTCTCATATAGGAAACAACAAGGTTACCAACTTCTCCATTATTGAAGAAGATAGGTTAGCCTTACATCATGAAGGGACACAAGAGCTATTCGGCCAAGGGTTATTACCCTCCATTTAAACTGAACCATCATCTATTTTGTAATTAAATTATGTCTCTATAGGAAGGACAAGGTTGGCTGAATACCCTTGTAACCATTCGGCCATGCCTCTCCATTTCCTATAAATAGGAAAGTATATTTCATTTTTAAGAAGACCTTTTTGATTAATATAAGTGAGATTATTCTCTTCCTTAAGTCATGGTGACTTTTATCGACTTATCAAGTATTTTATACTTGTGGCGTCAACCCCCTTTTCACCTTGATACTTCTGATTCCTAGTTCTTATAACTAGTGGGTCAAAGTACTTAATACCACCCCTTAAAGAAGCAATATAAAGTCTACGTCTTTGCTCTCTATAGTATTGGTTCTTCTTTGAGTCTTCTCTAAGATAGTATCCTCATAACCATACCTTTGTTTCATCAGCCATAACCATAGCCATATCAATCATCTTCCACTTCCACTTCCATCATTCATTATTTAAATAGCCTACCTATTCACCCATACGTTTACAACCCTTAATCATCTCTTTTGAGCCATTCACTTGTGCAGGTTATTTTGCTTCCTTCCTAGATCCACAATCAATCGATAAGGTACAAGAGTCTTACATCAAGTGGTATTAGAAGCCAAACAAGCTTACATCAAGCAGTAATCATAGCTTTGGTGGAAGAAAGCAACGTGCAACAACAACAAAAAGAAAAATACAAAAAGAAGTGCAAGTGAAGTGAAAAGTCAAAGAAATCAAGAAAATCAGAAAAGAAATTAAAGCACTCCAAAAGAAGAAAATTCCGACACTAAAAAAAGAATAACAAAGAAAAAGAAAGAAAGTTGAAGCACTCATCAACAATTCTCATCACCAAGCCAATCAAGTAAGCCTTTTAAAATTGATTATGGTGATAAAAGGTTGTGAAGTGACTTGTGTAAGTAACCCTTTTGTTCTCTTCTTTCTATTTTCTAAGCCACCCTTTCATTATATTTGTTTTCCATTCCTATTAACCCTTTTACAGCCGACGCCAAACAAGTAGAAATTTACTTGATACGGTCTTGAGTAAAGTCCTCTAGAACTTGGGATAAGAGAATTGAGAGGAAAAAGGTTGGAGCGCGTGGGAGATCAGAAGAGGACAAGTAAAAGCCATTAAAGTCCTAGAGTGCAAACACGAGCGGATTGAGTGACATTCAAGTTTTCCTTGGAGTGACTCGTGAGGCTTTGAGAGAGTATATTCTGGTAAGGTCCTACACATATTTCATTTTTCCTTATTTGCTAACATGTCTCTTCCATCCAACATCTTTGTAGTCAAAAGGACTTTTAACATTCAAAGTCAAGAGGATGAACAAAGAGAGAACATCTTCCATACAAAATGTCAAGTGGGAGATAAAATTTGTGTGGTGATCATTGATGGAGGAAGTTGTACAAACATAACAAGTACTCACATGGTGGAAAAGTTGGGTCTCTAGACTTCCAAGCATCCTCATCCATACAAACTTCAGTGGCTCAACGATGTGGGAGAAGCCAAGGTAACCAAACAAGTTGTTGTACCTTTCTCAATTGGAAGATACAAAGATGAAGTCCTTTGTGACGTGGTGCCCATGAGTGCAAGCCATATTATATTAGGATGTCCTTGACAGTTTGACAAGAAGGCTACCCATGACAGATTTTCTAACAAGTATTCTTTCCAACATCAAGGAAAGAAAATCATATTGGCACCCATGCTTCCAAGTCAAGTCCATGAATGCCAAGTGACCCTTAAGTCACGCATAGTACAATGGGAGAAAATGAAGGCCATAAAAAGAAGCTTTGAAGAAGAACGTTTTAAGGAAACAAGAAGAATTGGAAATGAATTTGTTGAAGTTGAAAAAAATGTTTTGTAAGTAGTGGAGAAAATTGAAAGTGGCAAATTTGGAAAGGATGAGTGTAGAGAAGAGAAGCAGACTGAAGGATAAATTTTACCTAACAAATCTTCTTCTAGTATTTCTTTTTCCTTACAGGATATTCAAAGAGACATATCTTTTCAAGTAGAAAATTCAAGAAACATGTCTTTTGAAGAACCAATAGGTGCGACCTTTGGTAATCCATAAGACATGTCCTTTGACATTCCAACAGTTATGCCACTTGAAGTTCAAAAAGACGTGTCACTTGAAGTGCCACAAGTTGTGATCATTAAGGCTCCAAGTACATTACAACTATTGAAGAGATTTCAACAACCAATGGAGTTTTCCATCATCAAGCAACCAATGCCCATTAAACATCCACCCTGGTTTGCTAATTCTATTCATTTTGTTATTAGTTTTTCATTTTATAACTTTGATTCATTTTGCAGCAATTTGATTAGTATAAGTGGTGTTATCCAATCAATCTGATATAGTCACGTCTACACCAGATCCGGAGGTCATGCCACACGGTCCCATTACTAGGTCAAGGGCCAAACAATTCAGGGAAGTTCTCTTAACTAAGTGTCTTGAAGCTTTTGATTCATTTGATAACTTAACACTCTCTTATGTTATGTTATATAATGTTTTAATAGCTAAAGAATAACTTAGTATGAACACATCTTACACATTGTTATTTTTAATATGTTAAGCATGTTAGGATAGTTTTATTATCATATTAAGCATGATTTATATATACATCAAGGCAGCATACTTATAATGCATTTCATTAGTTTATTTATTCATATTAACTCTTAGGCTTTATACATTATCTTACACATATTAGGATTATAGCTCATGACCATTATACTTAGCTCACATTACCATAAACAAACATGGCAGCAAGGTATTTAGCTCGTTTTAGCTCAATATCATGAACTTACCTTGTTTCCTTGCACATATAGGTACAATGGAGTGTGATGCACGTTGAGGTAGCTTGGTGAATGATTTGGACGTCATATATAGCTCACAAACAGCTCACAAAGTACAAGGCAGCTCATGGAATGCTAAGGGAAGCTCGATTCAGCTAGAGAAGCTTCAGGCTAGCTAAACTTAGCTAGTTGGACTATTTGAAGCTGAGTTGCTAAAAGTGATGACAAAGGTAGCTGAATGTAGCTGAACATGCTGATATGGAGCTCAAAAGGACTCGGCTAGGAAGATCATTCACAAACAGCCCCTGCTTGCTAGCTAGCTCAACACTCAAGCTAGCTTGGAGGACACATGTAGAGACACATGTACGCCTAAGAAGAAGCACATGACCAGCCATCATTCAATGCACATGGGTGCACCACAAGGCTTCCTAGAACACCCATGTGCCGTGCATATGACCAGCCTGTTAGGAAAACCGAGTACAAGTAATTTCCCTATAACCAGATTAGTGAGAATGCGAAATAAAAGCGGAAAAATAATACCCGGAAATTGATAACGGAGTTCAGCCAATTGTGATTACGTCTCGGGCTACAGATCTTTTACTAAGAGAGAAAATTTACAGGTGTTTACAAAACACTCACTACTCACAAGAAAGCTCTCTAATATAAGAAGAAAAAGGTTTTGGGATTATTTTGAAGCTAAATGGGTAAGGGTATTTATAGTAGAAACTTAGGGACTAATCTTTGAAAAATACCCTAAAGTGCAATGACTAAAGTGAATTTACCCATTCCTATTTTCAACAAACATCTACCAAAATTTACCAAACTTTGAAAAACATTTTTCAAAGAAACATTTACAAACTTTGAAAAAAACATTTTCCAAAGTTGGTTGCCAAACTTTGAAACTTTTAACAATCTCCCACTTGAAGACTGATTTTAATATGTCTTCACACCGATCAATGCAGCAGCATGTCTGGTCTTGTTATTCTAGCATGCCAACTGAAGTTGAACACAACTTCAGTTTGTCCGTAGTCACCGTCTTTGTCAACATGTCTGCCGGATTTTGAGCTCCACTAATCTTTTCAAGTTCCAAAATCCCATCTTCCAGATGTCTGCCGGATTTTGAGCTCCACTAATCTTTTCAAGTTCCAAAATCCCATCTTCCAGAAGAGACCGGATAAAATGATATCTCAATTGTATGTGCTTTGTCCTGGAATGAAAAGACGGATTCTTTGCTAGATGGATAGCACTTTGACTGTCGCATACAAGATATTTTTCTTGTTTCTTGCCTAACTCTTCCAAGAAACTTTGGAGCCAAACCATCTCCTTGCTGGCTTCCGTAACAGCGACATATTCTGCTTCAGTTGTGGAGAGAGCAACTATCTTCTGTAGTTGAGAAACCCAACTCACTGCAGTTCCTCCTAGAGTATAGACATACCCTGTAGTGCTCCTTCTGATGTCGACATTTCTGGCTAAGTCAGCATCTACATAGCCTGTCAGTATCATATCTCCACCTTTGAAACAAAGTGCTTTGTTTGTGGTACCTCGAAGATATCTGAGGATCCATTTGACTGCTTCCCAGTGTACCTTGCCCGGATTATTCATGTACCTGCTAACAGCTCCCACTGCATGAGCAATATCTGGTCTGGTACAAACCATGGCATACATCAGACTTCCAATTACTGAGGCATACGGCACCTTCACCATGTGTGCACGTTCTTCCTCCGTCTTTGGTGATTGGCCTTTGGAGAGTCTGAAATGAACACCTAAAGGTGTACTTACTGGTTTAGCATCTTGCATGTTGAACCTGGAGAGTACTTTGTTGATGTACTCAGCCTGTGACAACATCAAAGTCCCCGACTTTGTGTCTCTCTTGATCCTCATCCCAAGAATCTGCTTTGCAGCACTCAGATCCTTCATAGCAAACTGCTTCGACAATTTTTGCTTCAAGTGTATAATCTCTTGCATGTCTGAGCCTGCAACGAGCATGTCATCAACGTACAATAATAATGAAGCTGTTGTCGAACCTCTTGATGTAGCAACAATGATCTGCTTGACATCTGATAAAACCACTGCTACTCATGAAGCTATCGAACTTCTTGTACCACTGTCTAGGAGCTTGTTTTTAACCATACAAGCTCTTCTTCAACTGCATACCAGGTTTTTCTTGTCTGCCTCTATGAAGCCTTCTGGCTGCCTCATATAGATTTCTTCCTCCAAATCACCATGAAGGAAAGCTGTCTTTACATATAACTGCTCAAGATGTAAATTCTCTGCAGCTACAATTTTCAACACCAGTCTGATTGTAGACAATTTTACGACTGGAGAGAAAATTTCATTGTAGTCAATACCTTCTTTTTGCTGAAAGCCTTTGACAACCAATCTTGCTTTGTAGCGTTTTCTCCCATCGTGCTCTTCTTTGATCCTGTAAATCCACTTGTTGTGGAGCGCTTTCTTGCCTGGTGGTAATTCAGCTAATTCCCATGTCTGATTTGACATAAGCGAGTCCATCTCATCTTTCATGGAAGACTCCCACTTGACTGAATCCTCCACTTGCATTGCTTCATCATAGAACTCTGGTTCACCATTGTCAGTCAGCAACAAGTAGTGTAAAGAAGGAGAATACCGTTGGGTTGGTTTAGGAATTCTGGAGGAGCGTCTCAGTTCTGGTTTGCTTGGTTCTTCTTGAACTGCTTCAGGATTGATCTGAACATCATTTCCAGAAATCTCCTCGAACTCAGCAAATTCCTTTGTTTCAGCTTCGGTATTACTTGATTCTGCGGTTGACCTATCTTTGTACATCACATTTTCATTGAAAATGACGTCTCTGCTTCTGATGATCTTTCTATTTTCGTAGTCCCAAAACCGGTAACCGAACTCATCACCACCGTAACCAACAAAGACCATTTGTTGGACTTGGCATCAAGTTTACTTCTTTCAGCAGAGTTTATGTGTACATAAGAAATACAACCAAACACTCTTAAGTATGAAAGGTTTATTTCTTCTTGCTCCAAGCTTCCTCTGGTATTCCGCCATCCAAAGGAACTGAGGGCCCACGGTTGATCAAGTAAGCTGCAGTTTGATAGCTTCAGCCCATAGAAATTTGGGCAATCCGGCATGTATCCTCATGCTTCTGGCACGTTCATTCAGAGTTCTGTTTGCGCTCTGCTACGCCATTCTACTGCGGTGTTATGGGAATGTTGTCTCCATCTTGATCCCATTGTTTGCGCAGAAATCTCTGAATCTACTGTCTCTGTATTCTCCTCCATTGTCAGACCTCAACCGCTTGACTTTCAAACCAGTCTCATTTTCCACCATGGCCTTCCATTTTCTGAAGGTATTAAAGACTTCTAATTTCTTCTTCAGAAAATAAACCCACACCTTCCTTGTTGAATCATCGATGAAGGTGACATAATATAGTGAGCCCGCAAGAGATGGAACTGGGGATGGTCCCCATACATCAGTATGAACCAACTCTAACCTTTCTGCCTTGGTGTCTTGCCAATCTTTGCAAAACTGACTTTCTTTGTTTGCCAAAGATGCAATCCTCGCATAGTCCGACATCTACATTCTTTAGATCCGGCAGCTTCCCTTTTGACAGAAGTATCTTCATTCCTTTCTCGCTCATATGGCCAAGCCTTTGGTGCCATAGGTTTGATTTTCCATCAGCATCTGCTACTGCAATGATATTCTCTAAATTTGAGGTTACATAGAGAGTACCAGTCTTCTTACCACGAGCAATGACGAGTGCTCCTTTGGTAATCTTCCATTCACAGCCTGAAAAGGTTGTGCTATATCCTTCTCCATCAAGCTGTCTAATAGAAATCAGATTTCTTTTGAGGCCAGGAATATGTCTCACTCCTGTCAGCATCCAGGTGGTCTGGTTTGGCAACTTTAGTCGCTTTTCCGACGATCTTTAAGGTTTCATCATCAGCAAGATGAACCTTCCCAAAATCACCACTGACATAGTTCTCCATGATTTCTTGGTATGGGGTGGAGTGAAAGATGCCCCTGAATCCAAGATCCATGATTCAATCAGACTGTTGACGCTTAGAATCATGGCATCACCTGTCTCCTCTGTCACGTTGGCAGATTCCTGTGCACCAGTATCTTTCTTCAGTGCTCGGTAATCTCTTTTGAAGTGACCCTTCTTGCCGCAATTATAACAGGTAAAATCTTTATTTCCTGTTCTTGATTTACCCCTTCTGGATTTGATCTGCCACGATTTGAATTTCTTTCTGAAGTTCTCCCTCTAGACTCGGTGTGCAAGGCTGAGGAGGTTGATGCTTCACCGATTCTCTTCGTCGAATTTCTTCACTCATACCAGATCCCGAACATCGTCGAATTTTAATTTGCTGTTTCCCGATGAACTGCTGACTGCTGTAACAGTAGCATTCCAACTGTCTGGTAGAGATGATAAGAGAATTAAAGCTCGAACTTCATCATCGAACTCAATTTCCACTGAACTCAACTGGGTTGATTGTGTTGAGTTCATTTAGGTGTTGTGCCACGATGCCCCTTCCGCCATCCGCAAATTGAATAATCGTCTCATCAAATGACTTTGTTTGAGGCCGATGGCTCCTCGTACATACTGGAGAGCCGTCTAAGACCCCCCGTGGTCTTTTCCTTTGCTATGTTAAAAGCAACATTACGGGATAACGTCAGTCGGATACTCCGAGGGCTTGTTGTCGAGAAGAGCCCAATCTTTATCCTTCATGCCCTCTGGTTTCTTTCCTGAGAGAGGTTGATATATTTTTCTGGTACAAAAAATCTTCAATCTGCATCTTCCAAAACCAAAGTCCGCACCATCGAACTTTTAAATTTTCACCTTCCCTTCGTCTGCAGCCATCGCTCCCACTCGAATCTGGCTTCGTTTGGATCGTTTCTGACAATTCTTGCAAATCACCGTGTATTAGAACACCCCGTCGACAAACTCGTATCGCCGATTGATTTTCACTATTCATGAAATTCACTATTCACGTGATAGTAATCAATAGTAACCTCGTAGAAAATTTGAAAATTCACAACCAAAAGCTCTGATTACCAGTTGTTAGGAAAATAAACCGAGTACAGTAATTTCCCTATAACCAGATTATGAGAATGCGAAATAAAAGCGGAAAAATAATACCCGAAATTGATAACGGAGTTCAGCCAATTGTGCTTACTCTCCCGGGCTGCTGCAGATCTTTTACTAAGAGAGAAAATTTACAGGTGTTTACAAAACACTCACTACTCAGAAGAAAGCTCTCTAATATAGGAAGAAAGAAATGTTTTGGGATTATTTTGAAGCTAAATGGGTAAGGGTATTTATAGTAGAAACTTAGGGACTAATCTTTGAAAAATACCCTAAAGTGCAATGACTAAAGTGAATTTACCCATTCCTATTTTCAACAAACATCTACCAAAATTTTACCAAACTTTGAAAAACATTTTTCAAAGAAACATTTACCAAACTTTGAAAAAAACATTTTCCAAAGTTGGTTGCCAAACTTTGAAACTTTTAACACAGCCCCCATGTGCCTTGCATGTGAACTCATTTAGGCGCCAAGATGAAGAGCCCTCTCCCTATTCGGCCAAGCATCATCTCCCATCCAAATTGGCGCCAACTTGAGGAGACACAAGAACTATTCGGCCAAGGATCTTTCCCTCCACCTAGGCCGAACCATCATCTCTTTTAGCATTTAAATTATGTCTTATCTTATGTTTATGTCTAATGCAGAGATTCTTTCGCAGGGATAATTATCAGGGATTAATTCCCGTTACGACGCACTATGATTTTAATGACTGCATATGAATACTGTTTAGCTATGTATGTATTATTATACATGCATTGCATTTTATCTAAATTTTTAATTTCTGACTGCCGGAGGTCCCCACGGAAGTTACTCTCAACCTGGCGTTGGGGGTAGCCTACTACCCTACCCCCTTACCCATACATATGGGAATTAGGTTTTGTTGTTGTTGTTGTTGTTAAGTCCTGGTAACTTTTTATCGACTTATCAAGTATTTTATACTTGTGGCGTCAACCCCTTCCTTTCATCTTGATACTTCTTCCTATTCATATAACTAGTGTTATACTTGTGGCGTCAACCCCTTCCTTTCATCTTGATACTTCTGGTTCCTATTCATATAACTAGTGGGTCAAAGTACTTAACACCATCCCTTGAAGAAACAATATAAAGATTGGGTCTCTGCTCTATATAGCATTGGTTATTCTTTGAGATCTCTTCAAGATACTATCCTCACAACCATCCTTTTATTTCATCACCATAACCATAGCCTTATCAACTATCTTCCCCTTCTATTACTCAATATTTAAATAGCCTACCAATTCACCCATACGTCTACCACCCTTAACCATTCTATTTTGAGCCATTCACTTTGCAGGTTGTTTGCTTCCTTCCTAGATCCACAATCATTTGAAAAGGTACAAGTACCTTACATCAAGCGGTAATCAGAGCTTTGGTGGAAGAAGCAACGTGCAACAACAACAAAAAGAAAAATACAAAAAAGAAGTGCAAAAGTGAAGTGCAAAGTCAAAGAAAAAGAAAAAAAAAAATCAGCAAAGAAATTTGAAGGACTCAAAAGTCAAAGCACTCAAAAAGAAGAAAAGAAAGAAAAGTTGGAAGCACTCATCAACAATTCTCATCACCAAGCATTTTCAAGTAAGCCTTTAAAATTGATTGTGGTGATAGAAGGTTGTGAAGTGACTTGTGTAAGTAACCCTTTCATTCTCTTCTTTCTAATTTCTAAGCCACCTTTTCAATTATATTTGCTTTCCATTCCTACTAACCATTTGCAGCCGACGCCAAACAAGTGAAATTACTCGATATAGTCTTGAGTAAAAGTTCATTAGAACTTGAGACAAGAGAATTGAGGGAAAAAGGCTGGAGCGTGTGTGAGATCAGAAGAGGACAAGTAAAATCCATTAAAGTCCTAGAGTGCAAACACGAGCGGATTGAGTGACATCAAGTTTTCTTGGAGTGACTCGTGAGGATTTGTGAGAGTATATTATGGTAAGGTCTTTTACATCTTATTCTTTTCTTATTTATTAACCATGTCTCGGAGTTCAGGACAATCCCCAGAAGGAGAATCCCCTAATTTGCAGACTCACTGAAATTAGAATTGGAGCCTTTGCAAGATCGTCTGGATCAATTAGAAGTATCTCTAGGCAATCGGAGAGTAAATCGCCCTAGAATGGAAGAAGACTTAGAAGAGGAAGAGGCTGAAGTAACATCAGTAGCAAGGAGAGATGTTCATCGAAATCAAAATGTAATCAAAATTGAACACATTTTTGAATGCAAAACTATACGGAGCAAAAGAAGATTAGACTTGCTGCTATGGAATTCGTTGACTATGCCTTAGTTTGGTGGGATCAGTTGTGAGTTCAAGAAGACGAAATGAACGCCCTATCACACTTGGGAAGAAATGAAGGCCCTTATAAGAAAAAAGGTTTGTTCCTAATCACTATCACCGAGATCTCTATCATAAGTTACAAAATCTGAACAAGGAACAAGCGAACGTTGAAGATTATTTCAAAGAGATGGAGATTGCCATGATCCGAGCCAATGTGGATGAAGAGAGAAGCAACAATGGCAAGGTTCTTATCTGGTCTAAATATTGATATTCTAACCTTGTTGAACTTCAGCATTATGTAGAAATTGAAGAGATGGTGCATGTGGCCATGAAAATTGAAAGACAACTCAAAGGAAATCCTACACTAGGAGCAGTCCAAATTCGGCCACCAATGGAAGCAAGAACCTATTACCTTCCGGAAACAAACTCCAAATCCAACCAAAGGATCGCGCGCAGAGATACCCAAATTGCACAAATGGGAGAATCTAGCAAGGGTAAAGAAAAGCAAAACCAGCACTTTCGAGAGATCAAGAGACATCAAATGTTTCAAGTGTTTTGGAAAAGGACATGTTGCTAGTCAATGTCCCAACCGAAATGCCATGATGGTACTTGACAATGGAGATATTGTATCAGATTCTGATGAGCCTATTTTTGACGAGGAGCCTGAAATAATACAAGACGAAGAAACGGAAGAAAATGCAGATCATGGTGAAATGCTTGTTTCAAAGAGGTGCCTACAATCACAAACATCCCAAGAGGATATTCAAAGAAACAATATCTTTCATACAAGGTGCCATGTCAAGGATAAGGTTTTCACAATGATCATCAATGGAGGAAGTTGCACAAACGTAGCCAGCACTCTTATGGTTGAAAAACTTGGATTGGCAACGTCAAAGCATCCTACTCCGTATAAACTCCAATGGCTCAATGAAGGAGGTGAGTTAAATGTTACCAAACAGGTTCTAATTCCTTTTTCAGTTGGTAGGTACAAGGACGAGGTGCTTTGTGACATTGTCCCTATGCATGCTAGCCACATTTTACTTGGGAGACCATGGCAGTATGATAAAAGGGATATTCATGATTGATTTCACAATCAAAACACTTTTAAGCATGATGGACGCAAGGTGACCTTGATGCCTTTAACGCCCAAAGAAGTGCAACAAGATCAGTTGCATATGAGAAAGAGTGTACAAGCATGGCGTAAAGACAAAACCCCAACAAAGAATGAAGAGGAACAAAAAAAGAAACCAAACTTCTTCATAGAGAAACATGATGGTTCAATGCTAGAAAATGAAGGGTCTTCTACGAACAATGGTGATGTTTGGGACTTAAAGTCGCAACTCTTCACCAATGGGTTTAATCTTCAAAAGGTAAGTAACCTTTCATATGAAACCTTTTCTTTTCTCACTTTTCAGGACCAATCACGTAAAAGGTCACTTCCAAAAGGGATATCCTTAGATAAAGATCATTCCCAAAAGGTATCTATTGGTAAATCATATTCCAAAGAAAGACCTAAAAGGAAATCTTACGAAAAGGTACCTAATGGAAGAACACAAACGTTCAAAGAATACTTTCTATTAGCAAAGAGGCGTGAAGCTATGCAAGGACAGAATGAACTCGATTTGAGGACAAATCGCCCTAAAGAAGGGGGATGATATAGTCACGTCTACACCAGATCCGGAGGTCATGCCACACGGTCCTATTACTAGGTCAAGGGCCAAACAATTCAGGGAAGTTCTCTTAACTAAGTGTCTTGAAGCTTTTGATTCATTTGATAACTTAACACTCTCTTATGTTATGTTATATAATGTTTTAATAGCTAAAGAATAACTTAGTATGAACACATCTTACACATTGTTATTTTTAATATGTTAAGCATGTTAGGATAGTTTTATTATCATATTAAGCATGATTATTATATATACATCAAGGCAGCATACTTATAATGCATTTCATTAGTTTATTTGCATTCATATTAACTCTTAGGCTTTATACATTATCTTACGCATATTAGGAGATGATGTACTTAGCTCATGACCATTATACTTAGCTCACATTACCATAAACAAACATGGCAGTAAGGTATTTAGCTCGTTTTAGCTCAATATCATGAACTTACCTTGTTTCCTTGCACATATAGGTACAATGGAGTGTGATACACGTTGAGGTAGCTTGGTGAATGATTTGGACGTCATATATAGCTCACAAACAGCTCACAAAGTACAAGGCAGCTCATGTAATGCTAAGGGAAGCTCGATTCAGCTGGAGAAGCTTCAGGCTAGCTAAACTTAGCTAGTTGGACTATTTGAAGCTGAGTTGCTAAAAGTGATGACAAAGGTAGCTGAATGTAGCTGAACATGATGATATGGAGCTCAAAAGGACTCGGCTAGGAAGATCATTCACAAACAGCCCCATGCTTGCTAGCTAGCTCAACACTCAAGCTAGCTTGGAGGACACATGTACGCCTAAGAAGAAGCACATGACCAGCCATCATCCAATGCACATGGGTGCACCACAAGGCTTCCTAGAACACCCATGTGCCGTGCATATGACCAGCCCCCATGTGCCTTGCATGTGAACTCATTTAGGCGCCAAGATGAAGAGCCCTCTCCCTATTCGGCCAAGCATCATCTCCCATCCAAATTGGCACCAACTTGAGGAGATACAAGAACTATTCGACCAAGGATCATTTCCCTCCATCTAGGGCTGAACCATCCTCTCTTTTAGCATTTAAATTATGTCTTTATAGGGAGATACATAGGCTGGCCGAATCATCTTGTATTTATTCGGCCATGTCTCTCCATTTCCTATAAATAGGAAAACATTACATCATTTCTATAGACCTTTTTATTCAATTAAAGTGAGATTATTCTCTTCTTAAGTCCTGGTGACTTTTTATCGACTTATCAAGTATTTTATACTTGTGGCGTCAACCCCTTCCTTTCATCTTGATACTTCTGGTTCCTAGTTCATATAAATAGTGGGTCAAATTACTTAACACCATCCCTTGAAGAAACAATATAAAGATTGGGTCTCTGCTCTATATAGCATTGGTTCTTTTTTGAGATCTCTTCAAGATACTATCCTCACAACCATCCTTTTATTTCATCACCATAACCATAGCCTTATCAACTATCTTCCGCTTCCATTACTCAATATTTAAATAGCCTACCAATTCACCCATACGTCTACCACCCTTAACCATTCTATTTTGAGCCATTCACTTTGCAGGTTGTTTTGCTTCCTTCCTAGATCCACAATCATTTGAAAAGGTACAAGTACCTTACATCACAATCTATGATGACAAGATCATTTGTCATTTTGAGTTTGATTGGTACATCAAATTCAACCACTATGATGGTATGAAGCAAGCATTGTCCACCTTTTTAAAGGCCATCATCTGGAAGAGCACAAAGATTAAAGTTGTTGACTTTATCCACTTGCTTGAAGGAGATCAAAAGTTAAATTTCTTCACCAACCATCATGATGATTAAGGAGTAAGAGTGAAAAGATACAATGTTTTGAAAGGATACAACCTTTGGAGTACAAGACATAATTTTTTATTCAAAGGACATGTGATGGTTTCCAAACATTGTGTCATCCCAATAAAGGACGTGAAGTTACCAGATTTGAAGCCAAGAGGTTGAACATTTCGTGTGAATCATCTGTTTGAGGAAACCATAAGGATTAAATCCTTCCTACATCAAGAAAGTCTTCAATGAGAAACTACTTTGATTTGAGGACAAATCGCCTAAAAGAAGAGGATGATGATACGATCCAAACTAGCTCCAATTTTCTCCATGACTTTGTCACACCATGGATGTTATTCAAAGTGTTTCTAAGGGAGTTCTTCCTTACCCTCTCTTATATTATATCATTCATACATTATATTCTATCATAAGCATGCATTCACATGTTAGTATAAATAATCATAATCATTCCATCCTATGCCTAGTTGATCATGTCCTTCATATCATTCAAATATATAATGTTATTTCAAGCATGTTCAGTATGCTATATTAGTCTTGCATTCATTTAAGCATGATTATCACATATACATCAAGGCATCATAATTATCATTCATTTTATCAGCTCCTATGCATTCATTTTAGCACTTAGGCTTTATGCATTAGTTCATACATATTATAAGATGATATATTTAGCTCATGACCTTCAATCATAGCTCACATTACCATATTCATACATGTCAGCAAGGTATTTAGCTCATATCAGCTCAATGCCATGGACTTACCTTGTTTCCTTACACATGTAGGTACATTGGATCATGATGCACGTTGAGGTAGTTTGGTGAATGATTTGGACGACATATGTAGCTCCCAAACAGCTCACAAAGTACATGGAAGCTCATGAAACACTAAGGAAAGCTCGGTTCAGCTAGAGGAGCTTAAGGCTAGCTAAACTCAGCTAGTTGGACTATTTGGAGCTGATTTGCCAGAAGTGATATCAATGGTAGTTGTATGTAGCTGAACATGTTGTTATGGAGCTCACAAGGACTCAGCTAGGAAGCTTGCTCACAAACAGCCATGCTTGCTAGCTAGCTCCACACTCAAGCTAGCTTGAAAGGAGACACATGCACACCCAAGTTGGAGCACATGACCAGCCATAATTCCATGCACAAGGCTGCACCACAAGGTTCCCTAGAACACCCATGTGCGTGCCATATGACCAGCCCCCATGTGCCTTGCGTGTGATATCATTTAGGTGCCAAGATGAAGAGCCCTCTCCCTATTCGGCCAAGCATCATCTCCCATCCAATTTGGCGCCAACATGAAGGGACACAAGAGCTATTCGGCCAAGGGTTATTACCCTCCATTTAAACTGAACCATCATCTCTATTTTATAATTAAATTATGTCTCTATATGAAGGCACAAGGTTGGTTGAATCCCCTTGTAACCATTCGGCCATGCCTCTTTGATATGGTCACACCTACCCCAATTCTGAAAGTCATGCAACAAGGTCCCATTACTCGATCAAGGGCCAAACAATTTAGAAAGTTCTCCTAACTAAGTGTCTTGAAGCTTTTGATTCATTTGATAACTTAACACTCTCCTATGTTATGTTATATAATGTTCTAATAGTTAAAGAATAACTTAGTATGAACACAGCTTGCATATTGATATTTGATGTAAGGCTAACCAGGCTTCTTCAATAATGGAGAAGTTGACAACCTTGTTGTTTGCCAATTTAGGAGAGACACCAAATGCTACACGTTGAATTGAAAGTAATATGCACAAAAGAAGGAGAATTGATTAAGTAATTTGATAATTAAGAAATGAAAATAGAAAGAATTGAAAGGGAAAGAAATGTTATCAAAGGTGGTTGCAGAAGTATTGTAGAAGAATTCTTCAAGAATTGATGAATTCGGCCTCCAAATAATGTTGATGGATGAATGCCTTGATGATGATTGAAGGATGATTGAATGATGAATAGATGGTAAGGGATTGGTGGTTATATAGGTGTGAAATGGTGATAGAAGATGGTAAGGATATAGGCGTGCAATGGTAATGGAAGATGGTGATGTTATAGGCGTGAAAATGGTGATGGAAGATGGTGATGTTTAGGTAGTATCTTATAAAACTAAGAAGGAACCAATGCTATAAAGGAGCAAAGACCCGTTTCTTATAAGTCTTATTATAAGGGATAGTATGAAAGGACTTTGACCCACTAGTTATATAAACTAGGAACCAGAAGTATCAATGAAAGGGGTTTTGATGCCACAAACTATGAAAGCTTGCTTAATCGATATAGTTCTAAAAAAAACTTGAAGAGAGAATAATCTCACAAGAGTTTTTAATTTATCAAAAGGGTTAAGTTACAAAAGAAATACCAAAGCCTATTTATAGGCTTGCTTAGGTTTGACCGAATAATTAGGTGTCTATTCGGCTAGATATATGTCTTAAAATGAAAATAGATGATGCTTGGATAAGGGGAGATATCTTTGGCCGAATGGTTCCCTTGTCTCTTCATCTTGGCGCCAACTTGAAGCAAGATGATGGTTTGGCTGAATGGAGAGAACCCTCTTCATTCTGGCACCCATTTCATCCACATGCATAGGACATGTGTGGGCTGGTCATGAGACACTCACATGGGCGGCATAGGTGCTTATGGCATGGCTTCTTCTTGGAGTGAAGTTGAGCAGCAACTAGGTGTGACTTGGCTTCCATCTTGTATCTTGGTGACATGGCATCAATGGGGGCAGCAACTAATTATGAAAGGGCACATTTGTGTGAAACATCCTTTCATCATTTGAGCTACTTCCCATGTGTTTGAACTGAAGATGAGCTGGCCATAGATGAAATACATGAAGATGAGTCTTAGGACTGCTCCTTGTGAAAGGGCACCTCTCGGATTGGCAACTCTTCGCGAAAAGGTACGAATTCACAAAATTCGACCTAGACCATATTTGTAGTGCTCTGTGTGGTGAAGATGATGGTGTAACTCTCCAGCTGAAAAGAGGTCTCTAGCTAGCTCAAAAGTCCAGCTCAAGTGAGCTATGAGCTCGGAGGTCAGCTGACAACTTTGTCTCAAAATGTCCTTGAGCTGTCCTGGAGTTGTCCTAGTCAAGTTTCCTTAGCTCAATAACTTCAATTCTATCTTTAAATCAGCTTCAATGATGTGGTCGAACATGTACCTACAAAAGAAAGCATATAATAAGCTAAATAATATAAGATATAATCATGTAAATATGTGGTTCATAATAATAACTTCATACATTCATAATATCATCATCATAACTATAAATATAATGTGTGTACGTTATTATCATAACTATGGTATAAAGAAAGATTAAGTTAAAGAAAATCTCCCTTTGATTTTTGAGAAAGGTTGGAGATGCAAGTCCATTTTTGATGTTGAATTAGATCACATCATCCCCCTTCTTTAAAGCGATTTGTCCTCAAATCGAAGGGTGGTTTCTTTTCAATGTTCCTCCATTCCATAGTTGCTATTTCGTCAGAAATTGGGATCCCTTCAATAGGTTCTTGAGTGAGATATGTCCATGTAATTTTTCTTTGAACGTTTAGGTCCCTTGATTTCCCAAAAGTGATGTCTCTTAATACTCCAATAGGCATGATCATTGAATCCTTATGGTTCACGTCCATTGGTTCTTCCAAAGACACATTCTTTGAATGAAAAATTGTGTCCTTTTACTGCTCAATGGATATGTCTTTTGGATTTCCAAATGTCACGTCTTCTAAACCTTCCTTTTGGAAAATGGTGTCTCTTGATACATCCTGCAAGTCAAAGAAAAACTCTGCATGTTCAAAGTTAGAATAATCATCTTTACCCTTGCATTCTGTCAATAGACATTCTCGAATAAGCACTTTGAAGAATAAGCATTAGTTCTCGGATCAGTTTCCTCCATGGTTGTTGCCTTTCCTTTCCTTATAGCCTCAACACTTTAATTCATTTTGGCTTGATCATTATGGACTTTTGTAGGCGTTAAAGGAGTAAGGATAATATTCTTCCCTTTATGGCTAAACGAGTATTGATTGGTAAAACAATCATGAATAGTTCTTTTGTCGAATTACCATGGCCTTCCAAGAAGTAGATGGCTAGCGTGCATAGGGACAACATCACACATAACCTCATCTTTGTATTTGCCAATGGAAAAAGGAAGTAACACCTGTTTGCTAACATTGAGTTCTCCTTGTTCATTTAGCCACTAGAACTTATATGGCTTCGGGTGCTTCATTGTTTTAAACCAAGCTTTTCCACCATTATTGTACTGGCCATGTTAGTACAACTTCCACCATCTATAATAACAAAACATACCTTTTCATTCACATGGCATCGGGTATGAAAAATGTTCTCTCGCTGTGCATTATCTTCTGAGACTTGAACATTCAAACTTCTTTTAATTACCAAAGCTTCTCCTTGATCAACGGGATCTGCATGAGTGATTTCTTCATTGACTTCAATAGGTGCCTCTTGTTCTTCCTCTGATTCAGATTCTATTTCACCATTTCCAAGTAAAAGCATGGTGTTCTGGTTAGGGCATTGTGTATATACATGGCCCCTCCCAAGACATTTAAAGCATCTAATGTCTCTTGAACGTTCAGTTGTTTGCTTTCCCTGATTGAAGTCTTTGTTTACTTGATGATTCTTTGAAGATTCGGCTTGTTCTTCGACAGGATGAGGAGTTGGCTTCTTGATGTTGTTTGGACTCCATTTGGATGATGTGGGTGCAATATTGCGAGATGTATGTCTCCTCTTTAGTTGCCTTTCAATTTTCATTACCATTTGTACCATCTCATCCATTTCGATGTAATGATACAACTCCAAGGTATTGGCAATTTCGGGATTAAGTCCGGCAAGGAATCTGCCATAGTTGCTTCACGATCCTCCACAATGTTGACTCAGATCATTGCCACTTCCATCTCTTTGTAATAGTCCTCTACACTCCTATGGCCTTGTTTAAGATTCTGTAACTTTTGAAATAAGTCACGGTGATATTGAACAGGAATGAATCATTTGCGCATAATACATTTCATTTCAAGCCAAGTTGAGACAGGTATTTCTCCATTCCTTCTTCGATTAAGGGTAAGTTGATCCCACCATATTAAAGCATAGTCTATGAACTCCATGGCTGCCAATCTTACTTTCTTCATCTCGGAATAGTTGTGGCAACTAAAAACATGTTCCACTTTGCTTTCCCATTCAAGGTAGGCTTCAGGATCAGTCTTTCCTTGGAATTGAGGAATTTTGATCTTGATATTTCTCAAGTTGTCATCTACAATGGCACGTCTTGGGCCTTGGAATACAGCTGGTTCTCTATCGTCTAAATTTTCTTGAACATCTTCTTCTGGAGGTAGTGGTTGTTGTTGTCTTCTATGGACTCCATTATTACGTCCTGGTGGTAGTTCCTGGCGTTGATCTATCTTTTCATGAATAGCGTCAAACTCTTCACGAAACATTCTCATCATTTTGCCAATGAGTGCCTGTATTTGTAAGTTTGGTGTCCCTGCATTTTCTCTGGGGCTTTGAGACATGGTTAGTAAAATAAATTAAAAACCTTACCAGCACACTCACAAAACCTCACTTGATCACTCCAAAGAAAATTTCAGATTGCACTCCACTCACACTCGTGTTTGCACTCGGGGATATATGTCTTGGCTTTTTCTGATCCCCCTTCTGATCTCACCCTCTCTTATGCCTTTTTTTCGCTAGATTTTCTCTTGTGGGTCCTTTTTAAGAACTAACTCAAGATTGAACAAGTTTCTTTAGTTTGTGCGTCCGCTTAAAAGAAATGGTTAGGGATAGAAATGGTTATGATAGGGGTAGGATAGAAATGGTTATGATAGGGTAGGATAGAAAAGGTTAAGAAAAAGATATGGTAATGAAGTAAGAAAAGATGAAAGAATAAAGAAATGAAATAGTAAGAAAATGAAGATAACTTACAACTCAAGTTGCAACACTTACTATCTTCCTTTACAAGAAACAACAAGGATACCTCCTTCAAGTTTGTTGTTGGGCAAATTGTATAGTGCTTCTCTTTGAGTGTAATTTGCAACTTGCTTCTTTCTTTGAATTTCTATTTTTCTTTTCTTTTTCTTTCTTTTGCACTCCAAATTTGTTGTAGGAATATTTTCTTTTTGTTTTTCATCTTTCTTTTTCTTTTTGTTGCTTTTTTTGTAGCACTTGATTGTCAATCCACCAAAGCTCTGATTACCGTTTGATTTAAGGCTTACCTGGCTTCTTCAATAATGGATAAGTTGGCAACCTTGTTGTTTCCCGATCTAGGAGAGACACCAAATGTACACGTTAAATTGAAAGTAATTTGATAATTAAGAAATGAAAATGGAAAGAATTGAAATGGAAAGAAATGTTATCAAAGATGGTTGCGGAAGTATTGTAGAAGAATCCTTCAAGAATTGATGAATTTGGCCTCCAAATAATGTTGATGGACGAATGCCTTGATGATGATTGAAGGATGATTGAATGATGAATAGATGGTAAGGGATTGGTGGTTATATAGGCGTGAAATGATGATAGAAGATGGTAAGGATATAGGCGTGCAATGGTAATGGAAGATGGTGATGTTATAGGCATGAAAATGGTGATGGAAGACAGTGATGTTTAGGTAGTATCTTATAAAACTAAGAAGGAACCAATGCTATAAAGGAGCAAAGACCCGTTTCTTATAAGTCTTATAAGGGATGGTATAAAAAGACTTTGACCCACTAGTTATATAAACTAGGAACCAGAAGTATCAATGAAACGGATTTTGATGCCACAAACTATGAATGCTTGCTTAATCGATATAGTTCTAAAAAGAACTTGAAAAGAGAAGAATCTCACAAGAGTTTTTTAATTTATCAAAAGGGTTAAGTTGCAAATGAAATGTCAAAGCCTATTTATAGGCTTGCTTAGGTTTGGCCGAATAATTAGGTGTCTATTCAGCTAGATACATGTCTTAAAACGAAAATAGATGATACTTGGATGAGGGGAGATGTCTTTGGCCGAATGGTTCCCTTGTCTCTTCATCTTGGCGCCAACTTGAAGCAAGATGATGGTTTGGCCGAATGAAGAGAACCCTCTTCATTTTAGCACCCATTTCATCCACATGCATAGCACATGTGTGGGCTGGTCATGAGACACTCACATGGGTAGCATAGGGTGCTTATGTTGTGGCTTCTTCTTGGCGTGAAGTTAAGCAGCAACTAGGTGTGACTTGGCTTCCATCTTGTATCTTGGTGACATGGAATCAATGGGGCAGCAGCTAATTATGAAAGGGCACATTTGTGTGAAACATCCTTTCATCATTTGAGCTATTTCCCATGTGATTGAGCTGAAGATGAGCTGACCATAGATGAAATACATGAAGATGAGTCTTAGGGGAGCTCCTTGTGAAAGGGCACTTCTCGGATTGGCAACTCTTCGCGAAAAGGTACAAATTCACAAAATTCGACCTAGACCATATTTGTAGTGCTCTATATGGTGAAGATGATGGTGCAATTCTCCAGCTGAAAAGAGGTCTCTAGCTAGCTCAAAAGTCTAGCTCAAGTGAGCTATGAGCTCGGAGGTCAACTGACAACTTTGTCTCAAAATGTCCTTGAGCTATCCCGGAGTTGTCCTAGTTAAGTTTCCTTATCTCAATGACTCCAATGCTAGCTTTAAATCAGCTCCAATGATGTGGCCGAACATGTACCTACAAAAGAAAGCATATAATAAGCTAAAAAATATAAGATATAATCATGTAAATATGTGGTTCATAATAATAACTTCATACATTCATAATATCATCATCATAACTATAAATATAATGTATGTAAGTTATTATCATAACTATGGTATAAAGAAAGATTAAGTTAAAGAAAATCTCCCTTTGATTTTTGAGAAAGGTTGGAGATGCAAGTCCATTTTTTATGCTGAATTGGATTACATCAATATTTAAGCATGTTAGGATATTTTATAATCATATTAAGCATGATTATCATATATACATCAAGGCAACATCATTATAAATCATTTCATTAGTTCATATGCATTCATATTAGCTCTTAAGCTTCATACATTATCTTAAACATATTTTGAGATGATATAATTAGATCATGACCTTCAAACATAGCTCAGATCACCATAATCATATATGGCAGCAAGGTATTTAGCTCATAACAGCTCAATATCATGGACTTACCTTGTTTCCTTGCACATATATGTATATTGGAGTGTGATGCATGTTGAGGTAGCTTGGTGGATGATTTGGACGTCATATGCATCTCACAAACAGCTCACAAAGTACAAGGAAGCTCATGGAACACTAAGGAAAGCTCGATTCAGCTGGAAGAGCTTAAGGCTAGCTAAACTTAGCTAGTTAGACTATTTGAAGCTAAGTTGCCAAAAGTGATGTCAAAGGTAGCATAACATGTAGTTATGGAGCTCACAAGGACTCGGCTAGGAAACTTGTTCACAAACAACCCATGCTTGCTAGCTAGCTCCACACTCAAGCTAGCTTGGAAGGAGACACATGCACACCCAAGATGGAGCACATGACCAGCCATCATTCCATGCACAAGGCTACACCACAAGGTTCCCTAGAACACCCATGTGCATGCCATATGACCAGCCCCCATATGCCTTGCATGTGGTCTCATTTAGGCGCCAAGATGAAGAGCCCTCTCCCTATTGGGCCAAGCATCATATCCCATCCACATTGGCACCAACATGAAGGGACACAAGAGCTATTCAGCCAAGGGTTATCACCCTCCATTTAAACTGACCCATCATCTCTATTTTGTAATTAATTATGACTCTATAGGAAGGCACAAGACTGGTCGAATCCCCTTGTAACTATTCGGCCATGCCTCTCCATTTCCTATAAATAGCAAAGCATATATCATTTGTACTCAGACTTTTTGATTAATATATGTGAGATTATTCTCTTCCTTAAGTCCTGGTGAATTTTATCGACTTATCAAGTATTTTATACTTGTGGTGTCAACCCTCTTTTCACCATGATACTTCTGGTTCCTAGTTCTTATAACTAATGGGTCAAAGTACTTCATACCACACCTTAAAGAAGAAATATAAAGTCTGGGTCTTTGTTCTCTATAGCATTGGTTCTTCTTTGAGTCTTCTTTAAGATATTGTCCTCACAACCATCCCTTTATTTCATCAGCCAAAAACCATAGCCATATCAACCATCTTCTGCTTCCATCTCTCATTTTAAACAGTTAACCCTCTCTTTTTGAGCCATTCTCTTTTCAAGCGGTAATCAGAGCTTTGGTGGAAGAAAGCAACTGCAACAACAACAAAAACAAAAATACAAAAAGAAGTACACGTGAAGTAGAAAGTCAAATAAATCAAGAAAATAAGAAAAGAAATTAACTGATACATGCACCACACACCCTAAAGCTAAGGATGTTCAAGCATTCATCCGTAAGGGTCTAATAGCAGTAGATTTACAACAACGTTTTGAAGGCTATCCAGTTTTTATCCGGTCAACATGTCTTCTGGATATACAACCATCTGTCTCTTATCTTTCCAACGGTTGTTGAGTCGCATCAATCCGATATCAGGGACTCAAGATATGGCCATTTTACTGAAGGCGGTGCATGCAAGAAATCCTATACGGGATTATTACGTGATTTTGTAAATATTACGAATTTTCAATATTTATATTGATTATTTGTAATATAATTTAATATAAGATGATCAATTATCTTTTAGGATAAGATTTATTGTTTTTATTAGGAATTAAGGTTGGGTTAAAACAATATTTTTAGTTATTATTTTTTTATTAGGAATTAGAGTTAAAACATGTTTAGTTTATTATTATTTTATTCTCTAGTTATTTAGGACCTTTAGGATTCAGCCCCTATATAAAGGAGGCTTCATTCAACTTTGTAAATCAGATTTCTTTGATCAATAATACAACGAGAGTTTGTTTTTTGCAAGTGTTGATTGCCTTGTGCCTTCGAAGCTTCTTCTCCTGGAGTTCTTCCAAGTTCTTGTGAGGGAGATTAATCTTCACACTTCAATTTGCCTTTTCATTACTGATGCAAGCACGTTTTCAACTATAAAGGGAGTACTCTTGAACATCCTTTTAATTCATTTACTTTATAATAACCTTATAATTTATACTAATATATTACATATCATTCTAAGGATATTAGTTATGAAGTTAAAGAATAACTTAGTATGAATACATCGTACACATTGTTACTTTAATATGTTAAGCATGTTAGGATAGCTATATAATTATATTATGCATGATTATAACATATACATCAAGGCAGCATACTTATAATGCATTTCATTAGTTCATTTGCATTCATATTAGCTCTTAGGCTTTATACCTTACCTTACACATATTAGGAGATGATATAATTAGCTCATGACATTCAAACTTAGCTCACATTACCATAATCAAACATGGCAGCAAGGTAATTAGCTCATATTAGCTCAATACCATGGAATTACCTTGTTTCCTTGCACATGTAGGTACATTGGAGCATAATAAACGTTGAGGTAGCTTGGTGAATGATTTGGACGTCATATGCAGCTCACAAACAGCTTACAAAGTAAAAGGCAACTCATGGATTATTTGGAGCTGAGTTGCCAAAAGTGATGTCAAAGGTAGCTGAATGTAGCTGAACATAATGTTAAGGAGCTCACAAGGACTTAGCTAGGAAGCTTGTTATGTGCCTTGCATGTGGATCATTTAGGCACCAAGATGAAGAGTTCTCTCCCTATTCGGCCAAGCCATGTGTTTTGCATGTGATCAGTCCCCATGTGCCTTGCATATGGTTCATTTAGGCACCAAGATGAATGGCCATCTATCCATTCGGCCAATCACCATTACTTCTCCCATTTGGCGCCAATTTGAAGGGATACAAGTGTTATTCGGCCAAGGATCATTTCCCTCCATCAAGGGCCGAACCATCATCTCTTTTAGCATTTAAATTATGTCTTTATAGGGAGATACATGGGCTGGCCGAACCATTATGTCTCTATTCAGCTATGCCCCTCCATTTCCTATAAATAGGAGATACAAGTGTTATTCGACAATAACAATGAGACACTTACGACTATCTTAGCCGCACTTGAACGACTCACAACTCAATTTGATCAACTTAACAATGCCTTGAGAGGACGACAAGAACTACAACTGGATCTACCAAACTAGAATCCAAGGCCAAACAATGCTGAACTTTTGGCCCCCAGGTGAGCACAACCACATTTTCAAGCACCCGAACTCTTTGCAAAACCAAAGTTACGATCCCATCTTTTAAAGGAGACTACGATCCAAACAAGTACATCGATTGGGAAGGAAAAACTGATCTCATGTTCGCATACCATGACTGCCACCAAACTGAACAAGTTGCCCTCATCACCTTGGAATTCGAAGGATATGCTCACACTTGGTGGATGCAAACAAGGAAAAATATCGACAACTTCCAAATTCAACCAATCACTTCTTGGACCAAACTCAAACATGTCATGAGGAACCGATTCCTACCGACACATTATACACGAGAAGTTAAACAATGACTACACCGACTTCGACAAGGTAGAAGTTCAATTGAAGATTACTACAAGGAGATGCAGTCCTTACTCAATAGGGCTAACATAACCGAAGAGAAAGAGGACACCATGTCAAGATTCGTTATCGGATTAAACTCAAACATCACTGATCTTCTTGATCTCCATGGATACGAAAACCTTGAAGATACATAAAGAAAGCAATGATAATTGAAGCACAAATCCAAAGGAGATTTGATTCAGAGAACATTAGCAAGGTACTTCATTCTCTTACCAAGGTAATCCTTCAAATCCTTCCTCATCTTCTACTCCATCTTCTCAAAAAAAAATCGAGAGATGACAAACCCGACAAGGAGAAACAATGACCAACAAAGAATGAGACACTTCCAGCCCCTAAAGATGACACCCGAGCAAGAGACATCAAGTGTTTTAAATGCTTAGGAAGAAGTCATATCAGTCGTAATTGTCCAAACACGAGGACCTTAACCATACTAGGTGATGGATCTTACAATTCTAACTCCGATGATGACACCCCTGACATTCCAACACATACCAAAGCCAAAGAAGATAGTGAGGACTATGGAAGCGATGAGTACAATGACACAATCTTGGCGATCCGCCATACCATGAACATCTAAGCATCCGACGAGTTTGACATAAAACGTTCCAACATCTTTCACACACGCTGCCTAATTAAGGAACAACCATTCTCCATCATCATTGACAATGGTAGTTGTGTCAACGTCATCAGCTCCAACGTTGTTGAATCACTCAAACTTTCTTGCCAACGAAATTCGAAACCTTATTGCTTACAATGGCTTAATGAAAGTGTCGAGATGAAGGTATTTAAGTAATGTCTCGTTAATATCAAGATGGGAAAGTATCGTAACGACGTATGGTGTGATGTAATTCCGATGCAAGCATCCCACATTCTCTTAGGACGTCCTTGGCAATACGACAATGACGTCACATATTATGGCCGAAAGAACACTTACACAATTCCAATAAAAGGTAAATCATTCCGACTTTACCCTCTACCCCCGAAAGAGATTCTCATAGATCAACAACGAATTCTCAAAGAGATAGGGAACTTGAAACAAAAGGCAAAAGAGGTCACAATCGATAAAAGCCAAACAAATTACCCACAGGTGGTGAGTGAACCTCAATGTGATGTCTCAAAATATTTATGCGAGTGCAAAAGACATGAGAGAGACCTTTTTTCAAAATAGGCTGTACATTCTAGTCTGTTTCAAGGACTCCGTTTTATCAACTGTCACTAACATCACAGATTTGCCTAGTGTATTTTCTTCTCTATTGTAGGAGTTTCAAGATGTCTTAAGCAACCCACCGGATGGTTTACCACCTACAAGAGGAATCGAACATCAAATCGACTTCATCCCTGGATCAACCATACCAAACCGCCCCGCTTACCGATGCAATCCTGAGGAAACGAAGGAATTGGAAATATAAATAGATTCATTGTTACAGAAAGGACACATCTGTGAGAGTCTTAGTCCTTGTGCGGTTCCCGTCATCCTAGTTCCAAAGAAAGATGGCACATTCCGAATGTGTGTAGATTTCCGAACTATCAATCGTATAACAATCAAGTATAGGCATCCTATTCCACTCCTAGATGATATGTTGGATGAACTACATGGTGCAAGTATCTTCACCAAAATTGACTTGAAGAGTGGTTACCATCAAATTCGAATGAAAGAAGGCAACGAATGGAAAACAACATTCAAGATAATGTTCGGCTTGTATGAATGGCTTGTTATGCCCTTTGGACTCACAAACGCTCCAAGTACCTTCATGAGATTAATGAATCACGTTCTTAAGGAGTTTATAGGTAAATTTGTTTTCGTTTACTTTGATGACATTCTTATATACTCATCTTCTCTTGATTCTCATGTCATTCACATTCGAATGGTTCTCGAAGTTCTTCGACGAGAACATTTATATGCTAACATGGATAAGTGTGTGTTTTGCAGTGATAAGCTTATGTTTTTAGGCTTTATAGTTAGTGTACAGGGTATACATGTAGATAAAGAGAAGGTCAAGGCAATTCAAGAATGGCCCACACCTACTTCCATCACCGAGGTAAGATCTTTTCATGGTTTGGCAAGTTTCTACCCTCGCTTTGTCAAAGATTTCTCAACCATTGCTGCACCATTAAATGAGATCATCAAAAAGTCAGTTGAATTCAAATGGGAAACATTACAACAAAAAGCTTTTGAACTTCTTAAAGATAAGTTATGTTCTGCCCCTATTCTTCGTCTTCCAATTTTTTCTAACACCTTTGAGCTAGAATGTGATGCTTCAGGCATAGTCATTGGTGCCGTCCTCATGCAAGAAAGATAACCTATCGCTTACTTTAGTGAAAAGTTAAAAGGTGCACAATTGAACTACTCTACCTATGACAAGGAACTTCTTGCACTCGTCCGAGCACTCGAAGTATGGCAACACTATCTTCTCCCTAAAGAGTTTGTCATTCACACGGACCATGATTCACTCAAATGGTTAAATGGACAAGGTAAGTTAAACAAACGACATGCTCGATGGGTTGAGTTCATTGAATATTTTCCTTACATCATCAAATACAAACAAGGAAAAGATAACATCATAGCTGATGCATTATCTCGACAATACACACTTATCACTCAAATGCATGCTACTGTTCTGGGTTTTGTATGTATCAAAGAACTTTATTCTAACGATCCAGATTTTTTTGAGATTTATAAACAATGTATAAAAGGTACTTTTAACAAGTTTTATCTTGTAGATGGCTTTCTTTTTCACATGAACAAGTTGTGTATACCACAAGGCTCTTTGCGAGAGTTCTTGGTTCAAGAGTCACATGCCGGAGGACTAATGGGACACTTCAGTGTTCACAGAACACTCGATATGGTCATAGAACACTTCTTTTGGCCGCACATGCATAAAACAGTGGAAAAGATTTATGCATCATGCATCACGTGCAAACAAGCAAAGGCAAAGGAAAATCCTAATGGTTTGTACACGCCTTTACCAATTTCTTCTTCTCCTTGGATTGATTTATCGATGGATTTTATACTTGGCTTACCCCGCACAAAGAAAGGACGAGATAATATTTTTGTGGTTGTGAACAGATTCTCAAAGATGGCAAACTTTATTCCTTTCCATAAAACGGACGATGCCACACACATTACTGATTTATTCTTTCAAGAAATAGTTCGCCTTCATGGTATTCCTCGCACCATTGTGTCTGATCGTGACACTAAGTTCATAAGCCACTTTTGGAAGGTATTATGGGGTAAGATTGGCACAAAACTTCTTTATTCCACTTCTTGTCATCCTCAAACCGATGGACAAACCGAAGTAATAAATTGGATTCTAGGAACTTTGCTAAGAACGGTGGTAGGTAAGAATACTCGTAATTGGGAAGAATGTTTACCTTTTGTTGAGTTGCTTATAATCGATCCATTCACTCCACAACAAGTTATTCTTCATTCGAAATAGTTTATGGTTTTAACCTATTAACTACTTTGGAACTTATTCCCTTACCTTTAGATCAGGTTGCCAGTTTAGATGGTGAAAAGAAGGCTACCCTTGTCAAATACATTCACGCCAAAGCCAAACTCAAGATGGAGAAAACCTACGAGGCAATTGCAAACTGAGTTAACAAGGGCCGACGACATGTCACCTTTGAACCAGGAGATTGGGTATGGGTTCACATGAGAAAAGAGAGGTTTCCGACACAAAGGAAATCCAAGCTAGACCCACAAGGTGATAGCCCATTCCAAGTCCTTGAACGAATCAATGACAATGCCTACCGCATTGATCTTCCCGGTGAGTATAACGTGATTGCATCCTTTAATGTTTCTGACTTATCTCCTTTTGATATTTCAGATTCGTGGACGAATCCTTTTAAGGAAGGGGGAGATGATACATGCACCACACACCGTAAAGCTAAGGATGATGAATTTACCATACCACTTGGCCCTATCACACGAGGTCGGACCAAACTTCTTTAAGACAAGCTTCAAATCGCAGTTCAAACATTCATCCGTAAGGGTCTAATAGCAGCAGATTTGAAACAACATTTTGAAGGGTATTCAGTTGTTATCCGGTCAACCTGTCTTCTGGAGATTTTACTGAAGGCGGTGCATGCAGGAAATCCTATACCGGATTAATACGTGATTTTGTAAATATTACGAATTTTCAATATTTATATTGATTATTTGTAATATAATTTAATATAGGATGATCAATTATCTTTTAGGATCAGATTTATTGTTTTTATTAGGAATTAAGGTTGGGTTAAAACAATATTTTTAGTTATTATTATTTTATTAGGAATTAGAGTTAAAACATGTTTAGTTTATTATTATTTTATTCTCTAGTTATTTAGGACCTTTAGGATTCAACCCCTATATAAAGGAGGCCTCATTCAACTTTGTAAATCAGATTTCTTTGATCAATAATACAACGAGAGTTTGTTTTTTGCAAGTGTTGATTGCCTTGTGCCTTCGAAGCTTCTTCTCCTGGAGTTCTTTCAAGTTCTTGTGAGGGAGATTAATCTTCACACTCCAATTTGCCTTTTCATTAAGACTAGGAGGGTTTGTTAGAGCCACATTATCGTGTTTGCCTTTTTATTGCAACTAGGAGGGCTCGATAGGACATTATCCATCGATTTTCCACATATCCATCCACGCCATCAATCATCTTTACCGTCCACTTTCATAAGGGAGATCTTTTGATTTCTTGATTATTTTTCTTTATTTTCAATTCCTTTTGTCTTTTATTTATCTAGTTTTAATCTTGTCTCTTATCTTGTTTCCATCACCAAAAAAAACCCTAAAGAACCCTAGCTATTGCTACTACCTTCCCCATTCATCCCTTATTGTTCTTCATCGAGTCTAGAGCTTTTCTAGGTTTGATTCTTCAACAAGAGCAACATTCATTAACCCACCACCGCTTCCCTATCAATTGGTATTAGATTTGGGTTGATTATTGGAAAGAAGCAAGCAATCTTGCACACAAAACCGTCAAGGTATCCCAACGAAGCTAGTTCAGAGAAGATTCTTTGTTTCAGGTTCTTTTTATTTAATTTAAATTTATATTCAAATCATTCTTGTTAGTTTTCTTTTTTTTCTTCAAAAAAAAACAAAGCCAAATTTAAAAAAAATTCAAACGAAGGTATTTATGGGTGATTTTCTCCAGATATCATATTCATCATAATAGAAATCTCCAGTCCCAAATTCACCCAAATCGGAGTTCATTAGAGGCTTCCAATACATCCTTCAAGTTTCATTGACAAATTCGGTCTAGGATCTTTTCGAATTTATTGAAAATTATACAAGAGGAATTTCATGGTGAAAATTTCCATATTGCAACGTCATATATTGAAGATCATTTAGACAAAAAATCAGAATTTTTGGAGATCAAGAACACCTTCTAACAAAGCAATCAAGAAAAATAGATTGTTTGAGGACTCACCATTCAACACGCACCACACACCGTAAAGCTAAGGATGATGAATTTACCATACCACTTGGCCCTATCACACGAGGTCGGACCAAACTTCTTATAGACAAGCTTCAAATCGCAGTTCAAGAATTCATCCGTAAGGGTCTAATAGCAGCATATTTTCAACAACGTTTTGAAGAGTATCCAGTTGTTATTCGGTCAACATGTCTTCTAAAGATACAACCATTTGTCTCTTATCTTTCCAACGGTTCTTGAATCGCATCAATCCGATATCAGGAACTCAAGATATGGCCATTTTACTGAAGGTTGTGCATGCAAGAAATCCTATACGGGATTAATACGTGATTTTGTAAATATTACGAATTTTCAATATTTTTATTGATTATTTGTAATATAATTTATATAGGATGATCAATTATCTTTTAGGATCAGATTTATTGTTTTTATTAGGAATTAAGGTTGGGTTAAAACAATATTTTTAGTTATTATTATTTTATTAGGAATTAGAGTTAAAACATGTTTAGTTTATTATTATTTTATTCTCTAGTTATTTAGGACCTTTAGGATTCAGCCCCTATATAAAGGAGGCTTCATTCAACTTTGTAAATCAGATTTCTTTGATCAATAATACAACGAGAGTTTGTTTTTTGCAAGTGTTGATTACCTTGTGCCTTCGAAGCTTCTTCTCCTGGAGTTCTTTCAAGTTCTTGTGATGGAGATTAATCTTCACACTCCAATTTTCCTTTTCATTACTACTAGGAGGGTTGTTTAAAGCCAAATTATCGTGTTTACTTTTCATTGCGACTAGGAGGGCTCGATAGGACATTATCCATCAATTTTCCACATATCCATCCACGCCATCAATCATATTTACCGCCCACTTTCATAAGGGAGATCTTTTGATTTCTTAATTATTTTTCTTTATTTTCAATTCCTTTTTTCTTTTTATCTATCTTGTTTTAATCTTGTTTCTTATCTTGTTTACATCACCAAAAAGAAACCCTAAAGAACCCTAGCTATTGCTGCTACCTTCCCCATTCATCCCTTATTGTTCTTCATCGAGTCTAGAGCTTTTCTAGGTTTGATTCTTCAACAAGAGAACCATTCATTAACCCACCACCGCTTCCCTATCAATTGGTATCAGATTTGGGCCGATTCTTAGAAAGAAGAAAGCAATCTTGCACGCAAAACCGTCAAGGTATCCCAACGGAGCTAGTTTAGAGAAGATTCATTGTTTCAGGTTCTTTTTATTTAATTTTAATTTATATTCAAATCATTCTTGTTAGTTTGATATTTTTTCAAAAAAAAAACAAACAAAGCCAAAATTTCGAAAAAAATTGTAAACGAATGTATTTAGGGCTGATTTTCTCCATATATCATATTCATCCTAATTGAAATCTTCAGTCCAATATTCACCCAAATCGGAGTTCATTAGAGGCTTCCAATACATCCTTCAAATTTCATTGATTGATTCGGTCTAGGATATTGTTGAATTTATTGAAAATTATACAAGAGGAATTTCGTGGTGAAAATTTCCATATTGTAACTTCATATATTTAAGATCATTTACACACAAAATCAAATTTTTTTGAGATCAAGAACACCTTCTAGCAAAGCAATCAAGAAAAATAGATTGTTTGAGGACTCACCATTCAACAGAGTCTATTGGATACTACTGAAGGTATTTGGTTTTGAAATTTTTCAGGTGGTTTCTTGACGTATCAAAAGACATTCAAGAATTTTTGCAAAATTTTTGGACACCGGTAACACCCAAAAACACGTTGCTCAAGTTTATCCAGCGTTTTCTAGGTTTCTGGGTTGGTTCTTTTTTTTTCTTTGACTCTTAGTGCTTTAGGTTCTTTTGTTTTCCTTTTTATTGTTCTTTTGCATTATCTAACACATTATCTTTCTTGTGTTAGTAGGACTAAAGTGTTTTCATACTTCTTCCTTCTTTGCATTCTCGTTCTCTTAGAGTCTAACCCTTGTTTGGCTTCTTAGAGCTTTTAGTTTTTTCTTATCGCCTTTGCTAGTAATCAAACTCCGATACGAACTGTGGAAGACTACTTGGTAAAGTGAGTTTTAAAGAGTACAAGATTGGCTTACTTGCCTCTCGTTGTGTTACTTTCTTGGAGTGACTTGTGAGGTTTCTTGCTTTGTTGCATTTACTTCCTTTTATTTTTATTTTACTTTAAAATCTTCTTTTGAGTGTATAATTGTAGGATGGGCGACAATAACAATGAGACACTTACGGCTATCTTAGCAGCAATTGAATGGCTCGCAACTCAATTTGATCAACTTAACAATGCCTTGAGAGAACGTCAAGAATTACAACTGGATCTACCAAACCAGAATCCAAGGCCAAACAATGCTAAACTTTTGGCCCCCAGGTGAGTACAACCACGTTTTCAAGCACCCGAACTCTTTGCAAAACCAAAGTTCACGATCCCGTCTTTTAAAGGAGACTACGATCCAGACAAGTACATCAATTGGGAACGAAAAGTTGATCTCATGTTCGCATACCATGACTGCCACTAAACTGAACAAGTTCTCCTCATCACATTGGAATTCGAAGGATATGCTCACACTTGGTGGATGCAAACAAGGAAAAAGATCGACAACTTCCAAATTCAACCAATCACTTCTTGGACCGAACTCAAACATGTCGTGAGGAACCGATTCCTACCGACACATTATACACAAGAAGTTAAACAGTGACTACACCAACTTCGACAAGGTAGAAGTTCAGTTAAAGATTAATACAAGGAGATGCAGTCCTTAGTCAATAGGGCTAACATAACCGAAGAGGAAGAGGACACCATGTCAAGATTTGTTGACGGCTTAAACTCAAACATCACTGATCTTCTTGATCTCCATGGATACGAAAACCTGGAAGATACACTAAAGAAAACAATGATAATCGAAGGACAAATCCAAAGGAGATTTTGATTCAGAGAACATTACCAAGGTATTTCATTCTCTTACCAAGGTAATCCTTCAAATCCTTCCTCATCTTCTCAAAAAAAGCTGAGAGATGACAAACCCGACAAGGATAAACAACGACCAACAAAGAATGAGACACTTCCAGCCCCTAAAGATGACACCCGAGAAAGAGACATCAAGTGTTTTAAATGCTTAAGAAGAGGTCATATCAGTCGCAATTGTCCAAACACAAGGACCCTAACCATACTAGGTGATGGATCTTACAATTCTGACTCCTATGATGACACCCCCGACATTCCAACACATACCGAAGCCAAAGAAGATAGTGATGACTATGGAAGCGATGAGTACAATGACACAATCTTGGTAATCCGCCATACCTTGAACATCCAAGCATCCAATGAGTTTGACATAAAACGTTCCAACATCTTTCACACACGCTGCCTAATCAAGGAACAACCATTCTCCATCATCATTGACAATGGTAGTTGTGTTAACGTCATCAGCTCCAACGTTGTTGAATCACTCAAACTTCCTTGCCAACGACATTCGAAACCTTATTGCTTATAATGGCTTAATGAAAGTGCCGAGATGAAGGTGGTTAATATCAATATGAGAAAATATTGTGACGACGTATGGTGTGATGTAATTCCGATGCAAGTATCCCACATTCTCTTAGGACGTCCTTGGCAATACTACAATGACGTCACATATTATGGCCGAAAAAACACTTACACAATACCAATAAAAGGTAAAATGTTCCGACTTAACCCTCTACCCCCGAAAGAGATTCTCATAGATCAACAACGAATTCTCAAAGAGACAAGGAACTTGAAACAAAAGGCAAAAGAGGTCACGATCAATAAAAGCCAAGCAAATGACCCACAGGTGGTGAGTGAACCTCAATGTGAAAATAAAAGAGTGTCTCAAAATATTTATACGAGTGCAAAAGACATGAGAGAGACCCTTTTTCAAAATAGGCCGTGCATTCTAGTCCGTTTCAAGGACTCCGTTTTATCAGCTGTCACTAACATCACAGATTTGCCTAGTGTATTTTCTTCTCTATTGCAGGAGTTTCATGATGTCTTAAGCAACTCGCCGGATGGTTTACCACCTACAAGAGGAATCGAACATCAAATTGACTTCATCCCTGGATCAACCATACCAAACCGCCCCGCTTACCGATGTAATCCTGAGAAAAAGAAGGAATTGGAAATATAAATAGATTCATTGTTATAGAAAGGACACATCCGTGAGAGACTTAGTCCTTGTTTGGTTCCCGTCATCCTAGTTCCAAAGAATGATGGCACATTCTGAATGTGTGTAGATTTCTGAACTATCAATCGGATAATAATCAAGTATAGGCATCCTATTCCACTCCTAGATGATATATTGGATGAACTACATGCTGCAAGTATCTTCACCAAAATTGACTTGAAGAGTGGTTACCATCAAATTCGAATGAAAGAAGGAGACGAATGGAAAACAGCGTTCAAGACAAAGTTCGGCTTGTATGAATGGCTTGTTATGCCCTTTGGACCACAAACCCTCCAAGTAACTTCATGAGATTAATGAATCACGTTCTTAAGGAGTTTATAGGTAATTTGTTTTTCGTTTACTTTGATGACATTCTTATATACTCATCTTCTCTTGATTCTCATGTCATTCACGTTCGAATGGTTCTCGAAGTTCTTCGACGAGAACATTTATATGCTAACATGGATAAGTGTGTGTTTTGCAGTGATAAGCTTATGTTTTTAGGATTTATAGTTAGTGTACAGGGTATACATGTCGATAAAGAGAAGGTCAAGGCAATTCAAGAATGGCCCACACCTACTTCCATCACCGAGGTAAGATCTTTTCATGGTTTGGCAAGTTTCTACCATCGCTTTGTCAAAGATTTCTCACCCATTGCTACACCATTAATCGAGATCATCAAAAAGTCAGTTGAATTCAAATAGGGAACACTACATCAAAAAGCTTTTGAACTTCTTAAAGATAATTTATGTTCTGCCCCTATTCTTCGTCTTCCCAATTTTTCTAACACCTTTGAGCTAAAATGTGATGCTTCAGGCATAGGCATTGGTGCCGTCCTCATGCAAGAAAGATAACTTATCGCTTACTTTATTGAAAAGTTAAAAGGTGCACAATTGAGCTACTCTACCTATGACAAGGAACTTCTTGCACTCGTCCGAGCACTCGAAGTGTGGCAACACTGTCTTCTCCCTAAAGAGTTTGTCATTCACACGGACCATGATTCACTCAAATGGTTAAATGGACAAGGTAAGTTAAACAAACGACATGCTCGAAGGGTTGAGTTCATTGAATCGTTTCCTTACATCATCAAATACAAACAAGGAAAAGGTAACATCGTAGCTGATGCATTATCTCGACGATACACACTTACCACTCAAATGCATGCTACTGTTCTGGGTTTTGCACGTATCAAAGAACTTTATCCTAACGATCTAGATTTTTCTGAGATTTATAAACAATGTGCAAAAGGTGCTTTTAACAAATCTTGTAGATGGCTTTCTTTTTCGTATGAACAAGTTGTGTATACCACAAGGCTCTTTGCGAGAGTTCTTGGTTCAAGAGTCACATGCCGGAGGACTCATGGGACACTTCAGTGTTCACAAAACACTCGATATGGTCATGAAACACTTCTTTTGGCCGCACATGCATAAAACAGTGGAAAAGATTTGTGCATCATGCATCACGTGCAAACAAGCAAAGTCAAAGGTAAATCCTAATGGTTTGTACACGGCTTTACCAATTTCTTCTTCTCCTTGGATCGATTTATCGATGGAATTTATACTTGGCTTACCCCGCACAAAGAAAGGATGAGATAATATTTTTGTGGTTGTGGATAGATTCTCAAAGATGGCACACTTTATTCCTTGCCATAAAACGGACGATTCCACACACATTGTTGATTTATTCTTTCAAGAAATAGTTCGCCTTTATGGTATTCCTCGCACCATTGTGTTTGGTCGTGAAACTAAGTTCATAAGCCACTTTTGGAAGGTATTATGGGGTAAGATTGGCACAAAACTTCTCTATTCCACTTCTTGTCATCCTCAAACCGATGGACAAACTGAAGTAATAAATTGGATTCTAGGATCTTTGCTAAGAACGGTGGTAGGTAAGAATACTCGTAATTGGGAAGAATGTTTACCTTTTGTTGAGTTGCTTATAATCGATCCATTCACTCCACAACAGGTTATTTTCCATTCGAAATAGTTTATGGTTTTAACCTATTAACTACTTTGGATCTTATTCCCTTACCTTTAGATCAGGTTGCCAGTTTAGATGGTGAAAAGAAGGCTACCCTTGTCAAAGACATTCACGCCAAAGCCAAACTCAAGATGGAGAAAATCTACGAGCCAATTGCAAACTGAGTTAACAAGGGCGACGACATGTCACCTTTGAACCAGGAGATTGGGTATGGGTTCACATGAGAAAAGAGAGGTTTCCGACACAAAGGAAATCCAAGCTAGACCCACAAGGTGATGGCCCATTCCAAGTCCTTGAATGAATCAATGACAATGCCTACCGCATTGATCTTCCCGGTGATTAAAACGTGAGTGCATCCTTTAATGTTTCTGACTTATCTCATTTTGATATTTCAGATTCGTGGACGAATCCTTTTAAGGAAGGGGGAGATGATACATGCACCACACGCCGTAAAGCTAAGGATGATGAATTTACCATACCACTTGGCCCTATCACACGAGGTCGGACCAAACTTCTTCAAGACAAGCTTCAAATCGTAGTTCAAGCATTCATCCGTAAGGGTCTAATAGCAGCAGATTTGAAACAACGTTTCGAAGGGTATGCAGTTGTTATCCGGTCAACATGTCTTCTGACGATACAACCATCTGTCTCTTATCTTTTCAACGGTTCTTTAATCGTATCAATCTGATATCGAGAACTCAAGATACGGCCTTTTTACTGAAGGCGGTGCATGCAGGAAATCCTATACGGGATTAATACGTGATTTTGTAAATATTACGAATTTTCAATATTTATATTGATTATTTGTAATATAATTTAATATAGGATGATCAATTATCTTTTAGGATCAGATTTATTGTTTTTATTAGGAATTAAGGTTGGGTTAAAACAATATTTTTAGTTATTATTATTTTATTAGCAATTAGAGTTAAAACATGTTTAGTTTATTATTATTTTATTCTCTAGTTATTTAGGACCTTTAGGATTCAACCCCTATATAAAGGAGGCTTCATTCAAATTTGTAAATCAGATTTCTTTGATCAATAATACAACGAGAGTTTGTTTTTTGCAAGTGTTGATTGCCTTGTGCCTTCAAAGCTTCTACTCCGGGAGTTCTTTCAAGTTCTTGTGAGGGAGATTAATCTTCACACTCTAATTTGCCTTTTCATTACGACTAGGAGGGTTGGCTAGAGCCATATTATCGTGTTTTCCTTTTCATTGCGACTAGGAGGGCTCGATAGGACATTATCCATCGATTTTCCACATATCCATCCACGCCATCAATCATCTTTACCGTCCACTTTCATAATGGAGATCCTTTGATTTCTTAATTATTTTTCTTTATTTTCAATTCCTTTTATCTTTTATTTATCTTGTTTTAATCTTGTTTCTTCTCTTGTTTCCATCACCAAAAAGAAACCCTAAAGAACCCTAGCTATTGTTGCTACCTTCCCCATTCATCCCTTATTGTTCTTTATCGATTCTAGAGCTTTTCTAGGTTTGATTCTTCAATAAGTGCAACATTCATTAACCCACCACCGCTTCCCTATCAATCGGTATTAGATTTGGGCCGATTCTTGGAAAGAAGCAAGCAATCTTGCACACAAACCCGTCAAGGTATCCCAACGGAGCTAGTTCAGAGAAGATTCATTGTTTCAGGTTCTTTTTATTTAATTTTAATTTATATTCAAATCATTCTTTTTAGTTTGCTATTTTTTTCTGAAAAAAAAAGCCAAAATTTCAAAAAAAATTCAAAAAAAAATTCGAACGAATGTATTTAGGGCTGATTTTCTCCAAATATCATTTTCATCCTAATAGAAATCTCCAGTCCAAAATTCACCCAAATCGGAGTTCATTAGAGGCTTCCAATACATCCTTCAAGTTTCATTGACAGATTCAGTCTAGGATCTCGTAGAATTTATTGAAAATTATAAAGGAGGAATTTCGAGGTGAAAATTTCCATATTGCAACTTCATATATTGAAGATCATTTACACAAAAAAAACAGAATTTTTGGAGATCAAGAACACCTTGTAACAAAGCAATCAAGAAAAATAGATTGTTTGAGGACTCACCATTCAACACGCACCACACACCGTAAGGCTAAGGATGATGAATTTAGCATACCACGTGGCCCTATCACACGAGGTCAGACCAAACTTCTTATAGACAAGCTTCAAATCGCAGTTCAAGAATTCATCTGTAAGGGTCTAAGAACAGCAGATTTGCAACAACGTTTTGAAGGCTATCCAATTGTTATCCGGTCAACATGTCTTCTGGATATACAACCATCTGTCTCTTATCTTTCCAACAGTTCTTGAATCACATCAATCCGATATCGAGAACTCAATATATGGCCATTTTACTGAAGGTGGTGCAAGCAGGAAATCCTATACGGGATTAATACGTGATTTTGTAAATATTACGAATTTTCAATATTTATATTGATTATTTGTAATATAATTTAATATAGGATGATCAATTATCTTTTAGGATCAGATTTATTGTTTTTATTAGGAATTAAGGTTGGGTTAAAATAATATTTTTAGTTATTATTATTTTATTAGGAATTAGAGTTAAAACATGTTTAGTTTATTATTATTTTATTCTCTAGTTATTTAGGACCTTTAGGATTCAGCCCCTATATAAATGAGGCTTCATTCAACTTTGTAAATCAGATTTCTTTGATCAATAATACAATGACAGTTTGTTTTTGCAAGTGTTGATTGCCTTGTGCCTTCGAAGCTTCTTCTCCTGGAGTTCTTTCAAGTTCTTGTGAGGGAGATTAATCTTCACACTCCAATTTGCCTTTTCATTACGACTAGGAGGGTTGGTTAGAGCCATATTATAGTGTTTTCCTTTTCATTGCAACTAGGAGGGCTCAATAGGACATTATCCATCGATTTTCCACATATCCATCCACTCCATCAATCATCTTTACCGTCCACTTTCATAAGGGAGATCTTTTGATTTCTTAATTATTTTTCTTTATCTTCAATTCCTTTTTTCTTTTATTTATCTTGTTTTAATATTGTTTCTTATCTTGTTTCCATCACCAAAAAGAAACCCTAAAGAACCCTAGCTATTGTTGTTACCTTCCCCATTCATCCCTTATTGTTCTTCATCGAGTCTAGAGCTTTTCTAGGTTTGATTATTCAACAAGAGCAACATTCATTATCCCACCACCGTTTCCCCATCAATTGGTATCAGATTTGGGCCAATTCATTGTTTCAGGTTCTTTTTATTTAATTTTAATTTATATTCAAATCATTCTTGTTAGTTTGATATTTTAAAAAAAAAATAAACAAGGCAAAAATTTCAAAAAAATTTAAACGAAGGTATTTAGGGATGATTTTCTCCAGATATCATATTCATCCTAATAGAAATCTCCAGTCCAATATTCACCCAAATCGGAGTTCATTAGAGGCTTCCAATACATCCTTCAAGTTTCATTGATAGATTTGGTCTATGATATTGTCGAATTTATTGAAAATTATACAGGAGGTATTTCATGGTGAAAATTTCCATATTGCAACTTTATATATTTCAGATCATTTGCAAAAAAAAAATCAGAATTTCTGGAGATCAAGAACACCTTCTAACAAAGCAATCAAGAAAAAGAGATTGTTTGAGGACTAACAAAGCATCCCACATTATCTTAGGATGTCCTTGGCAATACGACAATGACGTCACATATTATGGCCGAAAGAACACTTACACAATTCCAATAAAAGGTAAACTGTTCCGACTAAACCCTCTACCCCCGAAAGAGATTCTCATAAATCAACAACGAATTCTCAAAGAGATAGGGAACTTGAAACAAAAGGCAAAAGAGGTCACAATCGATAAAAGCCAAAAAAATGACCCACAGGTGGTGAGTGAACCGCAATGTGAAAATAAAAGAGTGTCTCAAAATAGGCCGTGCATTCTAGTTCATTTCAAGGACTCCGTTTTATCAACTGTCACTAACATCACAGATTTGCCTAGTGTATTTTCTTCTCTATTGCAGGAGTTTCAAGATGTCTTAAGCAACCCACCGGATGGTTTACCACCTACAAGAGGAATCGAACATCAAATCAACTTCATCCCTGGATCAACCATACCAAACCGCCCCACTTACCGATGCAATCCTAAGGAAACGAAGGAATTGGAAATATAAATAGATCCATTATTACAGAAAGGACACATCCGTGAGAGTCTTAGTCCTTGTGTGGTTCCCGTCATCCTAGTTCCAAAGAAAGATGGCACATTCCGAATGTGTGTAGATTGCCGAACTATCAATCGGATAACAATCAAGTATAGGCATCCTATTCCACTCCTAGATGATATGTTGGATGAACTACATGGTGCAAGTATCTTCACCAAAATTTACTTGAAGAGTGGTTACTATCAAATTCGAATGAAAGAAGGCGACGAATGGAAAACAACATTCAAGACAAAGTTCGGCTTGTATGAATGGCTTGTTATGCCCTTTGGACTCACAAACGCTCCAAGTACCTTCATGAGATTAATGAATCACGTTCTTAAGGAGTTTATAGGTTAATTTGTTTTTGTTTACTTTGATGACATTCTTATATGCTCATCTTCTCTTGATTCTCATGTCATTCACGTTCGAATGGTTCTCAAAGTTCTTCGATGAGAACATTTATATGCTAACATGGATAAGTGTGTGTTTTGCAGTGATAAGCTTATATTTTTAGGCTTTATAGTTAGTGTACAGGGTATCCATGTAGATAAAGAGAAGGTCAAGGCAATTCAAGAATGGCCCACACCTACTTCCATCACTGAGGTAAGATCTTTTCATGGTTTGGCAAGTTTCTACCATCGCTTTGTCAAAGATTTCTCAACCATTGCTGCACCATTAACCGAGATCATCAAAAAGTCAGTTGAATTCAAATAGGGAAAACTACAACAAAAAGCTTTTGAACTTCTTAAAGATAATTTATGTTCTGCACCTATTCTTCATCTTCCCAATTTTTCTAACACCTTTGAGCTAGAATGTGATGCTTCAGGCATAGGCATTGGTGCTGTCTTCATGCAAGAAAGATAACCTATCTCTTACTTTAGTGAAAAGTTAAAAGGTGCACAATTGAACTACTCTACCTATGACAAGGAACTTCTTGCACTCGTCCGAGCACTCGAAGTGTGGCAACACTATCTTCTCCCTAAAGAGTTTGTCATTCACACGGACCATGATTCACTCAAATGGTTAAATGGACAAGGTAAGTTAAACAAACGACATGCTCGAAGGGTTGAGTTCATTGAATCGTTTCCTTACATCATCAAATACAAACAAGGAAAAGGTGACATCGTAGCTGATGCATTATCTCTACGATACACACTTATCACTCAAATGCATGCTACTGTTCTAGGTTTTGCACGTATCAAAGAACTTTATCCTAACGATCCAGATTTTTCTGAGATTTATAAACAATGTGTAAAAGGTGCTTTTAACAAGTTTTATCTTGTAGATGGCTTTCTTTTTCGCATGAACAAGTTGTGTATACCACAAGGCTCTTTGCGAGAGTTCTTGGTTCACGAGTCACATGCCGGAGGACTGATGGGACACTTCAATGTTCACAAAACACTCGATATGGTCATGGAACACTTTTTTTGGCCGCACATACATAAAACAGTGGAAAAGATTTGTGCATCATGCATCACGTGCAAACAAGCAAAGTCAAAGGTAAATCCTAATGGTTTGTACACGCCTTTACCAATTTATTATTCTCCTTTGATCGATTTATCGATGGATTTTATACTTGGCTTACCCCGCACAAAGAAAGGATGAGATAATATTTTTGTGGTTGTGGACAAATTCTCAAAGATGGCACACTTTATTCCTTGCCATAAAACGGACGATGCCACACACATTGCTGATTTATTCTTTCGAAAAATAGTTCGCCTTCATGGTATTCCTCGCACCATTGTGTCTAATTGTGACACTAAGTTCATAAGCCACTTTTGGAAGGTATTATGGGGGTAAGATTGGCACAAAACTTCTCTATTCCACTTCTTGTCATCCTCAAACCGATAGACAAACTGAAGTAATAAATCGGATTCTAGGATCTTTGCTAAGAACGGTGGTAGGTAAGAATACTCGTAATTGGAAAGAATGTTTACCTTTTGTTGAGTTGCTTATAATTGATATATTCACTCCATAATAGGTTATTCTCCATTCAAAATAGTTTATGGTTCTAACCCATTAACTACTTTGGATCTTATTCCCTTACCTTTAGATCAGGTTGCCAGTTTAGATGGTGAAAAGAAGGCTACCCTTGTCAAAGACATTCACACCAAATCCAAACTCAAGATGGAGAAAATCTACGAGGAAATTGCAAACCGAGTTAACAAGGGCTGACGACATGTCACCTTTGAACTAGGAGATTAGGTATTGGTTCACATGAGAAAAGAGAGGTTTCTGACACAAAGGAAATCCAAGCTAGACCCACGAGGCGATGGCCCATTCCAATTCCTTGAACGAATCAATGACAATGCCTACCGCATTGATCTTTCCGGTGAGTATAACGTGAGTGCATCCTTTAATGTTTCTGACTTATCTCCTTTTGATATTTCAGATTCGTGGATGAATCCTTTTAAGGAAGGGGGAGATAATACATGCACCACACACCGTAAAGCTAAGGATGATGAATTTACCATACCACTAGGCCCTATCACACGAGGTTGGACCAAACTTCTTATAGACAAGCTTCAAATCGCAGTTCAAGCATTCATCCGTAAGGGTCTAATAGCAGCATATTTGTAACAACGTTTTGAAGAGTATCCAGTTGTTATCCGGTCAACATGTCTTCTACATATACAACCATTTGTCTCTCATATTTCCAACGGTTCTTTAATCGCATCAATCCGATATCGGGAACTCAAGATATGGCCATTTTACTGAAGGTGGTGCATGCAGGAAATCCTATACGGGATTAATACGTGATTTTGTAAATATTACGAATTTTCAATATTTATATTGATTATTTGTAATATAATTTAATATAGGATGATCAATTATCTTTTAGGATCAGATTTTTTTTTATTAGGAATTAAGGTTGGGTTAAAACAATATTTTTAGTTATTATTATTTTATTAGGAATTAGAGTTAAAACATGTTTAGTTTATTATTATTTTATTCTCTAGTTATTTAGGACCTTTAGGATTCAACCCCTATATAAAGAAGGCTTCATTCAACTTTGTAAATCAGATTTCTTTGATCAATAATACAACGAGAGTTTGTTTTTTGCAAGTGTTGATTGCCTTGTGCCTTCGAAGCTTCTTCTCCTGGAGTTCTTTCAAGTTCTTGTGGGGGAGATTAACCTTCACACTCCAATTTGCTTTTTCATTACGACTAGGAGGGTTGGTTAGAGCCATATTATCGTGTTTGCCTTTTTATTGCGACTTGGAGGGCTCGATAGGACATTATCCATCGATTTTCCACATATCCATCCATGCCATCAATCATCTTTACCGTCCACTTTCATAAGGGAGATCCTTTAATTTCTTAATTATTTTTCTTTATTTTCAATTCCTTTTGTCTTTTATTTATCTTGTTCTTATCTTGTTTCTTATCTTGTTTCCATCACCAAAAAGAAACCCTAAAGAACCCTAGCTATTGTTGCTACCTTCCCCATTCATCCCTTATTGTTCTTCATCGATTCTAGAGCTTTTCTAGGTTTGATTCTTCAACAAGAGCAACATTCATTAACCCACCACCGCTTCCCTATCAATTGGTATTAGATTTGGGCCGATTCTTGGAAAGAATCAAGCAATCTTGCACACAAAACCGTCAAGGTATTCCAACGGAGCTAGTTCAGAGAAGATTCATTGTTTCAGGTTCTTTTTATTTAATTTTAATTTATATTCAAATCATTCTTGTTAGTTTGCTATTTTTTTTCAAAAAAAAAAAAACAAAAAAAAAAAACAAACAAAGCAAAAATTTCGTTCACTTACTATGCAAAGATACTCACCACTTTCCTAGAAGAACAATCAATGGTCTTGAAGACTTCCTTATGATCGGTTGAAATAATAATGTTGCTTGTCACCTTTGGCACTTCTTTGCATTTTGATTTCTTTGTCTCATTTTTTTAGTTTTTCTTCACTTGGAATCCCTTGTTGATGTTGGGATTAACTTGCTGATTTTTTTCTTTTGGCACTTCTCGTTTTGATTTTCTTTTTACTGAATGGTAGGATGTTGCTTTTGCTTGTTCCTATTGCAATCCACCTTAGCTCTGATTACCATATGATACAGTTCAACCTAGCCTTACTTGGATGGATGGTGAAGTTAAGGTTGTACCTTTGATTGTTTCGATCTAGGAAAGCAACAAGTATCCTACACAAACAAGAAAGCTAAAAAATGGTTAAATGAAAGTAATGAAATGGAAAGATAAATATGGCAACAGAAAATATATATAAGTTGGTGATATGTTTAAAGGAAATGATGAAGTATGGTAATGGAAGTAGAATGAAGGTGATGGAGATGAATATGAAAAGTAGTATCTCAAAGAAAACTCAAAGAAGAACCAATGTTAAAGAACAAAGACCCAGACTTTATATTGCTTCTTTAAGGGATGGTAAACAAGGATTTAACCCACTATCTATAAAGAGATAGGAACCAGAAGTATCAGGGTGACATAGATAGGGGTGACGCCACAAGCATAAGCTTGATAAGTCGATAAAGTTCACTTAAGAACTAAAGAGAGAAACTCTCTCAAATATTTGATTAAACAAAGTGAAATGGTTTCTTGTACAAATAAATGGAAATCTATTTATAGGCCTAAGAGTGCATGGTGTGAATACAAAACATTTAATGATTGAACCTTCATGGATGAGTGTTCATACTTTAAGTCGATACAAAGCATGGCTTAGGTGAATGAATTTTGATGAATGGATGTTCATCTTTTAATGGAATACATCATTTGGCTGAATTCATCCCACCTTGTGTGAACTTGTTGATTTGTCTTCTATGGATGAATGTTCATGAATGTATCTTGGCTGAAATTCTTCCCCCTTGTGTGAACATGACTATTTGGCTTCTTGCATGAATATGCATGAATGGATGAATTTAAAAGCCTTTGAATGAATCCTTGCACCTCCTCACAAATGTTCTGATTCATTTTAATATTCTTTTCTCTTCCATGCATGTCTTCATTAATTCCTCCCATGCATAAGTCCTTTGAAGGAGATGAATGGTTGTAAATCCCGTATTAATTTCTAGCCTGCACTGTCTTCAGTAATCTGGGCATATCTCAAGCTCCTGATATTGGATTGATGTGATTAAAAATGAGTTGCAAAGATAAGAGATATGGGATTAAATGTTAAGAAGACTTCATGATGTAAGGCGAATCTACAAACTTTGGTGAGAAGAGTAGATAGTCTTATTGTGTCCCGATCTAGGATTGACAAGTACTGATGTCCTTGAATTTATAAGTTTGGGCTGTAAAATAAGATAAGAAAATATGTTTAATAATGGACTTAATAAAGGGTAATAATATAAGTAATGAAAATAAATAATAAGAATGAAATGAAATAAATAAAAGATAGAGATGGCTGCGGAATTGATGGAAGCGATGGATGATGTTGATGATGAAATGAAAATGGTGGTGATGTTGTATCTCAAACATGCCAAAGATGAAATAGAGCTAAGGAGCACAATCCCGGTCTTCACAAACTTGCTTGAGGGGTGGTGATAGTGTCTTCAACCCACTAGATAACAATCTAGGAATTTAGGAATCAAAATGGAAGGAATGACGCCACAAGTATAGGAACTACACTTGTTTAATTGATAAAGTTCACAAAGAACTTTGAAGAGAAATAACTCACAAGAGTAATTTTATATATGAGATGAGATGGGTACAAATGAAGGCAAGCCACTCTATTTATAGGAAACGAGAGGGCTTGGCTGAATGGTTACAAGTTATTTCGGCTAGATACATGTCCCTAGGAAAATACATAATGCTTGAGATGAATGAATAAGTCCTTTAGGCTTGTGATGGTTCGGCTAACTCTTCATGAAAGGCCTTAATGATTCGGTCAAAGGGTGGAGAGACATCTCCCTTGGCCGAATGGTGCATGCTTGTTCATTTTGGCGCCAATTTCCTCTCCTTGGCCGAATAGTCATGTGCCTTATCATGTTTGGCGCCAAAGGCTCTCATGTGCATGCCATGTGATGTGGCCGAATATGCATGGCATTCTTCCTCATGATGATTTAAGCTTCCAATGGTTGCAATTTCTTCACCAACGTGCTTCTAGATGAAAAGGCATCTTTATAGGCAGCATCATTCATGAAAGGTCACAATGTTTGAGAAAGGTGTCCCTTCATGTTTGAGCTATTTAAGGTGTGAATGAGCTGGTGGTGAGCTGGCCTTAGATGACTTGTAACATGATGAACGTTTGGGCAGCTCCTTGTGGAAAGGTACCTCTCGAGGTGGCAACTATTCACGAAAAGGTACGATTTCAAAAATTTTGACTTAGGACATATTTGAAGTGTCCTAAGTGGTGATGATGATGGTGTAACTCCCCAGCTGAAATGAGTTCATCTTGTAGCTCAAATCTTCAGCTCAATCTAGCTATGAGCTCACGGCCTCAATACAACTTTTCATCAATGATTCCTTATAATCTCCTAAGCATCCCTATGTGAGTTTCCTTGCTGTTTCATGCTCCATTTAGCTCTAATACAGCTCCCAAGTGTTGGCCGAATGTGCCTACATGCGTAACATAAAAATAAACTAAGTATATAAACTTGTGTATTATAAAAATTGTGACTATAGTATTTGATAATAACTTGTATCTCATATATAAATGGATAACTTATTATCATAATAACTATAGGTATAATATATATATGAAAATAACTATCTTATAACATATGAAATAAGTATCTATAGGTATAAAGATAGAAAGTTTCTTCCCTGGAGAGGTTGGAATAACCATGGTAAATATGATGCTGAATTGGATCACATCATCCTCCCCTTCTTTTAATCGATTTGTCCTCAAATCGAATGATCGTCTTTTCTTAGTGTCCTTCCATTCAATCTTTACAAAAAGGTTCATATCCGTTGAAAGACTGCTTTGGAAGTTCTTAACCTGAAAAGAAAGAAAACTTTCATTAGTATGAATGTGATCAAACAAATTTAATGTTAAGAAATACTTCCTGAAAAATGTAGGTTCAAAGTTCATGTCTATTGAAGACATTTGGTGATGTGATCCTGTCTAGCTCCAAATTTCTTCATGATTTGATCACACCATGGAGGTTATTCAAATCTGGTTCTAAGGGAGTTCTACCTTACTTTATCTTATATTTACTTATTTATGCACTATATATTATTATAAGCATACAATTTCATATTAGACTATGCTTGAATTATCATAACATGTGCATTCATTCATTATGTCCTATGGTTTGCATCATTGATTGATATTCATGCATATAATCTATAGTTGTAATAATAATATTCATTCATTATCGTATGATGCATGAGTTATTATTATAACCTATAGTTCACATCTTTATAATATGCACATTCTTATTACTTTATAATAATTCATATACTTAGCTTATATTATGCTTTCTTTTGTAGGTGCATGTTCGGCCATATGATGGGAGCTGACTTAAAGCTAGCATTGGAGTCCAAGAGCTATGGAAACTTAACTAGGACAACTCCGGGACAGCTCAAGAACATTTTGGGACAAAGTTGCCAGCTGACCCCCGAGCTCATAGCTCACTTGAGCTGGACTTTTGAGCTAGCTAGAGACCTCATTTCAGCTGGAGAGTTACACCGTCATCTTCACCACACAGAACACTTCAAAATATGGTATATGTCAATTTTTGAGGATTCGTACCTTTTCGCGAATAGTTGTCATTCCAAAAGGTGCCTTTTCACAAGGAGTTGACCTATGACTCATCTTCATGTAATTCATCTATGGCCAGCTCATCTTCAGCTCAAACACTTGTAAAGTAGCTCAAATGATGAAAGGTTACCTTCCACATAATGTGACCTTTCATGACAAGTTGCTGCACATTGAAGGCCATGACACCTAGATGCATGTTGGAAGCCAAGTCACACCTAGTTGCTGCCATATTCATTCCATGGACTTCAAGACACCATCCTATGGTTGTAACATCACCAAAGCCTTGCAAGAAGACCCATGTGCGTTCAAGTAGGCTGCCATGTGCATCATTCAAGCATGTGCACTCCATGAGACATCAAATTGGTGCCAAAACACCGAGGGATGCTTCCTATTCGGCCAAAGACTCTTTCCTCTTTCATTTTGGTGCCCAAATAACTTCCAAATGCATTCAAATCAACCTTAGGGCCAAACCAACACATAACCATTCGGCCAAGAGCATGTATCTTCATTTAAATCATGTATTTTCATCAAAAATCATGTATTTTCAAAGGGATTTCAACCTTGGCTGAACCATCAAGTATCTATTCGGCCTAAACCCTTTGAAAACTATAAATAGGCTATTGCATTTCATTTGTAACAGAACCCTTTGATAATTAAAATCCTTTTGTGAGATTATTTTCTCTTCAAGTTCTTTTTAGAACTATATCGATTAAGCAAGCCTTTTCTAAAGCTTGTGGCGTCATTCCCTCATTGATACTTCTGGTTCCTAGTTTAAATAACTAGAGGGTCAAAGTCCTTTCATACCATCCCTTATAGAAGTTATAAGAAACGGGTATTTGCTCCTTTATAGCATTGGTTCCTTCTTAGTTTTATAAGATACTATTTTCATCACCATAGTCCATCACCATTATCACGCCTATATCATCACCATATTCCATCACCATATCACGCCAATAACATCCTTCCATTACCATTTCATCACCATTAAATCATCCTTCATTCATCAACAAGGCATACTTCATCACCACCATTGGAGGCCGAAGTCAACATCACTTGAAGGAGATTTATTTAACACTTCCGCAGCCCATCTTTGATAACTATTCTATCCCTTTTAAATCTTTCCATTTCTATTTACTTTTCATTTCTTAATTATCATATTACTTAATCAATTCTTCTTCTTTTTGTGCATATTACTTTCAATTCAAGGTGTAGCATTTGGTGTCTCTCCTAGATTGGGAAACAACAAGGTTGCCAACTTCTCCATTATTGAAGAAGCCTGGTTAGCCTTACATCAAGTGGTATCAGAGCTTTGGTGGATTGACATTCAAAGTGATACAACAAAAAGCAACGAGAAAGAAGAAAAGAAAAAGAAAAGAAAAGACTCCTACAACAAATTTGGAGTGCAAAAGAAAGAAAAGAAAAAGAAGAATAAAAAAAAGCAAAGAAAAAGTGAAGCAAAATTGCAAATACCCACAAAGAGAAGCACAATACAATCTGCCCCAACATCAAACTTGAAGGAGGTATCCTTGTTGTTTCTTGTGAAGGAAGATAGTAAGTGTTGCAACTTGAGTTGTAAGTTATCTTCACTTTCTTACTATTTCATTTCCTTTTCTTTTATCTTTTCTTATTTCATTACTTTATCCTTTTCTTAACCTTTTATATCCTACCTTTACCATAACCATTTCTATACCCTAACCATATTATTTTAAGCCGACGCATAAACTAAGAAACTTGCTCAATCTTGAGTTAGTTTTTTAAAGGACCCACAAGAGAGAATTGAGCGGTAAAAGGCAAACGAGAAGGTGAGATCAGAAGGGGGATAAAAAAATAAGCCAAGAACATATCCCCGAGTGCAAACACGAGTGTGTGTGGAATTTGAACTTTCTTTGGAGTGACCAAGTGAGGCTTTGTGAGTGCGCTGGTATGGTTTAATTTTTTTCTACTAATAATGCCTTGTGATCTTCCATCTTTCCAAACATTAGAGGACGAATAACAAAGAACAAACACATTTCACACTCGTTGCCATGTAGATGGTAAAGTGTGTCTTGTAGCTATTGACGGAAGAAATTGTACAAACATTGCAAGCACATACACGGTGAACAAATTGGGGTTTTCAACGATTAAACATTCCAGCCCATATGAATTGCAATGGTTTAATGACGAGGAAGAGTTGATGGTCACTGAACAAGTACTTCTGCCATTCTCAATTAGAAGGTATAAAGACAAGATTCTATGTGACGTGGTGCCTATGAATACGAGTCATTTGCTGTTTGGACGACCATGCCTATTTGACAAACGGGCTGTCCATGATGGATTCTCAAATCGATACTTAATCATCCACAATGAAAGAAAATTCATTTTGACTCCATTATATCCTAGCCGAGTGAGTGAAGATCAAACTCATTTGAAAATGAGAATTGAAGCAATGAACAAGCAACTTAAAGACAATATAACTGAAGGAGAACGTTTGGAGGAAGAATCAAATGAAGAAAAGCTTTTTGAAGTTGAACAAAAGAGAGCGGATGTAGAAAACGTTGGAGTTGAAAATGAGAATAATGAATTTGGAGAAAAAGAGGAGAGTGAAGAACAAATTTTATCTAACCTTTCTTCCCCTATCATTCCTTTTGTTTTCCAGGACCATTCAAGGGACATATCTTTTCAAGGAGATGAATCAAGAATCATGGCTGTTGGAAGACTAAAAGATGTGACTTTTGGTGATCCACAAAACATGTCTCTTGATATTTCAAAGGAAGTGTCACTTGAAATACCTAGAGTAGCAGCCGTTGACATTCCAAGTACATTGCCAATTATGAAAAGAATTCAGCAATCAACTCCCATTAAACATCCACCCTGGTTTGATATGTCTATTCATCTTGTCAATAGTTTTTCATTTACTTATTTTGATTCATTTTGCAGCAATTCAATTCATGTCTGTGGCATTATCTTATCAATTTGTGATGACAAGGATGATTCAAAAGACACAATTTGTCAAGGGAAAGAGCCAAGAGACTGAATCATAAAGGCTTAATGGACGTGACCCTTCAAGAGCATAAAATTATGAATTTTCATGATCCAATGGACATGACTTTTGGGATGCCAAGGGACATGATCATTCAAAGCAACATGTCTTCAACAGACATGATTTTTAACCAACCATCAAACACCAACAGGAAGTACAATTTTCCTTTATTTGTATTTAATCGTGTTTTTACTTATGAGAGTTATATTTCTTTTCAGGTCATGTACATTCAAAGCACTTATTCAAAGGACATGACTTATGAAAAGAAACATTTCATAAAGATCCCCGTTGCATATACCGGATGGGAGGACACTAAGGAGAAGTCACATTTCGATTTGAGGACAAATCGCTCAAAAGAAGGGGAGGATGATGTGATCCTGTCTAGCTCCAAATTTATCCATGATTTGATCACACCATGGAGGTTATTCAAATCTGGTTCTAAGGGAGTTCTACCTTACTTTATCTTATATTTACTTATTTATGCACTATATATTATTATAAGCATACAATTTCATATTAGACTATGCTTGAATTATCATAACATGTGCATTCATTCATTATGTCCTATGGTTTGCATCATTGATTGATATTCATGCATATAATCTATAGTTGTAATAATAATATTCATTCATTATCGTATGATGCATGAGTTATTATTATAACCTATAGTTCACATCTTTATAATATGCACATTCTTATTACTTTATAATAATTCATATACTTAGCTTATATTATGCTTTCTTTTGTAGGTGCATGTTCGGCCATATGATGGGAGCTGACTTAAAGCTAGCATTGGAGTCCAAGAGCTATGGAAACTTAACTAGGACAACTTCGGGACAGCTCAAGAACATTTTGGGACAAAGTTGCCAGCTGACCCCCGAGCTCATAGCTCACTTGAGCTGGACTTTTGAGCTAGCTAGAGACCTCATTTCAGCTGGAGAGTTGCACCGTTATCTTCACCACACAGAACACTTCAAATATGGTCTATGTCAATTTTTGTGGATTCGTACCTTTTCGTGAATAGTTGTCATTCCAAAAGGTGCCTTTTCACAAGGAGCTGACCTATGACTCATCTTCATGTAATTCATCTATGGCCAGCTCATCTTCAGCTCAAAAACTTGTAAAGTAGCTCAAATGATGAAAGGTTACCTTCCACATAATGTGACCTTTCATGACAAGTTGCTGCACATTGAAGGCCATGACACCTAGATGCATGTTGGAAGCCAAGTAACGCCTAGTTGCTGCCATATTCATTCCATGGACTTCAAGACACCATCCTATGGTTGTAACATCACCAAACCCTTGCAAGAAGACCAATGTGCGTTCAAGTAGGCTTCCATGTGCATCATTCAAGCATGTGCACTCCATGTGACATCAAATTGGCGCCAAAACACCAAGGGATGCTTCCAAATAACTTCCAAATTCATTCAAATCAACCTTAGGGCCGAACCAACACATAACCATTCGGCCAAGAGCATGTATCTTCATTTAAATCATGTATTTTCATCAAAAATCATGTATTTTCAAAGGGATTTCAACCTTGGCCGAACCATCAAGTATCTATTCAGCCTAAACCCTTTGAAAACTATAAATAGGCTATTGCATTTCATTTGTAACAGAACCCTTTGATAATTAAAATCCTTTTGTGAGATTATTCTCTCTTCAAGTTCTTTTTAGAACTATATCGATTAAGCAAGCCTTTTCTAAAGCTTGTGGCGTCATTCCCTCATCGATACTTCTGGTTCATAGTTTAAATAACTAGAGGGTCAAAGTCCTTTCATACCATCCCTTATAGAACTTATAAGAAATGGGTCTTTGCTCCTTTATAGCATTGGTTCCTTCTTAGTTTTATAAGATACTATTTTCATCACCATAGTCCATCACCATTATCACGCCTATATCATCACCATATTCCATCACCATATCACGCCAATAACATCATCCTTCCATTACCATTTCATCACCATTAAATCATCCTTCATTCATCAACAAGGCATACTTCATCACCACCATTGGAGGCCGAAGTCAACATCACTTGAAGGAGATTTATTTAACACTTCCGCATCCCATCTTTGATAACTATTCTATCCCTTTTAAATCTTTCCATTTCTATTTACTTTTCATTTCTTAATTATCATATTACTTAATCAATTCTTCTTCTTTTTGTGCATATTACTTTCAATTCAAGGTGTAGCATTTGGTGTCTCTCCTAGATCAGGAAACAACAAGGTTGCCAACTTCTCCATTATTGAAGAAGCCTGGTTAGCCTTACATCAAGTGGTATCAGAGCTTTGGTGGATTGACATTCAAAGTGATACAACAAAAAGCAACGAGAAAGAAGAAAAGAAAAGAAAAGAAAGACTCCTACAACAAATTTGGAGTGCAAAAGAAAGAAAAGAAAAAGAAGAATCAAAAAAAGCAAAGAAAAAGTGAAGCAAAATTGCAAATACCCTCAAAGAGAAGCACAATACAATCTGCCCCAACATCAAACTTGAAGGAGGTATCCTTTTTGTTTCTTGTGAAGGAAGATAGTAAGTATTGCAACTTGAGTTGTAAGTTATCTTCACTTTCTTACTATTTCATTTCCTTTTCTTTTATCTTTTCTTATTTCATTACTTTATCCTTTTCTTAACCTTTTCTATCCTACCTTTACCATAACCATTTCTATACCCTAACCATATTGTTTTAAGCCGACGCATAAACTAAGAAACTTGCTCAATCTTGAGTTAGTTTTTTAAAGGACCCACAAGAGAGAATTGAGCGGTAAAAGGCAAACGAGAAGGTGAGATCAGAAGGGGGATAAAAAAATAAGCCAAGAACATATCCCGAGTGCAAACACGAGTGTGTGTGGAATCTGAACTTTCTTTGGAGTGACCAAGTGAGGCTTTGTGAGTGCGCTGGTAAGGTTTAATTTTTTTCTACTAACAATGCCTTGTGATCTTCCATCTTTCCAAACATTAGAGGACGAACAACAAAGAACAAACACATTTCACACTCGTTGCCATGTAGATGGTAAAGTGTGTCTTGTAGCTATTGACGGAAGAAATTGTACAAACATTGCAAGCACATACACGGTGAACAAATTGGGGCTTTCAACGATTAAACATTCCAGCCCATATGAATTGCAATGGTTTAATGACGAGGAAGAGTTGATGGTCACTGAACAAGTACTTGTGCCATTCTCAATTAGAAGGTACAAAGACAAGATTCTATGTGACGTGGTGCCTATGAATACGAGTCATTTGCTGTTTGGACGACCATGCCTATTTGACAAACGGGCTGTCCATGATTGATTCTCAAATCGATACTTAATCATCCACAATGAAAGAAAATTCATTTTGACTCCATTATATCCTAGCTGAGTGAGTGAAGATCAAACTCATTTGAAAATGAGAATTGAAGCAATGAACAAGCAACTTAAAGACAATATAACTGAAGGAGAACGTTTGGAGGAAGAATCAAATGAAGAAAAGCTTTTTGAAGTTGAACAAAAGAGAGCGGATGTAGAAAACGTTGGAGTTGAAAATGAGAAGAATGAATTTGGAGAAAAAGAGGAGAGTGAAGAACAAATTTTATCTAACCTTTCTTCCCCTATCATTCCTTTTGTTTTCCAGGACCATTCAAGGGACATATCTTTTCAAGGAGATGAATCAAGAATCATGGCTGTTGGAAGACTAAAAGATGTGACTTTTGGTGATCCACAAAACATGTCTCTTGAAATTTCAAAGGAAGTGTCACTTGAAATACCTAGAGTAGCAGCCGTTGACATTCCAAGTACATTGCCAATTATGAAAGAATTCAGCAATCAACTCCCATTAAACATCCACCTGGTTTGATATGTCTATTCATCTTGTCAATAGTTTTTCATTTACTTATTTTGATTCATTTTGCAGCAATTCAATTCATGTCTGTGGCATTATCTTATCAATTTGTGATGACAAGGATGATTCAAAAGACACAATTTGTCAAGGGAAAGAGCCAAGAGACGTGAATCATAAAGGCTTAATGGACGTGACCCTTCAAGAGCATAAAATTGTGAATTTTCATGATCCAATGGACATGACTTTTGGGATGCCAAGGGACATGATCATTCAAAGCAACATGTCTTCAACAGACATGATATTTAACCAACCATCAAACACCAACAGGAAGTACAATTTTCCTTTATTTGTATTTAATCGTGTTTTTACTTATGAGAGTTATATTTCTTTTCAGGTCATGTACATTCAAAACACTTATTCAAAGGACATGACTTATGAAAGAACATTTCATAAAGATCCCCGTTGCATATACCGGATGGGAGGACACTAAGGAGAAGTCACATTTCGATTTGAGGACAAATCGCTCAAAGAAGGGGAGGATGATGTGATCCTGTCTAGCTCCAAATTTCTCCATGATTTGATCACACCATGGAGGTTATTCAATCTGGTTCTAAGGGAGTTCTACCTTACTTTATCTTATATTTACTTATTTATGCACTATATATTATTATAAGCATACAATTTCATATTAGACTATGCTTGAATTATCATAACATGTGCATTCATTCATTATGTCCTATGGTTTGCATCATTGATTGATATTCATGCATATAATCTATAGTTGTAATAATAATATTCATTCATTATCGTATGATGCATGAGTTATTATAACCTATAGTTCACATCTTTATAATATGCACATTCTTATTACTTTATAAAAATTCATATACTTAGCTTATATTATGCTTTCTTTTGTAGGTGCATGTTCGACCATATGATGGGAGCTAACTTAAAGCTAGCATTGGAGTCCAAGAGCTATGGAAACTTAACTAGGACAACTCCGGGACAGCTCAAGAACATTTGGGACAAAGTTGCCAGCTGACCCCGAGCTCATAGCTCACTTGAGCTGGACTTTTGAGCTAGCTAGAGACCTCATTTCAGCTGGAGAGTTGCACCGTCATCTTCACCACACAGAACATTTCAAATATGGTTTATGTCAATTTTTGTGGATTCGTACCTTTTCGCGAATAGTTGTCATTCCAAAAGGTGCCTTTTCACAAGGAGCTGACCTATGACTCATCTTCATGTAATTCTATGGCCAGCTCATCTTCAGCTCAAAACTTGTAAAGTAGCTCAAATGATGAAAGGTTACCTTCCACATAATGTGACCTTTCATGACAAGTTGCTGCACATTGAAGGCCATGACACCTAGATGCATGTTGGAAGCCAAGTCACGCCTAGTTGCTGCCATATTCATTCCATGGACTTCAAGACACCATCCTATGGTTGTAACATCACCAAAGCCTTGCAATAAGACCCATGTGCGTTCAAGTAGGCTGCCATGTGCATCACTCAAGCATGTGCACTCCATGTGACATCAAATTGGCGCCAAAACACCAAGGGATGCTTCCTATTCGGCCAAAGACTCTTTCCTCTTCATTTTGGCGCTCAAATAACTTCCAAATGCATTCAAATCAACCTTAGGGCCGAACCAACACATAACCATTCGGCCAAGAGCATGTATCTTCATTTAAATCATGTATTTTCATCAAAAATCATGTATTTTCAAAGGGATTTCAACCTTGGCCGAACCATCAAGTATCTATTCGGCCTAAACCCTTTGAAAACTATAAATAGGCTATTGCATTTCATTTGTAACAGAACCCTTTGATAATTAAAATCCTTTTGTGAGATTATTCTCTCTTCAAGTTCTTTTTAGAACTATATCGATTAAGCAAGCCTTTTCTAAAGCTTGTGGCGTCATTCCCTCATTGATACTTCTGGTTCATAGTTTAAATAACTAGAGGGTCAAAGTCCTTTCATACCATCCCTTATAGAACTTATAAGAAACGGGTCTTTGCTCCTTTATAGCATTGGTTCCTTCTTAGTTTTATAAGATACTATTTTCATCACCATAGTCCATCACCATTATCACGCCTATATCATCACCATATTCCATCACCATATCACGCCAATAACATCATCCTTCCATTACCATTTCATCACCATTAAATCATCCTTCATTCATCAACAAGGCATACTTCATCACCACCATTGGAGGCCGAAGTCAACATCACTTGAAGGAGATTTATTCAACACTTCCGCATCCCATCTTTGATAACTATTCTATCCCTTTTAAATCTTTCCATTTCTATTTACTTTTCATTTCTTAATTATCATATTACTTAATTAATTCTTCTTCTTTTTGTGCAGATTACTTTCAATCCAAGGTGTAGCATTTGGTGTCTCTCCTAGATCAGGAAACAACAAGGTTGCCAACTTCTCCATTATTGAAGAAGCCTGGTTAGCCTTACATCAAGTGGTATCAGAGCTTTGGTGGATTGACATTCAAAGTGCTACAACAAAAAGCAATGAGAAAGAAGAAAAGAAAAGACTCCTACAACAAATTTGGAGTGCAAAAGAAAGAAAAGAAAAAGAAGAATCAAAAAAAGCAAAGAAAAAGTGAAGCAAAATTGCAAATACCCTCAAAGAGAAGCACAATACAATCTGTCCCAACATCAAACTTGAAGGAGGTATCCTTGTTGTTTCTTGTGAAGGAAGATAGTAAGTGTTGCAACTTGAGTTGTAAGTTATCTTCACTTTCTTACTATTTCATTTCCTTTTCTTTTATCTTTTCTTATTTCATTACTTTATCCTTTTCTTAACCTTTTCTATCCTACCTTTACCATAACCATTTCTATACCCTAACCATATTGTTTTAAGCCGACGCTAAACTAAGAAACTTGCTCAATCTTGAGTTAGTTCTTTAAAGGACCCACAAGAGAGAATTGAGCGGTAAAAGGCAAACGAGAAGGTGAGATCAGAAGGGGGATCAAAAAAAAAAAGCCAAGAACATATCCCCGAGTGCAAACACGAGTGTGAGTGGAATATGAACTTTCTTTTGAGTGACCAAGTGAGGCTTTGTGAGTGCGCTAGTATGGTTTAATTTTTTTCTACTAACAATGCCTTGTGATCTTCAATCTTTCCAAACATTAGAGGACGAACAACAAAGAACAAACACATTTCACACTCGTTGCCATGTAGATGGTAAAGTGTGTCTTGTAGCTATTCACGGAAGAAGTTGTACAAATATTGCAAGCACATACACGGTGAACAAATTGGGGCTTTCAACGATTAAACATTCCACCCCAAATGAATTGCAATGGTTTAATGACGAGGAAGAGTTGATGGTCACTGAACAAGTACTTGTGCCATTCTCAATTAGAAGGTACAAAGACGAGATTCTATGTGACGTGGTGCCTATGAATACGAGTCATTTGCTGTTTGGACGACCATGCCTATTTGACAAACGGGCTGTCCATGATGGATTCTCAAATCGATACTTAATCATCCACAATGAAAGAAAATTCATTTTGACTCCATTATCTCCTAGCCGAGTGAGTGAAGATCAAACTCATTTGAAAATGAGAATTGAAGGAATGAACAAGCAACTTAAAGACAATACAACTGAAGGAGAACGTTTGGAGGAAGAATCAAATGAAGAAAAGCTTTTTGAAGTTGAACGAAAGAGAGCGGATGTAGAAAACGTTGGAGTTGAAAATGAGAAGAATGAATTTGGAGAAAAAGAGGAGAGTGAAGAACAAATTTTATCTAATCTTTCTTCCCCTATCATTCCTTTTGTTTTCTAGGACCATTCAAGGGACATATCTTTTCAAGGAGATGAATCAAGAATCATGGCTGTTGGAGGACTAAAAGATGTGACTTTTGGTGATCCACAAAACATGTCTCTTGATATTTCAAAGGAAGTGTCACTTGAAATACCTAGAGTAGTAGCCGTTGACATTCCAAGTACATTGCCAATTAAAAGAATTCAGCAATCACTCCCATTAAACATCCACCCTGGTTTGATATGTCTATTCATCTTGTCATAGTTTTTCATTTACTTATTTTGATTCATTTGCAGTATTCAATTCATGTCTGTGGCATTATCTTATCATTTGTGATGACAAGGATGATTCAAGACACAATTTGTCAAGGGAAAGAGCCAAGACGTGAATCATAAAGGCTTAATGGACGTGACCCTTCAAGAGCATAAAATTGTGAATTTTCATGATCCAATGGACATGACTTTTGGGATGCCAAGGGACATGATCATTCAAAGCAACATGTCTTCAACAGACATGATTTTTAACCAACCATCAAACACCAACAGGAAGTACAAATTTTCCTTTATTTGTATTTAATCGTGTTTTTACTTATGAGAGTTATATTTCTTTTCAGGTCATGTACATTCAAACACTTATTCAAAGGACATGACTTATGAAAAGAAACATTTCATAAAGATCCCCGTTGCATATACCGGATGAGAGGACACTAAGGAGAAGTCACATTTCGATTTGAGGACAAATCGCTCAAAGAAGGGGAGGATGATGTATCCTGTCTAGCTCCAAATTTCTCCATGATTGATCACACCATGGAGGTTATTCAAATCTGGTTCTAAGGGAGTTCTACCTTACTTTATCTTATATTTACTTATTAGCACTATATATTATTATAAGCATACAATTTCATATTAGACTATGCTTGAATTATCATAACATGTGCATTCATTCATTATGTCCTATGGTTTGCAGTTAGAGACCTCATTTCAGCTGGAGAGTTGCACCGTCATCTTCACCACACAGAACACTTCAAATATGGTCCATGTCAATTTTTGAGGATTCGTACCTTTTCGCGAATAGTTGTCATTCCAAAAGGTGCCTTTTCACAAGGAGTTGACCTATGACTCATCTTCATGTAATTCATCTATGGCCAGCTCATTCAGCTCAAACACTTGTAAAGTAGCTCAAATGATGAAGGTTACCTTCCACATAATGTGACCTTTCATGACAAGTTGCTGCACATTGAAGGCCATGACACCTAGATGCATGTTGGAAGCCAAGTCACGCCTAGTTGCTGCCATATCATTCCATGGACTTCAAGACACCATCCTATGGTTGTAACATCACCAAAGCCTTGCAAGAAGACCCAGTGCGTTCAAGTAGGCTGCCATGTACATCATTCAAGCATGTGCACTCATGTGACATCAAAATGGCGCCAAAACACCAAGGGATGCTTCCTATTCGGCCAAAGACTCTTTCCATTTCTATTTACTTTTCATTTCTTAATTATCATATTACTTAATTAATTCTTCTTCTTTTTGTGCAGATTACTTTCAATCCAAGGTGTAGCATTTGGTGTCTCTCCTAGATCGAGAAACAACAAGGTTGCCAACTTCTCCATTATGAAGAAGCCTGGTTAGCCTTACATCAAGTGGTATCAGAGCTTTGGTGGATTGACATTCAAAGTGCTACAACAAAAGCAACGAGAAAGAAGAAAAAAAAAAAAGAAAAGACTCCTACAACAAATTTGGAGTGCAAAAGAAAGAAAAGAAAAGAAGAATCAAAAAAAGCAAAGAAAAAGTGAAGCAAAATTGCAAATACCCTCAAAGAGAAGCACAATACAATCTGCCCCAACACAAACTTGAAGGAGGTATCCTTGTTGTTTCTTGTGAAGGAAAAGTAAGTGTTGTAACTTGAGTTGTAAGTTATCTTCACTTTCTATTTCATTTCCTTTTCTTTTATCTTTTCTTATTTCATTACTTTATCCTTTCTTAACCTTTCTATCCTACCTTACCATAACCATTTCTATACCCTAACCATATTGTTTTAAGCCGACGCATAAACTAAGAAACTTGCTCAATCTTGAGTTAGTTCTTTAAAGGACCCACAAGAGAGAATTGAGCGGTAAAAGGCAAACGAGAAGGTGAGATCAGAAGGGGGATCAAAAAAAAAGCCAAGAACATATCCCCGAGTGCAAACACGAGTGTGAGTGGAATATGAACTTTCTTTGGAGTGACCAAGTGAGGCTTTGTGAGTGCGCTGGTAAGGTTTAATTTTTTTCTACTAACAATGCCTTATGATCTTCCATCACTCCAAACATTAGAGGACGAACAACAAAGAACAAACACATTTCACACTCGTTGCCATGTAGATGGTAAAGTGTGTCTTGTAGCTATTGACGGAAGAAGTTGTACAAACATTGCAAGCACATACACGGTGAACAAATTAGGGCTTTCAACGATTAAACATTCCAGCCCATATGAATTGCAATGGTTTAATGACGAGGAAGAGTTGATGGTCACTAAACAAGTACTTGTGACATTCTCAATTAGAAGGTACAAAGACGAGATTCTATGTGACGTGGTGCCTATGAATACGAGTCATTTGCTGTTTGGACGACCATGCCTATTTGACAAACGGGCTGTCCATGATGGATTCTCAAATCGATACTTAATCATCCACAATGAAAGAAATCATTTTGACTCCATTATCTCCTAGCCGAGAGTGAAGATCAAACTCATTTGAAAATGAGAATTGAAGGAATGAACAAGCAACTTAAAGACAATACACTGAAGGAGAACGTTTGGAGGAAGAATCAAATGAAGAAAAGCTTTTTGAAGTTGAACAAAAGAGAGCGGATGTAGAAAACGTTGGAGTTGAAAACGAGAAGAATGAATTTAGAGAAAAAGAGGAGAGTGAAGAACAAATTTTATCTAATCTTTCTTCCCCTATCATTCCTTTTGTTTTCTAGGACCATTCAAGGGACATATCTTTTCAAGGAGATGAATCAAGAATCATGGCTGTTGGAGGACTAAAAGATGTGACTTTTGGTGATCCCAAACATGTCTCTTGATATTCAAAGGAAGTGTCACTTGAATACCTAGAGTAGCAGCCGTTGACATTCCAAGTACATTGCCAATTATGAAAAGAATTCAGCAATCAACTCCCATTAAACATCCACCCTGGTTTGATATGTCTTTCATCTTGTCAATAGTTTTCATTTACCTTATTTTGATTCATTTTGCAGCAATTCAATTCATGTCTGTGGCTTATCTTATCATTTGTGATGACAAGGATGATTCAAAGACACAATTTGTCAAGGGAAAGAGCCAAGAGACGTGAATCATAAAGGCTTAATGGACGTGACCCTTCAAGAGCAAAATTGTGAATTTTCATGATCCAATGGCATGACTTTTGGGATGCCAAGGGACATGATCATTAAGCAACATGTCTTCAACAGACATGATTTTTAACCAACCATCAAACACCAACAGGAAGTACAATTTTCCTTTATTTGTATTTAATCGTGTTTTTACTTATGAGAGTTATATTTCTTTTCAGGTCATGTACATTCAAAACACTTATTCAAAGGACATGACTTATGAAAAGACATTCATAAAGATCCCCGTTGCATACCGGATGAGGACACTAAGGAGAAGTCACATTTCGATTGAGGACAAATCGCTCAAAAGAAGGGGAGGATGATGTGATCCTGTCTAGCTCCAAATTTCTCCATGATTTGATCACACCATGGAGGTTATTCAAATCTGGTTCTAAGGGAGTTCTACCTTACTTTATCTTATATTACTATTTATGCACTATATATTATATAAGCATACAATTTCATATTAGACTATGCTTGAATTATCATAACATGTGCATTCATTCATTATGTCCTATGGTTTGCATCATTGATTGATATTCATGCTATAATCTATAGTTGTAATAAATATTCATTCATTATCGTATGATGCATGAGTTATTATATAACCTATAGTTCACATATTTATAATATGCATTCTTATTACTTTATAAAATTCATATACTTAGCTTATATTTGCTTCTTTTGTAGGTGCATGTTCGGCCATATGATGGGAGCTGACTTAAAGCGCATTGGAGTCCAAGAGCTATGGAAACTTAACTAGGACAACTCCGGGACAGCTCAAGAACATTTTGGGACAAAGTTGCCAGCTGACCCCCGAGCTCATAGCTCACTTGAGCTGGACTTTTGAGCTAGTTAGAGACCTCATTTCAGCTGGAGTTGCACCATCATCTTCACCACACAGAACACTTCAAATATGGTCCATGTCAATTTTGAGGATTCGTACTTTTCGCGAATAGTTTGTCATTCCAAAAGGTGCCTTTTCACAAGGAGTTGACCTATGACTCATCTTCATGTAATTCATCTATGGCCAGCTCATCTTCAGCTCAAACTTGTAAAGTAGCTCAAATGATGAAAGGTTACCTTCCACATAATGTGACCTTTCATGACAAGTTGCTGCACATTGAAGGCCATGACACCTAGATGCATGTTGGAAGCCAAGTCACGCCTAGTTGCTGCCATATTCATTCCATGGACTTCAAGACACCATCCTATGGTTGTAACATCACCAAAGCCTTGCAAGAAGACCCATGTGCGTTCAAGTAGGCTGCCATGTACATCATTCAAGCATGTGCACTCCATGTGACATCAAAATGGCGCCAAAACACCAAGGGATGCTTCCTATTCGGCCAAAGACTCTTTCCATTTCTATTTACTTTTCATTTCTTAATTATCATATTACTTAATTAATTCTTCTTCTTTTTGTGCAGATTACTTTCAATCCAAGGTGTAGCATTTGGTGTCTCTCCTAGATCGAGAAACAACAAGGTTGCCAACTTCTCCATTATTGAAGAAGCCTGGTTAGCCTTACATCAAGTGGTATCAGAGCTTTGGTGGATTGACATTCAAAGTGCTACAACAAAAAGCAACGGAAAAGAAAAGAAAAAGAAAAGAAAAGACTCCTACAACAAATTTGGAGTGCAAAAGAAAGAAAGAAAAAAGAATCAAAAAAAGCAAAGAAAAAGTGAAGCAAAATTGCAAATACCCTCAAAGAGAAGCACAATACAATCTGCCCCAACATCAAACTTGAAGGAGGTATCCTTGTTGTTTCTTGTGAAGGAAAATAGTAAGTGTTGTAACTTGAGTTGTAAGTTATCTTCACTTTCTACTATTTCATTTCCTTTTCTTTATCTTTTCTTATTTCATTACTTATCCTTTTCTTAACCTTTTCTATCCTACCTTTACCATAACCATTTCTATACCCTAACCATATTGTTTTAAGCCGACGCATAAACTAAGAAACTTGCTCAATCTTGAGTTAGTTCTTTAAAGGACCCACAAGAGATTGAGCGGTAAAGGCAAACGAGAAGGTGAGATCAGAAGGGGGATCAAAAAAAGCCAAGAACATATCCCCGAGTGCAAACACAAGTGTGAGTGGAATATGAACTTTCTTTGGAGTGACCAGTGAGGCTTTGTGAGTGCGCTGGTAAGGTTTAATTTTTTTTCTACTAACAATGCCTTGTGATCTTCCATCTTTCCAACATTAGGACGAACAACAAAGAACAAACACATTTCACACTCGTTGCCATGTAGATGGTAAAGTGTGTCTTGTAGCTATTGACGGAAGAAGTTGTACAAACATTACAAGCACATACACGGTGAACAAATTAGGGCTTTCAACGATTAAACATTCTAGCCCATATGAATTGCAATGGTTTAATGACGAGGAAGAGTTGATGGTCACTAAACAAGTACTTGTGACATTCTCAATTAGAAGGTACAAAGACGAGATTCTATGTGACGTGGTGCCTATGAATACGAGTCATTTGCTGTTTGGACGACCATGGCCTATTTGACAAACGGGCTGTCCATGTGGATTCTCAAATCGATACTTAATCATCCACAATGAAAGAAAATTCATTTTGACTCCATTATCTCCTAGCCGAGTGAGTGAAGATCAAACTCATTTGAAAATGAGAATTGAAGGAATGAACAAGCAACTTAAAGACAATACAACTGAAGGAGAACGTTTGGAGGAAGAATCATATGAAGAAAACCTTTTTGAAGTTGAACAAAAGAGAGCGGATGTAGAAAACGTTGGAGTTGAAAACGAGAAGAATGAATTTAGAGAAAAAGAGGAGAGTGAAGAACAAATTTTATCTAATCTTTCTTCCCCTATCATTCCTTTTGTTTTCTAGGACCATTCAAGGGACATATCTTTTCAAGGAGATGAATCAAGAATCATGGCTGTTGGAGGACTAAAAGATGTGACTTTTGGTGATCCACAAAACATGTCTTGATATTTCAAAGGAATGTCACTTGAAATACCTAGAGTAGCAGCCGTTGACATTCCAAGTACATTGCCAATTATGAAAAGAATTCAGCAATCAACTCCCATTAAACATCCACCCTGGTTTGATATGTCTATTCATCTTGTCAATAGTTTTTCATTTACTTATTTTGATTCATTTTGCAGTAATTCAATTCATGTCTGTGGCATTATCTTATCAATTTGTGAGACAAGGATGATTCAAAAGACACAATTTGTCAAGGGAAAGAGCAAGAGACGTGATCATAAAGGCTTAATGGACGTGACCCTTCAAGAGCATAAATTGTGAATTTTCATGATCCAATGGACATGACTTTTGGATGCCAAGGGACATGATCATTCAAAGCAACATGTCTTCAACAGACATGATTTTTAACCAACCATCAAACACCAACAGGAAGTACAATTTTCCTTTATTTGTATTTAATCATGTTTTACTTATGAGATTATATTTCTTTTCAGGTCATGTACATTCAAAGCACTTATTCAAAGGACATGACTTATGAAAAGAAACATTTCATAAAGATCCCCGTTGCATATACTGGATGGGAGGACACTAAGGAGAAGTCACATTTTCGATTTGAGACAAATCGCTCAAAAGAAGGGGAGGATGATGTGATCCTGTCTAGCTCCAAATTCTCTCCATGATTTGATCACCATGGAGGTTATTCAAATCTGTTTCTAAGGGAGTTCTACCTTACTTTATCTTATATTTACTTATTTATGCACTATATATTATTATAAGCATACAATTTCATATTAGACTATGCTTGAATTATCGTAACATGTGCATTCATTCATTATGCCGATGGTTTGCATCATGATTGATTTCAGCATAATCTATAGTTGTAATAATAATATTCATTCATTATCCTATGATGCATGAGTTATTATTAACCTATAGTTCCATATTTTATAATGCACATTCTTATTACTTTATAAAAATTCGTATACTTAGCTTATATTATGCTTTCTTTTGTAGGTGCATGTTCGGCCATATGATGGGAGCTGACTTAAAGCTAGCATTGGAGTCCAAGAGCTATGGAAACTTAACTAGGACAACTCTGGGACAGCTCAAGAACATTTTGGGACAAAGTTGCCAGCTGACCCCCGAGCTCATAGCTCACTTGAGCTGGACTTTTGAGCTAGCTAGAGACCTCATTTCACGCCTATATCATCACCATATTCCATCACCATATCACGCCAATAACATCATCCTTCCATTACCATTTCATCACCATTAAATCATCCTTCATTCATAACAAGGCATACTTTATCACCACCATTGGAGGCCGAAGTCAACATCACTTGAAGGAGATTATTCAACACTTCCGCAGCCCATCTTTTATAACTATTCTATCCCTTTTAATCTTTCATTTCTATTTACTTTTCATTTCTTAATTATCATATTACTTAATCAATTCTTCTTCTTTTGTGCAGATTACTTTCAATCCAAGGTGTAGCATTTGGTGTCTCTCCTAGATCGGGAAACAACAAGGTTGCCAACTTCTCCATTATTGAAGAAGCCTGGTTAGCCTTACATCATTTGGCTTTGAACGTTAGTGCCCTTTTGTATTCCAAAAATCATGCTCCTTTCCATAGATAGATGCATTGATTCATGAAAGGTGGTGACTCTTGGAATGGTGATGTCCTCATAACTCACGCCCTTTGGATGAAAAATCATTTCCCTTTGGGTTTCAATAGGCATGACTCTTGATTCTTGATGGATCACGTCCTTTGGATGAAGAGTTATCATTCTTTGCTCTTCAATAGTCACACCTCTTGGCTCTTGAAATGTCACGTCCTTTAATTTCCCAAATTGATAGATTGTGTCACTTGGATCATCCTGCAAATTAAAGGAAATTCCTGCATTGTCAAAGTTAGAAAAATCTTCATTGACCTTGCGCCTCGTCAGTAAGCATCTTTGTAACAAGCACTTAGATTATAGTACTTGTTTTGGAATGTTTTCTTCCTGGATTAACTTCGATTTTCCTTTCATCATGTCCTCAACACTTTGTTTCATCTTGATTTGATCAATTTGAACTTGTCTAGGCGTCAAGGTGTTAGGATGATCTTCTTCCCTCCATGGTTGAATGAATACTAATTGGTAAAACAATCAGAATGGTCCTCCTATCATATTGTCATGGTCTTCCAAGGAGTAAGTGGCTAGCATGCATAGGAACAACATCGCACATAACCTCGTCCTTGTACTTACCAATAGAGAAAGGAACCATCACCTATTTATTGACATTAAGTTCACCTCGTTCATTGAGCCATTGAAGTTTGTAGGGATTTGGATGTTTCAATGTTTGCAATCCCAATTTTTCCACCATGATGGTACTTGCCACATTCGTACAACTTCCACCGTCTATGATCATGAAACACACCTTTTTATTCACATGGCAGCGAGTATGAAAGATGTTTTCCCGTTGTACATCATCTTCTACTACTTGAGCACTTAGACTTCTCTTGACCACTAGGGCTTCACCTTCCACCGGAGCACCAATTTCTAGTTCTTCCTCGACTTCGGTTAGTGTTGCTTCTTCTTCTTCATGGTCAGATTCAATCTCACCATTTCCAAGTAGTAACATGGTGTTTCTATTGGACTAGGGATGGTAATGGGTCGGGTCGGGTCGGGTTTTTGGGCCACCCGACCCGACCCGAGAAGAAAGGGTTCTCCACCCGTGACCCAACCCGACCCGACAAAATTAATGTTTCACCCGACCCGACCCGACCCGAATATATGACTTAGAAACCCGACCCGACCCGACCCGAAATAATAAAAAAAAATTAATTCAATGAAAACATTGACTTAATTGAAAAAAATTATATATGGAGGGATATTATTGTAATTATCCCTAAATATATAAGATAAAATTTTATATATTTTTCGGGTCGGGTCGTGTCGGATGTTTTTTACCCTAAACCCGACTCGACCTGAACAGTGCATTTAAAAAAAACCCGACCCGACTTGACCCGAACCCGAAATTTTTTAAAAAAAATTTGAGATGCCATCCCTAATTGGGACATTGTGTGGATATATGCCCCCTCCCAAGACATTTAAAGCAACAGATGTCTCTTGTTCGTTCAGGGATCTCTTTTCCTCAATTCTCCTTACCAAGTTGAGATGCATTTGATGATTCGGCCTTTTCTTTGGTAGGAATAGGAGTAGACTTCCTCAAATTGTTGTTTGGACTCCATCTTAAAGATGTAGGCACTGAAGTACGAGAGATAGGTCTTCTCCGAAGTTGCCTTTCTATTTTCATAGCCATTTGCACCATTTCATCAATTTCGATGTAATGATACAATTCTAGCGTGTTGGCAATCTCAGGATTGAGTCCAGCAAGAAATCTAACCATGGTTGCTTCCAATCCTCCTCATATTGACTCGGATCATTGCCACTTCCATTTCTTTATAATAATCCTCCACACTCCGTTGGCCTTGCTTCAAATTCTGTAATTTCTGAAACATGTCTCGATGATAATGAGTATGAATGAAACGTTTACGCATGATACCTTTCATTTCGAGCCATGTTGAAATTGGTCTCTCTCCATTCTTTCTTCGAGTAATAGTAAGTTGATCCTACCATATCAAAGCATAATCAACAAACTCCATGGCTGCCAATCTTACTTTCTTGAGTTCGGAATAGTTATGGCAACTAAACACATGTTCCACCTTGCTTTCCCATTCAAGATAGGCTTCTGGATCAGTCTTTTCTTGGAATTGAGGAATTTTGATTTTGATGTTGCTTATATTATCATCAACATTGGCACACCTAGGTCCTTGTATCAATGCTGGTTCTTCTTCATCATAAGGATTTGGAACATCATCTTCTGGAAGAGGTTGTTGCCTCCAAGGAGTATCATTGTTTCTGGTTGATCTTGTCTTTGGTCTAGTTTCTCATGGAGAGCATCAAATTCTGTTCGAAACATTCTCATCATTTCTCCAATCAGTGCTTGCATTTGCAAATTGGTTTGACATGCATTTCCTTTAGGACTTTGAGACATGGTTAGTAAATAAAACAAAAATAAACCTACACAGCTCACAAAGTCTCACAATTTCACTCCAAAGAAAGAGATCACTCCACTCAACACTCGTGTTTACTCTCGGGAATATATATTTGGCTTTTAACAATTCCCCTTCTGATCTCACTCTCTCAATAGCCTTTTTCCACTTAATTTCTCTTGCTAAGTCTTTGAAGAACTTACTCAAGATAGAACAAGTTAATTCCTTCCTTATGTGCGTCGGCTGCAAATATGGTTAGGGTAAAAGAATAGAAATGGAAAGGTAGAAGAAAGGATTCAAAGGTATTTAAAAGAAAGAAATGGTTGAAGACAAGGAAAATGAAAGGATAGAAAGGAAGAGTGACTTACAATTCAAGAAACAACACTTACTGCAACCTTTCACAAGAAACAATAAGGTTATCTTCTCTTAGTGTAGATGGCCTCTTTGATGAACTTTACTATGGCAGAACACTTTTCCTTGGCTTGCTTTTCTCTTTTGAAACTTTTTCTTTTTCTTCTTTCTTCTTTTTCTTCTTTTTGTCTTTTCTTTCTTTTTGCACTCCAATTTTGTTGAAGGAGTCTTTTTCTCTTTTGAACTTCTTTTTGCTTTGCACGCCAATGACACTTTTGTTGTCAATCAACTATGTTCTGATTACCTCTTGATGTAAGGCGAATCTACACGCTTTGGTGAGAAGAGTAGATAGCCTTATTGTGTCCCGATCTAGGATTGACAAGTTCTGATGTCCTTGAATTTATAAGTTTAGGCTACAAAATAAGATAAGAAAATATGTTTAATAATGGACTTAATAAGGTAATAATATAAGTAGAAAATAAATAATAAGAATGAATGAAATAAATAAAGATAGAGATGGCTGCGTAATTGATGGAAGCGATGGATGATGTTGATGATAAAATGGCAATGGTGGTGTTGTTGTATCTCAAACACGCCAAAGATGAATAGTGCTAAGCACAATCCCGGTCTTCACAACTTGCTTGAGGGGTGGTGATAGTGTCTTCAACCCAGATAACAATCTAGGAATTTAGGAATCAAAATGGAAGGAATGACGCCACAAGTATAGGAACTACACTTGTTTTAATCGATAAAGTTCACAAAACTTTGAAGAGAATAACTCACAAGAGTAATTTTATATATGAATGGATGGGTACAAATGAAGGCAAGCCACTCTATTTATAGGAAATGAGAGGCTTGGCCGAATGGTTACAAGTTATTTCGGCTAGATACATGTCTCTAGGAAAATACATAATGCTTGAGATGAATGAATAAGTCCCTTTAGGCTGTGATGGTTTGGCTAACTCTTCATGAAAGGCCTAATGATTCGGTCAAAGGGTGGAGACATCTCCCGGCCGAATGGTGCATGCTTATTCATCTTGGCGCCAATTTCCTCTCCTTGGTCGAATAGTCATGTGCCTTATCATGTTTGGCGCCAAAGGCTCTCATGTGCATGCCATGTGATGTGGCCGAATATGCATGGCATTCTTCCTCATGATGATTTAAGCTTCCAATGGTTGCAATTTCTTCACCAACGTGCTTCTAGATGAAAAGGCATCTTTATGGGCAGCATCATTCATGAAAGGTCACAATGTTTGAGAAAGGTGTCCCTTCATGTTTGACTTATTTAAGGTGTGAATGATCTGGTGGTGAGCTGGCCTTAGATGACTTGTAACATGATGAACGTTTGGGCAGCTCCTTGTGGAAAGGTACCTCTCGAGGTGGCAACTATTCGCGAAAATGTACGATTTCACAAATTTTAACTTAGGACATATTTGAAGTGTCCTAAGTGGTGATGATGATGGTGCAACTCCCCAGTTGAAATAAGTTCATCTTGTAGCTCAAATCTTCAGCTCAATCCAGCTATAATCTCACAGCCTCAAAACAACTTTTCATCAATGATTCCTTATAATATCCTAAGCATCCCTATGTGAGTTTCCTTGCTGTTTCATGCCCATTTAGCTCTAATGCAGCTCCCAAGTGTTGGCCGAATGTGCCTACATGCGTAACATAAAAACTAAGTATAAACTTGTATATTAAAAATTGTGACTACAATATTTGATAATAACTTGTATCTCATATAAATGGATAACTTATTATCATAATACTATAGGTAATATATATATGAATAACTATCTTATAACTATGAAATAAGTATCTATAGGTATAAAGATAGAAAGTTTCTTCCCTGGAGAGGTTGGAATAACCATGGTAAATATGATGCTGAATTGGATCACGTCACTTCATCACCCAAAGATGCTTGGAACATGTTCAAAAATGTAGATCAATCTGACTGACGTGAACTGTCCAACCAACTCTTCAATTGCCTTTAGTCTTCTTAGCATCCAATGACCTAGACAACGTATGTAACAATAATTAGATAGGAATTGAGCTATGATATTATGAATGCATTCTTCCACATATGTTAAAAATGAAAATGAGCTAACTATGAATGCATATGCATTGAATGAGTTATATAAAGATGTGAATTAATAAGTCATGCATGAATATCATATATTATACATATAAATGACAGAATATAACATTCAAGCATAATTAAGAATAAGATAAACATATTCACATGACATGTAATGCATAAATAAGTAAATAATATAAATAAGGCAAGACCTTAGAATCATCTTGGAAGAACTTCAAAGTTGTAGCATGTTTGTTTGAACTTAGTGGTCAGTAGGATCACATCATCCCACCCTTCTTTAAGGCGATTTGTCCCCAAATCGATGCTTGGTACATAAGGGAACAACTTTGATCTTCGTTTGAATGGAAATTCTTTCATTCTCATCTTGCATCGTTTTTCTTGCTCAAATGCTTCACATGTTCAAGTCCTTGCTTTTGAATCAACAATCTGAAAAATAGAACAAGTTAGAAGTAGATAATTTAGAATCAAAGGAAGAAAAGGATAATTCATGGAATGAATGAGTTTGACTCTTAATGTTCTCCATGGTTAGGTTCATTGAATATTCCCTTTTATAAGGTGCATTCGATCTTGAGTAGAGGTGAATGTACTTTGAAGGTTAATGAACATGTTCTTTATAATTTCAAGTGAATATCTTTTGGAATTTTAAAGATATGATCCTTGAATCATCTTGAATGTCCCTTGGAATAACCTGCAAATTCAAAGATGAATAGAAGAAAAAAATTGATTAGTATAACGCAAAACTCCTTTTCCTCGCATTCTTTTCTTTCATGCTCATGTTTTTCAACACTCATCTTCACTCTCAATGCTTACTCTCATTTTTAATTACTCCATGGCTTTCTCACGAAAAATCACACTTATTTTCAAGAGTATGAGGTGAATGTACTTTGAAGGTTAATGAACATGTTCTTTATAATTTCAAGTGACATATCTTTTGGAATTTTAAAAGATATGATCCTTGAATCATCTTGAATGTCCCTTGGAATAACCTGCAAATTCAAAGAATGAATAGAAGAAAAAAATTGATTAGTATAAAGCAAAACTTCCTTTTCCTCGCATTCTTTTCTTTCATGCTCATGTTTTTCAACACACTCATCTTCACTCTCAATGCTCTTACTCTCATTTTTAATTACTCCAATGGCTTTCTCACGAAAAATCACACTTATTTTCAACTCCAAATGTCTTGGTTTTCTCACAATGTTCTTCTTTGATTTGTGCATGTTCAACTCCATCATATCTTTTAACCACAACCTCACTTGGAATCTTTTCATTTTCTCTTCCACACGTACTTGCTCTATGACTTCTAACTCTTTATCTTCATTTAATCCTTGCAACACATATGGACTGGGATGTTTGAATGTTATAAGCCCCAACTTCTCAACCATGTGTGTGCTTATAAGATTTGCACAACTACCACCATCAATGGCTACAAGGCATACTTTTTCATTCACATGAAAACGAGTATGAAATGGATTCCTCCTTTGCTGTCCGTATTCCATTCGAAAGATGGGAGAATTGTTAGTGAAAAATTAATAGTTGAATAAGATGAAAGGGCCTTACCAATAATCACTCACAAATCCTCACGATCACTCCTAAAAAAATGATGATACTCCACTCAACGCTCGTGTTTGAACTCGGGAATATAAATTGGATTTTTCAATTCCCCTTCTGATCTCACACACTCGATTAGACTTTTTCCACTCGTTCCTCTCTTGTAAAGTTCTTAAAAGAACTAACTCGAGACCTTTCAAGTGCTATGGATGTCGGCTGAAAAATTCGTTAGTGTAGCGGAAAAAATTAGAAAAGTAGAAAGATTAAATAATGAAGGGTGGTCTTATAAAAGGAAGAAAAATAAAGAAAGGTTCACTTACTATGCAAAGATACTCACCACTTTCCGAGAAGAACAATCAATGGTCTTGAAGACTTCCTAAGGACCGGTTGAAATAATAATATTGCTTGTCACCTTTGGCACTTCTTTGCATTTTGATTTCTTTGTCTCATTTTTTTAGTTTTTCTTCACTTGGAATCCCTTGTTGATGTTGTGATTAACTTGCTGATTTTTTTCTTTTGGCACTTCTCTTTTTGATTTTCTTTTTATTGAATGGTAGGATGTTGCTTTTTCTTGTTCCTATTGCAATCCACCTTAGCTCTGATTACCATATGATACAGTTCAACCTAGCCTTACTTAGATGGATGGTGAAGTTAACGTTGTACCTTTGATTGTTTTGATCTAGGAAAGCAACAAGTATCCTACACAAACAAGAAAGCTAAAAAAATGGTTAAATGAAAGTAATGAAATGGAAAGATAAATATGGAAGCGGAAAATATATATAAGTTGGTGATATGTTTAAAGGAAATGATGAAGTATGGTAATGGAAGTAGAATGATGGTGATGGAGATGAATATGAAAAGTAGTATCTCAAAGAAAACTCAAAGAAGAACCAATGTTAAAGAACAAAGACCCAGACTTTATATTGATTCTTTAAGGGATGGTAAACAAGGACTTTAACCCACTATCTATAAAGAGATAGGAATCAGAAGTATCAAAGTGACATAGATAGGGGTGATGCCACAAGCATAAGCTTGATAAGTCGATAAAGTTCACTTAAGAACTAAAGAGAGAAACTCTCTCAAATATTTGATTAAACAAAGTGAAATGGTTTCTTGTACAAATGAATGGAAATCTATTTATAGGCCTAAGAGTGCATGGTGTGAATACAAAACATTTAATGATTGAACCTTCATGGATGAGTGTTCATATTTTAAGTAGATACAAAGCATGGCTTAGGTGAATGAATTTTGAGGAATGGATGTTCATCTTTTAATGGAATACATCATTTGGCCTAATTCATCCCACCTTGTGTGAACTTGTTGATTTGTCTTCTATGGATGAATGTTCATGAATGTATCTTGGCTGAAATTCTTCCCCCTTGTGTGAACATGACTATTTGGCTTCTTGCTTGAATGGATGAATTTAAAAGCCTTTGAATGAATCCTTGCACCTCCTCACAAATATTCTGATTCATTTTAATAATATTTTCTCTTCCATGCATGTCTTCATTAATTCCTCCCATGCATAAGTCCTTTGAAGGAGATGAATGGTTGCAAATCCCGTATTAATTTCCAGCCTGCACTGTCTTCAGTAATCTGGGCATATCTCAAGCTCCCGATATTGGATTGATGTGATTCAAAATGAGTTAGAAAGATAAGAGATTGGGGATTAAATTTTAAGAGACTTCATCACCCAAAGAATCTTGGAACATGTTCAAAAATATAGATCAATCTGACTGACGTTAACTGTCCAACCAACTCTTCAATTGCCTTTAGTCTTCTTAGCATCCAATGACCCTAGACAAAGTATGTAAACAAATAATTAGATAGGAATTGAGCTATGATAATTATGAATGCATGCTCCACATATGTTAATAATGAAAATGAGCTAACTATGAATGCATATGCATTGAATGAGTTATATAAAGATGTGAATTAATAAGTCATGCATGAATATCATATATTATACATATAAATGACAGCATATAACATTCAAGCATAATTAAGATTAAGATAAACATATTCACATGACATGTAATGCATAAATAAGTAAATAAAGAATAAAATAAGGCAATACTCCCTTAGAATCATCTTGGAAGAACTTCAAAGTTGTGAGCATGTTTTGTTTGAACTTGGTGGTCGGTAGGATCACATCATCCTCCCCTTCTTTAAAGCGATTTGTCCCCAAATCGATGCTTGGTACATAAGGGAACAACTTTGATCTTTGTTTGAATGGAAATTCTTTCATTCTCATCTTGCATCATTTTCTTTGCTCAAAATGCTTCACATGTTCAAGTCTTTGCTTTTGAATCAACAATCTGAAAAATAGAACATAGTTAGAAGTAGATAATTTAGAATCAAAGGAAAGAAAAGGATTAAATTCATGAATGAATGAGTTTGGACTCTTAATGTTCTCCATGGTTAGGTTCATTGAATCTTCCCTTTTATAAGGTGCATTCGATCTTGAGTATGAGGTGAATGTACTTTGAAGGTTAATGAACATGTTCTTTATAATTTCAAGTGACACATCTTTTGGAATTTCAAAAGATATGATCCTTGAATCATCTTGAATGTCCCTTGGAATAACCTGCAAATTCAAAGAATGAATAGAAGAAAAAAATTGATTAGTATAAAGCAAAACTTCCTTTTCCTCGCATTCTTTTCTTTCATGCTCATGTTTTTCAACACACTCATCTTCACTCTCAATGCTCTTACTCTCATTTTCAATTACTCCAATGGCTTTCTCACGAAAAATCATAATCTCATTTTCAACTCCAAATGTCTTGGTTTTCTCACAATGTTCTTCTTTGATTTGTGCATGTTCAACTCCATCATATCTTTTAACCACAACCTCACTTGGAATCTTTTCATTTTCTCTTCCACACGTACTTGCTCTATGACTTCTAACTCTTTATCTTCATTTAATCCTTGCAACACATATGGACTGGGATTTTTGAATGTTATAAGCCCCAACTTCTCAATCATGTGTGTGCTTACAAGATTTGCACAACTACCACCATCAATGGCTACAAGGCATACTTTATCATTCACATGAAAACGAGTATGAAATGGATTCCTCCTTTGCTGTCCGTATTCCATTCGAAAGATGGGAGAATTGTTAGTGAAAAATTAATAGTTGAATAAGATGAAAGGGCCTTACCAATAATCACTCACAAATCCTCACGATCACTCCTAAAAAAATGATGATACTCCACTCAACGCTCGTGTTTGCACTCGGGAATATAAATTGGCTTTTTCAATTCCCCTTCTGATCTCACACACTCGATTAGACTTTTTCCACTCGTTCCTCTCTTGTAAAGTTCTTAAAAGAACTAACTCGAGACCTTTCAAGTGCTATGGACGTCAGCTGAAAAATTCGTTAGTGTAAAGGAAAAAATAGAAAGGTAGAAAGATTAAATAATGAAGGGTGGTCTTATAAAAGTAAGAAAAATAAAGAAAGGTTCACTTACTATGCAAAGATACTCACCACTTTCCTAGAAGAACAATCAATGGTCTTGAATAAATAATATTGCTTGACACCTTTGGCACTTCTTTTCATTTTGATTTTGATTTCTCATTTTTTTAGTTTTTCTTCACTTGGAATCCCTTGTTGATGTTGGGATTAACTTGCTGATTTTTTTCTTTTGGCACTTCTCGTTTTGATTTTCTTTTTATTGAAAGGTAGGATATTGCTTTTGCTTGTTCCTATTGCAATCCACCTTAGCTCTGATTACCATATGATACAGTTCAACCTAGCCTTACTTGGATGGATGGTGAAGTTAAGGTTGTACCTTTGATTGTTTCGATCTAGGAAAGCAACAAGTATCCTACACAAACAAGAAAGATAAAAAAATGGTTAAATGAAAGTAATGAAATGGAAAGATAAATATGGCAGCGGAAAATATATATAAGTTGGTGATATGTTTAAAGGAAATGATGAAGTATGGTAATGGAAGTAGAATGAAGGTTATGGAGATGAATATGAAAAGTAGTATCTCAAAGAAGAACCAATGTTAAAGAACAAAGACCCAGACTTTATATTGCTTCTTTAAGGGATGGTAAATAAGGACTTTAACCCACTATCTATAAAGAGATAGGAACCAGAAGTATCAGGGTGACATAGATAGGGGTGACGCCACAAGCATAAGCTTGATAAGTCGATAAAGTTCACTTAAGAACTAAAGAGAGAAACTCTCTCAAATATTTGATTAAACAAAGTGAAATGGTTTCTTGTACAAATGAATGGAAATCTATTTATAGGCCTAAGAGTGCATGGTGTGAATACAAAACATTTAATGATTGAACCTTCATGGATGAGTGTTCATACTTTAAGTAGATACAAAGCATGGCTTAGGTGAATGAATTTTGATGAATGGATGTTCATCTTTTAATGGAATACATCATTTGGCTGAATTCATCTCACCTTGTGTGAACTTGTTGATTTGTCTTCTATGGATGAATGTTCATGAATGTATCTTGGCTGAAATTCTTCCCCTTGTGTGAACATGACTATTTGGCTTCTTGCATGAATATGCATGAATGGATGAATTTAAAAGCCTTTGAATGAATCCTTGCACCTCCTCACAAATTTTCTGATTCATTTTAATAATATTTTCTCTTCCATGCAAGTCTTCATTAATTCCTCCCATGCATAAGTCCTTTGAAGGAGATGAATGGTTGCAAATCCCGTATTAATTTCCAGCCTGCACTGTCTTCAGTAATCTGGCCATATCTCAAGCTCCCGATATTGGATTGATATGATTAAAAATGAGTTGGAAAGATAAGATATAGGGGATTAAATGTTAAGAGACTTCATCACCCAAAGATGCTTGGAACATGTTCAAAAATGTAGATCAATCTGACTGACGTGAACTATCTAACCAACTCTTCAATTTCCTTTAGTCTTCTTAGCATCCAATGACCCTAGACAAAGTATGTAAACAAATAATTAGATAGGAATTGAGCTATGATAATTATGAATGCATGCTTCCACATATGTTAATAATGAAAATGAGCTAACTATGAATGCATATGCATTGAATGAGTTATATAAAGATGTGAATTAATAAGTCATGCATGAATATCATATATTATACATATAAATGACAAAATATAACATTCAAGCATAATTAAGAATAAGATAAACATATTAACATGACATGTAATGCATAAATAAGTAAATAAATAATAAAATAAGGCAAGACTCCCTTAGAATCATCTTAGAAGAACTTCAAAGTTGTGAGCATGTTTTGTTTGAACTTAGTGGTCGGTAGGATCACATCATCCCACCCTTCTTTAAGGCGATTTGTCCCCAAATCGATGCTTGGTACATAAGGGAACAACTTGCTCAAAATGCTTCACATGTCAAGTCTATGCTTTTGAATCAACAATCTGAAAAATAGAACAAAGTTAGAAGTAGATAATTTAGAATCAAAAGAAAGAAAAGGATTAAATTCATGAATGAATGAGTTTGGACTCTTAATGTTCTCCATGGTTAGTTCATTGAATCTTCCCTTTTATAAGGTGCATTCGATCTTGAGTATGAGGTGAATGTACTTTGAAGGTTAATGAACATGTTCTTTATAATTTCAAGTGACACAACTTTTGGAATTTCAAAAGATATGATGCTTGAATCATCTTGAATGTCCCTTGGAATAACCTACAAATTCAAAGAATGAATAGAAGACAAAAATTGATTAGTATAAAGCAAAACTTCCTTTTCCTCACATTCTTTCTTTCATGCTCATGTTTTTCACACACTCATCTCACTCTCAATGCTCTACTCTCATTTCAATTACTCCAATGGCTTCTCACAAAAATCACACTCTTATTTCAACTCCAAATGTCTTGGTTTTTCACAATGTTCTTCTTTGATTTGCATGTTCAACTCCATCATATCTTTTACCACAACCTCACTTGGAATCTTTTCATTTTCTCTTCCACACGTACTTGCTCTATGACTTCTAACTCTTTATCTTCATTTAATCCTTGCAACACATATGGACGGGATGTTTTGAATGTTATATGCCCCAACTTCTCAAATATGTGTGTGCTTACAAGATTTGCACAACTACCACCATCAATGGCTACAAGGCATACTTTATCATTCACATGAAAATGAGTATGAATGGAAATCTTTGATTAAACAAATTGAAATGGTTTCTTGTACAAATGAATGGAAATCTATTTATAGGCCTAAGAGTGCATGGTGTGAATACAAAGCATGGCTTAGGTGAATGAATTTTTATGAATGGATGTTCATATTTTAATGGAATACATCTTTTGGCCGAATTCATCCCACCTTGTGTGAACTTGTTGATTTGTCTTCTATGGATGAATGTTCATGAATGTATCTTGGATGAAATTCTTCACCCTTGTGTGAACATGACTATTTGGCACTTTTATCTTCCATGCATGTCTTCATTAATTCCTCCCATGCATAAGTCCTTTGAAGGAGATGAATGGTTGCAAATCCCGTATTAATTTCCAGCCTGCATTGTCTTCAGTAATCTGGGAATATCTCAAGCTCCCGATATTAGATTGATGTGATTAAAAATGAGCTGGAAAGATAAGAGATAGGGGATTAAATGTTAAGAAGACTTCATCACCCAAAGATGCTTGGAACATGTGCTTTGCATGTGAATGAATTAGGCACCAAGATGAAAAGGCTTCTCTCTATTCGGCCTAAACATCATCATGCTTCAAATTGGCGCCAAGATGAAGAGTTATGGGAACCATTCGGCCAAAGACATCTCCCCTCATCCAAGCATCATTTATTTTCGTTTTAAGACATGTACTTTGCCGAAAAGGCATCTATTTATTCGGCCAAGCCTTTACAAAACTATAAATAGGCTTTGGCATTCATTTGTAAACTGGACCCTTTGATAATTAAAAAAAATCCTTTTGTGAGATTATTCTCTCTTCAAGTTCTTTTTAGAACTATATCGATTAAGCAAGCCTTTTCTAAAGCTTGTGGCGTCATTCCCTCATTGATACTTCTGGTTCCTAGTTTAAATAACTAGAGGGTCAAAGTCCTTTCATACCATCCCTTATAGAACTTATAAGAAACGGGTCTTTTCTCCTTTATAACATTGGTTCCTTCTTAGTTTTATAAGATACAATCTGTCCAACACATCTTCCACCTTTATTATCACGCCTATATCATCACCATAGTCCATCACCATTATCAGGCCTTTATCATCACCATAGTCCATCTCCATTATCACGCCTATATCGTCACCATATTCCACCACCATTATCACGCCCATATTATCACAAACTTATAAATTTCCATTTCTTCATCTTTGAATTATCCTTCATCCTCAACAATGCATTCGTCCATCATCATCATTGGAGGCCGAATCCATCATCACTTGAAGGATCATTCTACAACACTTCCGCAGTCCTTCTTTGATAACTATTCTATCCATTTCAATTCTTTCCATTTCTATTTCATTTCTTAATTATCATATTACTTAATCAATTCTTCTTCTTTTTGTGCAGATTACTTTCAATCCAAGGTGTAGCATTTGGTGTCTCTCCTAGATCGGGAAACAACAAGGTTGCCAACTTCTCCATTATTGAAGAAGCCTGGTTAGCCTTACATCAAGCGGTAATCAGAGCTTTGGTGGATTGACATACAAAGTGCTACAACAACAAAAAAAAAAGCAACAAGAAATAAGAAAACAAAAAGAAAAAGACTCCTACATCAAATTTGGAGTGCAAAAGAAAGAAAAGTAAAGAAGAAAATTCAAAGCAAAAGAAAAAGTGAAGCAAAGTTGCAAAATACACTCAAAAGAAGCACAATACAATCTGCCCCAACATTAAACTTGAAGGAGGTATCCTTGTTGTTTCTTGTGAAGGAAGATAGTAAGTGTTGCAACTTGAGTTGTAAGTTATCTTCACTTATTTACTATTTCATTTCCTTTTCTTTCATCTTTTCTCATTCCATTACCTTATCATCTTTCTTAACCTTTTCTAGCCTATCCTTTATCATATACCCTAACCATTTCTAAACCGACGCACAAACTAAAGAAACTTGCTCAATCTTGAGTTAGTTCTTAAAAAGGACCTACAAGAGAGAATCGAGCGGTAAAAGGCAAACGAGAGGGTGAGATCATAAGGGGGATCAGAAAAAGCCAAGGATCATATCCCTGAGTGCAAACACGAGAGTGAATGGAGTGCAATCTGAATTTTCTTGGAGAGATCACGTGAGGTTTTTGTGAGTGTGCTGGTAAGGTTTTAATTTATTCATTTATTTTACTAACCATGTCACAAGAATTGTTTGATTTCCATTCAGTTTCGAGACAAGCTTTTGTCATCAAAAAGGCTTTAAGCACTCAAATCATAGAAGATGACCAAAGAGAAAACATCTTCCATACTCGTTGTCATGTAAACAACAAAGTTTGTTTTATGATCATCGATGGAGGAAGTTGTAAGAATGTTGCAAGCATTCTTATGGTGGAAAAACTTGGCTTGAAGACTTCTAAGCATCCAAATCCATATAAACTTCAATGGTTAAATGATGGTGGAGAAGTAAGAATCACAAAGCAAGTTGTCATTCCATTCTCAATTAGAAAATATCAAGATGAAGTCCTTTGTGATGTTGTACCAATGGATGCTGGACATATACTTTTGGGAAGACCATGGCAATTCGACCGACGAGCAATCCATGATGGTTTTACCAACAGATATTGATGTGATCCGATTCAGCATCAAAAATGGACTTGCATCTCCAACCTTTCTCAATGTTCAAAGGGGGATTTTCTTTAACTTAATCTTTCTTTATACCATAGTTATGATAATGGCTTACATACATTATATTTATAGTTATGATGATGATATTATGAATGTATGAAGTTATTATTATGAACCACATATTTATATCTTATATTACTTAGCTTATAAATGCTTTCTTTTGTAGGTACATGTTCGGCCACATCATGGGAGCTGATTTAAAGCTAGAATTGAAGTCAATGAGCTAGGAAACCTTACATAGGATGACTTGGGAGATCATGAAGAACAAATGGTGAAAAGTTGTCAGCTGACCCCCGAGCTCATAGCTCACTTGAGCTGGACTTTTGAGCTAGCTAGAGACTTCATTTCAGCTGGAGAGTTGCACCATCATCTTCACCACACAGAGCACTACAAATATGGTCTAGGTCAAATTTTGTGAATTCGTACCTTTTCGCGAAGAGTTGCCAATCCGAGAAGTGACCTTTCTTAAGGAGTTGTCCTATGACTCATCTTCATGCAATTCATCTATGGCCAGCTCATCTTCAGCTCAAACTCATGGGAAGTAGCTCAAATGATGAAAGGTTGTTCACACAAATGTGACCTTTCATAATTAGTTGCTGCCCCATTGATGCCAAGTCACCTAGACACATGTTTGATGCCAAGTCACGCTAAGTTGCTGTCATCTACACACCATGGAAGAGTCCACGCCTTAAGCATTCAACACCAACCATATGAGTGCCACATGACCAGCCACCCATGTGCTTTGCATGTGAATGAATTAGGCACCAAGATGAAAAGGCTTCTCTCTATTCGGCCTAAACATCATCATGCTTCAAATTGGCGCCAAGATGAAGAGTTATGGGAACCATTCGGCCAAAGACATCTCCCCTCATCCAAGCATCATTTATTTTCGTTTTAAGACATGTACTTTGCCGAAAAGGCATCTATTTATTCGGCCAAGCCTTTACAAAACTATAAAGGCTTTGGCATTATTGTAACTGGACCCTTTGATAATTAAAAAAATCCTTTTGTGAGATTATTCTCTCTTCAAGTTCTTTTTAGAACTATATCGATTAAGCAAGCCTTTTCTAAAGCTTGTGGCGTCATTCCCTCATTGATACTTCTGGTTCCTAGTTTAAATAACTAGAGGGTCAAAGTCCTTTAATACCATCCCTTATAGAACTTATAAGAAACGGGTCTTTGCTCCTTTATAGCATTGGTTCCTTCTTAGTTTTATAAGATACTATTTTCATCACCATAATCCATCTCCATTATCACGCCTATATCATCACCATAGTCCATCACCATTATCATGCCTATATCATCACCATATTCCATCACCATATCACGCCAATAACATCATCCTCCATTACCATTTCATCACCATTAAATCATCCTTCATTCATCAACAAGGCATACTTCATCACCACCATTGGAGGCCGAAGTCAACATCACTTGAAGGAGATTTATTCAACACTTCCGCAGCCCATCTTTGATAACTATTCTATCCATTTCAAATCTTTCCATTTCTATTTACTTTTCATTTCTTAATTATCATATTACTTAATCAATTCTTCTTTTTTTGTGCATATTACTTTCAATCCAAGGTGTAGCATTGGTGTCTCTCCTAGATCGGGAAACAACAAGGTTGCCAACTTCTCCATCATTGAAGAAGCCTGGTTAGCCTCACATCAAGTGGTAATCAGAGCTTTGGTGGATTGACATTAAAAGTGCTACAACAAAAGCAACAAGAAAGAAGAAAACAAAAGAGAAAAGAAAAGACTCCTACGACAAATTTGGAGTGCAAAGAAAAAAAAGAAAGAAGAAATTCAAAAGCAAAAGAAAAGTGAAGCAAGTTGCAAAGTACACTCAAAGAGAAGCACCATACAATCTGCCCAACATCAAACTTGAAGGAGGTATCCTTGTTGTTTCTTGTGAAGGAAGATAGTAAGTGTTGCAACTTGAGTTGTAAGTTATCTTCACTTTCATACTATTTCATTTCTTATTCTTTCATCTTTTGTTTTCATTACCTTATCATTGTTTTTAACCTTTTATATCCTACTTTATCATAACCATATCCTATACCTTAACCATTTCTAAACCGACGCACAAACTAAAGAAACTTGCTCAATCTTGAGTTAGTTCTTTAAAAGGACCACAAGAGAGAATTGAGCGGTAAAAGGAAAACGAGAGGGTGAGATCAGAAGGGGGATCAGAAAAAGCCAAGGATCATATCCCCGAGTGCAAACACGAGAGTGAGTGGAGTGCAATCTGAATTTTCTTGGAGAGACCACGTGAGGTTTTTGTGAGTGTGCTGGTAAGGTTTTTAAATTATTTTATTTCACTAACCATGTCTCAAAGTCCCCGAGGAAATGCAGGAACACCAAACTTACAAATGCAGGCACTCATTGGTGAAATGATGAGAATGTTTCGTGAAGAGTTCGATGCTCTTCATGAAAAGATAGATCAACACCATGATTTACCACCAACCCGACATAATGGAGCCAATAGAAGGCAACAACAACCACCCCCCTCCAGAAGAAGATGTTCAAGAAAATTTTGATGAGGGTGAACAAGCAGTATTCCAAGGCCCTAGACGTGCCATTATTGATGACAATTGAGCAACATTAAGATCAAAATTCCTCAATTCCAAGGAAGACTGATCCTGAAGCCTATCTTGAATGGGAAAGCAAAGTGGAACATGTTTTAGTTGCCATAACTATTCCGAGATGAAGAAGTAATATTGGCAGCCATGGAGTTTATAGACTATGCCTTAATATGGTGGGATCAACTTACCCTTAACCGAAGGAGGAATGGAGAACGACCGGTCTCAACTTGGCATGAAATGAAATGTATTATGAGAAAACGATTCATTCCTGTTCACTATCACCGTGACTTGTTTCAAAAGTTACAGAATCTTAAACAAGGCCATAGGAGTGTGGAGGACTACTACAAAGAGATGGAAGTGGCTATGATCCGAGTCAACATTGAGGAGGATCGTGAAGCAACTATGGTAACATTCCTTGCTGGACTTAATCCCGAAATTGCCAATACCTTAGAGTTGTATCATTACATCGAATTAGATGAGATGGTACAAATGGCAATGAAGATTGAAAGGCAACTGAAGAAGAGACATACATCTCGTAATGTTGCGCCAACACCATCAAAATGGAGTCCAAACATAAGAAACCTACTCCTCCTGTTAAAGAACAAGTTGAATCTTCAAAGACTCACAAGTAAGTAAAGACCCCAACCGAGGAAAGAAAACCACTGAACGATCAAGAGACATTAGATGTTTTAAATGTCTTGGAAGGGGCCATATAGCTACACATGTCCTAACCGGAATACCATGCTCTTACTTGGAAATGGTGAAATAGAATCAGAACCAGAAGAGGAAGAAGAGGCACCCATTGAAGTCAATGAAGAAATAACTCTTGCTGATCCCGTTGATCAAGGAGAAGCCTTGGTAATTAGAAGGAGTTTGAATCTTCAAGTTGCGGAAGACAATGCAACGAGAGAACATGTTCCATACCCGATGTCATATAAATGAAAAGGTATGTTTTGTTATCATAGACGGTGGAAGTTGTACTAATGTGGCTAGTACAATATTGGTGGAAAAACTTGGTTTGAAAACAATGAAGCACCCAAATCCATATAAGTTGCAGTGGCTCAATAAACGAGGAGAACTCAACGTTAGCAAACAGGTGATAGTTCCTTTTTCCATTGGCAAATACAAAGATGAGGTTATGTGATGTTGTCCCTATGCACGCTAGCCATCTACTTCTTGGAAGGCCATGGCAATATGACAAAAGGACTATTCATGATTGTTTACCAATCAATACTCGTTCAGCCATAAAGGAAAGAAGTTTATCCTAACTCCTTTAACGCCTAAACAAGTTCAGAATGATCAAGTCAGAATGAAACAGAGTGTTGAGACTATGAGGAAAGGAAAAGCAACAACTGTGGAAGAAACTGATCCAAAAACAAGTGCTTATTCTTCAAAGTGCTTGATTCGAGAATGTCTATTGACAAAATGCAAGGTTAAAGATGATTATTCTAACTTTGAACATGCAGATTTTTCCTTTGACTTGCAGGATTTACCAAGAGGCACCAATTGCCAAAGGAAGATTTAGGAGACGTGACCTTTGGGAACCCAAAAGATGTGTCCATTGAAAAGCAAAAGGACATCAATTTTCATTCAAAGAATGTGTCTTTAGAAGAACCAATGGACGTGACCTATGAGAATCCAATGATCATGCCTATTGGAGTATTAAAAGACACCACTTTTGGGATATCAAGGGACCACAATATTCAAAGCAAAATTACATGGGCATATCTCACTCAAGAGCCTAAAGAAGGGATCCCAATTTCTGACAAAACAACAACTATGGAATGGAGGAATATTGAAAAGAAACCACCCTTCGATTTGATGACAAATCGCTTTAAAGAAGGGGGGATGATGTGATCCGATTCAGCATCAAAATGGACTTGCATCTCCAACCTTTCTCAATGTTCAAAGGGGGATTTTCTTTAACTTAATCTTCTTTATACCATAGTTATGATAATGGCTTACATACAATATATTTATAGTTATGATGATGATATTATGAATGTATGATGTTATTATTATGAACCACATATTTATATCTTATATTACTTAGCTTATAGATGCTTTCTTTTGTAGGTACATGTTCGGCCACATCATGGGAGCTGATTTAAAGCTAGAATTAAAGTCAATGAGCTAGGAAACCTTACATAGGATGACTTGGGAGATCATGAAGAACAAATGGTGAAAAGTTGTCAGCTGACCCCCGAGCTCATAGCTCACTTGAGCTGGACTTTTGAGCTAGCTAGAGACTTCATTTCAGCTGGTGAGTTGCACCATCATCTTCACCACACAGAGCACTACAAATATGGTCTAGGTCAAATTTTGTGAATTCGTACCATTTCGCGAAGAGTTGCCAATCCGAGAAGTGACCTTTCACAAGGAGCTGTCCTATGACTCATCTTCATGCAATTCATCTATGGCCAGCTCATCTTCAGCTCAAACTCATGGGAAGTAGCTCAAATGATGAAAGGTTGTTTCACACAAATGTGACCTTTCATAATTAGTTGCTGCCCCATTGATGCCAAGTCACCTAGACACATGTTTGATGCCAAGTCACGCCTAAGTTGCTGTTCATCTACACACCATGGAAGAGTCCACGCCTTAAGCATTCAACACCAACCATATGAGTGCCACATGACCAGCCACCCATGTGCTTTGCATGTGAATGAATTAGGCGCCAAGATGAAAAGGCTTCTCTCTATTCGGCCTAAACATCATCATGCTTCAAATTGGCGCCAAGATGAAGAGTTATGGGAACCATTCGGCCAAAGACATCTCCCCTCATCCAAGCATCATTTATTTTCGTTTTAAGACATGTACTTTGTCGAAAAGGCATCTATTTATTCGGCCAAGCCTTTACAAAACTATAAATAGGCTTTGGCATTCATTTGTAAACTGGACCCTTTGATAATTAAAAAAATCCTTTTGTGAGATTATTCTCTCTTCAAGTTCTTTTTAGAACTATATCGATTAAGCAAGCCTTTTCTAAAGCTTGTGGCGTCATTCCCTCATTGATACTTCTGGTTCCTAGTTTAAATAACTAGATGGTCAAAGTCCTTTAATTCCATCCCTTATAGAACTTATAAGAAACGGGTCTTTGCTCCTTTATAGCATTGGTTCCTTCTTAGTTTTATAAGATACTATTTTCATCACCATAATCCATCTCCATTATCACGCCTATATCATCACCATAGTCCATCACCATTATCACGCCTATATCATCACCATGTTCCATCACCATATCACGCCAATAACATCATCCTTCCATTACCATTTCATCACCATTAAATCATCCTTCATTCATCAACAAGGCATACTTCATCACCACCATTGGATGCCGAAGTCAACATCACTTGAAGGAGATTTATTCAACACTTCCGCAGCCCATCTTTGATAACTATTCTATCCATTTCAAATCTTTCCATTTCTATTTACTTTTCATTTCTTAATTATCATATTACTTAATCAATTCTTCTTCTTTTTGTGCATATTACTTTCAATCCAAGGTGTAGCATTTGGTGTCTCTCCTAGATCGGGAAACAATAAGGTTGCCAACTTCTCCATCATTGAAGAAGCCTGGTTAGCCTCACATCAGATATACTATCATTCATAATGATAAGAAGTTCACTTTGACGCCACTATCTCCTAGTCAAGTGAATGAAGATCAAATTCATTTGAAGAAAAGCATGGAGTCAATCAAAAACAAAGAAAAAGAAACGACTAAAGCATTGAACATATATGCTGGAAGAAAGGAGATTCGGAAACATTTGCTGTCACATAAGGCTTTAATTGTACTAATGTACAAGGAAAGTCTACTTTTAACTAATCTCCAAGAAGGTTGCCTTCTTCTGTTGTTTCTCTTTTACAGGAATTCGAAGCCATGTTTCCAGAAGATATACCAAGAGGACTTCCACCTCTTCGAGGAATTGAACATCAATTGATTTCATTCCTGGTGCCACCATACCAAACAAACCGGCCTATAGAAGTAATCCGGAGGAAACAAAGGAACTTCAAAAACAAGTTGGTGAGTTAATGGAAAAGGGGTACATTCGAGAAAGCCTAAGTCCATGTGCTGTTCCTGTTTTGCTTGTACCAAAGAAGGATGGTTCATGGAGAATGTGTGTAGATTGCCGAGCAGTTAATCAGATCACTGTCAAATACCGACATCCAATTCCAAGGCTTGACGATATGCTGGATGAACTAAGTGGTGCCACCATCTTCTCCAAAATTGATCTTAAAAGTGGATATCATCAGATTAGGATGCGAGAAGGAGATGAATGGAAAACTGCTTTCAAAACAAAGCAAGGATTGTACGAATGGTTGGTTATGCCCTTTGGACTAACCAATGCACCTAGTACTTTCATGAGGTTAATGAACCTGTACTTCGGGCTTTATTGGTAAGTTTTGTGTGGTATATTTCGATGATATTTTATTTATAGCCATACTTTGGATGATCATGTGCAACATTTGAGGTCAGTACTTGAAACTCTCCAAAAAGAGGAACTTTATGCTAACCTTCAAAAATGTTCTTTTTGCACTAACAAGCTTACATTCTTAGGATTTATTGTAAGTTCACAGGGACTTGAAGTAGATCCAGAAAAGATTAAAGCAATTCAGGACTGGCCAAGACCTACATCAATAAGCCAAGTCAGAAGTTTTCATGGACTTGCAAGTTTTTACCGGAGATTTGTGCCCAATTTTAGTTCTATTGCCTCTCCCTTAACTGGGGTAATTAAAAAAATTCTACCTTTGAATGGGGCAAAGAACAAGAAGAAGCATTCACGGCCATCAAGGAATGCTTGACTAAAGCACCACTTCTGGTACTTCCTAATTTCGATAAAACTTTTGAAATAGAATGTGATGCTTCTGGAATTGGTATAGGTGCCGTTTTGACTCAAGAGGGACGACCAATTGCATACTTTAGTGAAAAGTTAAGTGGTGCTTCACTAAACTACCCTATTTATGACAAATAGATGTATTCTCTTATAAGGGCATTAGAGACGTGGCAACACTATCTATGGCCCAAGGAATTTGTCATTCATACTGATCACGAGGCATTGAAGCATATTAAAAGCCAACACAAACTCAACAAACGACATGCCAAGTGGATGGAATTTCTTGAGTCCTTCCCATACGTCATTCACTACAAGAAAGGTAAAGAGAATGTTGTTGCAGATGCCCTTTCACGAAGGTATGTTCTTCTTAACACCTTAAACTCTAAGTTACTTGTTTTTCTTTCCTTAAAGATTACTATGCTAATGATCATGATTTTGGAGAGAAATACAAGTCTTGTGAAAAGGTACAGTGGAGAAATTCTATAGACATGATGGATACCTATTCAAGGAAGAAAGGCTATGTATTCCACAAGGTTCATTTCGAGAAGTATTGGTACGAGAAGCACATGAAGGAGGGCTCATGGGACATTTTGGAATCGATAAGACATTGGAAATCTTGAAAGAACATCTCTATTGGCCTAAGATGAAAAGGGATGTTGAACGGGTTTGTGATAAATGCATCGTTTGCAAAAAGGCTAAGTCAAAGGTCATGCCTCATGGACTTTACACACCTCTTCCCATTCCTATAGCACCATGGGTTGATATTTCCATGGATTTGTGATGGGTCTTCCAAAAACAAGAAATGGGCGAGATTCTATATTTGTGGTGGTTGATCGGTTTTCCAAAATGGCCCATTTCATACCATGTCACAAAACCGATGATGCAACCCATGTGGCTAATCTATTCTTCAAAGAAGTTGTGAGATTGCACGGTATACCAAGGACCATTGTTTCTGACCGAGATGTCAAGTTCCTTAGCCATTTTTGGAGAACATTATAGAATAAACTTGGAACTAAATTATTGTTTTCAACAACTTGTCACCCCCAAACTGATGGGCAAACAAAGGTAGTCAACAGAGTATTATCAACATTGTTGAGAGCCATCATCAAGAAAAACATAAAGACTTGGGAAGACTGCCTACCACATGTTGAATTTGCTTACAACCGGTCAGTTCATTCGGCCACAAAAATTTCACCATTCGAGGTAGTGTATGGATTCAATCCCTTAACTCCTTTGGACCTTCTTCCTCTACCTCAAGAACAAATGGTTCACAAGGATGGAAAGAACAAGGCTGAGTTCATCAAGAAGTTACATGAACAAGTTCGGCACAATATTGAGAAAAGAACAAAGCAGTATGAGCAACAAGCCAATAAGGGACGTAAACCACTCCATTTGGAAGTTGGAGATTGGGTATGGGTGCATTTGCGAAAGGAAAGGTTTCCTACTAAAAGGAAATCTAAGCTTTTACCAAGAGGAGATGGTCCCTTTCAAATCATTGAGAAGATTAATGACAATGCATACAAGTTAGATCTTCCCGGAGAATACAATGTAAGTGCCACCTTCAATATAGCAGATCTATCTCCAATCAAGGATGATGACAATTTTGGGACAAATCCCATAAAAGAAGGGGGGGATGATGTGAGTACACCAACACCACCTTCAAAGGATATGGAAGTAATGCCACAAGGACCAATAACTCGATCAAGGGCCAAACTTTTCAGGGAAGCTCTTACTACCAAATGCATTAAAACCTTTGAATCATTTAGAAATGCATCCCCAAATAATAGATTATATAATATGTTTTATGTTGACATATAATATAATCTATGAACCACATATTTATATCTTATATTACTTAGCTTATAAATGCTTTCTTTTGTAGGTACATGGTCGACCACATCATGGGAGTTGATTTAAAGCTAGAATTGGAGTCAATAAGCTTGGAAATCTTACATAGGATGACTCGGGAGATCATGAAGAACAAATGATGAAAAGTTGTCAGCTGACCTCCGAACTCATAGCTCACTTGAGCTGGACTTTTGAGCTAGCTAGAGACTTTAATTTAGCTGGAGAGTTGCACCATCATCTTCATCACATAGAGCACTACAAATATGGTCTAGGTCGAATTTTATGAATTCGTACCTTTTCGCGAAGAGTTGCCATTCCGAGAAGTGCCTTTTCACAAGGAGCTGCCCTATGACTTATGCACATGTCCTTCATCTATGGCCAGCTCAACTTCAGCTCAAACTCATGGGAAGTGGCTCAAATGATGAAAGGTTGTTTCACACAAATGTGACCTTTTCATAATTAGTTGCTGCCCCATTGATACCATGTCACCTAGACACATGTTTGATGCCAAGTCACGCCTAAGTTGTTGTTCATCTTCACACCATGGAAGAGTCCACGCCTTAAGCATTCTACACCATCCATGTGAGTGTCACATGACCAGCCACTCATGTGCTTTGCATGTGAATGAATTAGGCGCCAAAATGAAAAGGTTTCTCTCTATTCGGCCTAAACATCATCATGCTTCAAATTGGCGCCAAGATGAAGAGTTATGGGAACCATTCGGCCAAAGATATCTCCCCTCATCCAAGCATCATTTATTTTCGTTTTAAGACATGTACTTTGCCGAAAAGACATCTATTTATTCGGCCAAGCCTTTACAAAACTATAAATAGGCTTTGGCATTCATTTGTAAAGATAACCCTTTGTTAATTAAAATCCTTTTGTGAGATTATTCTCTCTTCAAGTTCTTTTTAGAACTATATCGATTAAGCAAGCCTTTTCTAAAGCTTGTGGCGTCATTCCCTCATTGATACTTCTGGTTCCTAGTTTAAATAACTAGAGGGTCAAAGTCCTTTCATACCATCCCTTATAGAACTTATAAGAAACGGGTCTTTGCTCCTTTATAGCATTGGTTCCTTCTTAGTTTTATAAGATACTATTTTCATCACCATAATCCATCTCCATTATCACGCCTATATCATCACCATAGTCCATCACCATTATCACGCCTATATCATCACCATGTTCCATCACCATATCACGCCAATAACATCATCCTTCCATTACCATTTCATCACCATTAAATCATCCTTCATTCATCAACAAGGCATACTTCATCACCACCATTGGATGCCGAAGTCAACATCACTTGAAGGAGATTTATTCAACACTTCCGCAGCCCATCTTTGATAACTATTCTATCCATTTCAAATCTTTCCATTTCTATTTACTTTTCATTTCTTAATTATCATATTACTTAATCAATTCTTCTTCTTTTTGTGCATATTACTTTCAATCCAAGGTGTAGCATTTGGTGTCTCTCCTAGATCGGGAAACAATAAGGTTGCCAACTTCTCCATCATTGAAGAAGCCTGGTTAGCCTCACATCAGATATACTATCATTCATAATGATAAGAAGTTCACTTTGACGCCACTATCTCCTAGTCAAGTGAATGAAGATCAAATTCATTTGAAGAAAAGCATGGAGTCAATCAAAAACAAAGAAAAAGAAACGACTAAAGCATTGAACATATATGCTGGAAGAAAGGAGATTCGGAAACATTTGCTGTCACATAAGGCTTTAATTGTACTAATGTACAAGGAAAGTCTACTTTTAACTAATCTCCAAGAAGGTTTGCCTTCTTCTGTTGTTTCTCTTTTACAGGAATTCGAAGCCATGTTTCCAGAAGATATACCAAGAGGACTTCCACCTCTTCGAGGAATTGAACATCAAATTGATTTCATTCCTGGTGCCACCATACCAAACAAACCGGCCTATAGAAGTAATCCGGAGGAAACAAAGGAACTTCAAAAACAAGTTGGTGAGTTAATGGAAAAGGGGTACATTCGAGAAAGCCTAAGTCCATGTGCTGTTCCTGTTTTGCTTGTACCAAAGAAGGATGGTTCATGGAGAATGTGTGTAGATTGCCGAGCAGTTAATCAGATCACTGTCAAATACCGACATCCAATTCCAAGGCTTGACGATATGCTGGATGAACTAAGTGGTGCCACCATCTTCTCCAAAATTGATCTTAAAAGTGGATATCATCAGATTAGGATGCGAGAAGGAGATGAATGGAAAACTGCTTTCAAAACAAAGCAAGGATTGTACGAATGGTTGGTTATGCCCTTTGGACTAACCAATGCACCTAGTACTTTCATGAGGTTAATGAACCTGTACTTCGGGCTTTTATTGGTAAGTTTTGTGTGGTATATTTCGATGATATTTTTATTTATAGCCATACTTTGGATGATCATGTGCAACATTTGAGGTCAATACTTGAAACTCTCCAAAAAGAGGAACTTTATGCTAACCTTCAAAAATGTTCTTTTTGCACTAACAAGCTTACATTCTTAGGATTTATTGTAAGTTCACAGGGACTTGAAGTAGATCCAGAAAAGATTAAAGCAATTCAGGACTGGCCAAGACCTACATCAATAAGCCAAGTCAGAAGTTTTCATGGACTTGCAAGTTTTTACCGGAGATTTGTGCCCAATTTTAGTTCTATTGCCTCTCCCTTAACTGGGGTAATTAAAAAAAATTCTACCTTTGAATGGGGCAAAGAACAAGAAGAAGCATTCACGGCCATCAAGGAATGCTTGACTAAAGCACCACTTCTGGTACTTCCTAATTTCGATAAAACTTTTGAAATAGAATGTGATGCTTCTGGAATTGGTATAGGTGCCGTTTTGACTCAAGAGGGACGACCAATTGCATACTTTAGTGAAAAGTTAAGTGGTGCTTCACTAAACTACCCTATTTATGACAAATAGATGTATTCTCTTATAAGGGCATTAGAGACGTGGCAACACTATCTATGGCCCAAGGAATTTGTCATTCATACTGATCACGAGGCATTGAAGCATATTAAAAGCCAACACAAACTCAACAAACGACATGCCAAGTGGATGGAATTTCTTGAGTCCTTCCCATACGTCATTCACTACAAGAAAGGTAAAGAGAATGTTGTTGCAGATGCCCTTTCACGAAGGTATGTTCTTCTTAACACCTTAAACTCTAAGTTACTTGTTTTTGTTTCCTTAAAGATTACTATGCTAATGATCATGATTTTGGAGAGAAATACAAGTCTTGTGAAAAAGGTGCAGTGGAGAAATTCTATAGACATGATGGATACCTATTCAAGGAAGAAAGGCTATGTATTCCACAAGGTTCATTTCGAGAAGTATTGGTACGAGAAGCACATGAAGGAGGGCTCATGGGACATTTTGGAATCGATAAGACATTGGAAATCTTGAAAGAACATCTCTATTGGCCTAAGATGAAAAGGGATGTTGAACGGGTTTGTGATAAATGCATCGTTTGCAAAAAGGCTAAGTCAAAGGTCATGCCTCATGGACTTTACACACCTCTTCCCATTCCTATAGCACCATGGGTTGATATTTCCATGGATTTTGTGATGGGTCTTCCAAAAACAAGAAATGGGCGAGATTCTATATTTGTGGTGGTTGATCGGTTTTCCAAAATGGCCCATTTCATACCATGTCACAAAACCGATGATGCAACCCATGTGGCTAATCTATTCTTCAAAGAAGTTGTGAGATTGCACGGTATACCAAGGACCATTGTTTCTGACCGAGATGTCAAGTTCCTTAGCCATTTTTGGAGAACATTATAGAATAAACTTGGAACTAAATTATTGTTTTCAACAACTTGTCACCCCCAAACTGATGGGCAAACAAAGGTAGTCAACAGAGTATTATCAACATTGTTGAGAGCCGTCATCAAGAAAAACATAAAGACTTGGGAAGACTGCCTACCACATGTTGAATTTGCTTACAACCGGTCAGTTCATTCGGCCACAAAAATTTCACCATTCGAGGTAGTGTATGGATTCAATCCCTTAACTCCTTTGGACCTTCTTCCTCTACCTCAAGAACAAATGGTTCACAAGGATGGAAAGAACAAGGCTGAGTTCATCAAGAAGTTACATGAACAAGTTCGGCACAATATTGAGAAAAGAACAAAGCAGTATGAGCAACAAGCCAATAAGGGACGTAAACCACTCCATTTGGAAGTTGGAGATTGGGTATGGGTGCATTTGCGAAAGGAAAGGTTTCCTACTAAAAGGAAATCTAAGCTTTTACCAAGAGGAGATGGTCCCTTTCAAATCATTGAGAAGATTAATGACAATGCATACAAGTTAGATCTTCCCGGAGAATACAATGTAAGTGCCACCTTCAATATAGCAGATCTATCTCCAATCAAGGATGATGACAATTTGGGACAAATCGCATAAAAGAAGGGGGGGATGATGTGAGTACACCAACACCACCTTCAAAGGATATGGAAGTAATGCCACAAGGACCAATAACTCGATCAAGGGCCAAACTTTTCAGGGAAGCTCTTACTACCAAATGCATTAAAACCTTTGAATCATTTAGAAATGCATCCCCAAATAATAGATTATATAATATGTTTTATGTTGACATATAATATAATCTATGAACCACATATTTATATCTTATATTACTTAGCTTATAAATGCTTTCTTTTGTAGGTACATGGTCGACCACATCATGGGAGTTGATTTAAAGCTAGAATTGGAGTCAATAAGCTTGGAAATCTTACATAGGATGACTCGGGAGATCATGAAGAACAAATGATGAAAAGTTGTCAGCTGACCTCCGAACTCATAGCTCACTTGAGCTGGACTTTTGAGCTAGCTAGAGACTTTAATTTAGCTGGAGAGTTGCACCATCATCTTCATCACATAGAGCACTACAAATATGGTCTAGGTCGAATTTTATGAATTCGTACCTTTTCGCGAAGAGTTGCCATTCCGAGAAGTGCCTTTTCACAAGGAGCTGCCCTATGACTTATGCACATGTCCTTCATCTATGGCCAGCTCAACTTCAGCTCAAACTCATGGGAAGTGGCTCAAATGATGAAAGGTTGTTTCACACAAATGTGACCTTTTCATAATTAGTTGCTGCCCCATTGATACCATGTCACCTAGACACATGTTTGATGCCAAGTCACGCCTAAGTTGTTGTTCATCTTCACACCATGGAAGAGTCCACGCCTTAAGCATTCTACACCATCCATGTGAGTGTCACATGACCAGCCACTCATGTGCTTTGCATGTGAATGAATTAGGCGCCAAAATGAAAAGGTTTCTCTCTATTCGGCCTAAACATCATCATGCTTCAAATTGGCGCCAAGATGAAGAGTTATGGGAACCATTCGGCCAAAGACATCTCCCCTCATCCAAGCATCATTTATTTTCGTTTTAAGACATGTACTTTGCCGAAAAGACATCTATTTATTCGGCCAAGCCTTTACAAAACTATAAATAGGCTTTGGCATTCATTTGTAAAGATAACCCTTTGTTAATTAAAATCCTTTTGTGAGATTATTCTCTCTTCAAGTTCTTTTTAGAACTATATCGATTAAGCAAGCCTTTTCTAAAGCTTGTGGCGTCATTCCCTCATTGATACTTCTGGTTCCTAGTTTAAATAACTAGAGGGTCAAAGTCCTTTCATACCATCCCTTATAGAACTTATAAGAAACGGGTCTTTGCTCCTTTATAGCATTGGTTCCTTCTTAGTTTTATAAGATACAATCTGTCCAACACCATCTTCCACCTTTATTATCACGCCTATATCATCACCATAGTCCATCACCATTATCACGCCTTTATCATCACCATAGTCCATCTCCATTATCACGCCTATATCGTCACCATATTCCACCACCATTATCACGCCCATATTATCACCAACTTATAAATTTCCATTTCTTCATCTTTGAATTATCCTTCATCCTCAACAAGGCATTCGTCCATCATCATCATTGGAGGCCGAATCCATCATCACTTGAAGGATCATTCTACGACACTTCCGCATCCCTTCTTTGATAACTATTCTATCCATTTCAATTCTTTCAATTTCTATTTCATTTCTTAATTATCATATTGCTTAATCAATTCTTCTTCTTTTTGTGCAGATTACTTTCAATCCAAGGTGTAGCATTTGGTGTCTCTCCTAGATCGGGAAACAACAAGGTTGCCAACTTCTCCATTATTGAAGAAGCCTGGTTAGCCTTACATCAAATTGCCTTTAGTCTTCTTAGCATCCAATGACCCTAGACAAAGTATGTAAACAAATAATTAGATAGGAATTGAGCTATGATAATTATGAATGCATGCTTCCACATATGTTAATAATGAAAATGAGCTAACAATGAATGCATATGCATTGAATGAGTTATATAAAGATGTGAATTAATAAGTCATGCATGAATATCATATATTATACATATAAATGACAGCATATAACATTCAAGCATAATTAAGAGTAAGATAAACATATTCACATGACATGTAATGGATAAATAAGTAAATAAATAATAAAATAAGGCAAGACTCCCTTAGAATTGATACATGCACCACACGCCCTAAAGCTAAGGATGATGAATTTACTATACCACTTGGCCCTATCACACGAGGTCGGACCAAACTTCTTAAAGACAAGCTTCAAATCGCAGTTCAGGCATTCATTCAGAAGGGTCTAATAGCAGCATATATGCAACAACGTTTTTAAGGGGATCTAGTTGTTATCCGGTCGAAATGTCTTCTGGAGATACAACCGTATGTCTCTTATCTTTCCAACGGTTCTTGAATCGCATCAATCTGATATCAGGAACTCAAGATATGGCCATTTTACTGAAGACGGTGCATGCAGGAAATCCTATACGGGATTAATACGTTATTTTGTAAATATTACGAATTTTCAATATTTATATTGATTATTTGTAATATAATTTAATATAGGATGATTAATTATCTTTTAGGATCAGATTTATTATTTTATTAGGAATTAAGGTTGTGTTAAAACAATATTTTTATTTATTATTATTTTATTAGGAATTAGAGTAAAAAACATGTTTAGTTTATTAATATTTTATTCTTTAGTTATTTAGGACCTTTAGAATTCAGCCCCTATATAAAGGAGGCTTCATTCAACTTTATAAATCAGATTTCTTTGATCAATAATACAACGAGAGTTTATTTTTGCAAGTGCTGATTGCCTTGTGCCTTCGAAGCTTCTTCTCCTGGAGTTCTTTCAAGTTCTTGTGAGGGAGATTAATCTTCACACTCCAATTTGCCTTTTCATCGCGACTAGGAGGGTTGGTTAGAGCCATATTATCGTGTTTGCCTTTTCATTACGACTAGGAGGGCTCGATAGGACATTATCCATCAATTTTCCACGTCCATCCACGCCATCAATCATCTTTACCGTTCACTTTCATAAGGGAGATCTTTGATTTCTTGGTTATTTTTCTCTATCTTTAATTCCTTTATCTTTTGTTTATCTTATTTTAATCTTGTTTCTTTTCTTATTTCCAGCACCAAAAGAAACCCTAAAGAACCCTAGCTATTGCCGCCACTTTCCTCATTCATTCCTTATTGTTCTTCATCGAGTCTAGAGCTTTTCTAGGTTTGATTCTTCAACAAGAGAAACGTTCATCAATCCGCCACCGCTTCCCTATCAATTGGTATCAGATTTGGGCCGATTCTTGGAAAGAAGCAAGCAATTTTGCTTGTTCTTGCTCACAAAACCGTCAAGGTACCCCAACGGAGCTAGGTCAGAGAAGATTCATCATTTCAGGTTCTTTTTATTTAATTTTAATTTAGATTCAAATCCTTCTTGTTAGTTTGCTATTGTTTTTAAAAAAAAGGCAAAAAAAAACCAAAATTTCAAAAAAATTGCAAACGAAGGTATTTAGTTCTTATTTTATGCAGATATCATATCCATCTTAAGTTTAATCTCCATTCCATAATTCACTTCAATAATAGTTCATTAGAGCTTTCAAATACATCATTCAAGTTTTATCGGCATATTCGGTCTAGAATATTGTCAAATTTCTTGAAAATTCTACAGGATGAATTTTGTGGTGAAAATTTCCATATTGAAACTTCATATATTGGAGATCATTCACACAAAAAATCAGAATTTTTGGAGATCAATAACAACTTCGAAAAAAGTGATCAAGAAAAACAGATTGTTTGAGGACTCACCGTTCAACAGAGTCTACTGGATAATACTGAAGGTATTTGGTTCTGAAATTTTACAGGTGGTTTCTTGACGCATCTAAAGACATTCAAGAATTTTTCCAGAATTGTTGGACACCGGTAACCCCTTCAAAAACGTTTCTCAAGTTGATCCAGCGTTTTCTAGGTTTTCTGGTTTGGTCCCTTTTTCTTTGACTCTTAGTGCTTTAGGTTCTTTTGTTTTTTCCTTGTTATTGTTCTTTTGCATTATCTAACACATTATATTCTTTGTGTTAGTAGGACTAAAGAGTTTGCATACTTCTTCCTTCTTTGCATTCTCGTTCTCTTGGAGTCTAATCTTTGTTTGGCCTCTTAGAGCTTTTAGGTTTTTCTTATCGCCTTTGCTAGTAATCAAACTCCGATAAGAACTGTGAAAGACTATTTGGTAAAGTGAGTTTTAAAGAGTACAAGATCGGCTTACTTGCCTCTCGTTGTGTTACTTTCTTGGAGTGACTTGTGAGGTTTCTTGCTTTGTTGAATTTATTTTCTTTTATTTTTATTCTACTTTAAAATCTTCTTTTGAGTGTTATAATTGCAGGATGGGCGACAATAACAATGAGACACTTACGGCTATCTTAGCCGCACTTGAACGACTCACAACTCAATTTGATCAACTTAACAATGCCTTGAGAGAACGATAAGAACTACAACTGGATCTACCAAACCAGAATCCAATGCCAAACAATGCTGAACTTTTGGCCCCCAGGCGAGCACAACCACGTTTTCAAACACCCAAACTCTTTGCAAAACCAAAGTTCACGATCCCGTCTTTTAAAGGAGACTACGATCCAGACAAGTAGATCGATTGGGAAGGAAAAGTAGATCTCTTGTTTGCATACCATGACTGCCCCCAAGCTGAACAAGTTCCCCTCATCACCTTGGAATTCGAAGGATATGCTCACACTTGGTGGATGCAAACAAGGAAAAAGATCGACAACTACCAAATTCAACCAATCACGTCTTGGACCGAACTCAAACATGCCATGAGGAACCGATTCCTACCGACACATTATATACGAGAAGTTAAACAACGACTACACCAACTTCGACAAGGTAGAAGTTCAGTTGAAGATTACTACAAGGAGATGCAGTCCTTACTCAATAGGGCTAACATAACTGAAGAAGAAGAGGACACCATGTCAAGATTCGTCGTCGGCTTAAACTCAAACATCACTGATCTTCTTGATCTCCATGGGTACGAAAACTCGAAGATACACTGAAGAAAGCAATGACAATCGAAGCACAAATACAAAGAAGATTCCGATTCAGAGAATATTACCAAGGTACTTCATTCTCTTACCAAGGTAATCCTTCAAATCCTTCCTCATCTTCTACTCCATCTTCTCAAAAAAAGTCGAGAGATGACAAACTCGACCAAGAGAAACAACGACCAGCGAAGAATGAGACACTTCCAGCCCCTAAAGATGACACCCGAGCAAGAGACATCAAGTGTTTTAAATGCTTAGGAAGAGGCCATATCAGCCGTAATTGTCCAAACACGAGGACCTTAACCATACTAGGTGATGGATCTTATAATTCTGACTCCGATGACGACATCGCCGATATTCCAGCACATGCCGAAGCTAAAGAAGACAGTGATGACTATGGAAGCGATGAGTACAATGGCACAATCTTGGTGATCCATCATACATTGAACATCCAAGCATCCAACGAGTATGACATACAACGTTCCAACATCTTCCACACACGCTGCCTAATCAAGGAACAACCATTCTCCATCATCATTGATAATGGTAGTTGTGTCAACGTCATTAGCTCCAACGTTGTTGAATCACTCAAACTTCCTTGCCAACGACATCCGAAACCTTATTGCTTACAATGGCTTAATGAGAGTGCCGAGATGAAGGTAGTTAAACAATGCCTCGTTAATATCAAGATGGGAAAGTATTGTGACGACGTATGGTGTGATGTAATTCCGATGCAAGCATCCCACATTCTCCTAGGATGGCCTTGGCAATACGACAACGACGTCACATATTATGGTCGAAAGAACATTTACACAATTCCAATAAAAGGTAAACCGTTCCGACTTAACCCCTACCACCCAAAGAGATTCTCACAGATCAACAACGAATTCTCAAGGAAACAGGGAATTTGAAACAAAAGGCAAAAGAGGTCACAACCGATAAAAGCCAAACAAATGACCCACGGGTGGTGAGTGAACCTTAATGTGAAAATAAAAGAGTGTCTCAAAACATTTATGCGAGTGCAAAAGACATGAGAGAGACCCTTTTTCAAAATAGGCCGTGCATTATAGTCTATTTCAAGGACTCCATTTTATCAACTATCACTAACATCACAGATTTTCCTAGTGTGTTTTCTTCTCTATAACATGAGTTTCAAGATGTCTTAAGCAACCCACCGGATGGTTTACCACCTACAAGAGGAATCGAACATCAAATCGACTTCATCCCTAGATCAACCATACCAAACCGCCCCGTTTACCGATGCAATCCTGAGGAAACGAAGGAATTTGAACGACAAATAGATTCATTATTACAAAAAGGACACATCCGTGAGAGTCTTAGTCCTTGTGCGGTTCCCGTCATTCTAGTTCCAAAGAAAGATGGCACATTTCGAATGTGTGTAGATTGTCGACCTATCAATCGGATAACAATCAAGTATAGGCATCATATTCCACGCCTAGATGATATGTTGGATGAACTACATGGTGCAAGTATCTTCACCAAAATTGACTTGAAGAGTGGTTACCATCAAATTCGAATGAAATAAGGTGACGAATGGAAAACAGCATTCAAGACAAAGTTCGGCTTGTATGAATGGCTTGTTATGCCCTTTAGACTCACAAACGCTCCAAGCACCTTCATGAGATTAATGAATCACGTTCTTAAGGAGTTTATAGGTAAATTTGTTGTCATTTACTTTGATGACATTCTTATATACTCATCTTGTTTTGATTCTCATGTCATTCATGTTCGAATGGTTCTCGAAGTTCTTCGACGAGAACATTTATATGCTAACATGGATAAGTGTGTGTTTTGCAATGATAAACTTATGTTTTTAGGCTTTATAGTTAGTGTACAGGGTATTCATGTAGATAAAGAGAAGGTCAAGGCAATTCAAGAATGGCCCACGCCTACTTCCATCACCGAGGTAAGATCTTTTCATGGTTTGACAAGTTTCTACCGTCGCTTTGTCAAAGATTTCTCAACCATTGCTGCACCATTAACCGAGATCATCAAAAAGTCAGTTGAATTCAAATGGGGACCACTACAACAAAAAGCTTTTGAACTTCTTAAAGATAAGTTATGTTCTGCCCCTATTCTTCGTCTTCCCAATTTTTCTAACACCTTTGAGCTAGAATGTGATGCTTCAGGCATAGGCATTGGTGCCGTCCTCATGCAAGAAAGACATCATATCGCTTACTTTAGTGAAAAGTTAAAAGGTGCACAATTGAACTACTCTACCTACGACGAGGAACTTCTTGCACTCGTCCGAGCACTCGAAGTGTGGCAACACTATCTTCTCCCTAAAGAGTTTGTCATTCACACAGACCATGAATCACTCAAATGGTTAAATGGACAAGGTAAGTTAAACAAACGACATGCTCGATGGGTTGAGTTCATTGAATCTTTTCCTTACATCATCAAATACAAACAAGGGAAAGATAACATCGTAGCTGATGCATTATCCCGATAATACACACTTATCACTCGAATGCATGCTACTGTTCTGGGTTTTGTACATATCAAAGAACTTTATCCTAACGTTCCAGATTTTTCTGAGATTTATAAACAATGTGTAAAAGGTGCTTTTAACAAGTTTTATCTTGTAGATGGCTTTCTTTTTCACATGAACAGGTTGTGTATACCACAAGGCTCTTTGCGAGAGTTCTTGGTTCACGAGTCACATGCCGGAGGACTTATGGGACACTTCGGTATTCACAAAACACTTGATATGGTCATGAAACACTTCTTTTGGCCGCACATGCGTAAAACAGTGGAAAATATTTGTGCATCATGCATCACATACAAACAAGCAAAGTCAAAGGTAAATCCTAATGGTTTGTATACGCCTTTACCAATTTCTTCTTCTTCTTGGATCGATTTATCGATGGATTTTATACTTAGCTTTCCCCGCACTAAGAAAGGACGAGATAGTATTTTTGTGGTTGTGGACAGATTCTCAAAGATGACACACTTCATTCCTTGCCATAAAACGGATGATGCCACACATATTGCTGATTTATTCTTTCGAGAAATAGTTCGCCTTCATGGTATTCCTCGCACCATTGTATCCGATCGTGACACTAAGTTCATAAGCCACTTTTGGAAGGTATTATTTGGTAAGATTGTCACAAAACTTCTCTATTCCACTTCTTGTCATCCTCAAACCGATGGACAAATCAAAGTAATAAATCGGATTCTAGGATCTTTGCTAAGAACTGTGGTAGGTAAGAATACCCGTAATTGGGAAGAATGTTTACCTTTTGTTGAGTTTTCTTATAATCGATCCATTCACTCCACAACAGGTTATTCTCCATTCAAAATAGTTTATGGTTTTAACCCACTAACTACTTTGGATCTTATTCCCTTACCTTTAGATCAGGTTACCAGTTTAGATGGTGAAAAGAAGGCTTCTATTGTCAAAGACATTCACGCCAAAGCCAAACTCAAGATGGAGAAAACCTACGAGGCAATCACAAACCGAGTTAACAAGGGCCGACGACATGTCACCTTTGAACCAGGAGATTGAGTATGGGTTCACATGAGAAAAGAAAGGTTCCCGACACAGAGGAAATCCAAGCTAGACCCACGAGGCGATGTCCCATTCCAATTTCTTGAACGAATCAATGACAACGCCTACCGCATTGATCTTCCCGGTGAGTATAACGTGAGTGCATCCTTTAATGTTTCTGACTTATCTCCTTTTGATATTTCAGATTCGTGGACGAATCCTTTTAAGGAAGGGGGAGATGATACATGCACCACACGCCCTAAAGCTAAGGATGATGAATTTACTATACCACTTGGCCCTATCACACGAGGTCGGACCAAACTTCTTAAAGACAAGCTTCAAATCGCAGTTCAAGCATTCATTCGAAAGGGTCTAATAGCAGCAGATTTTCAACAACTTTTTGAAGGGGATCCAGTTGTTATCCGGTCGACATGTCTTCTGGAGATACAATCGTATTTCTCTTATCTTTCTAACGGTTCTTGAATTACATCAATCCGATATCGGGAACTCAAGATATGGTCATTTTACTGAAGACAGTGCATGCAGGAAATCCTATACGGGATTAATACGTTATTTTGTAAATATTACGAATTTTCAATATTTATATTGATTATTTGTAATATAATTTAATATAGGATGATTAATTATCTTTTAGGATCAGATTTATTATTTTATTAGGAATTAAGGTTGGGTTAAAATAATATTTTTAGTTATTATTATTTTATTAGGAATTAGAGTTAAAACATGTTTAGTTTATTAATATCTTATTCTTTAGTTATTTAGGACCTTTAGAATTCAGCCCCTATATAAAGGAGGCTTCATTCAACTTTGTAAATCAGATTTCTTTGATCAATAATACAACGAGAGTTTGTTTTTGCAAGTGCTGATTGCCTTGTGCCTTCGAAGCTTCTTCTCCTGGAGTTCTTTCAAGTTCTTGTGAGGGAGATTAATCTTCACACTCCAATTTGCCTTTTCATCGCGACTAGGAGGGTTGGTTAGAGCCATATTATCGTGTTTGAAGAACTTCAAAGTTGTGAGCATGTTTTGTTTGAACTTGGTGCTCGGTAGGATCACATCATCCCCCCTTCTTTAAGGTGATTTGTCCCCAAATCGATGCTTGGTACATAAGGGAACAACTTTGATCTTCGTTTGAATGGAAATTCTTTCATTCTCATCTTGCATCGTTTTCATTACTCAAAATGCTTCACATGTTCAAGTATTTTCTTTTGAATCAACAATCTGAAAAATAGAACAAAGTTAGAAGTAGATAATTTACAATCAAAGGAAAGAAAAGGATTAAATTCATGAATGAATGATTTTGGAACCTTAATGTTCTCCATGGTTAGGTTCATTGAATCTTCCCTTCTGTAAGGTGCATTCGATCTTGAGTATGAGGTGAATGTACTTTGAAGGTTAATGAACATGTTCTTTATAATTTCAAGTGACACATCTTTTGGAATTTCAAAAGATATGATGCTTGAATCATCTTGAATGTCCCTTGGAATAACCTGCAAATTCAAAGAATGAACAGAAGAAAAAAATTGATTAGTATAAAGCAAAACTTCCTTTTCCTCGCATTTTTTTCTTTCATGCTCATGTTTTTCAACACACTCATCTTCACTCTCAATGCTCTTACTCTCATTTTCAATTACTCCAATGGCTTTCTCACGAAAAATCACACTCTCATTTTCAACTCCAAATGTCTTGATTTTCTCACAATGTTCTTCTTTGATTTGTGCATGTTCAACTCCATCATATCTTTTAACCACGACCTCACTTGGAATCTTTTCATTTTCTCTTCCACACGTACTTGCTCTATGACTTCTAACTCTTTATCTTCATTTAATCCTTGCAACACATATGGACTGGGATGTTTGAATGTTATAAGCCCCAACTTCTCAACCATGTATGTGCTTACAAGATTTGCACAACTACCACCATCAATGGCTACAAGGCATACTTTATCATTCATATGAAAACGAGTATGAAATGGATTCTTCTTTCCTGTCCGTATTCCATTTGAAAGATGGGAGAATTGTTAGTGAAAAATTAATAGTTGAATAAGATGAAAGGGCCTTACCAATAATCACTCACAAATCCTCACGATCACTCCTAAAAAAATGATGATACTCCACTCAACACTCGTGTTTGCACTCGGGAAAATAAATTGGCTTTTTCAATTCCCCTTCTGATCTCACACACTCGATTAGACTTTTTCCACTCGTTCCTCTCTTGTAAAGTTCTTAAAAGAACTAACTCGAGACCTTTCAAGTGCTATGGACGTCGGCTGAAAAATTCGTTAGTGTAGAGGAAAAAAATAGAAAGGTAGAAAGATTAAATAATGAAGGGTGGTCTTATAAAAGGAAGAAAAATAAAGAAAGGTTCACTTACTATGAAAAAGTACTCACCACTTTCCTAGAAGAACAATCAATGGTCTTGAAGACTTCCTTAGGATCGGTTGAAATAATAATGTTGCTTGTCACCTTTGGCATTTCTTTGCATTTTGATTTCTTTGTCTCATTTCTTTGGTTTTTCTTCACTTGGAATCCCTTGTTGATGTTGGGATTAACTTGCTGATTAACTTTGAAGGTTAATGAACATGTTCTTTATAATTTCAAGTGACACATCTTTTGGAATTTCAAAAGATATGATGCTTGAATCATCTTGAATGTCCCTTGGAATAACCTGCAAATTCAAAGAATGAATAGAAGAAAAAAATTGATTAGTATAAAGCAAAACTTCCTTTTCCTCGCATTTTTTTCTTTCATGCTCATGTTTTTCAACACACTCATCTTCACTCTCAATGCTCTTACTCTCATTTTCAATTACTCCAATGGCTCTCTCACGAAAAATCACACTCTCATTTTTAACTCCAAATGTCTTGGTTTTCTCACAATGTTCTTCTTTGATTTGTGCATGTTCAACTCCATCATATCTTTTAACCACAACCTCACTTGGAATCATTTCATTTTCTCTTCCACACGTACTTGCTCTATGACTTCTAACTCTTTATCTTCATTTAATGCTTGCAACACATATTGACTGAGATGTTTGAATGTTATAAGCCCTAACTTCTCAACCATGTATGTGCTTACAAGATTTGCACAACTACCACCATCAATGGCTACAAGGCATACTTTATCATTCACATGAAAACGAGTATGAAATGGATTCCTCCTTTGTTGTCCGTATTCCATTCGAAAGATGGGAGAATTGTTAGTGAAAAATTAATAGTTGAATATGATGAAAGGGCCTTACCAATAATCACTCACAAATCCTCGCGATCACTCCTTAAAAAAATGATGATACTCCGCTCAACGCTCGTGTTTGCACTCGGGATTATAAATTGGCTTTTTCAATTCCCCTTCTGGTCTCACACACTCAATTAGACTATTTTCCACTCGTTCCTCTCTTATAAAGTTCTTAAAAGAACTAACTCGAGACCTTTCAAGTGCTATAGACGTCGGCTGAAAAATTCGTTAGTGTAGAGGAAAAAAATAGAAAGGTAGAAAGATTAAATAATGAAGGGTGGTCTTATAAAAGGAAGAAAAATAAAGAAAGGTTCACTTACTATGCAAAGATACTCACCACTTTCCTAGAAGAACAATCAATGTTCTTGAAGACTTCCTTAGGATCGGTTGAAATAATAATGTTGCTTGTCACCTTTGGCACTTCTTTGCATTTTGATTTCTTTGTCTTATTTCTTTAGTTTTTCTTCACTTGGAATCCCTTGTTGATGTTGGGATTAACTTGCTGATTTTTTTCTTTTGGCGCTTCTCTTTTTGATTTTCTTTTTATTGAATGGTAGGATGTTGCTTTTGCTTGTTCCTATTGCAATCCACCTTAGCTCTGATTACCATATGATACAGTTCAACCTAGCCTTACTTGGATGGATGGTGAAGTTAAGGTTGTACCTTTGATTGTTTCGATCTAGGAAAGCAACAAGTATCCTACACAAACAAGAAAGCTAAAAAATGGTTAAATGAAAGTAATGAAATGGAAAGATAAATATGGCAGTGGAAAATATATATAAGTTGGTTATATGTTTAAAGGAAATGATGAAGTATGTTAATGGAAGTAGAATGAAGGTTATGGAGATGAATATGAAAAGTAGTATCTCAAAGAAAACTCAAAGAAGAACCAATGTTAAAGAACAAAGACCCAGACTTTATATTGCTTCTTTAAGGGATGGTAAACAAGGACTTTGACCCACTATCTATAAAGAGATAGGAACCAAAAGTATCAGGGTGACATAGATAGGGGTGACGCCACAAGCATAAGCTTGATAAGTCGATAAAGTTCACTTAAGAACTAAAGAGAGAAGCTCTCATAATTATTTGATTAAACAAAGTGAAATGGTTTCTTGTACAAATGAATGGAAATCTATTTATAGGCCTAAGAGTGCATGGTGTGAATACAAAACATTTAATGATTGAACCTTCATGGATGAGTGTTCATACTTTAAGTAGATACAAAGCATGGCTTAGGTGAATGAATTTTGATGAATGGATGTTCATCTTTTAATGGAATACATCATTTGGCCGAATTCATCCCACCTTGTGTGAACTTTTTGATTTGTCTTCTATGGATGAATGTTCATGAATGTATCTTGGTTGAAATTTGTCCCCCTTGTGTGAACATGACTATTTGGCTTCTTGCATGAATATGCATGAATGGATGAATTTAAAAGCCTTTGAATGAATCCTAGCACCTCCTCACAAATGTTCTGATTCATTTTAATATTATTTTCTCTTCCATGCATGTCTTCATTAATTACTAACATGCATAAGTCCTTTGAAGGAGATGAATGGTTGCAAATCCCGTATTAATTTCCAGTCTGCACTGTCTTCAGTAATCTGGGCATATATCAAGCTCCCGATATTGGATCATAAGTTTAAGAAGACTTCATCACCCAAAGATGCTTGGAACATGTTCAAAAATGTAGATCAATCTGACTGACGTGAAATGTCAAACCAACTCTTCAATTGCCTTTAGTCTTCTTAGCATCCAATGACCCTAGACAAAGTATGTAAACAAATAATTAGATAGGAATTGAGCTATGATAATTATGAATGCATGCTTCCACATATGTTAATAATGAAAATGAGCTAACTATGAATGCATATGCATTGAATGAGTTATATAAAGATGTGAATTAATAAGTCATGCATGAATATCATATATTGTACATATAAATGACAGCATATAACATTCAAGCATAATTAAGAGTAGGATAAACATATTCACATGACATGTAATGTATAAATAAGCAAATAAATAATAAAATAAGGTAAGACTCTCTTAGAATCATCTTGGAAGAACTTCAAAGTTGTGAGCATGTTTTGTTTGAACTTGGTGGTCGGTAGGATCACACCATTCCCCCCTTTTTTAAGGCGATTTGTCCCCAAATCGATGCTTGGTACATAAGGGAACAACTTTGATCTTCGTTTGAATGGAAATTCTTTCATTCTCAACTTGCATCGTTTTCTTTGCTCAAAATGCTTCACATGTTCAAGTCTTTGCTTTTGAATCAACAATCTGAAAAATAGAACAAAGTTAGAAGTAGATAATTTAGAATCAAATGAAAGAAAAGGATTAAATTCATGAATGAATGAGTTTGGACTCTTAATGTTCTCCATTGTTAGGTTCATTATATCTTCCCTTTTATAAGGTGCATTCGATCTTGAGTATGAGGTGAATGTACTTTGAAGGTTAATGAACATGTTCTTTATAATTTCAAGTGACACATCTTTTGGAATTTCAAAAGATATGATGCTTGAATCATCTTGAATGTCCCTTGGAATAACCTGCAAATTCAAAGAATGAATAAAAGAAAAAAATTGATTAGTATAAAGTAAAACTTCCTTTTCCTCGCATTATTTTCTTTCATGCTCATGTTTTTCAACACACTTATCTTCACTCTCAATGCTCTTACTCTCATTTTCAATTACTCCAATGGCTTTCTCACGAAAAATCACACTCTCATTTTCAACTCCAAATGTCTTGGTTTTCTCACAATGTTCTTCTTTGATTTGTGCATGTTCAAATCCATCATATCTTTTAACCACAACCTCACTTGGAATCTTTTCATTTTCTCTTCCACAAGTACTTGCTCTATGACTTCTAACTCTTTATCTTCATTTAATCCTGCAACACATATGGACTGGGATGTTTGAATGTTATAAGCCCCAACTTCTCAACCATGTATGTGCTTACAATATTTGCACAACTACCACCATCAATGGCTACAAGGCATACTTTATCATTCACATGAAAACGAGTATGAAATGGATTCATCCTTTGCTGTCCGTATTCCATTCGAAAGATGGGAGAATTGTTAGTGAAATATTAATAGTTGAATAAGATGAAAGGGCCTTACAAATAATCACTCACAAATCCTCATGATCACTCCTAAAAAAATGATGATACTCCACTCAATGCTCGTGTTTGCACTCGGGAATATAAATTGGCTTTTTCAATTCCCCTTCTGATCTCACACACTCGATTAGACTTTTTCCACTCGTTCCTCTCTTGTAAAGTTCTTAAAAGAACTAACTTGAGACCTTTCAAGTGTTATGGACGTCGACTGAAAAATTCGTTAGTGTAGAGGAAGAAAATAGAAAGGTAGAAAGATTAAATAATGAAGGGTGGTCTTATAAAATGAAGAAAAAATAAATAAAGGTTCACTTACTATGCAAAGATACTCACCACTTTCCTAGAAGAACAATCAATGGTCTTGAAGACTTCCTTAGGATCGGTTGAAATAATAATGTTGCTTGTCACCTTTGGCACTTCTCTGCATTTTGATTTCTTTGTCTCATTTCTTTAGTTTTTCTTCACTTGGAATCCCTTGTTGATGTTGGGATTAACTTGCTGATTTTTTTTCTTTTGGCGCTTCTCTTTTTGATTTTCTTTTTATTGAATGGTAGGATGTTGCTTTTGCTTGTTCCTATTGCAATCCACCTTAGCTCTGATTACCATATGATACAGTTCAACCTAGCCTTACTTGGATGGATGGTGAAGTTAAGGTTGTACCTTTGATTGTTTCGATCTAGGAAAGCAACAAGTATCCTACACAAAAAAGAAAGCTAAAAAATGGTTAAATGAAAGTAATGAAATGGAAAGATAAATATGACAACGGAAAATATATATAAGTTGGTGATATGTTTAAAGGAAATGATGAAGTGTGGTAATGGAAGTAGAATGAAGGTGATGGAGATGAATATGAAAAGTAGTATCTCAAAGAAAACTCAAAGAAGAACCAATGTTAAAGAACAAAGACCCATACTTTATATTGCTTCTTTAAGGAATGGTAAACAAGGACTTTGACCCACTATCTATAAAGAAATAGGAACCAGAAGTATCAGGGTGACATAGATAGGGGTGACGCCACAAGCATAAGCTTGATAAGTCGATAAATAACTTAAGAACTAAAGAGAGAAACTCTCACAAATATTTGATTAAACAAAGTGAAATGGTTTCTTGTACAAATGAATGGAAATCTATTTATAGGCCTAAGAGTGCATGGTGTGAATACAAAACATTTAATGATTGAACCTTCATGGATGAGTGTTCATACTTTAGGTAGATACAAAGCATGGCTTAGGTGAATGAATTTTGATGAATGGATGTTCATCTTTTAATGGAATACATCATTTGGCTGAATTCATCCCACCTTGTGTAAACTTGTTTATTTGTCTTCTATGGATGAATGTTCATGAATGTATCCTTGCTGAAATTCTTCCCCCTTGTGTGAACATGACTATTTGGCTTCTTGCATGAATGTGCATGAATGGATGAATTTAAAAGCCTTTGAATGAATCCTTGCACCTCCTCAAAAATTTTCTGATTCATTTTAATATTCTTTTATCTTCCATGCATGTCTTCATTAATTCCTCCCATGCATAAGTCATTTGAAGGAGATGAATGGTTGCAAATCCCGTATTAATTCAGTAATCTGGGAATATATCAAGCTTTCAATATTGGATTGATGTGATGAAAAATGAGTTGGAAATATAAGAGATAGGGGATTAAATGTTAAGAAGACTTCATCACCCAAAGATGCTTGGAACATGTTCAAAAATGTAGATCAATCGGACTGACGTGAACTGTCCAACCAACTCTTCAATTGCCTTTAGTCTTTTTAGCATCCAATGACCCTAGACAAAGTATGTAAATAAATAATTAGATAGGAATTGAGCTATGATAATTATGAATGCATGCTTCCACATATGTTAATAATGAAAATGAGCTAACTATGAATGCATATGCATTGAATGAGTTATATAAAGATGTGAATTAATAAGTCATGCATGAATATCATATATTATACATATAAATGACAGCATATAACATTCAAGCATAATTAAGAATAAGATAAACATATTCACATGACATGTAATGCATAAATAAGCAAATAAATAATAAAATAAGGCAAGACTCCCTTAGAATCATCTTGGAAGAACTTCAAAGTTGTGAGCATGTTTTGTTTGAACTTGGTGGTCGGTAGGATCACACCATTCCCCCCTTCTTTAAGGCGATTTGTCCCCAAATCGATGCTTGGTACATAAGGGAACAAGTTTGATCTTCGTTTGAATGAAAATTCTTTCATTCTCAACTTACATCGCTTTCTTTGCTCAAAATGCTTCACATGTTCAAGTCGTTGCTTTTGAATCAACAATTTGAAAAATAGAACAAAGTTATTAGTAGATAATTTAGAATCAAATGAAAGAAAAGGTTTAAATTCATGAATGGATGAGTTTGGACTCTTAATGTTCTCCATGGTTAGGTTCATTGAATCTTCCCTTTTATAAGGTGCATTCGATCTTGAGTATGAGGTGAATGTACTTTAAAGGTTAATGAACATGTTCTTTATAATTTCAAGTGACACATCTTTTGGAATTTCAAAAGATATGATGCTTGAATCATCTTGAATGTCCCTTGGAATAACCTGCAAATTCGAAGAATGAATAGAAGAAAACAATTGATTAGTATAAAGCAAAACTTCCTTTTCCTCACATTCTTTTCTTTCATGCTCATGTTTTTCAACACACTCATCTTCACTCTCAATGCTCTTACTCATTTTCAATTACTCCAATGGCTTTCTCACGAAAAATCACAGTCTCATTTTCAACTCCAAATGTCTTGGTTTTCTCACAATGTTCTTCTTTGATTTGTGCATGTTCAACTCCATCATATCTTTTAACCACAACCTCACTTGGAATCTTTTCATTTTATCTTCCACACGTACTTGCTCTATGACTTCTAACTCTTTATCTTCATTTAATCCTTGCAACACATATGGACTGGGATGTTTGAATGTTATAAGCCCCAACTTCTCAACCATGTATGTGCTTACAATATTTGCACAACTACCACCATCAATGGCTACAAGGCATACTTTATCATTCACATGAAAACGAGTATGAAATGGATTCCTCCTTTGCTGTCCGTATTCCATTCGAAAGATGGGAGAATTGTTAGTGAAAAATTAATAGTTGAATAAGATGAAAGGGCCTTACCAATAATCACTCACAAATCCTCACGATCACTCCTAAAAAAATGATGATACTCTACTCAACGCTCGTGTTTGTACTCGGGAATATAAATTGGCTTTTTCAATTCCCCTTCTGATCTCACACACTCGATTAGACTTTTTCCACTCGTTCCTCTCTTGTAAAGTTCTTAAAAGAACTAACTCGAGACCTTTCAAGTGCTATGGACGTCGGCTGAAAAATTCGTTATTGTAGAGGAAGAAAATAGAAAGGTAGAAAGATTAAATAATGAAGGGTGGTCTTATAAAAGGAAGAAAAAATAAATAAAGGTTCACTTACTATGCAAAGATACTCACCACTTTCCTAGAAGAACAATCAATGGTCTTGAAGACTTCCTTAGGATCGGTTGAAATAATAATGTTGCTTGTCACCTTTGGTACTTCTTTGCATTTTGATTTCTTTGTCTCATTTCTTTAGTTTTTCTTCACTTGGAATCCATTGTTGATGTTGGGATTAACTTGCTGATATTTTTCTTTTGGCGCTTCTCTTTTGATTTTCTTTTTATTGAATGGTAGGATGTTGCTTTTGCTTGTTCCTATTGCAATCCACCTTAGCTCTGATTACCATATGATACAGTTCAACCTAGCCTTACTTGGATGGATGGTGAAGTTAAGGTTGTACCTTTGATTGTTTTGATCTAGGAAAGCAACAAGTATCCTACACAAACAAGAAAGCTAAAAAATTGGTTAAATGAAAGTAATGAAATGGAAAGATAAATATGGTAGCGGAAAATATATATAAATTGGTGATATGTTTAAAGGAAATGATGAAGTATGGTAATGGAAGTAGAATGAAGGTGATAGAGATGAATATGAAAAGTAGTATCTCAAAGAAAACTCAAAGAAGAACCAATGTTAAAGAACAAAGACCCAGATTTTATATTGCTTCTTTAAGGGATGGTAAACAAGGACTTTGACCCACTATCTATAAAGAGATAGGAACCAGAAGTATCAGGGTGACATAGATAGGGGGGACGCCACAAGCATAAGCTTGATAAGTCGATAAAGTTCACTTAAGAACTAAAGAGAGAAACTCTCACAAATATTTGATTAAACAAAGTGAAATGGTTTCTTTTACAAATGAATGGAAATCTATTAATAGGCCTAAGAGTGCATGGTGTGAATACAAAACATTTAATGATTGAACCTTCATGGATGAGTGTTCATACTTTAAGTAGATACAAAGCATGGCTTAGGTGAATGAATTTTGATGAATGGATGTTCATCTTTTAATGGAATACATCATTTGGCCGAATTCATCCCACCTTGTGAACTTGTTGATTTGTCTTCTATGGATAAATGTTCATGAATGTATCTTGGCTTAAATTCTTCCCCCTTGTGTGAACATGACTATTTGGCTTCTTGAATGAATATGCATGACTGGATGAATTTAAAAGCCTTTGAATGAATCCTTGCACCTCCTCACAAATGTTCTGATTCATTTTAATAATCTTTTCTCTTCCATGCATGTCTTCATTAATTCCTCCCTTGCATAAGTCCTTTGAAGGAGATGAATGGTTGCAATTCCCGTATTATTTTCCAGCCTGCATGGTCTTCAGTAATCTGGACATATCCCAAGCTCCCGATATTGGATTGATGTGATTAAAAATGAGTTGGAAAGATAAGAGATAGGGGATTATATGTTAAGAAGACTTCATCACCCAAAGATGCTTGGAACATGTTCAAAAATGTTGATCAATCGGACTGACGTGAACTGTCCGACCATTTCTTCAATTGCCTTTAGTCTTCTTAGCATCCAATGACCCTAGACAAAGTATGTAAATAAATAATTAGATAGGAATTGAGCTATGATAATTATGAATGCATGCTACCACATATGTTAATAATGAAAATGAGCTAACTATGAATGCATATGCATTGAATGAGTTATATAAAGATGTGAATTAATAAGTCATGCATGAATACCATATATTATACATATAAATGACAGCATATAACATTCAAGCATAATTAAGAATAAGATAAACATATTCACATGACATATAATGCATAAATAAGTAAATAAATAATAAAATAAGGCAAGACTCCCTTAGAATCATCTTGGAAGAACTTCAAAGTTGTGAGCATGTTTTGTTTGAACTTGGTGGTCGGTAGGATCACATCATCCCCCCTTCTTTAAGGTGATTTGTCCCCAAATCGATGCTTGGTACATAAGGGAACAACTTTGATCTTCGTTTGAATGGAAATTCTTTTATTCTCATCTTGCATCGTTTTTTTTTTTGCTCAAAATGCTTCACATGTTCAAGTCTTTGCTTTTGAATCAACAATCTGAAAAATAGAACAAAGTTAGAAGTAGATAATTTAGAATCAAAGGAAAGAAAAGGATTAAATTCATGAATGAATGAGTTTGGACTCTTAATGTTCTCCATGGTTAGGTTCATTGAATCTTCCCTTTTATAAGGTGCATTCGATCTTGAGTATGAGGTGAATGTACTTTGAAGGTTAATGAACATGTTCTTTATAATTTCAAGTGACACATCTTTTGGAATTTCAAAAGATATGATGCTTAAATCATCTTGAATGTCCCTTGGAATAACCTGCAAATTCAAAGAATGAATCGAAGAAAAAAATTGATTAGTATAAAGAAAAACTTCCTTTTCCGATGGCTTTCTCATGAAAAATCACACTCTCATTTTCAACTCCAAATGTCTTGGTTTTCTCACAATGTTCTTCTTTGATTTGTGCATGTTCAACTCCATCATATCTTTTAACCACAACATCACTTGGAATCTTTTCATTTTCCTTCCACACGTACTTGCTCTATGACTTCTAACTCTTTATCTTCATTTAATCCTTGCAACACATATGGACGGAGAAGTTTGAATGTTATAAGCCCCAACTTCTCAACCATGTATGTGCTTACAAGATTTGCACAACTACCACCATCAATGGCTACAAGGCATACTTTATCATTCACATGAAAACGAGTATGAAATGGATTCCTCCTTTGCTGTCCGTATTCCATTCGAAAGATGGGAGAATTGTTAGTGAAAAATTAATATTTGAATAAGATGAAAGGGCCTTACCAATAATCACTCACAAATCCTCACGATCACTCCTAAAAAAATGATGATACTCCACTCAACGCTCGTGTTTGCATTCGGGAATATAAATTGGCTTTTTTAATTCCCCTTCTGATCTCACACACTCGATTAGACTTTTTCCACTCTTTCCTCTCTTGTAAAGTTCTTAAAAGAACTAACTCGAAACCTTTCAAGTGCTATGGACGTCGGCTGAAAAATTCGTTAGTGTAGAGGAAAAAAATAGAAAGGTAGAAAGATTAAATAATGAAGGGTGGTCTTATAAAAGGAAGAAAAATAAAGAAAGGTTCACTTACTATGCAAAGGTACTCACCACTTTCCTAGAAGAACAATCAATGGTCTTGAAGACTTCCTTAGGATCGGTTGAAATAATAATGTTGCTTGTCACCTTTAGCACTTCTTTGCATTTTGATTTCTTTGTCTCATTTCTTTAGTTTTTCTTCACTTGCAATCCCTTTTGATGTTGGGATTAACTTGCTGATTTTTTTCTTTTGGCACTTCTCTTTTTGATTTCCTTTTTATTGAAAGGTAGGATGTTGCTTTTGCTTGTTCCTATTGCAATCCACCTTAGCTCTGATTACCACATGATACAGTTCAACCTAGCCTTTCTTGGATGGATGGTGAAGTTAAGGTTGTACCTTTGATTGTTTCGATCTAGGAAAGCAACAAGTATCCTACACAAACAAGAAAGCTAAAAAAATGGTTAAATGAAAGTAATGAAATGGAAAGATAAATATGGCAGCGGAAAATATATATAAGTTGGTGATATGTTTAAAGGAAATGATGAAGTATGGTAATGGAAGTAGAATGAAGGTAATGGAGATGAATATGAAAAGTAGTATCTCAAAGAAAACTCAAAGAAGAACCAATGTTAAAGAACAAAGACCCAGACTTTATATTTCTTCTTTAAGGGATGGTAAACAAGGACTTTGACCCACTATCTATAAAGAGATAGGAACCAGAAGTATCAGGGTGACATAGATAGGGGTGACGCCACAAGCATAAGCTTGATAAGTCGATAAAGTTCACTTAAGAACTAAAGAGAGAAACTCTCACAAATATTTCATTAAACAAAGTGAACTGGTTTCTTGTACAAATGAATGGAAATCTATTTATAGGCCTAATAGTGCATGGTGTGAATACAAAACATTTAATGATTGAACCTTAATGGATGAGTGTTCATACTTTAAGTAGATACAAAGCATGGCTTAGGTGAATGAATTTTGATGAATGGATGTTCATCTTTTAATGGAATACATCATTTGGTTGAATTCATCCCACCTTGTGTGAACTTGTTGATTTGTCTTCTATGGATGAATGTTCATGAATGTATCTTGGCTGAAATTCTTCCCCCTTGTGTGAACATGACTATTTGTCTTCTTGCATGAACATGCATGAATGGATGAATTTAAAAGCCTTTGAATGAATCCTTGCACCTCCTCCCAAATGTTCCGATTCATTTTAATATTCTTTTCTCTTCCATGCATGTCTTCATTAATTCCTCCCTTGCATAAGTCCTTTGATGGAGATGAATGGTTGCAAATCCCGTATTAATTTCCAGTCTACACTGTCTTCAGTAATCTGGGCATGTATCAAGCTCCCGATATTGGATTGATGTGATTAAAAATGAGTTGGAAAGATAAGAGATATGGGATTAAATGTTAAGAAGACTTCATCACCCAAAGATGCTTGGAACATGTTCAAAAATTTAGATCAATCTGACTGACTTGAACTGTCTAACCAACTCTTCAATTGCCTTTAGTCTTCTTAGCATCCAATGACCCTAGAAAAAGTACGTAAACAAATAATTAGATAGGAATTGAGCTATGATAATTATGAATGCATGCTTCCACATATGATAATAATGAAAATGAGCTAACTATGAATGCCTATGCATTGAATGAGTTATATAAAGATGTGAATTAATAAGTCATGCATGAATATCATATATTATACATATAAATGACAGCATATAACATTAAAGCATAATTAAGAATAAGATAAACATATTCACATGACATGTAATGCATAAATAATAAAATAAGGCAAGACTCCATTAGAATCATCTTGGAAGAACTTCAAAGTTGTGAGCATGTTTTGTTTGAACTTGGTGGTCGGTAGGATCACATCATCCCCCCCTTCTTTAAGGCGATTTGTCCCCAAATCGATGCTTGGTACATAAGGGAACAACTTTGATCTTCGTTTGAATGGAAATTCTTTCATTCTCATCTTGCATCGTTTTCTTTGCTCAAAATGCTTCACATGCTCAAGTCTTTGCTTTTGAATCAACAATCTGAAAAATAGAACAAAGTTAGAAGTAGATAATTTAGAATCAAAGGAAAGAAAAATATTAAATTCATGAATGAATGAGTTTGGACTCTTAATGTTCTCCATGGTTAGGTTCATTGAATCTTCCCTTTTATAAGGTGCATTCGATCTTGAGTATGAGGTGAATGTACTTTGAAGGTTAATGAACATGTTCTTTATAATTTCAAGTGACACATCTTTTGGAATTTCAAAAGATATGATGCTTGAATCATCTTGAATGTCCCTTGGAATAAACTACAAATTCAAAGAATGAATAGAAGAAAACAATTGATTAGTATAAAGCAAAACTTCATTTTCCTCGCATTATTTTCTTTCATGCTTGATGTAAGGTGAATCTACACACTTTGGTGAGAAGAGTAGATAGCCTTATTGTGTCCCGATCTAGGATTGACAAGTACTGATGTCCTCGAATTTATAAGTTTGGGCTGCAAAATAAGATAAGAAAATATGTTTAATAATGGACTTAATAAAGGGTAATAATATAAGTAATGAAAATAAATAATAAGAATGAAATGAATAAATAAAAAGATAGCGATGGCTGTGGAATTGATGGAAGCGATGGATGATGTTGATGATGAAATGGCAATGGTGGTGATGTTGTATCTCAAACACGCCAAAGATAAAATAGTGCTAAGGATCACAATCCCGGTCTTCACAAACTTGCTTGAGGGGTGGTGATAGTGTCTTCAACCCACTAGATAACAATCTAGGAATTTAGGAATCAAAATGGAAGGAATGACGCCACAAGTATAGGAACTACACTTGTTTAATCGATAAAGTTCACAAAGAATTTGAAGAGAAATAACTCACAAGAGTAATTTTATATATGAGATGAGATGGGTACAAATGAAGGCAAGCCACTCTATTTATAGGAAATGAGAGGGCTTGGCCGAATGGTTACAAGTTGTTTCGGCTAGATACATGTTTCTAGGAAAATACATAATGCTTGAGTTGAATAAATAAGTCTTTTGGGCTTATGATGGTTCGGCTAACTCTTCATGAAAGGCCTTAATGATTCGGTCAAAGGATGGAGAGACATCTCCCTTGGCCGAATGGTTCATGCTTGTTCATCTTGGCGCCAATTTCCTCTCCTTGGCCGAATAGTCATGTGCTTTATCATGTTTGGCTCCAAAGGCTCTCATGTGCATGCCATGTGATGTGGCCGAATATGCATGGCATTCTTCCTCATGATGATTTAAGCTTCCAATGGTTGCAATTTCTTCACCAACGTGCTTCTAGATCAAAAGGTATCTTCATGGGCAGCATCATTCATGAAAGGTCACAAAGTTTGAGAAAGGTGTCCCTTCATGTTTGAGCTATTTAAGGTGTGAATGAGCTGGTGGTGAGCTGGCCTTAGATGACTTGTAACATGATGAACGTTTGGGCAGCTCCTTGTGGAAAGGTACCTCTCGAGGTGGCAACTATTCGCGAAAAGGTACCATTTCACAAATTTTTACTTAGGACATATTTGAAGTGTCCTAAGTGGTGATGATGATGGTGCAATTCCCCAGCTGAAATGAGTTTATCTTGTAGCTCAAATCTTCAGGTCAATCTAGCTATGAGCTCACGGCCTCCGTACAACTTTTCACCAATTGTTCCTTGTGCTCTCTTAATCGATCCCATGTAAGTTTCCTTGCTATTACATGCTCCATTTAGCTCCAATGTAGCTCCCAAGTGTTGGCCGAATGTGCCTACATGCGTAACATAAAGAAATAAACTAAGTAAATCAACTTATGCAATGTAGTATATAATAATGTGGACTATAGGTTATTTAATATTCAATAGGTAACATATTAAACAACCTATTATCTAATGGTTCTTTCTCATTAAAAGATTTTAAAACATTAAGGCACTTATGAGAAAGTACTTCCCTGAATTGTTTTGCCTTTGCACGAGTGATAGGTCCAATGGGCATGACTTCAGGATCTATTTTTGTAGTTGTGATCACATCATCCTCCCCTTCTTTTGAGCGATTTGTCCTCAAATCGAATGATCGTCTTTTCTTAGTGTCCTTCCATTCAATTTTTACAAAAAGGTTCATATCCGTTGAAAGTCTGCTTTGGAAGTTCTTAACCTGAAAAGAAAGAAAACTTTCATTAGTATGAATATGATCAAACAAATTTAATGTTAAGAAATACTTCCTGAAAAATGTAGGTTCAAAGTTCATGTCTATTGAAGACATTTGGCTTTGAACGTTAGTGCCCTTTTGTATTCCAAAAATCATGCTCCTTTCCATAGATAGATGCATTGATTCATGAAAGGTGGCGATTCTTGGAATGGTGATGTCCTCATAAGTCACGCCCTTTAGATGAAAAATCATTTCCCTTTGGGTTTTAATAGGCATGACTCTTGATTCTTGATGGATCACGTCCTTTGGATGAAGAGTTACCATTCTTTGCTCTTCAATAGTCGCACCTCTTGGCTCTTGAAAGGTCACGTCCTTTAATCTCCCAAATTGATGGATTGTGTCACTTGGATCATCCTGCAAATCAAAGGAAATTCTTCCATTGTCAAAGTTAGAAAAATCTTCATTGACCTTGCGCCTCGTCAGTAAACATCTTTGTAACAAGCACTTAGATGTATAAGCACTTGTTTTTAGAATGTTTTTTTCCTGGATTAACTTCTCTTTTCCTTTCCTCATATCCTCAACACTTTGTTTCATCTTGATTTGATCAATTTTAACTTGTCTAGGCGTCAAAGGTGTTAGGATGATCTTCTTCCCTCCATGGTTGAATGAATACTTATTGGTAAAACAATCATGAATGGTCTTCCTATCATATTGCCATGGTCTTCCAAGGAGTAAGTGGCTAGCATGCATAGGAACAACATCGCACATAACCTCGTCCTTGTACTTACCAATAGAGAAAGGAACCATCACCTGTTTATTGACATTAAGTTCACCTCGTTCATTGAGCCATTGAAGTTTGTAGGGATTTGGATGTTTCAATGTTTGTAATCCCAATTTTTCCACCATGATGGTACTTACCACATTCGTACAACTTCCACCATCTATGATCATGAAACACACCTTTTCATTCACATGGCAGCGAGTATGAAAGATGTTTTCCCGTTGTACATCGTCTTCTACTACTTGAGCACTTAGACTTCTCTTGACCACTAGGGCTTCACCTTCCACCGGAGCACCAATTTCTGCTTCTTCCTCGACTTCGGTTGGTGTTGCTTCTTTTTCTTCATGGTCAGATTCAATCTCACCATTTCCAAGTAGTAACATGGTGTTTCTATTGGGACATTGTGTGGATATATGCCCCCTCCCAAGACATTTAAAGCAACGGATGTCTCTTGTTCGTTCAGGGATCTCTTTTCCTCAATTCTCCTTACCAAGTTGAGATGCATTTGATGATTCGACCTTTTCTTTGGTAGGAATAGGAGTAGACTTCCTCAAATTGTTGTTTGGACTCCATCTTGAAGATGTAGACACTGAAGTACGAGAGATAGGTCTTCTCCGAAGTTGCCTTTCTATTTTCATATCCATTTGCACCATTTCATCAAGTTCGATGTAATGATACAATTCTAGCGTGTTGGCAATCTCAGGATTGAGTCCAGCAAGAAATCTAGCCATGGTTGCTTCACGATCCTCCTCAATATTGACTCGGATCATTGCCACTTCCATTTCTTTATAATAATCCTCCACACTCCGTTGGCCTTGTTTCAAATTCTGCAATTTCTGAAACATGTCTCGATGATAATGAGTAGGAATGAAACGTTTACGCATGATACCTTTCATTTCGAGCCATGTTGAAATTGGTCTCTCTCCATTCCTTCTTCGAGTAATAGTAAGTTGATCCCACCATATCAAAGCATAATCAACAAACTCCATGGCTGCCAATCTTACTTTCTTGAGTTCGGAATAGTTATGGCAACTAAACACATGTTCCACCTTGCTTACCCATTCAAGATAGGCTTCTGGATCAGTCTTTCCTTGGAATTGAGGAATTTTGATTTTGATGTTGCTTATATTATCATCAACATTAGCACGCCTAGGTCCTTGTATCAATGCTGGTTCTTCTTCATCATAAGGATTTGGAACATCATCTTCTGGAAGAGGTTGTTGCCTACGAGGAGTATCATTGTTTTTGGTTTGTGGTTGATCTTGTCTTTGGTCTAGTTTCTCATGGAGAGCATCAAATTCTGTTCGAAACATTCTCATCATTTCTCCAATCAGTGCTTGTATTTGCAAATTGGTTTGACCTGCATTTCCTTTAGGACTTTGAGACATGGTTAGTAAATAAAACAAAAATAAACCTTACCAGCACACTCACAAAGTCTCACAATTTCACTCCAAAGAAAAGATAAGATCACTCCACTCAACACTCGTGTTTACTCTCGGGAATATATCTTGGCTTTTAACAATTCCCCTTCTGATCTCACTCTCTCAATAGCCTTTTTCCACTCAATTTCTCTTGCTAAGTCCTTTGAAGAACTTACTCAAGATTAGAACAAGTTAATTCCTTCCTTATGTGCGTCGGCTGCAAATATGGTTAAGGTAGAAAGAATAGAAATGGAAAGGTAGAAGAAAGGATTCAAAGGTATTTAAAAGGAAAAAATGGTTGAAGACAAGGAAAATGAAAGGATAGAAAAGGAAGAGGTGACTTACAATTCAAGAAACAACACTTACTGCAACCTTTCACAAGAAACAATAAGGTTATCTTCTCTTAGTGTAGATGGCCTTTTTGATGTACTTTGCTATGGTAGAACACTTTCCTTGGCTTGCTTTCTCTTTTTGAACTTCTCTTTTTCTTTTCTTTTCTTCTTTTCTTCTTTTCTTCTTTTTGTCTTTTCTTTCTTTTTGCACTCCAATTCTGATGAAGGAGTCTTTTCTTTTTTTTTCTTTTTCTTTGCACGCCAATGACACTTTTGTTGTCAGTCCAACTATGCTCTAATTACCGCTTGATGTAAGGCAAATCTACACACTTTGGTGAGAAGAGTAGATAGCCTTATTGTGTCCCGATCTAGGATTGACAAGTACTGATGTCCTCGAATTTATAAGTTTGGGCTGCAAAATAAGATAAGAAAATATGTTTAATAATGGACTTAATAAAGGGTAATAATATAAGTAATGAAAATAAATAATAAGAATGAAATGAAATAAATAAAAAGATAGAGATGGCTGCGGAATTGATGGAAGCGATGGATGATGTTGATGATAAAATGGCAATGGTGGTGATGTTGTATCTCAAACACGCCAAAGATGAAATAGTGCTAAGGAGCACAATCCCGGTCTTCACAAACTTGCTTGACGGGTGGTGATAGTGTCTTCAACCCACTAGATAACAATCTAGGAATTTAGGAATCAAAATGGAAGGAATGACGCCACAAGTATAGGAACTACACTTGTTTAATCGATAAAGTTCACAAAGAACTTTGAAGAGAAATAACTCACAAGAGTAATTTTATATATGAGATGAGATGGGTACAAATGAAGGCAAGCCACTCTATTTATAGGAAATGAGAGGGCTTGGCCGAATGGTTACAAGTTGTTTCGGCTAGATACATGTTTCTAGGAAAATACATAATGCTTGAGTTGAATGAATAAGTCTTTTGGGCTTATGATGGTTCGGCTAACTCTTCATGAAAGGCCTTAATGATTCGGTCAAAGGATGGAGAGACATCTCCCTTGGCCGAATGGTTCATGCTTGTTCATCTTGGCACCAATTTCCTCTCCTTGGCCGAATAGTCATGTGCTTTATCATGTTTGGCTCCAAAGGCTCTCATGTGCATGCCATGTGATGTGGCCGAATATGCATGGCATTCTTCCTCATGATGATTTAAGCTTCTAATGGTTGCAATTTCTTCACCAACGTGCTTCTAGATCAAAAGGTATCTTCATGGGGAGCATCATTCATGAAAGGTCATAAAGTTTGAGAAAGGTGTCCCTTCATGTTTGAGCTATTTAAGGTGTGAATGAGCTGGTGGTGAGCTGGCCTTAGATGACTTGTAACATGATGAACGTTTGGGCAGCTCCTTGTGGAAAGGTACCTCTCGAGGAGGCAACTATTCGCGAAAAGGTACCATTTCACAAATTTTTACTTAGGACATATTTGAAGTGTCCTAAGTGGTGATGATGATGGTGCAATTCCCCAGCTGAAATGAGTTTATCTTGTAGCTCAAATCTTCAGCTCAATCCAGCTATGAGCTCACGGCCTCCGGACAACTTTTCACCAATTGTTCCTTGTGCTCTCTTAATCGATCCCATGTAAGTTTCCTTGCTGTTACATGCTCCATTTAGCTCCAATGTAGCTCGCAAGTGTTGGCCGAATGTGCCTACATGCGTAACATAAAGAAATAAATTAAGTAAATGAACTTATGCAATGTAGTATATAATAATGTGAACTATAGGTTATTTAATATTCAATAGGTAACATATTAAACAACCTATTATCTAATGGTTCTTTCTCATTAAAAGATTTTAAAACATTAAGGCACTTATGAGAAAGTACTTCCCTGAATTGTTTTGCCTTTGCACGAGTGATAGGTCCAATGGGCATGACTTCAGGATCTATTTGTGTAGTGCTGATCACATCAATGCTCATGTTTTTCAACACACTCGTCTTCACTCTCAATGTTCTTACTCTCATTTTCAATTACTCCAATGGCTTTCTCACGAAAAATCACAGTCTCATTTTCAACTCCAAATGTCTTGGTTTTCTCACAATGTTCTTCTTTGATATGTGCATGTTCAACTCCATCATATCTTTTAACCACAACCTCACTTGGAATCTTTTCATTTTCTCTTCCACACGTACTTGCTCTATGACTTCTAACTCTTTATCTTCATTTAATCCTTGCAAAACATATGGACTGGGATGTTTGAATGTTATAAGCCCCAAATTCTCAACCATGTATGTGCTTGCAAGATTTGCACAACTACCACCATCAATGGCTACAAGGCATACTTTATCATTCACATGAAAATGAGTATGAAATGGATTCCTCCTTTGTTGTCCGTATTCCATTCGAAAGATGGGAGAATTGTTAGTGAAAAATTAATAGTTGAATAAGATGAAAGGGCCTTACCAATAATGATACGATCCAAACTAGCTCCAACTTTCTCCAAGACTTAAACACACCATGGATGTTCTTCAAAGCTGTTTCTAAGGGAGTTCTTCATTAGCCTATCTTATACTATATCATTTATACATTCTATTCTATCATAAGCATGCATTCACATGTTAGAATAAATTATCATATTATTATTTCCATCCTATGCTTATTTGATCATGTTTTTCATATTAATCAAATATATGCTATGATTACATATCATTTCTTAGGATATTATTATTACATGTTACCATTTATCATTTATGAATACCATGTTATATGATATTCATGCATACAACATATACCCATATCTTTATGATTGATACACAATGTTATAAGCATGTTAGGATAGTCTTATAATCATATTAAGCATGATTATCATATATACATCAAGGCAGCATCATTATAAATCATTTCATTAGTTCATATGCATTCATATTAGCTCTTAAGCTTCATGTATTATCTTACACATATTTTGAGATGATATAATTAGCTCACGACCTTCAAACATAGCTCACATCACCATAATCATACATGACAGCAAGGTATTTAGCTCATAACAGCTCAATATCATGGATTTACCTTGTTTCCTTGCATATATAGGTACATTGGAGTGTGATGCACGATGAGGTAGCTTGGTAGAGTATTTGGACGTCATATGTAGCTCACAAACAACTTACAAATATCATGGCAGCTCGTGGAACACTAAGGAAAGCTAAACTTAGCTGGAGGAGCTAGCATGTAGCTGAACTTAGCTAGAGGAGAGCTTTGGACCAAAGTGCTGAAAAGTGGACTAAAGGTAGCTGGAAGTAGTTGGGAGAGTAGCTGAGGAGCTGAGAAGACCAAAGCTATCTAGCTTGAGTTTATCATGCTATAACTCACCTAGTTAGCTACCAAGACACTTATCTAGCTTACCTTGAAGCTAGTTCATCTCTAGGCTGCCCAATGGATGCCGTGTTATCTAGATACACATTGGAAGCTAATTCACGCCTAGTTGTTGCCTATCTTCATGAATGAATGAGTTTGGACTCTTAATGTTCTCCATGGTTAGGTTCATTGAATCTTCCCTTTTATAAGGTGCATTCGATCTTGAGTATGAGGTGAATGTACTTTGAAGGTTAATGAACATGTTCTTTATAATTGCAAGTGACACATCTTTTGGAATTTTAAAAGATATGATGCTTGAATCATCTTGAATGTCCCTTGGAATAACTTGTAAATTCAAAGAATGAATAGAAGAAAACAATTGATTAGTATAAAGCAAAACTTCCTTTTCCTCGCATTCTTTTCTTTCATGCTCATGTTTTTCAACACACTCATCTTCACTCTCAATGCTCTTACTCTCATTTTCAATTACTCCAATGGCTTTCTCACGAAAAATCACTGTCTCATTTTCAACTCCAAATGTCTTGGTTTTCTCACAATGTTCTTCTTTGATATGTGCATGTTCAACTCCATCATTTTCTCTTCCACACGTACTTGCTCTATGAATTCTTACTCTTTATCTTCATTTAATCCTTGTAAAACATATGGACTGGGATGTTTGAATGTTATAAGCCCCAACTTCTCAACCATGTATGTGCTTGCACGATTTACACTACTACCACCATCAATGGCTACAAGGCATACTTTATCATTCACATGAAAACGAGTATAAAATGGATTCCTCCTTTGCTGTCCGTGTTCCATTCGAAAGATACGAGAATTATTAGTGAAAAATTAATAGTTGAATAAGATGAAAGGGCCTTAGTAATAATCACTCACAAATCCTCACGATCACTCCTAAAACAATGATGATACTCCACTCAACACTCGTGTTTGCACTCGGGAATATAAATTGGCTTTTATAATTCCCCTTCTGATCTCACACACTCGATTAGACTTTTTCCACTCGTTCATCTCTTGTAAAGTTCTTAAAAGAACTAACTCAAGACCTTTCAAGTGCTATGGACGTCGGCTGAAAAATTCGTTAGTGTAGAGGGAAAAAATAGAAAGGTAGAAAGATTAAATAATGAAGGGCAGACTTATAAAAGGAAGAAAAATAAATAAAGGTTCACTTACTATACAAAGATACTCACCACCTTCCTAGAAGAACAATCAAATGTCTTGAAGAATTCCTTAGGATCGGTTGAAATAATGATGTTGCTTGTCACCTTTGGCACTTCTTTGCATTTTGATTTCTTTGTTTCCTTCCTTTAGTTTTTCTTCACTTGGAATCCCTTGTTGATGTTGGGATTAACTTGCTGATTTTTTTCTTTTGGCACTTCTCTTTTTGATTTTCTTTTTATTGAATGGTAGGATTGATATGATCCGATTCAGCGTCAAAAATGGACTTGCATCTCCAACCTTACACAATAATCAAAGGGGAATTTTCTTCAACTTAATATTTCTTAGCTTATATTAATTATATTTATAGTTATGATGATGATATTATGAATGTATGAAGTTATTGTTATGAACCACATATTTATATATTTATATTTTATATTACTTAGCTTATAAAAGCTTTCTTTTGAAGGTACATGTTCGGCCACATGATAGGAGCTGATTTAAAGCTAGTATGGGAGTCAATGAGCTAGAAACACTTCCATAAGATGTCTCGGGAAATAATGAAGAAAAAATGATGAAAAGTTGTCAGCTGACCTCCGAGCTCATAGCTCACTTGAGCTGGACTTTTGAGCTAGCTAGAGACTTCTTTTTAGCTGGAGAGTTGCACCATCATCTTCACCACATAGAGCACTACAAATATGGTCTAGGTCGAATTTTGTGAATTCGTACCTTTTCTCGAAGAGTTTCCAATCCGAGAAGTGCCCTTTCACAAGGAGCTATCCTAAGACTCATTGACATGTATTGCATCTATGGCCAGATCATCTTCAGCTCAAACACATGGGAAGTAGCTCAAATGATGAAAGGTTGCCTTCCGCAAATGTGACCTTTCATAAATAGTTGCTGCCCCATTGATGCCATGTCACCTAGATGCAAGTTTGATGCAAAGTCATGCCTAAGTTGCTGCTCAAATTCACGCCAAGAAGAAGCCACACCATAAGTCCCTATGCCACCCATGTGAGTACCTCATGAATAGCCCACACATGTGCCATGCATGTGGATGAAATGGGCGCCAAAATGAAGAGGCTTCTAACCATTCGGCCAAAGCATCATCTTGTTTCAAAATTGGCGCCAAGATGAAGAGACAAGGGAACCATTCGGCCAAAGACATCTCCCCTCATCCAAGCATCATTTATTTTCGTTTTAAGACATCTACTTTGCCGAAAAGACATATATCTATTCGGCCAAGCCTTTACAAATCTATAAATAGGCTTTGGCATTCATTTGTAAGATAACCCTTTGATCAATTAAAACTCTTTGTGAGATTATTCTCTCTTCAAGTTCTTTTTAGAACTATATCGATTAAGCAAGATTTCATAGTTTGTGGCGTCAAACCCCTTTCACCTTGATACTTCTGGTTCTTAGTTTAAATAACTAGTGGGTCAAAGTCTTTTCATACCATCCCTTATAAAACTTATAAGAAACGGGTCTTTGCTCCTTTATAGCATTGGTTCCTTCTTAGTTTTATAAGATACAATCTTCCATCACCATTATCACTCCTATATCATCACCATAGTCCATCACCATTATCACGCCTATATCATCACCATATTCCATCACCATATCACGCCTATATTATCACCAACTTCTAAATTTCCATTTCTTCATCTTTGAATTATCCTTTATCCTAAACAAGGCATTCATCCATCACCACCATTGGAGGTTGAATTCATCAATTCTTGAAGGATTCTTCTATCATACTTCCGCAACCATCTTCGATAACATTTCCATTTCCTATATTGCTTCTTTAAGGGATGGTAAACAAGGACTTTGACCCACTATCTATAAAGATATAGGAACCAGAAGTATCAGGGTGACATAGATAGGGGTGACGCCACAAGCATAAGCTTGATAAGTCGATAAAGTTCACTTAAGAACTAAAGAGAGAAACTCTCACAAATATTTGATTAAACAAAGTGAATTGGTTTCTTTTACAAATGAATGGAAATCTATTTATAGGCCTAAGAGTGCATGGTGTGAATACAAAACATTTAATGAGTGATCCTTCATGGATGAGTGTTCATACTTTAAGTAGATACAAAGCATGGCTTAGGTGAATGAATTTTGATGAATAGATGTTCATCTTTTAATGGAATACATCCTTTGGCCGAATTCATCCCACCTTGTGTGAACTTGTTTATTTGTCTTCTATGGATGAATGTTCATGAATGTATCTTGGCTGAAATTCTTCCCCCTTGTGTGAACATGACTATTTGGCTTATTGCATGAATATGCATGAATGGATGAATTTAAAAGCCTTTGAATGAATCCTTGCACCTCCTCATAAATGTTCTGATTCATTTTAATATTCTTTTCTCTTCCATGCATGTCTTCATTAATTCCTCCCATGCATAAGTCCTTTGAAGGAGATGAATGGTTGCAAATCCCGTATTAATTTCCAGCCTACACTGTCTTCAGTAATCTAGGCATATCTCAAGCTCCCGGTATCGGATTGATGTGATTCCAAATGAGTTGGAAAGATAAGAGATAAGGGATTAAATGTTAAGAAGACTTCATCACCCAAAGATGCTTGGAACATGTTCAAAGAAATGTTGATCAATCTGACTGACTTGAACTGTCCAACGAACTCTTCAATTGCCTTTAGTCTTCTTAGCATCCAATGACCCTAGACAAAGTATGTAAACAAATAATTAGATAGGAATTGAGCTATGATAATTATGAATGCATGCTTCCACATATGTTAATAATGAAAATGAGCTAACTATGAATGCATATGCATTGAATGAGTTATATAAAGATGTGAATTAATAAGTCATGCATGAATATCATATATTATACATATAAATGACAGAATATAACATTCAAGCATAATTAAGAATAAGATAAAATATTCACATGACATGTAATGCATAAATAAGTAAATAAATAATAAAATAAGGCAAGATTGCCTTAGAATCATCTTGGAAGAACTTTAAAGTTGTGAGCATGTTTTGTTTGAATTTGGTGGTCAGTAGGATCACATCATCCCCCCTTCTTTAAGGCGATTTGTCCCCAATTCGATGCTTGGTACATAAGGGAACAACTTTGATCTTCGTTTGAATGGAAATTCTTTCATTCTCATCTTGGATCGTTTTCTTTGCTCAAAATGCTTCACATGTTCAAGTCTTTGCTTTTGAATCAACAATCTGAAAAATAGAACAAAGTTAGAAGTAGATAATTTAGAATCAAAGGAAATTAAAGGATTAAATTCATGAATGAATGAGTTTGGACACTTAATGTTCTCCATGGTTAGGTACATTGAATCTTCCCTTTTATAAGGTGCATTCGATCTTGAGTATGAGGTGAATGTACTTTGATGGTTAATGAACATGTTCTTTATAATTTCAAGTGACACATCTTTTGGAATTTCAAAAGATATGATGCTTGAATCATCTTGAATGTCCCGTGGAATAACCTGTAAATTCAAAGAATGAATAGAAGAAAAAAATTGATTAGTATAAAGCAAAACTTCCTTTTCCTCGCATTCTTTTCTTTCATGCTCATGTTTTTCAACACACTCATCTTCACTCTCAATGCTCTTACTCTCATTTTCAATTACTCCAATGGCTTTCTCACGAAAAATCACAGTCTCATTTTCAACTCCAAATGTCTTGGTTTTCTCACAATGTTCTTCTTTGATATGTGCATGTTCAACTCCATCATATCTTTTAACCACAACATCACTTGGAATCTTTTCATTTTCTCTTCACACGTACTTGCTCTATGACTTCTAACTCTTTATCATCATTTAATCATTGCAAAACATATGGACTGGGATGTTTGAATGTTATAAGCCCCAACTTCTCAACCATATATGTGCTTGCAAGATTTGCACAACTACCACCATCAATGGCTACAAGGCATACTTTATCATTCACATGAAAACGAGTATGAAATGGATTCCTCCTTTGCTGTCCGTATTCCATTCGAAAGATGGGAGAAATATTAATGAAAAATTAATAGTTGAATAAGATGAAAGGGCCTTACCAATAATGATACGATCCAAACTAGTTCCAACTTTCTCCATGACTTGAACACACCATGGATGTTCTTCAAAGCTGTTTCTAAGGGAGTTCTTCATTACCCTATCTTATACTATATCATTTATACATTCTATTCTATCATAAGCATGCATTCACATGTTAGAATAAATTATCATATTATTATTTCAATCCTATGCTTATTTGATCATGTTTTTCATATTAATCAAATATATGCTATGATTGCATATCATTTGTTAGGATATTATTATTACATGTTTCCATTTATCATTTATGAATACCATGTTATATGATATTCATGCATACAACATATACCCATATCTTTATGATTGATACATAATGTTATAAGCATGTTAGGATAGTCTTATAATCATATTAAGCATGATTATCATATATACATCAAGGCAGCATCATTATAAGTCATTTCATTAGTTCATATGCATTCATATTAACTCTTAAGCTTCATGTATTATCTTACACATATTTTGAGATGATATTATTAGCTCATGACCTTCAAACATAGCTCACATCACCATAATCATACATGGCAGCAAGGTATTTAGCTCATAACAGCTCAATATCATGGATTTACCTTGTTTCCTTGCACATATAGGTACATTGGAGTGTGATGCACGATGAGGCAGCTTGGTAGAGTATTTAGACATCATATGCAGCTCACAAACAACTCACAAATATCATGGCAGCTCGTGGAACACTAAGGAAAGCTAAACTTAGCTAGCTGAACTTAGCTGGAGGAGAGCTTTGGACCAAAGTGCTGAAAAGTGGACTAATGGTAGCTGGAAGTAGTTGGGAGAGTAGCTGAGGAGCTGAGAAGACCAAAGCTATCTAGCTTGAGTTTATCAAGCTATAACTCACCTAGTTAGCTACCAAGACACTCATCTAGCTTACCTTGAAGCTAGTTCATCTCTAGGCTGCCCAATGGATGCCATGTCATCTAGATACACATTGTAAGCTAATTCACGCCTAGTTGTTGCCTATCTTCATGAATGAATGAGTTTGGACTCTTAATGTTCTCCATGGTTAGGTTCATTGAATCTTCCCTTTTATAAGGTGCATTCGATCTTGAGTATGAGGTGAATGTACTTTGAAGGTTAATGAACATGTTATTTATAATTGCAAGTGACACATCTTTTGGAATTTCAAAAGATATGATGCTTGAATCATCTTGAATGTCAAAGAATGAATAAAGTAAATTCAAAGAATGAATAGAAGAAAAAATTGATTACTTCCTTTTCCTCGCATTCTTTTCTTTCATGCTCATGTTTTTCAACACACTCATCTTCACTCTCAATGTTCTTATTCTCATTTTAAATTACTCCAATGGCTTTCTCACGAATATCACAGTCTCATTTTCAACTCCAAATGTCTTGGTTTTCTCACAATGTTCTTCTTTGATATGTGCATGTTCAACTCCATCATATCTTTTAACCACAACCTCACTTGGAATCTTTTCATTTTCTCTTCCACACGTACTTGCTCTATGACTTCTAACTCTTTATCTTCATTTAATCCTTGCAAAACTGATAGGGAAGCGGTGGCGGATTGATGAACGTTGCTCTTGTTGAAAAATAAAACCTAGAAAGCTCTAGACTCGATTAAGAACAAAGGGAACGAATAGGGGAAGGTGGCGGTAGCAAGTAGGGTTCTTAGAGTTTCTTTTATGTGCTGGAATCAAGGCAATAAGATTAGAATAAAATAAACAAAAGATAAATAAACGAAGATGAAATAAGATAATAAAGAAATCAAATATCTCCTTATGAAGGTGAACGGTAAAGACGATTGATGGTGCGAATGGATTTGTGGATAATAGATGGATAAGTGTCCTATCGAGCCCTCCTAGTCGCAATGAAAAGGCAACACGATAAATGGCTCTAACCACCCTCCTAGTCATGATGAAAGGCAAATTGGAGTGTGAAGATTAATCTCCCTCACAAGAACTTGAAAGAACTCAAGGAGAAGAAGCTTCGAAGGCACAAGGCAATCAGCACTTGCAAAAATGAACTCTCGTTGTATTATTAATCAAAGAAATCTGATTTACAAAGTTGAATGAAGCCTCCTTTATATAGGGGCTGATTCTAAAGGTCCTAAATAACTAAAGAATAAAATTAATAAACTAAACATGTTTTAACCCTAATTCCTAATAAAATAATAACTAAAAATATTGTTTTAACCCAACCTTATTCCTAATAAAATAATAAATCTGATCCTAAAGATAATTAATCATCCTATATTAAATTATATTACAATATCAATAAATATTGAAAATTCGTAATATTTACAAAATAACGTATTAATCCCGTATAGGATTTCCTGCATGCACCGTCTTCAGTAAAATAACCATATCTTGATTTCCCGATATCGGATTGATGCGATTAAAGAACCGTTAGAAAGATAAGAGACAGACGGTTGTATCTCCAGAAGACATGCCGACCAAATAATATCAGGATCCCATTCAAAAAGTCGTCTCAAGTGCGCTGCTGTTCTGATCTTCTTTTCCAAAGCTTGGACGAGTGGATCATTTGGAAGAGTTATTACTTCTTCCTTTGATGTGAACCTTGTGATGCATGTATCAAAAACATATGGACTGGGTTGTTTGAATGTTATAAGCCCCAACTTCTCAACCATGTATGTGCTTGCAAGATTTACACTACTACCACCATCAATGGCTACAAGGCATACTTTATCATTCACATGAAAACGAGTATGAAATGGATTCCTCCTTTGCTGTCCGTATTCCATTCGAAAGATAGGAGAATTATTACTGAAAAATTAATAGTTGAATAAGATGAAAGGGCCTTAGCAATAATCACTCACAAATCCTCACGATCACTCCTAAAAAAATGATGATACTCCACTCAACGCTCGTGTTTGCACTCGGGAATATAAATTGGCATTTTTAATTCTCCTTCTGATCTCACACACTCGATTAGACTTTTTCCACTCGTTCCTCTCTTGTAAAGTTCTTAAAAGAACTAACTCAAGACCTTTCAAGTGCTATGGACGTCGGCTGAAAAATTCGTTACTGTAGAGGGAAAAAAATAAAAAGGTAAAAAGATTAAATAATGAAGGGCGGACTTATAAAAGGAAGAAAAATAAATAAAGGTTCACTTACTATACAAAGATACTCACCACCTTCCTAGAAGAACAATCAAAGGTCTTGAAGACTTTCGTAGGATCGGTTGAAATAATGATGTTGCTTGTCACCTTTGGCACTTCTTTGCATTTTGATTTCTTTGTTTCCTTCCTTTAGTTTTTCTTCACTTGGAATCCCTTGTTGATGTTGGGATTAACTTGCTGATTTTTTTCTTTTGGTACTTCTCTTTTTGATTTTCTTTTTATTGAATGGTAGGATTGATGTGATCCGATTCAGTGTCAAAAATGGACTTGCATCTCCAACCTTTCACAATAATCAAAGGGGGATTTTTTTCAACTTAATCTTTCTTATACCATAGTTATGACAATAGCTTACATACATTATATTTATAGTTATGATGATGATATTATGAATGTATGAAGTTATTGTTATGAACCACATATTTATATATTTATATTTTATATTACTGCTTATAAAAGCTTTCTTTTGTAGGTACATGTTTGGCCACATGATAGGAGCTAATTTAAAGCTAGTATGGGAGTCAATGAGCTAGAAACACTTCCATAAGATGTCTCGGGAAATCATGAAGAACAAATGATGAAAAGTTGTCAGCTGACCTCCGAGCTCATAGCTCACTTGAGATGGACTTTTGAGCTAGCTAGAGACTTCTTTTCAGCTAGAGAGTTGCACCATCATCTTCACCACATAGAGCACTACAAATATGGTCTAGGTCGAATTTTGTGAATTCGTACCTTTTCGTGAAGAGTTTCCAATCTGAGAAGTGCCCTTTCACAAGGAGCTGTCCTAAGACTCATTGACATGTATTGCATCTATGGCCAGCTCATCTTCAGCTCAAACACATGGGAAGTAGCTCAAATGATGAAAGGTTGCCTTCCACAAATGTGACCTTTAATAAATAGTTACTGCCCCATTGATGCCATGTCACCTAGATGCAAGTTTGATGCAAAGTCATGCCTAAGTTGCTGCTCAAATTCACGCCAAGAAGAAGCCACACCATAAGCCCCTATGCCACCCATGTGAGTGCCTCATGAACAGCCCGCACATGTGCCATGCATGTGGATGAAATGGGTGCCAAAATGAAGAGGCTTCTAACCATTCGGCCAAAGCATCATCTTGATTCAAAATTGGCGCCAAGATAAAGAGACAAGGGAACCATTCGGCAAAAGACATCTCCCCTCATCCAAGCATCATTTATTTTTGTTTTAAGACATGTACTTTCCCAAAAAGGCATATATCTATTCGGCCAAGCCTTTACAAATCTATAAATAGGCTTTGGCATTCATTTGTAAGATAGCCCTTTGATCAATTAAAAACTCTTTGTGAGATTATTCTCTCTTCAAGTTCTTTTTAGAACTATATCGATTAAGCAAGCTTTCATAGTTTGTGGCGTCAAACCCTTTTCACCTTGATACTTCTGGTTCCTTGTTTAAATAACTAGTGGGTCAAAGTCCTTTCATACCATCCCTTATAAAACTTATAAGAAACGGGTCTTTGTTCCTTTATAGTATTGCTTCCTTCTTAGTTTTATAAGATACAATCTGTCCATCACCATTATCACGCCTATATCATAACCATATTCCATCATCATATCACACCTATATTATCACCAACTTCTAAATTTCCATTTCTTCATCTTTGAATTATCCTTCATCCTTAACAAGGCATTCGTCCATCACCACCATTGGAGGTCGAATTCATCAATTCTTGAAGGATTCTTCTATCATACTTCCGCAGCCATCTTCGATAACATTTCTATCCATTTCCTTTTCTTATCATTTCCTTTCTTCTTTCATATTCTATTTGAATAATTTCTTTCTTTAATTTTTGCAAATTACTTCTAATTCAACGTGTAGCATTTGGTGTCTCTCCTAGATCAGGAAACAACAAGGTTGCCAACATCTCCATTATTGAACAAGCCTGGTTAGCCTTACATCAAGGATGTTGCTTTTGCTTGTTCTTATTGCAATCCACCTTAGCTCTGATTACCATATGATACAGTTCAACCTAACCTCACTTGGATGGATGGTGAAGTTAAGGTTGTACCTTTGATTGTTTCGATCTAGGAAAACAACAAGTATCCTGCACAAACAAGAAAGCTAAAAAAATGGGTAAATGAAAGTAATGAAATGGAAAGATAAATATGGCAGCGGAAAATATATATAAGTTGGTGATATGTTTAAAGTAAATGATGAAGTATGGTAATGGAAGTAGAATGAAGGCGATGGAGATGAATATGAAAAGTAGTATCTCAAAGAAGACTCAAAGAAGAACCAATGTTAAAGAACAAAGACCCAGACTTTATATTGCTTCTTTAAGGGATGGTAAACAAGGACTTTGACCCACTATCTATAAAGAGATAGGAACCAGAAGTATCAGGGTGACATAGATAGGGGTGACGCCACAAGCATAAGCTTGATAAGTCGATAAAGTTCACTTAAGAACTAAAGAGAGAAACTCTCACAAATATTTGATTAAACAAAGTGAATTGGTTTCTTTTACAAATGTATGGAAATCTAGTTATAGGACTAGGAGTGCATGGTGTGAATACAAAACATTTAATGAGTGAACCTTCATGGATAAGTGTTCATACTTTAAGTAGATACAAAGCATGGCTTAGGTGAATGAATTTTGATGAATGGATGTTCATCTTTTAATGGAATACATCCTTTGGCCGAATTCATCCCACCTTGGGTGAAATTGTTTATTTGTCTTCTATGGATGAATGTTCATGAATGTATCTTGGCTGAAATTCTTCCCCCTTGTGTGAACATGACTATTTGGCTTCTTGCATGAATATGCATGAATGGATGAATTTAAAAGCCTTTGAATGAATCCTTGCACCTCCTCACAAATGTTCTGATTCATTTTAATATTCTTTTCTCTTCCATGCATGTCTTCATTAATTCCTCCCATGCATAAGTCCTTTGAAGGAGATGAATGGTTGCAAATCCGGTATTAATTTCCAGCCTACACTCTATTCAGTAATCTAGGCATATCTCAAGCTCCCGGTATCGGATTGATGTGATTCCAAATGAGTTGGAAAGATAAGAGATAGGGGATTAAATATTAAGAAGACTTCATCATCCAAAGATGCTTGGAACATGTTCAAAAAGATGTTGATCAATCTGACTGACGTGAACTGTCCAACCAACTCTTCAATTGCCTTTAGTCTTCTTAGCATCCAATGACCCTAGACAAAGTATGTAAACAAATAATTAGATAGGAATTGAGCTATGATAATTATGAATGCATGCTTCCACATATGTTAATAATGAAAATGAGCTAACTATGAATGCATATGCATTGAATGAGTTATATAAAGATGTGAATTAATAAGTCATGCATGAATATCATATATTATACATATAAATGACAGAATATAACATTCAAGAATAATTAAGAATAAGATAAACATATTCACATGACATGTAATGCATAAATAAGTAAATAAATAATAAAATAAGGCAAGACTGCATTAGAATCATCTTGGAAGAACTTCAAAGTTGTGAGCATGTTTTGTTTGAATTTGGTGGTCAGTAGGATCACATCATCCCCCCTTATTTAAGGCGATTTGTCCCCAATTCGATGCTTGGTACATAAGGGAACAACTTTGATCTTCGTTTGAATGGAAATTCTTTCATTCTCATCTTGCATCATTTTCTTTGCTCAAAATGCTTCACATGTTCAAGTCTTTGCTTTTGAATCAACAATCTGAAAAATAGAACAAAGTTAGAAGTAGATAATTTAGAATCAAAGGAAAAGAAAGGATTAAATTCATGAATAAATGAGTTTGGACTCTTAATGTTCTCCATGGTTAGGTTCATTGAATATTCCCTTTTATAAGGTGCCTTCGATCTTGAGTATGAGGTGAATGTACTTTGAAGGTTAATGAACATGTTCTTTATAATTTCAAGCGACACATCTTTTGGAATTTCAAAAGATATGATGCTTGAATCATCTTGAATGTCCCTTGGAATAACCTGTAAATTCAAAGAATGAATAGAAGAAAAAAACTGATTAGTATAAAGCAAAACTTCCTTTTCCTCGCATTCTTTTCTTTCATGCTCATGTTTTTCAACACACTCATCTTCACTCTCAATGCTCTTACTCTCATTTTCAATTACTCCAATGGCTTTCTCATGAAAAATCACAGTCTCATTTTCAACTCCAAATTAATAGTTGAATAAGATGAAAGGGCCTTACCAATAATGATACGATCCAAACTAGCTCCAACTTTGTCCATGACTTGAACACACCATGGATGTTCTTCAAAGCTGTTTCTAAGGGAGTTCTTCATTACCCTATCTTATACTATATCAGTTATACATTCTATTCTATCATAAGCATGCATTCACATGTTAGAATAAATTATCATATTATTATTTCCATCATATGCTTATTTGATCATGTTTTTCATATTAATCAAATATATGCTATGATTACATATCATTTCTTAGGATATTATTACATGTTTCCATTTATCATTTATGAATACCATGTTATATGATTCATGCATACAATATATACCCATATATTTATGATTGATACACAAGGTTATAAGCATGTTAGGATAGTCTTATAATCATATTAAGAATGATTATCATATATACATCAAGGCAGCATCATTATAAATCATTTCATTAGTTCATATGCATTCATATTAGCTCTTAAGCTTCATGTATTATCTTACACATATTTTGAGATGATATAATTAGCTCATGACCTTCAAACATAGCTCACATCACCATAATCATACATGGCAGCAAGGTATTTAGCTCATAACAGCTCAATAACATGGACTTACCTTGTTTCCTTGTACATATAGGTACATTGGAGTATGATGCACGATGAGGCAGCTTGGTAGAGTATTTGGACGTCATATGCAGCTCACAAACAACTCACAAATATCATGGCAGCTCGTGGAACACTAAGGAAAGCTCAAATTAGCTGGAGGAGCTAGCATGTAGCTGAACTTAGCTGGAAGAGAGCTTTGGACCAAAGTGCTGAAAAGTGGACTAAAGGTAGCTGGAAGTAGTTGGGAGAGTAGCTGAGGAGCTGAGAAGACCAAAGCTAACTAGCTTGAGTTTATCAAGCTATAACTCACCTAGTTAGCTACCAAGACACTCATCAAGCTTACCTTGAAGCTAGTTCATCTCTAGGCTGCCCAATGGATGCCATGTCATCTAGATACACGTTGGAAGCTAATTCACGCCTAGTTGTTTCGTATCTTCATTCCATGGACTTCAAGACAACATCCTATGGTTGCAACCTCATCAAAGCATAGCAAGAAGACCCATGTGCATTCATGTAGGCTGCCATGTGCATCATTCAAGCATGTGCACTTCATGTGACATCAAATTGGCGCCAAAACACCAAGGGATACTTCCTAATCGGCCAAAGACTCTTTCCTCTTCATTTTGGCGCCCAAATAACTTCCAAATGCATTCAAATCATCCTTAGGGCCGAACCAACACATAACCATTCTGCCAAGAGCATGTATTTTCATTAAAGTCTTGTTTTTTCATTAAAAATCATGTCATTTTAGGAAGGTACAAGGGCTGGCCGAACCAACATGTACCTATTCGGCCAAGTCCCTTCAAAAACTATAAATATGCCATTATATTTCATTTGTAATCAGACCTTTTGTTTAATTAAAGTGAGATTATTCTCTTCTTTAAGTCCTGGTGACTTTTATCGATTTATCAAGTATAATTTATACTTGTGGTGTCAACCCATTCTCTTTTCACCTTGATACTTCTGGTTCCTATTTCTTTATAACTAGTGGGTCAAAGTACTCCATACCACCCCTTAAAGAAGCAATATAAAGTATGGGTCTTTGCTCTATATAGCATTGGTTCTTCATTGAGTCTTCTTTAAGATACTATCCGCACAACCATCCTTTTGTTTCATAAACCATAACCATAGCCATATCAACCATCTTTCGCTTCCATCTCTTATTTATTAAACAACCCACCTATTCACCCTTACGTTTACCACCTTAACCTTTCTATTTTTGAGCCATTCACTTTGCAGGTTGTTTTGCTTCCTTCCTAGATCCACAATCAATTTTTTAAGGCATCAGAAGAGCTTTACATCAAGTGGTATCAGAGCCTTGGTGGAAGAAAGCAACGTGCAACAATAACAAAACGAAAAATACAAAAAGAAGTGCAAGTGAAGTGCAAAGTCAAAGAAATCAAGAAAAATTAGAAAACAAATTGAAGCACTCCAAAAGAAGAAATTTCCAGCACTCAAAAAGAAGAAAATAAAAGAAAAGAAAGAAGTTGAAGCACTCATCAACAATTCTCATCACCAAGCAATTCAAGTAAGTCGTTTAAATTGATTGTGGTGATAGAAGGTTGTGAAGTGACTTATGTAAGTAACCCCTTTTGTTCTTTTCTTTCTATTTCTAAGCCACCCTTTCATTATATTTGTTTTACCTTCCTACTAACCCATTTGCAGACGACGCTAAAAAAGTAAAATTTACTTGATACGATCTTGGGTAAAGTCCTCTAGAACTTGGGACAAGAGAATTGAGAGGAAAAAGGCTGGAGCTTGTGTGAGATCAGAAGAGGTCAAGTAAAAGCCATTAAAGTCCTAGAGTGCAAACACGAGCGGATTGAGTGACATTCAATTTTTCTTGGAGTGACTCGTGAGGCTTGTGAGAGTAAATTCCGATAAGGTCCTACACACATTTCGTTTTTTCTTTATTTGCTAACATGTCTATTCCATCCAGCATCTTTGTAGTCAAAAGGACTTTGAACATTCAAAGTCAAGATGATGAACAGAGAGATAACATCTTTCATACCAAATGTCACGTAGGAGATAAAGTTTGTGTGGTGATCATTGATGGAGGAAGTTATACAAACGTAGCAAGTACTCAAATGGTGGAAAAGTTAGGTCTAAAGGCTTCCAAGCATCCTCATCCTTACAAACTTAAGTGGCTTAATGATGTGGGGGAAGCCAAGGTAACCGAACAAGTTATTGTTCCTTTCTCAATTGGAAGATACAATGATGAAGTCATTTGTGACGTGGTGCCCATGAGTGCAAGCCATATTATATTAGGACGTCCTTGGCAGTTTGACAAGAAGGCTACCCATGATGGATTTTCTAACAAGTATTATTTCCAACATCAAGGAAAGAAAATCATATTGGCGCCTATTCTTCCAAGTCAAGTCCATGAATGCCAGGTTACCCTCCAATCACGTATAGAGGAATAGGAGAAAACTAAAGCCATGAAGAAAGTTGAAAGAGAAGTTTAGCACGAGAAACAAATAAGCTTGGAGAGAGTTGAAATGAGAAAAATGAAAGGATTGAATCTGGAAACAAAGAAGAAAAGGAAAATGAGGGTGAAGAACATATTTTATCTAATCCTACTCCTACTCTTTCTTTTGTTGTGCAGGATAATCCAATAGACATGTCACATCAAGTTGAAGATTCAAGAAACATGTCTTTTGAAGAATCAATAGACGTAACTTTTGGTGATCCACAAGACATGTCATTTGACATTTCAAAGGATGTACCTCTTGAAATTCGAAAGAATGTGCCAATTGGAGTACCAAGAGTTGAGATCATTCAGACTCCAAGTACATTGCACATATTAAAGGGAATTCAACTACCAATGGAGTTTTTCATCATTAAGCAACCAATGCCCATTAAACATCCACCCTGGTTTGCTATTTCCATTCATCTTGTTAATAATTTTTCATTTACTAACTTTGATTTATTTTGTAGCAACTTGTTTCATCCTTATGGTGAAGAAATCATACCAACCTTCAAGGCAATAATTTGGAGAGGCACAATGGTGAAAGGACATGATGATTTAAATCAGCCCCAAGGAGCCATTCAAAGAACACTTATCTTCACCAAACGACGTGATGACTCCAACCAAGAGACAAACCTTTTCACCAACAAGCATGGTGAATTAAAAGGAGGAAATGAAGATATAGAGGTCCTTTCCAAGCATTGTGATTATTCAAAGAATAAAATAAAAGGATCAAGTTGGTTCGTGAAGGGATATGTCTTTTCCATTCAAAGTACATGTGATGGTTCCCAAACATTGTGTCCTCCCATAAAAGGACATGAAGTTACCAGATTTAAAGCCAAGAGGTTGAACATTTCGTGTGATTTATCTATTGGAGGAAAATATAAGGATTCAATCCTTCCTACATCAAGAAGGTCTTCAATGAGAAACTACTTCGATTTGAGGACAGATCGCCAAAAAGAAGGGGAGGATGATACGATCCAAACTAGCTCCAACTTTCTCCATGACTTGAACACACCATGGATGTTCTTTAAAGTTGTTTCTAAGGGAGTTTTTCATTACCCTATCTTATATTATATCATTTATATATTATATTCTATCATAAGCATGCATTCACATGTTAGTATAAATTATCATATTATTATTTCCATCCTATGCTTATTTGATCATGTTTTTCATATTAATCAAATATATGATATGATTACATATCATTTCTTAGGATATTATTATTACATGTTTTCATTTATCATTTATGAATACCATGTTATATGATATTCATGCATACAACATATACCCATATCTTTATGATTGATACACAATGTTATAAGCATGTTAGGATAGTCTTATAATCATATTAAGCATGATTATCATATATACATCAAGGCAGCATCATTATAAATCATTTCATTAGTTCATATGCATTCATATTAGCTCTTAAGCTTCATGTATTATCTTACACATATTTTGAGATGATATAATTAGCTCATGACCTTTAAACATAGCTCACATCACCATAATCATACATGAAAGCAAGGTATTTAGCTCATAACAGCTCAATATCATGGACTTACCTTGTTTCCTTGCACATATAGGTACATTGGAGTGTGATGCACGATGAGGCAGCTTGGTAGAGTATTTAGACATCATATGCAGCTCACAAACAACTCACAAATATCATGGCAGCTCCTGGAACACTAAGGAAAGCTCAACTTAGCTGGAGGAGCTAGCATGTAGCTGAACTTAGCTGGAGGAGAGCTTTGGACCAAAGTGCTGAAAAGTGGACTAAAGGTAGCTGGAAGTAGTTAGGAGAGTAGCTGAGGAGCTGAGAAGACCAAAGCTAACTAGCTTGAGTTTATCAAGCTATAACTCACCTAGTTAGCTACCAAGACACTCATCTAGCTTACCTTGAAGCTAGTTCATCTCTAGGCTGCCCAATGGATGCCATGTCATCTAGATACACGTTGGAAGCTAATTCACGCCTAGTTATTTCCTATCTTCATTCCGTGGACTTCAAGACATCATCCTATGGTTGCAACCTCATCAAAGCATAGCAAGAAGACCCATGTGCATTCATGTAGGTTGCCATGTGCATCATTCAAGCATGTGCACTTCATGTGACATCAAATTGGCGCCAAAACACCAAGGGATGCTTCCTATTCGGCCAAAGACTCTTTTCTCTTCATTTTGGTGCCCAAATAACTTCCAAATGCATTCAAATCATCCTTAGGGCCGAACCAACACATAACCATTCGGCCAAGAGCATGTATTTTCATTAAAGTCTTGTTTTTTCATTAAAAATCTTGTCATTTTAGGAAGGTACAAGGGCTGGCCGAACCAACATGTACCTATTCGGCCAAGTCCCTTCAAAAACTATAAATGCCATTATATTTCATTTGTAATCAGACCTTTTGTTTAATTAAAGTGAGATTATTCTCTTCCTTAAGTCCTGGTGACTTTTATCGACTTATCAAGTATAATTTATACTTGTGGCGTCAACCCCTTCTCTTTTCACCTTGATACTTCTGGTTCCTAGTTCTTTATAACTAGTGGGTCAAAGTACTCCATACCACCCCTTAAAGAAGCAATATAAAGTCTGGGTCTTTGCTCTATATAGCATTGGTTCTTCTTTGAGTCTTCTTTAAGATACTATCCCGCACAACCATCCTTTTGTTTCATAAACCATAACCATAGCCATATCAACCATCTTTCTCTTCCATCTCTTAACTGTTAAACAACCCACCTATTCACCCTTACGTTTACCACCTTAACCTTTATATTTTTGAGCCATTCACTTTGCAGGTTATTTTGCTTCCTTCATAGATCCACAATCAATTTGTTAAGGCATCAGAAGAGCCTTACATCAAATAATCACTCACAGTCACTCCTAAAAAAATGATGATACTCCACTCAACGCTCGTGTTTGCACTCGAGAATATAAATTGGCTTTTTCAATTCCCCTTCTGATTTCACACACTCGATTAGACTTTTTCCACTCGTTCCTCTCTTGTAAAGTTCTTAAAAGAACTAACTCGAGACCTTTCAAGTGCTATGGACGTCGACTGAAAAATTCGTTAGTGTAGAGGAAAAAAAATAGAAAGGTAGAAAGATTAAATAATGAAGGGTGGTCTTATAAAAGGAAGAAAAATAAAGAAATGTTCACTTACTATGCAAAGATACTCACCACCTTCCTAGAAGAACAATCAAAGGTCTTGAATACTTCCTTAGGATCGATTGAAATAATGATGTTGCTTGTCACCTTTGGCACTTCTTTGCATTTTGATTTCTTTTGTTTCCTTTCTTTAGTTTTTCTTCACTTGGAATATCTTGTTGATGTTGGGATTAACTTGTTGATTTTTTTCTTTTGGCACTTCTCTTTTTGATTTTCTTTTTATTGAATAGTAGGATGTTGCTTTTGCTTGTTCTTGTTGCAATCCACCTTAGCTCTGATTACCATATGATACAGTTCAACCTAACCTCACTTGGATGAATGGTGAAGTTAAGGTTGTACCTTTGATTGTTTCGATCTAGGAAAGCAACAAGTATCCTACACAAACAAGAAAGCTAAAAAATGGTTAAATGAAAGTAATGAAATGGAAAGATAAATATGGCAGCGGAAAATATATATAAGTTGGTGATATATTTAAAGGAAATGATGAAGTATGGTAATGGAAGTAGAATGAAGGTGGTGGAGATGAATATGAAAAGTAATATCTCAAAGAAGACTCAAAGAAGAACCAATGTTAAAGAACAAAGACCCATACTTTATATTGCTTCTTTAAGGGATGGTAAACAAGGACTTTGACCATCTATAAAGAGATAGGAACCAGAAGTATCAGAGTGACATAGATAGGGGTGACGCCACAAGCATAAGCTTTGATAAGTCGATAAAGTTCACTTAAGAACTAAAGAGAGAAACTCTCACAAATATTTGATTAAACAAAGTGATTTGGTTTCTTTTTCAAATGAATGGAAATCTATTTATAGGCCTAAGAGTGCATGGTATGAATACAAAACATTTAATGAGTGAACCTTCATGGATGAGTGTTCATACTTTAAGTAGATACAAAGCATGGCTTAGGTGAATGAATTTTGATGAATGGATGTTCATCTTTTAATGGAATACATCCTTTGGCCGAATTCATCCCACCTTGTGTGAACTTGTTGATTTGTCTTCTATGGATGAATGTTCATGAATGTAGCTTGGCTGAAATTCTTCCCCCTTGTGTGAACATGACTATTTGGCTTCTTGCATGAATATGCATGAATGGATTAATTTAAAAGCATTTGAATGAATCCTTGCACCCCCTCACAAATGTTCTGATTCATTTTAATATTCTTTTCTCGTCCATGCATGTCATCATTAATTCCTCCCATGCATAAGTCCTTTGAAGGAGATGAATGGTTGCAAATCCCGTATTAATTTCCAGCCTGCACTGTCTTCAGTAATCTGGTCATATCTCAAGCTCCTGATATCTGATTGATGTGATTCAAAATGAGTTAAAAATTTAAGAGATAGGGGATTAAATGTTAAGAAGACTTGATCACCCAAATATGCTTGGAACATGTTCAAAAATGTAGATCAATCTGACTGACGTGAACAGTCCAACCAACTCTTCAATTGCCTTTAGTCTTCTTAGCATCCAATGACCCTAGACAAATTATATAAACAAATAATTAGATAGGAATTGAGCTATGATAATTATGAATGCATGCTTTCACATATGTTAATAATGCAAATGAGCTAACTATGAATGCATATGCATTGAATGAGTTATATAAAGATGTGAATTAATAAGTCATGCATGAATATCATATATTACACATATAAATGACAGCATATAACATTCAATCATAATTAAGAATAAGATAAACATATTCACATGACATGTAATGCATAAATAAGTAAATAAATAATAAAATAAGGCAAGACTCCCTTAGAATCATCTTGGAAGAACTTCAAAGTTGTGAGCATGCTTTGTTTGAACTTGGTGGTCGGTAGGATAACATCAGTATGATTTTACACGCCATAAATGGATTCATGAAGGTGGAAATGCATCAAGTGTGAACATGGCTCTTCATTTGGTTTTAAATCCCGTACTTATTTCCAACCTGCACTGTCTTAATTAATCTGGGAATATATTGAGCTCCCAATATCGTATTGATACAATTCAAAGTGAGTTGGAAAGATAAGAGATAGTTGAGTAAATGTTAAGAAGATTTCATCACCCAAAGATGCTTGGAACATGTTCAAAAAGGGTGATCTCTATGAGTGACGTGAATCTGTCCATTGGATTGCCTTGAATGTACCTTGTACTAAATACAAAATGTATATAAGTTACAATGCTCAAGGTAATGAATAAGTAATAAGTAACATTCTAATGTAACACATGATACCATGGCTAATATAATAATGCAATTTATATGATAACATAAGTAAGGAATGTGTAACATATGCATGAAACAAGCTAATTAAAGATGTGACATGCATGAATATCATATAGGATGCAAACATAAGACAATATATGAATATTCAATCATAGTTTAGAATGTCAAAGCATGCTTATAACACATATAAAGCATAAATGAGTAAATAAGTAATAAAATAAGGAAGAACTTCCTTAGAATCATCATGGAAGAACTTCAAATTTGTGAGCACATTTTGTTTGAACATGGTGGTCGGTAGGATCACGTCAAATTCCATAGCAGCAAGCCTGACCTTCTTTTGTTCCGTATAATTTTGGCATTCAAAAATGTGTTCGATCTTGATATCCCAATCAAGATAGGCTTCAGGATCAGTTCGTCCTTGAAATGGAGGAATGGTCACTTTGATATTGCTGAAGTTGTCATTCTGATTTCGATGAGCATCTCTTCGTGCTACTGATGTTACTTCAGCCTCCTCTTCTTCGAATTCTTCTTCCATTCTAGGGCGATTTACTCTTCGGTTGCCTAAGGATGCTTCAAATTGATCCATACGATCATGTAAAGGCTCCAATTCTAATTTCAGCAATTTGGCCATTTCATGCATGATTGCTTGAGTTTGCTAATTAGGGATTATCTTTTAGGGGTTCATCCTGGACTTCGAGACATGGTTAGTGAAATAAGAAAAGAATAAAATATGTAAAAGACCTTACCAGAATATACTCTCACAAAGCCTCACAAGTCACTCCAAAGAAAACTTGAATGTCACTCAATCTGCTCGTGTTTGCACTCTAGGACTTTAATGGCTTTTACTTGTCCTCTTCTAATCTCACACACGCTCCAGCCTTTTTCCTCTCGATTCTCTTGTCCCAAGTTCTAGAGGACTTTACTCAAAACTGTATCAAATAAATTTTACTTGTTGTGCGTCGGCTACAAATGGGTTAGTAGGAATGGAAAAACAAATATAATGAAAGGGTGGCTTAGAAATAGAAAGAAGAGAATAAAAAGGGTTACCTATACAAAGTCACTTTACAACCTTCTATCACCACAATCAATTTAAAAGGCTTACTTGAATGGCTTGGTGATGAGAATTGTTGATGAGTGCTTCAACTTTCTTTCTTTTTCTTTTCTTTTCTTTTTCTTCCTTTTTGAGTGCTTTCAATTTCTTCTTTTGAGTGCTTTGATTTTCTTTGCTGGATTTTTCTTGATTTCTTTCACTTTGCACTTCACTTGCACTTCTTTTTGTATTTTTCTTTTTGTTGTTGTTGCACGTTGCTTTCTTCCACCAAAGCTCTGATTACCGCTTGATGTAAGGAACTTGTACCTCTTCAATTGATTGTGGGTCTAGGAAGGAAGAAAAATAACCTACACAAGTGAATGGCTCAAAAGAGATGGTTAAGGGTGGTAAACGTATGGGTGAATAGGTAGGTTATTTAAATAATAAATGATGGAAGTGGAAGATGGTTGATATGGATATGGTTATGGCTGATGAAACAAAGTGATGGTTTTGAGGATAGTATCTTAAAGAAGACTCAAATAAGAACCAATGCTATAGAGAGCAAAGACCCAGACTTTATATTGCTTCTTTAAGGGGTGGTATTAAGTACTTTGCCCACTAGTTATAAGAACTAGGAACCAGAAGTATCAAGGTGAAAAGGGGGTTGATGCCACAAGTATAAAATACTTGATAAATCAATAAAAGTCACCAGGACTTAAGGAAGAGAATAATCTCACTTATATTAATAAAAAAAGGTGTGCTTACAAATGAAATATGCTTTACTATTTATAGAAAATGGAGAGGCATGGCCGAATGGTTACAAGGGGATTCAGCCAGCCTTGTGCCTTCCTATAGAGACATAATTTAATTACAAAATAGAGATGATGGTTCAGTTTAAATGGAGGGTAATAACCCTTGGCCAGAGCTCATGTGTCCCTTCATGTTGGCGCCAAATTGGATGGGAGATGATGCTTGGCCGAATAGGGAGAAGGCTATTCATATTGGCACCTAATTGATATCACACGCAAGGCACATGGGGGCTGGTCATATGGCATGCACATGGGTGTTCTAGGGAACCTTGTGGTGCAGCCTTGTGCATGGAATGATGGCTGGTCATGTGCTCCAACTTGGGTGTGCATGTGTCTCCTTCCAAGCTAGCTTGAGTGTGGAGCTAGCTAGCAAGCATGGGCTGTTTGTGAGCAAGCTTCCTATCCAAGTCCTTGTGAGCTCCATAACAACATGTTCAGCTACATTCAGCTAACATTGATATCACTTTTGGCAACTCATCTCCAAATAGTCCAACTAACTGAGTTTAGCTAGCCTTAAGCTCCTCCAGCTGAATCGAGCTTTCCTTAGTGTTTCATGAGCTGGCATGTACTTTGTGAGCTGTGTGTGAGCTGCATATGTCGTCAAAATATTTCACCAAGCTACTTCAACGTGCATCACACTCCAATGTACCTATATGTGCAAGGAAACAAGGTAAGTCCTTGATATTGAGCTGTTATGAGCTAAATACCTTGCTCACATGTATGATTATGGTGAGTGAGCTATGTTCGAAGGTCATGAGCTAATTATATCATCTCAAAATATGTGTAAGATAATGCATGAAGCTTAAGAGCTAATATGAATGCATATGAACTAATGAAATGATTTATAATGATGCTCCCTTGATGTATATATGATAATCATACCTAATATGATTATAAGACTATCCTAACATGTTTAAATATCAATGTGCATGATGTGTTCTTACTAAGCATTTATTAACTACATAACAGGAATTCTTATCATAAAATGTATTATAAAAGCATATAGTATATACCTAATATAAAGTAAATTCAATATAAAGATGTTCAAGAGTACTCCCTTTGTAGGTGAAAACGTTCTTACATCAATCTAGTTCATTAAAGAAAGTTAATTAATTAATTAAACTAGTTCATTCATCAAACTAGTTCATTTATTAAACTAACTCTTAATAGTATCATGCATATTTTCAATTAAAGATTGAATAATGTTTACCTTTGTGTGTAGGTGCATGAGAGAAGTTAAACGGTTTCAACAGATGCAAGAATATCAGTCTGAATGTCTTCTAATTTTGGATGTGATACAAAGGTTTTTGTGTCCAGAAATCAATTGGAAATTATTTCTCTACACCTTATATTTCTAACTCCTTTTGAATCACATCAATCCTATATCGGGAGCTTGAGATATGATCGATTTACTGAAGACAATGCAGGCTGGAATTTTTATTACGGGAATTTTATACAAGGATGATTTGGATGAGTTTGAGCCAAGGAAGAGTCCTTTCATCTTTTACTAAGAGAGAAGCAATTCATGGCCATCTTAATTCACCAATTCAAGGCATTCAAGGTTGATGTTATCACCCATTGAAGGTATTCCCGTCAAGCAAGGGAACATGCAATAGCCAGCATTTAAAACATAGCCTTCAAGGCCTTTATCATCTTTTGAAGGCTGATCATATTCTACAACAGAACAAGCAATGAAGGCTGATTTTATTTCATTTAACCACCAAATTAAGTGATAAAATCAGCAAGGAATTTGAAGAGATAAGATGATTTGGACATGTAGGATGTCCACATTCATCCTATGACTTTATTTATCCTTTTTTCTTCTATTTGCAAGCAAAGCAAGGCAGCCCAAGAGTCGCCCCTCCCTTTTGGACGAATTTAAGGTTAGAATTATCTCAAATTAAAGCTTAATTCACCCATTTTCAATCTACATGGTCAGACATCAGAGGATAAGAAGATTGACAAGTCATTTAATTGAATTCAATTGCATTTAGGTGATTGTTTTATTTTAATTGTAAAAACTCTTCATGTGGTGTCTGTCAACACTATAAATAGGCTCCTTAATGGCATTTGTTGATGTGATCATGTCTAGCACCAACTTTCTTCATGACATACTCACATCATTGAAGATCCGTCAAGTTCAATCTAAGGGAGTTCTACCTTACTTTATCTTAAATTTACTCATTTATGTACTATGCATATTATGAGCATACATTTGCATATTAGACTATACTTGAATTATCAAAACATGTACATTCATTCATTATGTCATATGGTTACCATCATTGATTGATATTCAAGCATATAATCTATAGTTATAATAATAATATTCATTATCATATGATGCATGAGTTATTATTATAACCTATTGTACTGATGTAAGGCTAACCTAGCTTCTTCATGATGGAGAAATTGGTAACATTGTTGTTTCCCGATCTAGGAGAGACACCAAATGCTACACTTGAATTCAATAAGTAATCTGCACAAATAAGAAGAATTAATTAAGTAACTTGATAATTAAGAAATAAAAAAGAAATGGAAATGAAATATGATTAAAATGGATAGAAATGTTATCAAAGATGGGATGCAGAAGTGTTGTATAATTATCCTTCAACTGATGATGGAATCGGCCTCCAAATGATGTTTATGGAAGTATGCCTTGATGATGATTGAAGGATAATTTAATGGGGAAGAGATGAAGATGGTAATGGAATGTTGGTAGAGTTGGCGTGAAGGTGTGGACTATGGTGATAGAAAGATAGTATCTTATAAGACTAAGAAGAAACCAATGCTATAAAGGAGCAAAGACCCGTTTCTTATAAGTCGTTTGATGTAAGGCACTTGTACCTTATCGATTGATTGTGGATCTTGGAAGGAAGTAAAACAACCTACATAAGTGAATGGCTCAAAACAGAAGGTTAAGGGTGGTAAACGTATGGGTGAATAGGTAGGCTATTTAAATAATGAGTGATGGAAGCAGAAGATGGTTGATATGGCTATGGTTTATGGTTGATAAACAAAGGGATATTTGTGAGGTAGTATCTTAAAGAAGACTCAAAGAAGAACTAATGCTATAGAGAGCAAAGACCCAGACTTTATATTGCTTCTTTAAGGGGTGGTATAAAGGACTTTGACCCACTAGTTATAAGAACTAGGAACCAGAAGTATCAGGAGGAAGGGGATTGACACCACAAGTATACAAATACTTGATAAGTGATGTAAGGCTGACCAGACTTCTTCAATAATGGAGAAGTTGACAACCTTGTTGTTTCCCGATCTAGGAGAGACACCAAAATGCTACACTTTGAATTGATAAGTAATCTACAAAAAATTAAAGAAAGAAATGATTAAGATGGAAACATAAATAAGAAATGGAAGAAGAAATGAAATGATAAGAATTGAAATGGATAGAAATGATATCAAAGTGTGCTGCGGAAATGTTGAATAAATCTCCTTCAAGTGATGTCGACTTCGGCCTCCAAATGGTGGTGATGAGATGCCTTGTTGATGAATGAAGGATGATTTAATAGTGAAGAGATGGTAATGGAAGGATGATGATATAGGCGTGAATGGTGATGGAGGATGGTGAGGGATAGATGATGATGAATAGATAGTATCTTATAAAACTAAGAAGGAACCAATGCTATAGAGGAGCAAAGACATGTTTCTTATAAGTCTTATAAGGGATGGTATGAAAGGACTTTGACCCACTAGTTATATAAACTAGGAACCAAAAGTATCAATGAAAGGGGTTTGATGCCACAAACTATGAAAGCTTGCTTAATCGATATAGTTCTAAAAAGAACTTGAAGAGAGAATAATCTCACAAGGATTTTAAATTATCAAAGGGTTGTGTACAAATGAAATGCTAAAGCCTATTTATAGGCCTGCATAGGTTTGGCCGAATAAATAGGTGTCCATTCGGCTAGATACATGTCCTTTTAATGGAAATACATGTCTTAAAACGAAAATAGATGATGCTTGGATGAGGGGAGATGTCTTTGGCCGAATGGTTCCCTTGTCTCTTCATCTTGGCGCCAACTTGAACCAAGGTGATGCTTTGGCCGAATAGAGAGAACCCTCTTCATTTTGGTACCCATTTCATCCACATGCATAGCACATGTGTGGGGTGGTCATAATATACTCACATGGGTGGCATAGGGTGCGATTTGGCTTCCATCTTGCATCTCGTTGACATGGCATCAATGGGGCAGCAACTAATTATTAAAGGTCATATTTGTGGAAGGCAACTTATATGTATGAGCTGAAGATGAGCTGGCTGTAGATGAAATACATGAAGAAGAGTCTTAGGACAACTCCTTGTGAAAGGGCACTTCTCGGATTGACAACTCTTCGCGAAAAGGTACGAATTCACAAAATTTGACGTAGACCATATTTGTAGTGCTCTGTGTGGTGAAGATGATGGCATAACTCTCCAGCTGAAATGAGGCCTTTAGCTAGCTTAAAAATCCAGCTCAAGTGAGCTATGAGCTCGGGGGTCAGCTGACAACTTTTCACCATTTGTTCTTCATGATCTCTCGAGTCATCTTATGTAAGTTTTCCTAGCTCATTGATTCCCATGCTAGCTTTAAGTTAGCTCCAATGATGTGGTCGAACATGTACCTACAAAAGAAAGCATATAATAAGCTAAATAATATAAGATATAATAATGTAAATATGTGGTTCATAATAATAACTTCATACATTCATAATATCATCATCATAACTATAAATATAATGTATGTAAGTTATGTGGTTCATAATAATAACTTCATACATTCATAATATTATCATCATAACTATAAATATAATGTTTATAAGCACAACTATAGTATAAAGAAAATTAATTTAAAGAAAATCTCCTTTAGATTATTGAGAAAGGTTGGAGATGCAAGTCCATTTTTGACGCTGAATTGGATCACATCATCCCCCCTTCTTTAAAGCAATTTGTACTAAAATCGAAGGGTGGTTTCTTTTCAATGTTCCTCCATTCCATAGTTGTTGTTTCGTCAGAATTTGGTGTTCCTTTAATAGTCTCTTGAGTGAGATATGCCCATTTAATTTTTCTATGAACAATTAGGTCCCTTGATTTCCCAAAAGTGGTGTCTCTTAATACTCCAATGGGCATGATCATTGAATCCTCATATGTTACATCCATTAATTCTTCCAAAGACACGTTCTTTGAATGAAAAATGGTGTCCTTTTGCTGTTTGATGGATAAGTCCTTTGAATGAAAAATTATGGCCTTTTGTTGCTCAATGGATATTTCTTTTGGATTCCCAAAGGTCACGTCTCCTAATTCTTTCTTTTGGCAAATGGCGTCCCTTGGTACATCCTTCAAGTCAAAGAAAAAATCTGCATGTTCAATGTTAGAATAATCATCTTCAACCATGCATTCTATCAATAGTCATTTTCGAATCAAGAACTTTGAAGAATAAGCACTTGTTCTCAGATCAGTTTCCTCCATGGTTGTTGTTTTTCCTTTTCTTATAGCCTCAACACTTTGCTTCATTTTGGTTTGATCATTCTGGACTTGTTTAGGCGTTAAAGAAGTAAGAATAATCTTCTTTCCTTTATGGCTGAATGAGTATTGATTGGTAAAACAATCATGAATAGTCCTTTTGTCGTATTTTCATGGCCTTCCAAGAAGTAAATGGCTAGCGTGCATAGGGACAACATCACACATAACCTCATCTTTGTATTTGCCAATGGAAAAAGGAACTATCACCTGTTTGCTAACGTTGAGTTCTCCTTGTTCATTGAGCCACTGCAACTTATATGGATTCGGGTGCTTCATTGTTTTCAAACCAAGCTTTTCGACCATTATTGTACTAGCCACATTAGTACAACTTCCACCATCTATAATAACAAAACATACCTTTTTATTTACATGGCATCACGTATGGAAAATGTTCTCTCGCTGTGCATTATCTTCCGTGACTTGAACATTCAAACTTCTTTCAATTACCAAAGCTTCTCCTTGATCAACGGGATCGACAAGAGTGATCTCTTCATTGACTTCAATAGGTGCCTCTTGTTCTTCCTCAGATTCAGATTCTATTTCACCATTTCCATGTAAAAGCATAGTGTTCCAGTTAGGACATTGTGTAGATACGTGTCCCCTCCTAAGACATTTAAAGCATCTAATGTCTCTTGAACGTTCAATAGTTTGCTTTCCTCGGTTGGGATCTTTATTTACTTGCTGAGTCTTTGAAGATTCAGCTTGATCTTTCACAGGAGGAGGAGTTGGCTTCTTGATGTTGTTTGGACTCCATTTGGATGATGCGGGTGCAATATTGCGAGATTTATGTCTCCTTTTTAGTTGCCTTTCAATTTTCATTACCATTTGCACCATCGCATCAATTTCAATGTAATGATACAATTCCAAGGTATTGGCAATTTCAGAATTAAGTCCATCAAGAAATCTCACCATAGTTGCTTCACGATCCTCCTCAATGTTGACTCGGATCATTGCCACTTCCATTTCTTTGTAGTAGTCCTCCATACTCCTTTGGCCTTGTTTAAGATTCTGTAACTTTTGAAACAAGTCCCGGTGATAGTGAACAAGAATAAATTGTTTCCGCATAATACCTTTCATTTCATGTCAAGTTGAGATTGGTCTTTCTCCATTCCTTCTTCGGTTAAGGGTAAGTTGATCCCACCATATTAAGGCATAATCTATGAATTCCATGGCTGCCAATCTTACTTTCTTCATCTCAGAATAGTTATGGCAACTAAAAACGTGTTCCACTTTGTTTTCCTATTTGAGATAGGCTTCAGGATCAGTCTTTCCTTGGAATTGAGGAATTTTAATCTTGATATTGCTCAAATTGTCATCAATAATGGCACGTCTAGGGCCTTGGTATGCTGCTTGTTCTCCATCATCTATATTTCCTTCAACATCTTCTTCTGGAGGTGGTGGTGGTTGTTATCTTCTAGGGGCTCTATTATTACGGGCTTGTAGTACATCCTGACATTGATCTATCTTTTCATGAAGAGCATCAAACTCTTCACAAAACATTCTCATCATTTCGCCAATGAGTGCCTGCATTTGTAAGTTTGGTGCTCCTGAATTTTCTCTAGGGCTTTGAGACATGGTTAGTGCAATAAAACAAATTAAAACCTTACCAGCACACTCACAAAACCTCACTTGATCACTCCAAAGAAAATTTCAAATTGCACTCCACTCACACTCGTGTTTGCACTCGGGGATATATTATTGGCTTTTTCTGATCCCCCTTCTGATCTCGCCCTCTCGTTTTCCTTTTTCCGCTCGATTCTCTCTTGTAGGTCCTTTTAAGAACTAACTCAATTTTGAGCAAGTTTCTTAGTTTGTGTGTCAATTTAGAAAGAAATGGTTAGGGTATAAAAATGGTTATGATAGGGGTAGGATAGAAAAGGTTAAGAAAAGGGTAAAGTAATGAAAATAAGAAAAGATGAAAGAATAAGAAAATGAAATAGTAAGAAAATAAAGATAACTTACAACTCAAGTTGCAACACTTACTATCTTCCTTCACAAGAAACAACAAGGATACCTCATTCTAGTTTGTTGTTGGGCAGATTGTAATATGCTTCTCTTTGAGCGTACTTTGCAACTTTCTTCACTTTTTCTTTTTCTTTGAATTTTCTTCTTTTTGTTTTCTTTCTTTTGCACTCCATATTTGATGTTGGAGTCTTTTTCTTTTCTTTTTGTTTTTCTTCTTTCTTTTTCTCTTTTTGTTGCAGTAGTTGGTTGTCAATCCACCAAAGCTCTGATTACCGCTTGATGTAAAGCTACTAACCAGGCTTCTTGAATAATGGAGAAGTTGGCAACCTTGTTGTTTCCCAATCTAGGAGAGACACCAAAATGCTACACTTTGAATTGATAAGTAATCTGCAAAAATTAAAGAATGAAATGATTAAGATGGAAACATAAATAAGAAATGGAAGAAGAAAGGAAATGATAAGAATTGAAATGGATAGAAATGATAAGAATTGAAATGGATAGAAATGATAAGAATTGAAATGGATAGAAATGATATCAAAGTGGGCTGCGGAAATGTTGAATAAATCTCCTTCAAGTGATGTTGACTTCGGACTCCAAATGGTGGTGATGAGATGCCTTGTTGATGAATGAAGGATGATTTAATGGTGAAGAGATGGTAATGGAAGGATGATGATATAGGCGTGAATGGTGATGGAGGATGGTGAGGGATAAATGATGATGAATAGATAGTATCTTATAAAACTAAGAAGGAACCAATGCTATAGAGGAGCAAAGACCCATTTCTTATAAGTCTTATAAGGGATTGTATGAAATGACTTTGACCCACTAGTTATATAAACTATGAACCAGAAGTATCAATGAAAGGGGTTTGATGTCATAAAATATGAAAGCTTGCTTAATCGATATAGTTCTAAAAAGAACTTGAAGAGAGAATAATCTCACAAGGATTTTAAATTATCAAAGGGTTGTGTACAAATGAAATGCTAAAGCCTATTTATAGGCTTGCATAGGTTTGGTCGAATAAATAGGTGTCCATTCGGCTAGATACATGTCTTTTTAATTGAAATACATGTCTTAAAATAAAAATAAATGATGCTTGGATGAGGGGAGATGTCTTTGGCAGAATGGTTCCCTTGTCTCTTCATCTTGGCACCAACTTGAAGCAAGGTGTTGCTTTGGCCGAATAGAGAGAACCCTCTTCATTTTGACACCCATTTCATCCACATGTGTGGGCTGGTCATAAGACACTCACATGGGAGGCATAGGGTACTTATGGTGTAGCTTCTCCTTGGCGTGAAGTTGAGCACAAGCTAGGTGTGATTTGGCTTTCATCTTGCGTCTCGGTGACATGGCATCAATGGGGAAGCAACTAATTATGAAATGTCATATTTGTGAAAGGCAACCTTTCATCATTTGAGCTCCTTCCCATGTGTATGAGCTAAAGATGAGCTGGCCATAGATGAAATACATTAAGATGAGTCTTAGGACAGCTCCTTGTGAAAGGGCACTTCTCGGATTGGCAATTCTTCTCAAAATGGTACGAATTCACAAATTTTGGCCTAGACCATATTTTTAGAGCTCTGTGTGGAGAAGATGATGGCGTAACTCTCCAACTGAAATGAGGCCTTTAGCTAGCTCAAAAATCCAGCTCAAGTGAGCTATGAGCTCAGGGGCAGCTGATAACTTTTCACCATTTGTTCTTCATGATCTCCCGAGTTATCTTATGTAAGTTTTCCTAGCTCATTGATTCCCATGCTAGCTTTAAGTCAGCTCCAATGATGTGGCTGAACATGTACCTACAAAAGAAAGCATATAATAATCTAAATAATATACGATATAATCATGTAAATTTGTGGTTCATAATAATAACTTCATACATTCATAATATCATCATCATAACTATAAATAAAATGTATGTAAGCTATTATCACAACTATGATATAAAAAAGATTAATTTAAAGAAAATCTCCTTTAGATTATTGAGAAGGGTTGGAGATGCAAGTCCATTTTTTACGCTTAATTGGATCACATCAATAAGTCGATAAAAGTCACCAGGACTTAAGAAAGAGAATAATCTCACTTAAATTAATCAAAAAGGTCTGCCTACAAATGAAAGATGCTTTCTTATTTATAGGAAATTGAGAGGCATGGCCGAATAGATACATGGTAGTTCATCCAGCCTTTGCGTCTTCCTATAAAGTCATAATTTAATTACAAATAGAGATGAATGTTTGGTTTAAAGGGAGGGTAATAACCCTTGGCCGAATAGCTCTTGTGCCTTTTCAAGTTGGCGCCAAAAAGGAGATGAGATGATGTTTGGCTGAATAGTGAGAATGCTCTTTATCTTGGCACCTATATGATACCACATGCAAGGCACATGGGAGCTGGTCATATGGCATGCATATGGGTGTTCTAGGGAGCCTTGTGGTGCAGCCTTGTGCATGGGATGAAGGCTGGTCATGTGCACCATCTTGGGCGTGCATGTGTTCTCCTCCAATCTAGCTTAAGTGTGGAGCTAGCTAGCAAGAAAGGGGCTGTTTGTGAATGAGCTTCCTAGCCGAGTCCTTGTGAGTTTCATATTAGTATGTTCAGCTACATTCAACTACCATTGATATCACTTTTGGAAACTCAGCTTCAAATAGTCCAACTAGCTGAGTTTAGCTAGCCTTGAGCTCCTCCAGCTGAATTGAGCTTTCCTTAGTGTTCCGTGAGCTGCCATGTACCTTCTAACCTATTTGTGAGCTGTATTTGATGTCCACATAATCCACCAAGCTACCCCAATGTGCGCCACGATCCAATGTACCTACATGTGCAAGGAAATAAGGTAAGTCCATGGCATTGAGCTGATATGAGCTAAATACATTGATGCCATGCATGAATATTGTAATGTGAGCTATGATTGAAGGTCATGAGCTAAATATATCATCTTAAATATGTAAGTGCTAAAATCAATGCATAAGAGCTGATAAAATGAATGATAATTATGATGTCTTGATGTATATGTGATAATCATGCTTGATATGATTATAAGACTATTCAAACATGCTTAATATATAAAAATAACAATGTGCATGATGTGTTCATACTAAGTTATTTATTAACTACATAACTAGTATTCTTATCATGAAATGTATTATAATAGCATATAGTATAAAGTAAATTCAGTATAAAGATGTTCAAGAGTACTCCCTTTGTAGGTGAAAACGTGCTTGCATCATCCCCCTTCTTTAGGGCGATTTGTCCTCAAATCATGATCATTATGTCCTTGCATAGCTTCACGTCTCTTTGCTAAAAGAAATCATCATTTGAACATTTGTGTTCTTCTATTAGGTACCCTTTTGTAAGATTTTTCTTTAGGCCTTTCTTTGGAATATGATTTACCAATAGGTACCCTTTGGGAATGATCTTTTTCTAGGGATATCCATTTTGAATGTGACCTTTCACGTTGTTGGTCCTAAAAAGTGAGGAGGGGATAGGTTTCAAATGAAGGGGTACTTACCTTTTGATGATTAAGACCCTTGGTGAAGAGTTGTGTCTTTAAATTCCTACCATCACCAATTTTCGTAGGAGACCCTTCATTTTTTGGCATTTAACCATCATTTTTCTTCATGAAGAAGTTTGGTTTCATGTCCCATCTCTCTTCATTCTTTATTGGTGGTCTGTCTTTGCGACATGCTTGTACACTCTTTCGCATATGCAATTGATCTTGTTGTACTTCTTTAGGCGTCAAAGGCACTAAGGTTACCTTGCATCCATCATGCTTAAAAGTGTATTGATTATGATAACAATCATTGATGTCCCTTTTATCATACTGCCATGGTCTACCAAGTAAGATGTGGCTAGCATGCATAGGGACAATGTCACAAAGAACCTCGTCCTTGTACCTACCAACTAAAAAAGGAATTAAAACCTGTTTGGTAACGTTTAACTCACCTCTTTCATTGAGCCATTGGAGTTTATATGGAGTGGGTTACTTTGATGTTGCCAAACCCAACTTTTCAACCATAAGAGTGCTGGCTACATTTCTTTGAAGATCCTCTTGAGACGTTTGTGATTGTAGGCACCTTTTCAAAACAAGCATCTCTCTATGGTCTACATTCTCTTCAGATTCTTTTTCTTGTATTCCTTCAGGTTCCTCGTCATAAATAGGCTCTTCAGAATCTGAGACAATATCTCCATTGTCAAGTACCGTCATGACATTTCGGTTGGGACATTGACTAGTAACAAGTCTTTTCCCAAAACATTTAAAATATTTAATGTCTCTGGACCTCTCGAAAGTGCAGTTTGCTTTTCTTTACCCTTGCTATATTCGACCACTTGCTTAGTCTTGGTTACTTCTATAGGATCCTTTGCTTGGGCTGGAATTGGCTTCCTGAAGGTGATAGGCTCTTGCTTCCATTTGGTGATCGAACTTGGACTGCTCCGATTGTAGGTTTTCCTTTTGAGTTGTTGTTCAATTTTCATGGCCACATGTACCATCTCTTCAATCTCTATATAATGCTAAAGTTTAACAAGGTTAACAATATCAGGATTTAGGCTAGATAAAAACCTTACCATGGTTGCTTCTCTGTCTTCATCAACATTGGCTCGAATCATGGCTATCTCCATTTCCTTGAAATAATCTTCAACGCTTTTGCTTCAATGTTTTAGATTTTTTACTTTATGATAAAGATCTCAGTGATAGTTAGTAGGCACGAACCTTTTCCTCATAATGGCCTTCATTTCTTCCCACGTAGTGATGGGGCGTTCACCATTTCGTCTTCTTCAACTCACCAATTGATCCCACCAAATTAAGGCATAGTCCACGAATTCCGTTGCAACAAGCCTGACCTTCTTTTGCTCCGTATAATTTTAGCATTCAAAAATGTGTTCGATCTTGATTACCCAATCAAGATAGGCTTCATGATCAGTTCATCCTTGAAAGGGAGGAATGGTTACCTTGATGTTGCTGAAGTTGTCATTCTGATTTCGATAAACATCTCTTCGTACTACTGATGTTACTTCAGCCTTCTCTTCTTTAAATTCTTCGTCCATTCTAGGGCGATTTACTCTCTGATTGCCTAAGGATGCTTCAAATTGATCCATACGATCATGCAAAGGCTCCAATTCTAATTTCAGCAACCTGGCCATTTCATGCATGATTGTTTGAGTTTGCAAATTAGGGGCTTCTCTTTCAAGGGTTCGTCCTAGACTTCGAGACATGGTTAGTGAAATAAGAAAAGAATAAAATGTGTAAAAGACCTTACCAGAAATTACTCTTACAAAGCCTCATGAGTCACTCCAAGAAAAATTGAATGTCACTCAATCCGCTCGTGTTTACACTCTAGGACTTTAATGGCTTTTACTTGTCCTCTTCTGATCTCACACACGCTCAAGCTTTTTTCCTCTCGTTTCTATTTATCCCAAGTTCTAGAGGACTTTACTCAAAACCGTATCAAGTAGAGTTTACTTGTTTGGCGTCGGCTACAAAGGAGTAGGAATGGAAAAAAATGAAAGGGTGGCTTAGAAAAATAGAAAGAAGAGAATAAAGGGTTTACCTACACAAAGTCACTTCACAACCTTCTATCACCACAATCAATTTAAAGGCTTACTTGAATGGCTTGGTGATGAGAATTGTTGATGAGTGCTTCAACTTTCTTTCTTTCATTCTTTGCTTTTTTTATTTTTTTTCGTTTTGAGTGCTTGACTTTTCTTTGCTGATTTTTTATTTTCTTTCACCTGCACTTCACTTGCACTTCTTTTTGGTATTTTTGTTGTTGTTGTTTTTGCACGTTGCTTCTTCTACCAAAGCTTTGATTACCACTTGATGTATGGCACTTGTACCTTGTCGATTGAATGTGGATCTAGTAAGGAAGCAAAACAACCTGCATAAGTGAATGGCTCAAAACAGATGGTTAAGGGTGGTAAACGTATGGGTGAATAAGTAGGCTATTTAAATAATGAGTGATGGAACGGAAGATGGTTGATCAAACAAAGGGATGGTTGTGAGGTAATATCTTAAAGAAGACTCAAAGAAGAACCAATGCTATAGAGAGAAAAGACCCAGACTTTATATTGCTTCTTTAAGGGGTGGTATAAAGGACTTTGACCCACTAGTTATAAGAACTATGAACCAAAAGTATCAAGGGGAAGGAGATTGATGCCACAAGTATACAAATATTTGATAAGTCGATAAAAGTCACCAGGACTTAAGAAAGAGAATAATCTCACTTAAATTAATCAAAAAGGTCTGCTAACAAATGAAATATTCTTTCCTATTTATAGGAAATGAAGAGGCATGGCCGAATAGATACATGGTGGTTCGGCCAGCCTTTACGTCTTCCTATAAAGTCAATTTAATTATAAATAGAGATGATGGTTCGGTTTAAATGGAGGGTAATAACCCTTGGTCGAATAGCTCTTGTGTCCCTTCAAGTTGGAGCTGAAAAGGAGAGGATATGATGCTTGGTTGAATAGTGAGAAGGCTCTTCATATTGGAGCCTAAATGATACCACATGCAAGGCACATGGGGCTGGCCATATGGCATGCACATGGGTGTTCTAGGGAGCCTTGTGGTACAACCTTGTACATGGGATAAAGGCTGGTTATGTGCACAATCTTGGGCGTGCATGTGTTCTCCTCCAAGCTAGCTTGAGTGTGGAGCTAGCTAGCAAGCAAGGGGCTGTTTGTGAATGAACTTTCTAGCCGAGTCCTTGTGATCTTTATATCAGTATGTTCAGCTACATTCAGCTACCATTGATATCACTTGATGTATGGTAATTCTACCTTCTCATTTGATTGTGGATCTAGGAAGGAAGCAAAACAACCTGCACAAGTGAATGGCTCAAAACAGAATGGATAAGGGTGGTAAACGTATGGTTTAATAGGTAGGCTATTTAATAAATGAGAGATGGAAGCGGAAGATGATTGAAATGGTTATGGTTATGGCGATGAAACAAGAGGATGGTTGTGAGGATAGTATCTTAAAGAACGCTCAAAGAAGAACCAATGCTATAGAGAGCAAAAACCCAATCTTTATATTTTTTCTTCAAGGGGTGGTGTTAAGTACTTTGACCCACTAGTTATATGAACTAGGAACCAGAAGTATCAAGATGAAAGAAGAGGGTTGACGCCACAAGTATAAATTATACTTGATAAGTCGATAAAAAGTCACCAGGACTTAAGGAAGAGAATAATCTCACTTTAATTAAACAAAAGGTCTGATTTACATCAGCCTATTTGTAGTTTTTGAAGGGACTTGGCTGAATAGGTACATGTTGGTTCGGCCAGCCCTTGTACCTTCCTAAAATGACATGATTTTTAATGAAAAAACAAGACTTTAGTGAAAATACATGCTCTTGGCCGAATGGTTATGTGTTGGTTCGGCCCTAAGGATGATTTGAATGCATTTGGAAGTTATTTGGGCGCCAAAATGAAGAGGAAAGAGTCTTTGGTCGAATAGGAAGCATCCCTTGGTGTTTTGGCGCCAATTTGATGTCACATGGAGTGCACATGCTTGAATGATGCACATGGCAGCCTACATGAATGCACATGGGTCTTCTTGCTATGCTTTGATGAGGTTGCAACCATAGGATGATGTCTTGAAGTCCATGGAATAAAGATAGGCAACAACTAGGCGTGAATTAGCTTCCAACATGCATCTAGGTGACATGGCATCCATTGGGCAGCTTAGAGATGAACTAGCTTCAAGGTAAGCTAGGTGAGTGTCTTGGTAGCTAACTAGGTGATTTATAGCTTGATAAACTCAAGCTAGTTAGCTTTGGTCTTCTCAACTCCTCAGCTACTCTCCCAGCTACTTCCAGCTACCTCTAGTCCACTTTTCAGTAATTTGCTCCAAAGCTCTCCTCCAGCTAAGTTCAGCTACATGCTAGCTCCTCCAGCTAAGTTTAAGCTCTTTATGTGATGAAATGAGCTGCCATAATGTTCATGAGCTAGTGTGAGCTGTTGTGCTTGTCCTTTTAGCTAGCGAAGCTACCATAATATGCCTTGTTTTGTGTTTCACCTATAGGAATCACCAAACAAATAAAATAAGCAATGTGTGAGCTCATTTAAGGTAAAATGCATGCTACCATGAGGTGTTTGAGTGATATGAGCTATGAATGCATGTCATGAGCTAAGTACATAATGATATAACATATGTAAGCTAATGTATAAGACCTAGGAGCTAAAATGAATGCACGTGAGCTAACAAATGAATGATTAAGCATTCTGCCATTTCACGAATGAATTGAATCATGCTTAAATGAATGCAAGACTAACATAACATACTTAACATACTTGAAATAACATTGTGCATCAATTATAAAGATGTGAATGCGTGAATATCATATAATATGGTATTCATAAATGATAAATGGAAACATGTAATAATAATATCCTAAGAAATGATATGTAATCATAACATATATTTGAATGATATGAAAGACTTGATTAACTAAACATAGGATGGAAATAATAATATGATAATTTATACTAACATGTGAATGAATGCTTATGATAGAATAGAATGTATAAATGATATAATATAAGATAGGGTAATGAAGAACTCCCTTAGAAACAGCTTTGAAGAACATCCATGGTGTGTTCAAGTCATGGAGAAAGTTGGAGCTAGTTTGGATCGTATCATCACTTTTGGTAACTTAGCTTCAAAAAGTCCAACTGGCTGAGTTTAGCTAGCCTTGAGCTCCTCCTTCTGAATTGAGGTTTCCTTAGTGTTCCATGAGCTGCCATGTACCTTGTGAGCTATTTGTGAGATGCATTTGATGTCTGAATAATCCACCAATATACCCCAATGTGTGCTATGATCCAATGTACCAACATGTGCAAGGAAACAAGGTATGTCCATGGCATTGAGCTGATATGAGCTAAATACCTTGCTGCCATGCATGAATATGGTAATGTGAGCTATGATTGAAGGTCATGAGCTAAATATATCATCTTATAATATGTATAAACTAATGCATAAAGCCTAAGTGCTAAAATAAATGCATAGGAGCTGATAAAATGAATGATAATTATGTTGTCTTGATGTATATGTGATAATCATGCTTAATATGATTATAAGACTATTCTAATATGCTTAATATATAAAAATAACAATGTACATAATGTGTTCATACTAAGTTATTTATTAACTACATAACTAGTATTCTTATCATGAAATGTATTATAATAGCATATAGTATAGAACTAGTATAAAGTAAATTCAGTATAAAGATATTCGAGAATACTCCATTTGTAGGTGAAAACGTGCTTTCATCATCTTTATAAGGGATGGTAGTAAGGACTTTGACCCACTAATTATAAGAACTAGGAACCAGAAGTATCAAGGGAAAGAATGACGCCACAAACTTAAGAACTAAGCTTGGTTAATCGATATAGTTCTAAAAAGAACTTGAAGAGAGAATAATCTCACAAGGATTTAATTTATCAAAGGGTTGAGTTTTCAAATGAATGTCAAAACCAATTTATAGGCATGCAAGGGGTTTAGCTGAATAGTTATAAGGCTTTTTGCCAAAATACATGTCTTAAAAATGACTCCAATGCTAGCTTTAAGTTAGCTCCCATTATGTGGTCACCTAGATACCTACAAAAGAAATCATAATATAACTAAGTATTTAAAGTAAATAACTTATAATATAAAGACGTGGATTATAGGTTATAATAACTCATGCATCATATGATAATGAATGAATATTATTATTATAACTATAGATTATATGCTTTAATATCAATCAATGATGCAAACCATATAATGAATGAATGCATATGCTATAATAATTCAAGTATAGTCTAATTCTGCAATGTATGCTCATAATAATATAGTGCATAAATAAGTAAATATAAGATAAAGTAAGGAAGAACTCCCTTAGAACCAGCTTTGAATAATCTCCATGGTGTGATCAAGTCTTGGATAAATTTGGAGCTAGTTAAGATCACATCAAGTACACATTAATATAGTTCATGTACTTAACTTATTTTCTATGTTATGAGTGTAGGTACATTCGGCTACAACTTGGGAGCTATCTTAGAGCTAAATGATGAAAGAAGCATCAAGGAAACTTACATGGGGACGTTTAGGAGAGCATAAGGAACATTTGGTGAAAAGTTGTCCGGAGACCCGTGAGCTCATAGCTGGATTGAGCTACAAGATGACTTCAATTTAGCTGGAGAGCTGCACCATCATCATCACCACTTAGAACACTTCAAATATGTCCTAAGTTAAATTTTGTGAAATCGTACCTTTTCGCGAATAGTTGCCAACTCAAGAGGTACCTTTCCACAAGGAGCTGCCATAATGTTCATCATGTTACAATTCACCTATGGCCAACTTACCTCCAGCTCATTCACCCTAGAACTAGCTCAAACATGAAAGGTTACCTTCCAACAATTGTGATCTTTCATGAATGATGTTGCCTATGAAGATGCCCTTTCATCAAGGTGCACGTTGGTGAAGAGTTTACATCCATTGGCGGCCTAAATCATGAAGAGACATGAGACGAAGCAACATGCCTATTCGGCCACCATCCACATGCCTTGCACATGAGAGCTTTGGCGCTAAGACGAACAAGCACATCACCATTCGGCCAAAGGAAGGTTGATTCATGCATGGCTGAAACATCATGCCCCTTTTTGAAGGATTAGCTGAACTAACACCAAGCCTATGGACATATCCATTCACTTAATTAATTATGTACTTTCATAAAATTCATTTATCTAGCCGAATAATTAGGTGACTATTTGGCCAAGCCCTCTCATTTCCTATAAATTAAGAGGCTTGCTTTCATTTGTAATCATCTCATTTCATAATATAAACAAACCTTTGTGAGTTAAATCTATCTTCAAAGTTCTTTGAGAACTTTATTAATAAAGCAAGTATATTTCTTATACTTGTGGCGTCATTCCTTCACCATGATTCTTAAATTCGTAGATTTTATATCTAGTGGGTTGAAGACACTATTACCTTCCCTCAAGCAAGTTTTTGAAGACCGGGGTTGTGCTCTCTAGTATAGATTCTTCTATGCCGAGTTTGAGATACAACATCATTACCATCTTCCATACAAAATCAACACCAACAACCATCTTCCATCAAGGCCACCAACAACTTCATTATAATTCCGCATCCATCTCTTTTCATCTCTTTCATTCCATTACTTTATTATTTATCCATTTCATATTCCATTACTAATACAAATTCTTATAATCTTTGTTGCAGCCATACTTATAACTCAAGGACATCAGTACTTGTCATTCCTAGATTGGGACAACAATAAGGCTATCTTTTCTTTTCCATTGACGAGTGGAGATTCAACCTACAACATTTGTACTTAGAACTTTATGCATAATAAACACTTTGAAAGGTTGCTTTCATTTTAGTTCTTGAATTTGAATTCTATCGATTTCTTGTCAGACTTGAAGCCTTACTCCATTTCATTTAATTATAATGTTGGTTCTTATCTCACCTATAGCTAGTGGGTCACGTTCTATCCTCTTCCACCTCAATTCCAACATATTATATTGTTGGTTCTTAGCTATATTATAGTTAATGGGTCACAATCCATCCTTTGAATTTCTATCATCATCCTCGCCGACTACAACAATCCTTCACTATTTTCATTACATCCATTCAACCATTATCACCAATACACTTTTTTCATTTTCAAACCACTACAAATTCATTCATATCCTTTTAAATTTCATTCTTTATTTGTTTATCTCATATTCACAACGTTAATTTTGCACTTTTAGAATCATTTCAAGGAATACAGAGTTTCTTATTAGAATCACAATCGGATAACAACATATATGACTCGAAACACATAATCGAGTTCATATTATTTGGTATCAGAGCAAGCTGATTTTGTAAGCATATCATTTTCTCTTTCTCGGGTTAGTAAAAAATAAAAAAAAAATAAAAAAAATAAAAATGTTTAAAGAGGGAGTAATTCTTTTCATCTTTAAAGAAAAAATATTTACTTCATATTTATATTCCATTATTCAATTTTGTTACCTTTACTTTCCATCTCTTTTCCTTGTAGTCACTTTCTTTTCATTATCCTTACTACCTAGCCACACTTGTTCTAGCCAAAATGCCACAAGACCATTTGAAACCTTGAGGGTGTTCTGAAAGAACTTGAAAAAAAAAAGAGCAGAAAAAGGCACGAGAGCACATTAAGGCTAAAAGCCATCCCAAGTGAAAAGTGAGTGGGAGTGACTTTTCCTTAGAGTGTATTGATGAGATTTTGTTGGTGAGGATTTAAATCTTGTTATTTACTAACCATGTCTCAACAATCGAGAGACAATTCTGATTTTTCAGGAAAAGGTGAAGAAAAAGTTACGGTGTTGCACCTAAATTACAAATGTAAATAATGATTTGTGAGTTGTCAAGATTATAGAGGGAAGAAATAAGAACCATTTCAAGAGAAATATATGTTATAGAGCACCTTACGGGTTTCATATTTAGCTCGAGTGAAATACCAATAAAATTGACGTAGTTTCTCAATCGAAGGAGTACATGTCAAAAGAGAATACTACTTGAACTAAATGCAACTTATATCCAGATTCTAGATGCTATCGTTGCTTGCAAAAAGGGCACACACCAGTCAATGTCTAAATCGGAGTGCTACAAAGCCTAAAGGCATTTATGAATTCGTCACCAATTGTAAACCAAGAGAAGAAATCAATGTAGAGGTGATTGAACAAGATAACCCAAGCCAAGATGAGAGCAATTTTACAACCGTTGTAGTTTCGAGAGATGAGATCTCTTTGGAGACAAGTAAGTATGATCTTCCTTTAATTTGTACCACCAATGTTGGAATTGTTCCTAGTGCAAACAAAGGTGGAAACATGCATATATCCAAGGAAGAATCCAACTTCAGAGAGGAAAACAACATAGAGTATTCCACTGAAAGATATTTGATGTAAGGTTGATCTACACACTTTGGGAGAAAAGAGTAGATAGCCTTATTGAGTCCCGATCTAGGATTGACAAGTATTGATGTCCTTGAATTATAAGCTTGGGCTACAAATAAGATAAGAAAGAAATAAGATTAATATATGAATAATAAATGGAATAATAAGATAAATAATAAAATGAAATAGTAGGGATAGAGATGGCTGCGAAAATGATGGTCTTGATGGATGAAGTTGATAGTGTTGATGTTGAAATGGAGATGGTGTTGTTGTTGTATCTCAAACACGCCAAAGATGAAATAGTGCTAAGGAGCACAATCTCGGTCTTCACAAACTTGTTTGAGGGGTGGTGATAGTATCTTCAACCCACTAGATATTAATCTAGGAATTTAGGAATCAGGATGGAAGGAATGACGCCACAAGTATAGGAATTATACTTGTTTAATCGATAAAGTTCACAAAGAACTTTGAAGAGAAATTAACTCACAAGAGTAATTTTTATATATGAGATGAGATGAGTACAAATGATGGCAAGCCACTCTATTTATAGGAAATGAGAGGGCTTGGCCGAATAGTTACATGATGTTTCGGCTAGATACATGACTTTAGGAAGATACATAATGCTTCAAAATAAAAGAACATGTCTATAGGCTTGGTGTTGGTTTGGCTATCCCTTCATGAAAGGGGCTTGATGATTCGGCTAAAGATTGGAAAGCATCTCCCTTGGCCGAATAGGCATGCTTGTTCATCTTGGCGCCATTTTCTTCTCTTTGGCCGAATGGGCTTGTATCTCCTCATGTTGGCGTCAAATGCTCTCATGTGCATAGCATGTGATATAGTCACGTCTACACCAGATCCGGAGGTCATGCCACACGGTCCCATTACTAGGTCAAGGGCCAAACAATTCAGGGAAGTTCTCTTAACTAAGTGTCTTGAAGCTTTTGATTCATTTGATAACTTAACACTCTCTTATGTTATGTTATATAATGTTTTAATAGCTAAAGAATAACTTAGTATGAATTCATATTACACATTGTTATTTTAATATGTTAAGCATGTTAGGATAGTTTTATTATCATATTAAGCATGATTATTATATATACATCAAGGCAGCATACTTATAATGCATTTCATTAGTTTATTTGCATTCGTATTAACTCTTAGGCTTTATACATTATCTTACACATATTAGGAGATGATGTACTTAGCTTATGACCATCATACTTAGCTCACATTACCATAAACAAACATGGCAGCAAGGTATTTAGCTCGTTTTAGCTCAATATCATGAACTTACCTTGTTTCCTTGCACATATAGGTATAATGGAGTGTGATGCACGTTGAGGTAGCTTGGTGAATGATTTGGACATCATATATAGCTCACAAACAGCTCACAAAGTACAAGGCAGCTCATGGAATGCTAAGGGAAGCTCGATTCAGCTGGAGAAGCTTCAGGCTAGCTAAACTTAGCTAGTTGGACTATTTGAAGCTGAGTTGCTAAAAGTGATGACAAAGGTAGCTGAATGTAGCTGAACATGCTGTTATGGAGCTCAAAAGGACTCGGCTAGGAAGATCATTCACAAACAGCCCCATGCTTGCTAGCTAGCTCAACACTCAAGCTAGCTTGGAGGAGACACATGCATGCCTAAGAAGAAGCACATGACCAGCCATCATCCAATGCACATGGGTGCATCACAAGGCTTCCTAGAACACCCATGTGCCGTGCATATGACCAGCCCCCATGTGCCTTGCATGTGAACTCATTTAGGCGCCAAGATGAAGAGCCCTCTCCCTATTCGGCCAAGCATCATCTCCCATCCAAATTGGTGCCAACTTGAGAAGACACAAGAACTATTCGGCCAAGGATCATTTCCCTCCATCTAGGGCCAAACCATCCTCTCTTTTAACATTAAAATTATGTCTTTATAGGGAGATACATAGGCTGGCCGAATCATCTTGTATTTATTCGGCCATGTCTCTCCATTTCCTATAAATAGGAAAACATTCCATCATTTGTAACTACACCTTTTTATTCAATTAAAGTGAGATTATTCTCTTCTTAAGTCCTGGTGACTTTTTATCGACTTATCAAGTATTTTATACTTGTGGCGTCAACCCCTTCCTTTCATCTTGATACTTCTGGTTCCTAGTTCATATAACTAGTGGGTCAAAGTACTTAACACCATCCCTTGAAGAAACAATATAAAGATTGGGTCTCTGCTCTATATAGCATTGGTTCTTCTTTGAGATCTCTTCAAGATACTATCCTCACAACCATCCTTTTATTTCATCACCATAACCATAGCCTTATCAACTATCTTCCGCTTCCATTACTCATTATTTAAATAGCCTACCAATTCACCCATACGTCTACCACCCTTAACCATTCTATTTTGAGCCATTCACTTTGCAGGTTGTTTTGCTTCCTTCCTAGATCCACAATCATTTGAAAAGGTACAAGTACCTTACATCAAGCGGTAATCAGAGCTTTGGTGGAAGAAGCAACGTGCAACAACAACAAAAAGAAAAATAAAAAAAGAAGTGCAAAAGTGAAGTGCAAAGTCAAAGAAAAAGAAAAAAAAATCAGCAAAGAAAATTGAAGGACTCAAAAGTCAAAGCACTCAAAAAGAAGAAAAAGCAAAGAAAAGAAAGAAAAGTTGGAAGCACTCATCAATAATTGATACATGCACCACATACCCTAAAGCTAAGGATGATGAATTTACTATACCACTTGGCCCTATCACACGAGGCCGGACCAAACTTCTTAAAGACAAGCTTCAAATCGCAGTTCAAGCATTCATCCGGAAGGGTCTAATAGAAGCAGATTTAAAACAACTTTTTGAAGGGGATCCACTTGTTATCCGGTCGACATGTCTTCTGGAGATACAACCGTCTGTCTCTTATCTTTCCAACGGTTCTTGAATCGAATCAATCCGATATCGGGAACTCAAAATATGGTCATTTTACTGAAGACGGTGCAGGCAGTAAATCCTATACGTGATTAATACGTTATTTTGTAAATATTACGAATTTTCAATATTTATATTGATTATTTGTAATATAATTTAATATAGGATGATTAATTATCTTTTAGGATCAGATTTATTATTTTATTAGGAATTAAGGTTGGGTTAAAACAATATTTTTAGTTATTATTATTTATTAGGAATTAGAGTTAAAACATGTTTAGTTTATTAATATTTTATTCTTTAGTTATTTAGAACCTTTAGAATTCAGCCCCTATATAAAGGAGGCTTCATTCAACTTTGTAAATCAGATTTCTTTGATTAATAATACAACGAGAGTTCGTTTTTGCAAGTGCTGATTGCCTTGTGCCTTCGAAGCTTCTTCTCCTTGAGTTCTTTCAAGTTCTTGTGAGGGAGATTAATCTTCACACTCCAATTTGCCTTTTCATCACGACTAGGAGGGTTGGTTAGAGCCATTTATCGTGTTTGCCTTTTCATTGCGACTAGGAGGGCTCGATAGGACACTTATCCATCTATTATCCACAAATCCATTCGCACCATCAATCGTCTTTACCGTTCACCTTCATAAGGGAGATATTTTGATTTCTTTATTATCTTATTTCATCTTCCGTTTATTTATCTTTTGTTTATTTTATTCTAATCTTATTGCCTTGATTCCAGCACATAAAAGAAACTCTAAGAACCCTACTTGCTACCGCCACCTTCCCCTATTCGTTCCCTTTGTTCTTAATCGAGTCTAGGGCTTTCTAGGTTTGATTCTTCAACAAGAGAAACGTTCATCAATCCGCCACCGCTTCCCTATCAATTGGTATCAGATTTGGGCCGATTCTTGGAAAGAAGCAAGCAATTTTGCTTGTTCTTGCACACAAAATCGTCAAGGTACCCCAACGGAGCTAGTTCACAAAAGATTCAGCGTTTCAGGTTCTTTTTATTTAATTTTAATTTAGATTTAAATCCTTCTTGTTAGTTTGCTATTTTTTTTTTCAAAAAAACAAAAAAACAAAAAACAAAAAAAGGCAAAAAAAAAAGGCAAAAAAAACAAAAAAATAGCCAAAAAAAGCCAAAATTTCAAAAAAATTGCAAACGAAGGTATTTAGGGCTGATTTTATCCATATATAATATTCATTCTAATATTAAACCCAAGTCCAAATTTCACCCCAATTGGAGTTCATTGGAGCCTTCAAATACATCATTCAAGTTTCATCGGCAGATTCGGTTTAGAATCTTGTTGAATTTCTTGAAAATTTTACAGGAGGAATTTCGTGGTGAAAATTTCCAGATTGAAAATTCATATATTGAATATCATTCAAACAAAAAATCAGAATATTTGGAGATCAACAACACCTTCGAACAAAGCGATCAAGAAAAACAGATTGTTTGAGGACTCACCGTTCAACAGAGTCTACTGGATACTACTGAAGGTATTTGGTTCTGAAATTTTACAGGTGGTTTATTGACGCATCAAAAGACATTCAAGAATTTTTCCAGAATTTTTTGACACCGTTAAACCCCTCAAAAACGTTGCTCAAATTGATCCAGCGTTTTCCATGTTTCTGGGTTGGTTCTTTTTTTTCTTTGACTCTTAGTGCTTTAAGTTCTTTTGTTTTTCCTTGTTATTGTTCTTTTACATTATCTAACACATTATCTTCATTGTGTTAGTAGGACTAAAGAGTTTGCATACTTCTTCCTTCTTTGCATTCTCGTTCTCTTGGAGTCTAACCTTTGTTTGGCCTCTTAGAGCTTTTAGGTTTTTCTTATCGCCTTTGCTAGTAATCAAACTCCGATACGAACTGTGAAAGACTACTTGGTAAAGTGAGTTTTAAAGAGTACAAGATCGGCTTACTTGCCTCTCGTTGTGTTACTTTCTTGGAGTGACTTGTGAGGTTTCTTGCTTTGTTGAATTTATTTTATTTTATTCTACTTTAAAATCTTCTTTTGAGTGTTATAATTGCAGGATGGGCGACAATAACAATGAGACACTTACGGCTATCTTAGCCGCACTTGAACGACTCACAACTCAATTTGATCAACTTAACAATGCCTTGAGAGAACGGCAAGAACTACAACTGGATCAACCAAACCAGAATCCAAGGCCAAACAATGCTGAACTTATGGCCCCCAGGCGAGCACAACCACGTTTTCAAACACCCGAACTCTTTGCAAAACCAAAGTTCACGATCCCCTCTTTTAAAGGAGACTACGACCCAGACAAGTACATCGATTGGGAAGGAAAAGTTGATCTCTTGTTCGCATACCATGACTGCCCCCAAGCTGAACAAGTTCCCCTCATCACCTTGGAATTCGAAGGATATGCTCACACTTGGTGGATGCAAACAAGGAAAAAGATCGACAACTACCAAATTCAACCAATCACGTCTTGGACCGAACTCAAACATGCCATGAGGAACCGATTTCTACCGACACATTATACACGAGAAGTTAAACAACGACTACACCGACTTCGACAAGGTAGAAGTTCAGTTGAAGATTACTACAAGGAGATGCAGTCCTTACTCAATAGGGCTAACATAACTGAAGAAGAAGAGGACACCATGTCAAGATTCGTCGTTGGCTTAAACTCAAACATCACTGATCTTCTTGATCTCCATGGGTACGAAAACCTCGAAGATACACTAAAGAAAGCAATGACAATCGAAGCACAAATACAAAGGAGATTCCGATTCAGAGAACATTACCAAGGTACTTCATTCTCTTACCAAGCGAAGAATGAGACACTTCCAGGCCCTAAAGACGATACCCGAGCAAGAGACATCAAGTGTTTTAAATGCTTAGGAAGAGGCCATATCAGCCGCAATTGTCCAAACACGAGGACCTTAACCATACAAGGTTATGGATCTTACAATTCTGACTCTGATGACGACCTTGCCGACATTCCAGCACATGCCGAAGCCAAAGAAGACAACGATGACTATGGAAGCGATGAGTACAATGGCACAATCTTGGTGATCCGTCATACATTGAACATCCAAGCATCCGATGAATCTGACATGCAACGTTCCAACATCTTCCACACACGCTGCCTAATCAAGGAACAACCATTCTCCATCATCATTGATAATGGTAGTTGTGTCAACGTCATTAGCTCCAATGTTGTTGAATCACTCAAACTTCCTTGCCAACGACATCCGAAACCTTATTGCTTACAATGGCTTAATGAGAGTGCCGAGATGAAGGTGGTTAAACAATGCCTCGTTAATATCAAGATGGGAAAGTATTGTGACGACGTATGGTGTGATGTAATTCCGATGCAAGCATCCCACATTCTCTTAGGACGACCTTGGCAATACGACAATGACGTCACATATTATGGTCGAAAGAACATTTACACAATTCCAATAAAAGGTAAACCGTTCCGACTTAACCCCCTACCCCCCAAAGAGATTCTCATAGATCAACAACGAATTCTCAAGGAAACAGGGAATTTGAAACAAAAGGCAAAAGAGGTCACAATCGATAAAAGCCAAACAAATGACCCACGGGTGGTGAGTGAACCTCAATGTGAAATAAAAGAGTGTCTCAAAACATTTATGCGAGTGCAAAAGACATGAGAGATACCCTTTTTCAAAATAGGCCGTGCATTCTAGTCCGTTTCAAGGACTCCATTTTATCAAGTATCACTAACATCACAGATTTGCCTAGTGTGTTTTCTTCTCTATTACAGGAGTTTCAAGATGTCTTAAGCAACCCACCGGATGGTTTACCACCTACAAGAGGAATTGAACATCAAATCGAATTTATCCCTGGATCAACCATACCAAACCGCCCCGCTTACCGATGCAACCCTGAGGAAACGAAGGAATTGGAACGATAAATAGATTCATTATTACAAAAAGGACACATCCGTGAGAGTCTTAGTCCTTGTGCAGTTCCCGTCATTCTAGTTCCAAAGAAAGATGGCACATTCCGAATGTGTGTAGATTGTCGACCTATCAATCGGATAACAATCAAGTATAGGCATCCTATTCCACGCCTAGATGATATGTTGGATGAACTACATGGTGCAAGTATCTTCACCAAAATTGACTTGAAGAGTGGTTACCATCAAATTCGAATGAAAGAAGGTGACGAATGGAAAACAGCATTCAAGACAAAGTTCGGCTTGTATGAATGGCTTGTTATGCCTTTTGGACTCACAAACGCTCCAAGCACCTTCATGAGATTAATGAATCACGTTCTTAAGGAATTTATAGGTAAATTTGTTGTCGTTTACTTTGATGACATTCTTATATACTCATCTTCTTTTGATTCTCATGTCATTCACGTTCGAATGGTTCTCGAAGTTCTTCGACGAGAACATTTATATGCTAACATGGACAAGTGTGTGTTTTGCAGTGATAAGCTTATGTTTTTAGGCTTTATAGTTAGTGTACAGGGTATTCATGTAGATAAAGAGAAGGTCAAGGCAATTCAAGAATGGCCCACACCTACTTCCATCATCGAGGTAAGATCTTTTCATGGTTTGGCAAGTTTCTACCGTCGCTTTGTCAAAGATTTCTCAACCATTGCTGCACCATTAACCGAGATCATCAAAAAGTCAGTTGAATTCAAATGGGGACCACTACAACAAAAAGCTTTTGAACTTCTTAAAGATAAGTTATGTTCTGCCCCTATTCTTCATCTTCCCAATTTTTCTAACATCTTTGAGCTAGAATGTGACGCTTCAGGCATAGGCATTGGTGCCGTCCTCATGCAAGAAAGACAACCTATTGCTTACTTTAGTGAGAAGTTAAAAGGTGCACAATTGAACTACTCTACCTACGACAAGGAACTTCTTGCACTCGTCCGAGCACTCGAAGTGTGGCAACACTATCTTCTCCCTAAAGAGTTTGTCATTCACACAGACCATGAATCACTCAAATGGTTAAATGGACAAGGTAAGTTAAACAAACGACATGCTCGATGGGTTGAGTTCATTGAATCTTTTCCTTACATCATCAAATACAAACAAGGGAAAGATAACATCGTAGCTGATGCATTATCCCGACGATACACACTTATCACTCGAATGCATGCTACTATTCTGGGTTTTGCACATATCAAAGAACTTTATCCTAACGATCCAGATTTTTCTGAGATTTATAAACAATGTGTAAAAGGTGCTTTTAACAAGTTTTATCTTGTAGATGGCTTTCTTTTTCGCATGAACAGGTTGTGTATACCACAAAGCTCTTTGCGAGAATTCTTGGTTCACGAGTCACATGCAGGAGGACTTATGGGACACTTCGGTATTCACAAAACACTTGATATGGTCATGGAACACTTCTTTTGGCCGCACATGCGTAAAACAGTGGAAAAGATTTGTGCATCATGCATCACGTGCAAACAAGCAAAGTCAAAGGTAAATCCTAATGGTTTGTATACGCCTTTACCAATTTCTTCTTCTCCTTGGATCGATTTATCGATGGATTTTATACTTGGCTTACCCCGCACTAAGAAAGGACGAGATAGTATTTTTGTGGTTGTGGACAGATTCTCAAAGATGGCACACTTCATTCCTTGCCATAAAACGGACGATGCCACACATATTGCTAATTTATTCTTTCGAGAAATAGTCTGCCTTCATGGCATTCCTCGCACCATTGTGTCCGATCGTGACACTAAGTTCATAAGCCACTTTTGGAAGGTATTATGGGGTAAGATTGGTACAAAACTTCTCTATTCCACTTCTTGTCATCCTCAAACTGATGGACAAACCGAAGTAATAAATCGGATTCTAGGATCTTTGCTAAGAACTGTGGTAGGTAAGAATACCCGTAATTGGGAAGAATGTTTACCTTTTGTTGAGTTTGCTTATAATCGATCCATTCACTCCACAACAGGTTATTCTCCATTCGAAATAGTTTATGGTTTTAACCCACTAACTACTTTGGATCTTATTCCCTTACCTTTAGATCAGGTTGCCAGTTTAGATGGTGAAAAGAAGGCTGCCCTTGTCAAAGACATTCACGCCAAAGCCAAACTCAAGATGGAGAAAACCTACGAGGCAATCGCAAACCGAGTTAACAAGGGCCGACGACATGTCACCTTTGAACCAGGAGATTGGGTATGGGTTCACATGAGAAAAGAAAGATTCCCGACACAAAGGAAATCCAAGCTAAACCTACGAGGCGATGGCCCATTCCAAGTTCTTGAACGAATCAATGACAACGCCTACCGCATTGATCTTCCCGGTGAGTATAACGTGAGTGCATCCTTTAATGTTTCTGACTTATCTCCTTTTGATATTTCAGATTCGAGGACGAATCCTTTTAAGGAAGGGGGAGATGATACATGCACCACATACCCTAAAGCTAAGGATGATGAATTTACTATACCACTTGGCCCTATCACACGAGGCCGGACCAAACTTCTTAAAGACAAGCTTCAAATCGCAGTTCAAGCATTCATCCGGAAGGGTCTAATAGCAGCAGATTTAAAACAACTTTTTGAAGGGGATCCAGTTGTTATCCGGTCGACATGTCTTCTGGAGATACAACCGTCTTTCTCTTATCTTTCCAATGGTTCTTGAATCGAATCAATCCGATATCGGGAACTCAAAATATGGTCATTTTACTGAAGACGGTGCAGGAAGGAAATCCTATATGGGATTAATACGTTATTTTGTAAATATTACGAATTTTCAATATTTATATTGATTATTTGTAATATAATTTAATATAGGATGATTAATTATCTTTTAGGATCAGATTTATTATTTTATTAGGAATTAAGGTTGGGTTAAAACAATATTTTTAGTTATTATTATTTATTAGGAATTAGAGTTAAAACATGTTTAGTTTATTAATATTTTATTCTTTAGTTATTTAGAACCTTTAGAATTCAGCCCCTATATAAAGGAGGCTTCATTCAACTTTGTAAATCAGATTTCTTTGATTAATAATACAACGAGAGTTCGTTTTTGCAAGTGCTGATTGCCTTGTGCCTTCGAAGCTTCTTCTCCTTGAGTTCTTTCAAGTTCTTGTGAGGGAGATTAATCTTCACACTCCAATTTGCCTTTTCATCACGACTAGGAGGGTTGGTTAGAGCCATTTATCGTGTTTGCCTTTTCATTGCGACTAGGAGGGCTCGATAGGACACTTATCCATCTATTATCCACAAATCCATTCGCACCATCAATCGTCTTTACCGTTCACCTTCATAAGGGAGATATTTTGATTTCTTTATTATCTTATTTCATCTTCCGTTTATTTATCTTTTGTTTATTTTATTCTAATCTTATTGCCTTGATTCCAGCACATAAAAGAAACTCTAAGAACCCTACTTGCTACCGCCACCTTCCCCTATTCGTTCCCTTTGTTCTTAATCGAGTCTAGGGCTTTCTAGGTTTGATTCTTCAACAAGAGCAACGTTCATCAATCCGCCACCGCTTCCCTATCAACAATTCTCATCACCAAGCATTTTCAAGTAAGCCTTTAAAATTGATTGTGGTGATAGAAGGTTGTGAAGTGACTTGTGTAAGTAACCCTTTCATTCTCTTCTTTCTAATTTCTAAGCCACCTTTTCAATTATATTTGCTTTCCATTCCTACTAACCATTTGCAACCGACGCCAAACAAGTGAAATTACTCGATATAAGTCTTGAGTAAAATTTCATTAGAACTTGAGACAAGAGAATTGAGGGAAAAAGGCTGGAGCGTGTGTGAGATCAGAAGAGGACAAGTAAAAGCCATTAAAGTCCTAGAGTGCAAACACGAGCGGATTGAGTGACATCAAGTTTTCTTGGAGTGACTCGTGAGGCTTTGTTAGAGTATATTCTGGTAAGGTCCTACACACATTTCAATTTATTCCTTATTTGCTAACATGTCTCTTCCATCCAATATTTTTGTAGTCAAAAGGACTTTGAACATTCAAAGTCAAGATGATGAACAAAGAGAAAACATCTTCCATACCAAATGTCACGTGGGAGATAAAATTTGTGTGGTGATCATTGATGGAGGAAGTTGTACCAATGTAGCAAGTACTCACATGGTGGAAAAGTTGGGTCTCAAGACTTCCAAACATCCTCATCCTTACAAACTCCAATGGCTCAACGATGTGGGAGAAGCCAAGGTAACCAAGCAAGTGACTGTACCTTTCTCAATTGGAAGATACAATGATGAAATCCTTTGTGACGTGGTGCCCATGAGTGCAAGTCACCTTATACTAGGACGTCCTTGGCAATATGATAAGAAAGCCACCCATGACGGATTCTCTAACAAGTACTCATTCCAACATCAGGGAAAGAAAATCATATTGGCACATTTGTTACCAAGCCAAGTTCAGGAATGTCAAGTGACCCTCAAATCACGCATAGAAGAATGGGAGAAAGAAAAGAAGGCCAAAGAAATCCATACTCCAAAGATGAATATCTATGCCAACAGAGGAGATATTCAGAAACATTTATCAACTAAGAAAGCTCTACTTATACTTATGTATAAGGAAAGTTTTCTTCTTACTAACCCTCCTAAAGGTTTTCCTTCTTCTATTTCTAATCTTTTACAGGAATTTGAGGATATGTTTCCTGAGGAAATTCCCGATGGATTGCCACCGATTAGAGGAATTGAACATCAAATTGATTTCATTCCTGGAGCTATCATTCCTAATAGACCAGCATATAGGAGCAATCCTGAAGAAACAAAGGAATTGCAAAGACAAATCAAAGAACTCCTAAACAAAGGTTACATTCGAGAAAGCTTAAGTCCATGTGCTGTCCCCGTTTTGTTGGTACCAAAGAAAGATGGAACTTGGAGAATGTGCGTGGATTGTAGAGCAGTGAATCAAATCACTATCAAATATAGGCACCCTATACCTCGGTTGGATGATATGCTTGATGAACTTAGCGGGGCCAATATCTTCTCCAAAATTGATTTGAAAAGTGGCTACCATCATATAAGAATGAAGGAAGGTAATGAGTGGAAATCTGCGTTCAAGACCAAACAAGGTTTGTATGAATGGTTAGTAATGCCTTTTGGCTTGACTAATGCCCCTAGTACCTTTATGCGTTTAATGAATCATGTCCTTCGGCCTTATATTGGTAAGTTTTGTGTTGTTTACTTTGATGATATCTTGATATACAGTAAGTCATTGAAAGATCATGTTGAACACTTACGATCTATTCTTAGCACTTTGAGAGAAGAGCATTTATATGCTAATCTCAAGAAGTGTGATTTTTGTACTAATCAAGTTACTTTCTTAGGCTTTATTGTAAGTTCACAGGGATTATCAGTGGATCCAGAGAAGATTAAGGCAATACAAGAATGGCCAAAACCGGTTAATGTCAGTCAAGTTCGAAGTTTCCATGGATTAGCCAGTTTTTACAGAAGGTTTGTACCAAACTTTAGTTCCATTGCTGCACCCTTAACAGGGATTATTAACAAGAATCCAAACTTCTCTTGGGGCAATGAACAAGACAAATCTTTCAACGAACTCAAAGATTGTTTGACAAAGGCCCCATTACTAGTCTTGCCAAACTTTGAGAAAACATTTGAAGTTGAATGTGATGCTTCCGGAATTGGAATTGGTGCTGTTTTAAGTCAAGAAGGAAAACCCATTGCCTATTTTAGTGAAAAACTAAATGGTGCAACTCTGAACTATCCAACATATGACAAAGAGATGTATGCACTCATTCGAGCATTGGAAACTTGGCAGCACTATTTATTGCCAAAGGAATTCGTGATACACACTGACCATGAAGCATTAAAGCATATCAAAGGACAACACAAACTCAACAAGAGACATGCCAAATGGGTTGAATTTCTTGAGTCTTTTCCCTATGTCATCCACTATAAGAGAGGAAATGATAATGTCGTGGCAGATGCTCTTTCACGCAGGTATGTCTTACTTAACACTTTGGATTCCAAACTTCTTGGTTTTTCATTCATTAAGGAACATTATGCTACTGATTTGGACTTTAGAGAAAGGTATAAGTTATGTGAAACAGGTGCTCATGATAAGTATTATCAGCATGATGGATATCTTTTCAAAGAAGGACGATTATGTATTCCACAAGGTTCCATAAGAGAAGTGTTAACCAAAGAAGCACATGAAGGAGGACTCATGGGACACTTTGGAGTTGAAAAGACTCTTAGCATTCTTAAAGAACACCTCTTTTGGCCAAAGATGAAAAGGTATGTTGAAAAGGTATGTGAAAGGTGTTTAGTATGTAAAAGGGCAAAATCAAGAGTCATGCCTCATGGATTATACATGCCTTTGCCAATACCAACCATGCCATGGATAGATATTTCAATGGACTTTGTTTTAGGTTTACCAAAAACAAAGAGTGGAAAGGATTCAATATTAGTGGTGGTTGATAGATTCTCCAAAATGGCTCACTTTATACCATGTCACAAGATTGATGATGCTATTCTGGTTGCCAACTTATTCTTCCGAGAAGTGGTAAGGTTACATGGACTTCCTCGAACCATTGTGTCAGATAGAGACGTTAAGTTCCTAAGTCATTTTTGGAGGACTTTGTGGAGTAAAATAGGCACAAAACTACTATTCTCTACTACATGTCATCCTCAAACGGATGGTCAAACTGAAGTAGTTCATAGAGTTTTATCAACGCTACTACGATCCATCATCAAGAAAAATATTAAGACATGGGAAGAATGCCTACCACACATGGAATTTGCATACAACCGAACCATTCACTAGGCAACTAAACATTCTCCATTTGAGGTAGTGTATGGTTTCAATCCTTTAACTCCTTTGGATTTACTTCCTTTACCTTATGATCAGATAGTGAACAAAGATGGAAAGAACAAAGCAGAATTTGTTAAAAGACTCCATCAACAAGTCAAGGACAATATTGAGAGAAGAACAAGACAATATGAACTACAAGCAAACAAAGGAAGGAAGAAGGTAACTTTTGACGTAGGAGATTGGGTTTGTGTACACTTTAGGAAGGAAAGATTCCCAAACCAAAGGAAGTCTAAACTACTACCCCGAGGAGATGGTCCATTTCAGATTATAGAAAAGATCAACGACAATGCCTATAAATTGAATTGCCCAGTGAGTTTGGTGGCGTCAGTGCTTCATTCAACATCACTGACTTATCTCCCTTTGAGGATGGACACGATTTGGGGACAAATCGCTTAAAAGAAGGGGGGATGATATAGTCACGTCTACACCAGATCCGGAGGTCATGCCACACGGTCCTATTACTAGGTCAAGGGCCAAACAATTCAGGGAAGTTCTCTTAACTAAGTGTCTTGAAGCTTTTGATTCATTTGATAACTTAACACTCTCTTATGTTATGTTATATAATGTTTTAATAGCTAAAGAATAACTTAGTATGAATTCATATTACACATTGTTATTTTAATATGTTAAGCATGTTAGGATAGTTTTATTATCATATTAAGCATGATTATTATATACATCAAGGCAGCATACTTATAATGCATTTCATTAGTTTATTTGCATTCATATTAACTCTTAGGCTTTATACATTATCTTACACATATTAGGAGATGATGTACTTAGCTCATGACCATCATACTTAGCTCACATTACCATAAACAAACATGGCAGCAAGGTATTTAGCTCGTTTTAGCTCAATATCATGAACTTGCCTTGTTTCCTTGCACATATAGGTATAATGGAGTGTGATGCACGTTGAGGTAGCTTGGTGAATGATTTGGACGTCATATATAGCTCACAAACAGCTCACAAAGTACAAGGCAGCTCATGGAATGCTAAGGGAAGCTCGATTCAGCTGGAGAAGCTTCAGGCTAGCTAAACTTAGCTAGTTGGACTATTTGAAGCTGAGTTGCTAAAAGTGATGACAAAGGTAGCTGAATGTAGCTGAACATGCTGTTATGGAGCTCAAAAGGACTCGGCTAGGAAGATCATTCACAAACAGCCCCATGCTTGCTAGCTAGCTCAACACTCAAGCTAGTTTGGAGGAGACACATGCACGCCTAAGAAGAAGCACATGACCAGCCATCATCCAATGCACATGGGTGCACCACAAGGCTTCCTAGAACACCCATGTGCCGTGCATATGACCAGCCCCCATGTGCCTTGCATGTGAACTCATTTAGGCGCCAAGATGAAGAGCCCTCTCCCTATTCGGCCAAGCATCATCTCCCATCCAAATTGGCGCCAACTTGAGAAGACACAAGAACTATTCGGCCAAGGATCATTTCCCTCCATCTAGGGCCGAACCATCCTCTCTTTTAACATTAAAATTATGTCTTTATAGGGAGATACATAGGCTGGCCGAATCATCTTGTATTTATTCGGCCATGTCTCTCCATTTCCTATAAATAGGAAAACATTCCATCATTTGTAACTACACCTTTTTATTCAATTAAAGTGAGATTATTCTCTTCTTAAGTCCTGGTGACTTTTTATCGACTTATCAAGTATTTTATACTTGTGGCGTCAACCCCTTCCTTTCATCTTGATACTTCTGGTTCCTAGTTCATATAACTAGTGGGTCAATGTACTTAACACCATCCCTTAAAGAAACAATATAAAGATTGGGTCTCTGCTCTATATAGCATTGGTTCTTCTTTGAGATCTCTTCAAGATACTATCCTCACAACCATCCTTTTATTTCATCACCATAACCATAGCCTTATCAACTATCTTCCGCTTCCATTACTCATTATTTAAATAGCCTACCAATTCACCCATACGTCTACCACCCTTAACCATTCTATTTTGAGCCATTCACTTTGCAGGTTGTTTTGCTTCCTTCCTAGATCCACAATCATTTGAAAAGGTACAAGTACCTTACATCAGCATGTGTTGTGGCCGAATATATATGAAGCTTTATATCATGTCCCATAGTGATTTAAGCCTCCAATGATTACAATGTCTTTACCAACATGCTCTTGGATGTAAAGGCATCTTCATGGGAAGCATCATTCATGAAAGGTCACAATGTTTGATGTAAGCTGATCTACAAGCTTTGGGAGAAGAGAGTAGATAGCCTTATTGAGTCCCGATCTAGGATTGACAAGTACTGATGTCCTTGAATTATAAGCTTGGGCTACAAATAAGATAAGAAAGAAATAAGATTAATATGCGAATAATAAATGGAATAATAAGATAAATAATGAAATCAAATAGTAGGGATAGAGATGGCTGCGGAAATGATGGTCTTGATGGATGAAGATGATGTTGTTGATGATGAAATGGAGATGGTGTTGTTATTGTATCTCAAACACGCAAAAGAATAAATAATGCTAAGGAGCACAATCCCGGTCTTCACAAACTTGTTTGAGGGGTGGTGATAGTGTCTTCAACCCACTAGATATTAATCTAGGAATTTAGGAATCAGGTTGGAAGGAATGACGCCACAAGTATAGGAATTATACTTGTTTAATTGATAAAGTTCACAAAGAAATTTGAAGAGAAATAACTCACAAGAGTAATTTTTATATATGAGATGAGATGTTTACAAATGATGGCAACCTCTCAATTTATAGGAAATGAGAGGGTTGGCCGAATAATTAGATGTCTATTTGTCTAAATACATGAGTATTTGAAGGTGCATGATGCTTTGGACGAATGATAAGGTGTTGTTTCGGTCTTAAGGATGCTTTGAATGCATTTGGAAGTTATTTGGTGCCAAAATGAAGTGGAAGGAGTCTTTGGCCGAATAAGAAGCATCCCTTGGTGTTTTGGCACCTATTTGATGTCACATGGAGCACATGGGTCTTCTTGCAATGCTTTGGTAAGGTTGCAACCATAGGATGATGTCTTGAAGTCGTTGGGCAGCCTAGAGATGAACTAGCTTCAAGGTAAGCTAGGTGAGTGTCTTGGTAGCTAACTAGGTGAGCTATATCTTGATGGACTCAAGCTAGTTAGCTTTGGTCTTCTCAGCTCCTCAGCTACTATCCCAGCTACTTCCAGATACCTTTAGTCCACTTTCATTAATTTGGTCCAAAGCTCTCCTCCAGCTAAGTTCAGCTACATGCTAGCTCCTCCAGCTAATTAAAGATTCTTAAGTGATGAAATGAGCTGCCATAACGTTCATAAGCTAGTGTGAGCTGCTATGCTTATCCTTTTGGCTTACCAAGCTACCATAATATGCCTTGCTTTGTGTTTCACCTATAGGAATCAACAAACAAATAATGTAAATAATGTGTGAGCTCATTTAAGGTAAAATTCATGATGTCGTGAAGTGTTTGAGTGATATGAGCTATGAATGATTGTCTAGAAGCTAAGATAACATGTATATAAGCTAGATAGAAGGCATAGGACGTTCATGACCTTTAGGAAAACTTATATGAGCTAGAAAATAGATGAATGCATGCAAATGAGTTAAAGAAACATGGATTTAAAGCTAGTGAGCTAATGTAAACATAACATGAGCTAGAATAACATGACATGAGTTAATGAATGAATGAATACATGCTGTCATGATATGAAAACATAATAAATGAATCTAAAACGTATGTAAACATAATATAAAGCTAAGTAAAGATGTGAAAACATATGTTATGCATGAAAATCATATAGTATACAAGTGAATGATAACATATGATTATTCAAGCATAGTTTTAGGAGCAAAAGCATGCTTATAACATTATGTGATGCATATAGAAGATAATAAAGGATAAAGTAAGGAAGAACTCCCTTAGAACCAGCTTTGAATAACCAAGTCATGGAGAAAGTTGGAACTAGACAGGATCACATCATCCCCTCCCCTTCTTTTAGGCGATTTGTCCTCAAATCGAAAGGTGACTTCTCCTTAGTGTCTTTCCATTCAAACGTTGTTTATTTGTTTTCAAAATGTATCCATTCAATAGCAACTTGTTCAAGACATTCCCTTTCGAAAAAATCTATGAAATGATCATTGTGAAAGTTATGAACCTTGAACCTCCTTGTACTGGAAAGAAAGAAGACTTTTATAAGTAAGGGAAATATTAATCATTAGAAAGTTAAAGGTATACTCCCTTTTCACATCTTTTGGATGGCCAAAAGTGATGTCTTTTGAATCACAAGATATGTTGCTTTGAACTATCATGTCCCCAAAAGTCACGTTCCTTGGTCCTCCAATAGGTGTATTCATTGAATCATGAAAGGTTATAACTCTTGGAATGGAAATGTCCTTAGAATCCTCATAAGTCACATCCTTTGGATGATAAAATGTCTCTTTTTTCCTTGCATCTCTTGTCTCTTTGAAGGTCACGTCCCCTAGCCTACCAATTTGACAAGTTGCGTCGCTTGGAACATTCGAAAAATCAAAGAAAAATATGCAATTTCATGGTTAGAATAATCGTCCTTGATCTTTTGTTTCATCCATAGGCTTTCTCGAATGACTTTGCCATCACCAAGTGATAACATAATACCATATATATGAATCAAATTGCTGCAAAATAAATCAAAACATGTAAAGGAAAAACTATTGACAAGAAGAATAGAAATAAAACCAGGGGGATGTTTAATGGGAGTTGGTTACTGAATTCTTTTCTGGATTGGCAATGCACTTGGATTGTCAACGAACACAACTCTTGGAACTTGGAACTTCAAATGGCATAACCTTTGTAATATCAAGAGACATGTTTGTGAATCACCAAAAGTCATGGCTATTGGTTCTTCAAATTTTACATCTTTTGGTTTTCCAAAAGCCATGATTTTTGAATCATCTCCTTGAAAGGATATATCTCTTGAATTATCCTGTAAAACAAAGAGAGAATAGGAGAAGAAGAAAGGTTAGATAAAAATTGTTCTTCACTCTCCTCTTTTCCTCCAGATTCATTCTTTTCAATTCCAATGGTCTTGGCATCCACTCTCTGTTAATCATTTTCAACTCCATTATTTTGTTCAACTTCAAAATGCTTTTGTTCATTTGAATGTTTTTCCAAACATTCTTCAGTTGCATTGTCTTTAAGTTGTTCTTTCATTATTTCAATGTTCTTATTCAAGGTGTTTTGATCTTCATTTACTCAGCTAGGAGATAGTGGAGTCAAGCTGATTTTCCTTGAGTATCAGTTTGTGAAACCATCATCGACAGCCCGCTTGTCAAATTGCCATGGCCTCCCCAAGAGTAAATGACTCATATTCATATATACCACGTCACATAGAATCTATTCTTTGTAACTTCCAAGTGAGAATGGAACAAGTACTTGTTCAGTAACCTTCAATTCTTCATTGCCATGCAACCATTACAATTCATATGGGCTGGAATGTTTAATCGTTGTAAGCTCAAATTTGTTCACCATGGATGTGCTTGCAATGTTTGTACAACTTCCTCCGTCAATAGCTACAAGACACACTTTACCATTTACATGGCAACGAGTGTGAAAGGTGTTTGTCCTTTGTTGTTCATCCTCCAATGTTTGGAAAGATGGAAGATCACAAGACATTGTTAGTAAAAAATTAAACAAAAATTAAAACCTTACCAGCACACTCATAATACCTTACAAACTTCACTCCAAAGAAAAGATAAGATCACTCCATTCAACACTCGTGTTTACTCTCGGGAATATATCTTGGCTTTTAACAATTCCCCTTCTTATCTCACTTTCTCAATTTGCCTTTTTCCACTCAATTTCTCTTGCTAAGTCCTTTAAAGAACTTACTCAAAATTAGAACAAGTTAATTCTATACTTGTGTGCGTTGGCTGCAAATATGATTAGGGTAGAAAGGAATAGAAGAAATGGAATGGTAGAGAAGAAAAGATTTAAGGTATTAAAATAAAAAAATGGTTGAAGACAAGGAAAATGAAGGTATAGAAAAGGAAGAGGTGACTTACAATTCAAGAAACAACACTTACTGCAACCTTTCTCAAGAAACAATAAGGTTATCTTCTCTTAGTGTAGATAAGCCTCTTTGATGTATTTACAATAGTAGATCACTTTCCTTGGCTTGCTTTCTCTTTTTGAATTTCTTTCTCTTTTCTTATTTTCTGAATTTTTTTCCTTCTTTTTGTCTTTTCTTTTCTTTTTGCACTCCAATTTTGTTGAATGAGTCTTTTTCTTTTGCTTTTCACGCCAATGACACTTTTGTTGTCAATCAAACTATGCTCTGATTACCGCTTGATGTAAGCTGATCTACACGCTTTGGGAGAAAATAGTAGATAGCCTTATTGTGCCTGATCTAGGATTGACAAGTACTGATGTCCTTGAATTATAAGCTTGGCTGCAACATAGATAAGAAAAGGAAAATGATTAATAAAGGAAGATTAATGAAATGATAAAGATAAGGAATGAAATGAAATAAATAAAGGATAGAGATGGTTGCGGAATTGATGGATGAAGATGATGGTGTTGATGATGAAATGGAGATGGTGTTGTTGTTGTATCTCAAAAACACCAAAGAAGAAATAATGCTAAGGAGCACAATCTCGGTCTTCATAAACTTGTTTGAGGGGTGGTGATAGTGTCTTCAACCCACTAGATATTAATCTAGGAATTTAGGAATCAGGATAGAAGGAATGACGCCACAAGTATAGGAATTATACTTGTTTAATCGATAAAGTTCACAAAGAACTTTGAAGAGAAATAAGTCATAAGAGTAATTTTTATATATGAGATAAGATGTTTACAAATGATGGTAGCCTCTTAATTTATAGGAAATGAGAGGGCTGGCCGAATAATTAGATGTATATTTGTCTAAATACATGACTATTTGAAGGTGCATGATGCTTTGGATGAATGGTAAGGTGTTGGTTCAGTCTTAAGGATGCTTTGAATGCATTTGGAAGTTATTTGGCGCCAAAATGAAGTGGAAAGAGTCTTTGGCCGAATAGGAAGCATCCCTTGGTGTTTTGGCGCCTATTTGATGTCACATGGAGCGCACATGCTTGAATGATGCACATGACAGCCTACTTGAATGCACATTGGTCTTCTTGCAATGCTTTGGTGGGGTTGTAACCATAGGATGATGTCTTGAAGTCCTTGGGCAGCCTAGAGATGAACTAGCTTCAAGGTAAGCTAGGTGAGTGTCTTGGTAGCTAACTATGTGAGCTATATCTTGATGGACTCAAGCTAGGTAGCTTTGGTCTTCTCATCTCCTCAGCTACTCTCCCAACTATTTCCAGCTACCTTTAGTCCACTTTTCAATAATTTGGTCCAAAGCTCTCCTCTAGCTAAGTTCAACTACATGCTAGCTCCTCCAGATAAGTTGAAGCTTCTTAAGTTATGAAATGAGCTGCCATAACATTCATGAGCTAGTGTGAGCTTCTATGCTTATCCTTTTGGATTACCAAGCTACCATAATATGCATGAAAACATATGTTATGCATGAAAATCATATAGTATGCAAGTGAATGATAACATATGATTATTCAAGTATAGTTTTAGGAGCAAAAGCATGCTTATAACATTATGTGATGCATATAGAAGATAATAAAGGATAAAGTAAGGAAGAACTCCCTTAAAACCAGCTTTGAATAACATCCACGGTGTGATCAAGTTATGGAGAAAGTTGGAGCTAGACAGGATCACAACAATGTTTGAAAAAGGTAAGCCTTCATGTTTGAGCTACTTATGGTGTAAATGAGCTAAAGGTGAGCTGGCCATATGTGACTTGTAGCATGGTGAACACAATGGCAGCTCCTTGTGAAAAGGTACCTCTTGAGGTGGCAACTATTCGCGAAAAGATACGATTTCACAAATTTTAACTTAGGACATATTTGAAGTGTACTAAGTGGTGATGATGATGATGCATCTCCCCAGCTGAAAGGAGGTCATCTTGTAGCTCAAATCTTCGGCTCAATCCAGCTATGAGCTCACGGGCTCTAGATAACTTTTCACCTATTTGCTCCTTATGCTCTCTTAATCGTTCCCATGTAAGTATCCTTGCTGTTGCATGCTCCATTTAGCTCCAATGTAGCTCCCAAGTATTGGCCGAATGTGTCTACATGCATAACATAAAGAAATAAACTAAGTATATAAACTTATATAATGTATAATATAAGAATGTGAACTATAGTATATAATAACTTATATCTTATATATTAATCATTAAGTTATTATAATAACCATATATATTATATATATGAAAATAACTATATTATAACATTTGATATAAACATATAAATGTGTAAAGTTAGAAAGTTTCTTCCCTTGTGAGGGTGGAATAGCCATGGTAACATGATGCTGAATTGAGTGTGTGAGATTAGAAGGAGAATTGCAAAAGCCAATTTATATTTCCGAGTGCAAACACGAGCGTTGAGTGGAGCATCATCATTTTTTAGAGTGATCGTGAGGATTTGTGAGTGATTATTGGTAAGGTCCTTTCATCTTATTCAACTATTAATTTTTCACTAACAATTCTCCCATCTTTAAAATGGAATACGGACAGTAAAGGAGGAGTCCATTTCATACTCGTTTTTATATGAATGATAAAGTATGCCTTGTAGCCATTGATGGTGGAAGTTGTGCAAATCTTGCAAGCACATACATGGTCGAGAAGTTGGAGCTTATAACGTTCAAATATCCCAGTCCGTATGTTTTGCAAGGACTAAATGAAGATGAAAAATTAGAAGTCATAGATCAAGTACTTGTGTCATTTTCAATTGGGAGATATGAAGATGAGGTCTTGTGTGATGTTGTTTCCATGAATTCATGCCATCTTCTCCTCGGACGTCCGTGGAAGTTTGATAAACGAGCATTGTATGATGGGTTCTCCAATAAATATTCATTCAAACACCAAGGGAGAAAGATCGTGTTGGTTCCAATGTGCCCAAATCAAGTCCATGAATGTCAAGTTATCATTAAATCACGTATAGAAGAATGGAATAAAACTAAAGCCATGAAGAAAGTTGAAAGATAAGTTTCACGTGAGAAACAAATAACAGTGGAGGGAGATAAGAATGAAAATGAGAAAATTGATGTGAGAAACGTTGGAGTCAAAAATGAGAAAGTTGAAAATATTGAATTTGGGAGTAAAGAGGGAAGTACACGTGGAAGAGAAAATGAAAAGATTCCAAGTGAAGTTGTAGTTAAAAGATATGGTGGAGTTGAACATGCACAAATCAAAGAAGAACATTGTGAGAAAACCATGACATTTGGAGTTGAAAATGAGAGTATGATTTTGCATGAGAAAGCCATTGGAGTAATTGAAAATGAGAGTAAGGGAATTGAGAGTGAAGATGAGTGTGTTGAAAAACATGAGAATGAGAGAAAAGAATATGAGGAGAATGAGTTATGCTTTATACTGATCAATTTTTTCTTCTATTTGTTCTTTGAATTTGCAGGTTATTCCAAGAGACATTCAAGATAATTCAAGCATCATTTCTTTTGAAATTCCAAAAGATGTGTCACTTGAAATTATAAAGAACATGTTCATTAACCTTCAAAGTACATTCACCTCATACTCAAGATCGAATGAACATTATAAAAGGGAAGATTCAATGAACCTAACCATGGAGAACATTAAGAGTCCAAACTCATTCATTCATGAATTTAATCATTTCCTTTGATTCTAAATTATCTACTTCTAACTTTGTTCTATTTTTCAGATTGTTGATTCAAAAGCAAAGACTTGAACATGTGAAGCATTTTGAGCAAAGAAAATAATGCAAGATGAGAATGAAAGAATTTCCATTTAAACGAAGATCAAAGTTGTTCCCTTATGTACCAAGCATAGATTTGGGGACAAATCACCTTAAAGAAAGGGGATGATGTGATCCTACCGGCCACCAATTTCAAACAAAACATGCTCATAACTTTGAAGTTCTTCCAAGATGATTCTAAGGGAGTTATTCCATATTTTATTACTTATTTACTCATTTATGCTTTATATTTGTTACAAGCATGCTTTTACATTCTAAACTATGCTTTAATATTCATATATTGTCCTATGTTTTCATTCTATATGAAATTCATGCATGTCACATCTTTAATTAGTTTGTTTCATGCATATGTTACACATTCCTTACATATGTTATCATGTAAATTGCATTATTATATTAGCCATGGAATCATGTGTTACATTAGATTGCTACTTATTATTTATTCATGAACTTGAGCATTGTAACTCATATACATTTTGTATTTACTACAAGGTACATTCAAGGCAATCCAATGGACAGATTCACGTCACTCATATAGATCTCCATTTTTGAACATGTTCATAGCATCTTTGGGTGATGAAGTCTCTTAACATTTAATCCCCTATTTCTTACCTTTCCAATGCACTTTGAATCGTATCAATCTGATATTGAGAGCTCAATATATGCCCAGATTAATTAAGACAGTACAGGCTGGAAATAAGTACGGGATTTACAACCAAATGAAGAGCCATGTTCACACCTGATGCATTTCCTCCTTCATAAATCCAAAGGGGGCCGAACATACAATGAAACATTCCTCCAAATTCATGTAAGGAAATTAACCAACATGTTCACATCAAGAGAGGATGAATTCAGTTATGAAGATGTATTCATTTAAATGGATGAACATTCATTTATTTTATTAGTCCATGAACTTGCATAGGGGACGTACATTATATCTACTTAAGGATGAACATTCATCCATGAATGTTCAATCATTAAATCTTGTATGTGCATCCTAGACATCTCTTAGGCCCATAAATAGCTTTCCATTTCATTTGTAAGAACCAATTAACTTTGTTTAATCAAATATTTGTGAGAGTTTCTCTCTTTAGTTCTTAAGTGAACTTTATTGACTTATCAAGCTTATGCTTGTGGTGTCACCCCTATATATTTCACCTGATACTTCTGGTACCTATCTCTTTATAGATAGTGGGTCAAAGTCCTTGTTTACCATCCCTTAAAGAAGCAATATAAAGTCTGGGTCTTTGTTCTTTAACATTGGTTATTCTTTGAGTCTTCTTTGAGATACTACTTTTCATATTCATCTCCATCACTTTCATTCTACTTCCATTACCATACTTCATCATTTCCTTTAAATATATCACCAACTTATATATTTTTGCTGCCATATTTATCTTTCCATTTCATTACTTCCATTTAACTATTTTTTAGCTTTCTTGTTTGTGCAGGATCCTTGTTGCTTTCCTAGATTGAAACAATAAAAGGTACAACCTTGATTTCACCATCCATCCAAGTGAGGCTAGGTTGAACTATATCAAGTTCATATGCATTCATATTAGCTCTTAAGCTTCATACATAATCTTACACATATTATGAGATGATATAATTAGTTCATGGCCTTCAAACATAGCTCACATTACCACAATCATACATGGCAGCAAGGTATTTAGCTCATATCAGCTCAATATCATGGACTTACCTTGTTTCCTTTCACATGTAGGTACATTGGAGTGTGATGCACGTTGAGTTAGCTTGGTGAATGATTTGGACATCAAATGCGGCTCACAAACAGCTCACAAAGTACATGGCAGCTCGTGGAACACTATGGAAAGCTCGTTTCAGCTGGAGGAGCTTAAGGTTAGCTAAACTCAGCTAGTTGGACTATTTGGAGCTGAGTTTCCAAAAGTGATATCAATGGTAGCTGAACATGTTATTATGGAGCTTACAAGAACTCGGCTATGAAGCTTGTTCGCAAATAGCCCCATGCTTGCTAGCTAGCTCCACACTCAAGCTAGCTTGGAAGGAGACACACACATGCCCAAGATGGAGCACATGACCAGCCATCATCACATGCACAAGGCTCCCTAGAGCACCCATGTGCGTGCCATATGACCAACCCCCATGTGCCTTGCGTGTGATATCATTTAGGCGCCAAGATGAAGAGCCCTCTCCCTATTCGGCCAAGCATCATCTCCCATCCAATTTGGCGCCAACATGAAGGGACATAAGAACTATTTGGCCAAGGGTTATTACCCTCCATTTAAACTGAACCATCATCTCTATTTTGTAATTACGTTATGACTCTATAGGAAGGCACAAGGTTGGCTGAATCCCCTTGTAATCATTCGACCATGCCTATCCATTTCCTATAAATAGGAAAATAAATAGCATTTGTATGGAGACCTTTTTTATTAACATAAGTGAGATTATTCTCTTCCTTAAGTCCTAGTGACTTTTATCGACTTATCAAGTATTTTATACTTATGGCATCAACCCCCTTTTCACCTTGATACTTCTGGTTCCTAGTTCTTATAACTAGTGGGTCAAAGTACTTAATACCACCCCTTAAAGAAGCAATATAAAGTATGGGTCTTTTCTCTCTATAACATTGGTTCTTCTTTGAGTCTTCTTTAAGGTACTATCCTCATAACCATCCCTTTGTTTCATCAGCCATAACCATAGCCATATCAACCATCTTTCGCTTCCATCATTCATTATTTAAATAGCCTACCTATTCACCCATATGTTTACCGCCCTTAACCATCTCTTTTGAGCCATTCACTTATGCAGGTTGTTTTGCTTCCTTCCTAGATCCACAATCATTTGAAAAGGTACAAGTGCCTTACATCATGAATGTTCATGAATGTATATTGGCTGAAATTCTTCCCCTTGGTGTGAACATGACTATTCGGCTTCTTGCATGAATATGCATGAATGGATGAACTTAAAAGCCTTTGAGTGAATCCTTACACCTTCTCACAAATGTTGTAATTCATTTTAATTTTCTTTTCTCGTCCATGCATGTCTACATTAATGCCTCCCATGCATAAGTCCTTTGAAGGAGATGAATGGTTGCAAATCCCGTATTTATTTCCAGCCTGCACTATCTTCAGCAATATTGGCATATCTTGAGCTCCTGACATCGGATTGATGCAATTCAAAGTGCGTTGGAAAGATAATAGACAGGGAATTAGATTTTAGGAAGACGCAATGATCCAAATATGCCTAGAAGTTGTAAAAAATGGTTATCAATAAGAGTGACGTGAATTGTCCATTGGATTGCCATGAATGCTTGCACTAAATACAAAATGTATATAGTTACAATACTCAAGTCCATTAATAAGTAATAAGTAACATTCTAATGCAACACATGATTCCATGGCTAATATAATAATGTAATTGATATGATAACATAAGTAAGGAATGTGTAACATATGCATGAGATAAGCTAATTAAAGTTGTGACATGCATGAATATCATATAGGATGCAAGCATAGGACAATATATGAATATTCAAGCTTAGTTTAGAATTTCAAAGCATGCTTATAAAACCATATAAAGTATAAATGAGTAAATATGTAAAAAAATAAGAAAGAACTCCCTTAGAATCATCTTGAAAGAACTTCAAAGTTGTGAGCACGTTTTGTTTGAAATTGGCAGTCGGCAGGATCTCATCACTTGTGTCCTTTGAAAATTAGAAAGCAAATTAAATAGATACATGAATGATAAGATAATGTTTCGGTTGGATGGGAGGGACATATCCCTTGGTCGAAAGGTGATTGCATCTCTTCAAGTTGGCGCCTAACTGAAGCATCACAAGCCTTGGCTGAATGGTGATGCTCCTTGCTGTTTGGTGCGCCTAGATAGTATCCACAAGTATGGCACACTGTTTCTAGTCATATGACTTGCACATGATGTCATAGGATGCTTATGGTGTAGCCTTGGACATGTGATGAAGGCATGGTGATGTGCAACAACCTTGGGTGTATGTTGGTCTTCCTCCAAGCTTGCTTGAGTGTTTAGCTAACTAAGCAAGTAGGCTGGTTATGAGTGAGTCTTCTATATGAGACCTCATTGGCTCCTTAGCACCACTTTCAGCTACCTTCAGCTGGCCATTTTATCACCTTTAGCAACTTAGCTTCAAATAGTCCACCTAGCTAACTTTAACTAGTCCTTAGCTCCTCCTGCTGAATATAGCTCTCCATTACTTTCCACGAGCTTCCATTTACATTGTGAACTAGTTGTGAGCTGCCATAGAGTGCTAATCATCAATATACCAAGTTGTTATAATGTGTGTCATCCCTTTATGTACCTACGTGTAGAAAGAAAACAAGGTAAATCAAAGTGATTGAGCTAGAATGAATGCAAATGCTTGCTACCATGTGTGAATACATGTTTGTGAACTAAAGAATGACATTATGAGCTATGTTTAAGATGATATTATATTAAGGAGCTTTATTTGCTTGCTTCTCGTACTACTGAGTCCTTCATTCTAGATTTTCCTTAACCTATTGAAGCAACTTTTTCACATATTCTGCTTTAGAATTTTCGTCCCTGTTCATAACCTGTTCTTGAGTTAATGGCAACAAATCCATAGGAGTTAAAGGTTTAAAGCCATAAACATTCTCAAATGGTGAAAATTTAGTAGCAGAATAAATAGAATGGTTATAGGGAAACTCAACATGTGGAAAACAATCTTCCCATGTCTTAATGTTCTTTTTAATGATGGAACGTAATAAAGTAGATAAAACTCAATTTACAATCTTAGTTTGTCCATCAGTTTGAGGATGCCAAGTTATGGAAAACATCAGTTTTGTCCCCAATTTGCACCATAAAGTCTGCCAGAAATGAATTAAAAAATTAACATCCCTGTGTGAAACAATAGACCTAGGAATTCCATGTAAATGAACAATACCCTTGAAAAACAAGTTGGGCACATTAGTAGCATCACCAGTCTTATGACATGCAATGAAATATGCCATCTTTGAAAACCTGTCAACCACAAAAAAGATACTATCTCTACCTGTCCTAGTTCTAGGCAATCCCAACACAAATCCATCGAGATATCCAGCCATGGAAAATCAGGAATAGGTAGGCAAATACATACCGTGTGGTAGAACCTTCGATTTTTCTTTCTTACATGTTACACAACATTTACATATTCTTTCAACGTACTTTCGCATCTTAGGCCATAATAGATGCTCATTCAAAATGTAAACGTCTTAGTAACTCCAGAATGTGCCATAAGTCCACATTTGTGTGCTTCTCGAACAAGGGTTTCTCGAATTGACCATTGAGGAATGCATATTCTTCGTTCTTTGAAAAGATAGCCATCATGTTGATAAAACTTCTCATCTGCACCTTTTTCACATGAAATATATCTTTCTCCAAAATCAGGGTCAGTGGCATATAAATCTTTAATATAAGTAACACCAATCAAATGAGAATCAAAATAATTCAGAAGTACATACTTGCGGGATAAGGCATCTGCTACAACATTGTCTTTACCCTTTTTATATCGAATGACAAAAGGAAAAAAGTCTAAAAATTTAACCCACTTAGCATGCCTTCTATTCAACTTATATTGGCCTGTAATGTGTTTCAAAGCCTCGTTATCGGTGTGAATGACAAATTCTTTTGGCAAAGATAGTGTTGTCACGTCTCAAGTGCTCGAATTAATGCATATATCTCCTTATCATAAACTGGATAGTTTAAGGTAGCACCACTCAAATTTTCTCTTAAATATGCAATAGGTCGCTTTTCTTGTGACAAGACTGCTTCAATTCCTATACCTGAAGCATCACACTCAATCTCAACATTTTATCAAAATTAGGCAAGGCTAGTCAAACAATCCTTTATTTTTAAAAAGGCTTCCTCCTGTTCATTACCCCAATTAAAGAAAAAATTCTTCTTTATAATCCTGGTTAAGGGTGCGGTAATGGAATTGAAGTTAGGCACAAACCGATGATAAAACTAGCTAAATCATGAAAAGTTCTAACCTGACTTATTGACGTCGGTCGAGGTCATTCGTGAATTGCCTTCACTTTTCCAGGATCGACTTCTACACCCTGGGCACTAACAATGTTATGCAATCACGTTCTTACCATATGCAAAGGGAGTATTCTTAAACATCTTAATTCTTTACTTTCTTTATATCATTCTGATCATATATGAAATAATCATGCATATCATGCTAAGGTTGTTAGTTATGTGATTTAATGAGTAAAGTAACTTAGCATATCCACATCTTTATGATTGATTCACAATGTTATTTCAAACATATTAGTATGTTATATTAGTCTTGAATTCATTTAAGCATGATTAAATACATTCATAGCATGGCATCATGCTTAATCATTCATCATGTTCTTAGCTCATGACATGCATTCATAACTCACAAGGTCATATACATGCATGCTAACATGGTAATTGAATCATTCCAGCTCATATCCTATGATTTACTTTGTTTTCTTTGCACATATAGGTATATGGAAGCATGGCACACATTGGGGCAGCTTGTTGGAATATTTGGAATCTATATGCAGCTCATAATTAGCTCACAAACATTATGGCAGCTCATGGAACACAAAGGGAACCTCAAGTCAGCTGTAGGAGCTTAAGGCTAGCTAAACTCATCTAGGTAATTTGAAGCTAAGTTAATAAACTTGACAAAGTGACCAGTTGAAGGTAGCTAGAAGAGATGCTAAGGAACCGATGAGAGCTCGACTAGAAAGTCAATTCATAACAGTTCACTTACTTGCTAGCTATATGCCGCCTATGCTAGCTTGGAGGAGGACTCACACACGCCCAAGGAGATGTACATGACCAACCTTCTTTCAATGCATAAGGCTGCACTGTAAGAATCCCTATAACCGTATGTGCACGCCCATGTGATCAGTAAGTGTGTAATGCATGTGACCCTCCTATGCACGCCAAACACCAAGAGACTTCACCAATTGGCCAAGGCACCTATCCATTCAATTTAACGCCAACTTGAAGGGATTCAAGCATTATTCGGCCAAGGATTAAGACTCCCCATATCAACTGAACCAGCACCTATGTTTTCATGTTAATGATTCAAATAATTATGTCATTTTAGAGAGACATAAGGGCTGGCCGACCCATTATGTTTCCATTCGGCCATGTCTCTTCAAAAACTATAAATAGACTTGTCCTATTCATTGTAAGCACATCTTTCTTATAAATTAAAATGAGATTATTCTTTTTTCTCAAGTACTTATGACTTTTATCGACTTATCAAGTAAATTCTTACTTGTGGCGTTAACCTCTATTATATTGATACTTGTGGTTCCTATCTCTTTATAGATAGTGGGTCCAAGTCCTTTTCTACCATCCCTTAGAGAGATTTGTAAGGATGGGTCTTTTCTCATTGTAGCATTGGTTCTTACTTGATCTTTCTAAGATATTATCCTCACCAACCATCCTTTCTTTCATAAGACATACCATAGCCATATCAACCTGCTTCGGCTACTAATTTCATAACATAAATAGCCCTCTATTTCACCATTACATCAACTACCAAGCCATCTATTTGAGCCATTCACTTATGCAGGTTGTTTGTGACGCGATCACGGTCGGACCTCATCGATCGATTGTGGATCTAGGAAGGAAGCGAACCACCTGCATAAGATAACATAAGAAACGGATAGTTTACGGTGGTAAATGTGATGGTAAATGGTCGGTTTAAGAGATAGTAGCGGAAGACTCGATTTGGTAATAATGGATAACGAATTATGGGATGGTGAAACGACAGTATCTTAAAGAAGACTCAAAGAAGAACCGATGTTAGAGAACAACGACCCAAATTTATATTGCTTCGATAAGGGATGGTAAATCGGACTTTGACCCGCTATCTATAAAGATAGGAACCATAAGTATCAAGGTGAAAGGAATGACGCCACAAGTAACGAATTACTTGATAAGTCGATAAAAGTCACGAAGGACTCGATTAGAGAAAACTCTCACAATTTCATTAAAACAAAGTCTGTCTCCATTACAATGCAAAATGAAGCTATTTATAAGACTAGAAATACAAAGGCTAAAATTATAACATGCATGGACGTATGGTACAAAATGCATGGCTGATTGTTTCAATTTGCATGGCCTCTTGGTGCTTGTTGACGTGGACTCCTTTAGACATAATTTCAGCTCAAATTCTTGCATGATTTTCGGTCATTTGGTTGGTGGAGTGTGTTGGCCGAATCTCATTAAAAGATGTCTAGTGGAGATTAAACAAAGTGGAGACAAGTAATATTCCAAGCACATGGGCTGTTTGAGTGCCTTATTCCCTCACGCACATGGGCTGTCTCTAAATGCAATTGTGTGAATGTTTTCTATCAGCAAGTGCACGTGGTTTGTCTTTATCCTATGCCCAAGTAAGTGGAAATATAATAAGGACAAGTGGGATGAATTTTCCAGCTCATTTGATTCTCCAAAGATGTTTCATGAATCTGCCCAGTTTTTTTACGTGATTTGGTGAGTTGGAAATGCTGGATATTTCTCCATTAAAAATCGTGCATCATGGGGCATGTGCTTGATGTTCCCTTGATGAATTGTTTATGTCTTAAATGCTGAACATGCTGCCAAATGCTTTGAATTTTTATGATGCCCATATTGTCGTGTCTTGTGCTGGAATTGTTTGAAAGTAATGCTCCAATATTCTGCCAAATAGGTTCCATAATATAATAGCTTGTTGCCGTGTATTTGTACTGGAAATGTGTTAGAAAGCTCTTCAAAAACCGTCCAGCATGGGCATGCCCTATAAGTGCAAGAATAAACAAGTATTATAATGATATAGTGCTCAAACACTTACTGCCATGTATGACCTTGTGTTTGTGAAACCATGTGCATGTTTATTAACTATATTACCCACACGTGAAGATGCTGGATGTAAATATGAGTGAAATGTACTGTCAATTAAATATGAATGCAATTGATGAACTTCATAAAGGATATGCTGTTTAACACGTGAACAGTGTTGAATGCAATGAACAACATAAATGCTATGCAATCATATGGAAGTAAAAACATGAAAAACACGTGAAAACTATAAGTATTAAAAATGAATGCATGGATTTACATGAAACATGTTAATATGATAATGCTAATGAGCTAATCAAACGATTAAATATGAATGCAAATGATTTGCACTATGATATGTTATTGTGTGAACAACACGTGAACTTAGTTGAAACCTAGGAACTAAGATGAATGCACATTAGTTATATATGATGTGTATGCTGTTTATGGAAAACATGCTACATAACATGTGAACATTTTAAATGCTAAGATGGAATGCAAAAACTAATAATATGCATGACATGAATTGATGTTTGAACGAAATTGTGAAACATGATATGCAAAGCTACTCTAACATACTAAACAACTTAATTACTAATATGCAATGTAATGCATAAATAAGTAAATAAGTAATAAAGTAAGGAATTACTCCCTTAGAGTTAATAAGGTAGAACGTCCTTGAGGGGTTTTCGTCATGGAGAAAACCGGCCCTAAACGTGCTCACATCATCCTCCCTTTCTTTTTGGCGATTTGTCCTCAAATCGAAATGATTTCTCATTGAAGACCTTTGATGTAGATGGATGGAATCCTCATACCTTTCTCCAATGGTCAACCTCTTGACTTCATATTTGGTAACTTCATATTTCCTTGAATCATCATGAGGATGGTGGGATAGCTTTTCCTTCAAATCGTTTATTTGCAAATTGGAGAGTGGCAATTTCTTATCAAGATTGCAAAGATACTTATCCTCGCAACTCATACATCAATTCCACGTTTTTGTATCGTCCCTCCAAATAGTAATAAAAGTTAGTAGGTAAATCAATAACAAAAAAGTTAGAAAGATTAAACCTTGGATGATACTTGATGATATCATTGGGTACCAGTTCCTTGGAATAGAAATTTTCATTAAGTCCTTCTTTGAAACATTGCTAGAGCATGGACGATGCTCGATCATCAATAGGGTTGGCGATGTGTTTTCATGTTTCTGGAAGTACTCGTCTTGTCCTCCTGCAACAATGAAGATCCAAAAATAGAAGAAGAATGGTTAAGGTTGTTAGTGCAAATTGAAATTTTACACTCTTTCTCCTTTGCACAAACAATTTCTTTTTCAAATTCTTCATTTTCACTTCATTCTCATTTTCGACTCCAACATTTCTCACATCGATTTTCTTATTTTCATTGCTCTCAATGTCGTTTTCAACTTTCACTTCTTTATTTTTGCAAACACTTTCTTTTTGTAGTTGTTCTTGCAATTGTGTTTCTTTGACGAAATTGTCAACACACTCTTGAAGACGAGCTAGACTTTCTGGATTAAAACATGCAAAATTTCTTGGCTCTCTTCTCGTTGAACTTTTGACATTGCTTCGGAAATTGGAATCCTCTTCGTAAGATCTTTCGTTCCAATTGGATGTAGGAACGGGTCGAGTGTCGTCTCTCCTCTTGATTTGGCCCCTGATCTTCGGCGGAGGTGTTTGTGAACAAGAACGTTTTTCGATTATACGATCCATCGTCTTTATGATTGGGTTGAGACTTTCTTTGAGCAAACTCCTCAATTCTCGACTGAAATCTTGAAATTGAGAATTTGATAAAAAATCTCGTTCGTCATCTACTGTATAATCATTTGATCTTGTGTACTTTCGAGACATAATGAAAAGAAAAAGATTAATAAAAAATCAAAATAACTGTTAGTAACATAAAAAGAATCTCACCAATTCACCCAAAGAAAACTTGAATGTCGCTCAACACTCGTGTTTAACTCGGGATGGCTTTTACCCTTGGTGTTCACTCTTGCCTTTTACCGCTCAATTCTCTTTATGTCAAGTCCTAAAATGACTTTACTCAAAACCGTATCAAGTAGATTTTACTCGATGTGCGTCGGCTAAAAAAAAAAAAAAAAATTAGTAGGAATGGAAAACAAAAATATACAAAGGTGTCTTAGAAATAGAAAGAAAAAAAAAATGGTTACTTACACAAAGTTAATTCACAACCTTTCTATCACCACAATCAATCAAAGCTTACTTGAATGGCTTGGTGATAAGTCTTGTTGTTGAACGTTTTAATCTTCTTTTGCTGATTTTTTCGTTTTTCACTTTGCACTATACTTGCACTTCTCTTTTTGTATATATTTTTTTTATTTTCGTTGTACGTTGCTTCTTCCAACTAAAAGCTCTAATTACCGCAAGATACGATAATCTCGCTTGATGTACGGTGCTTCTTCCAACTAGCTCTGATACCAAATGACGCGATCACGGTCGGACTCATCGATCGATTGTGGATCTAGGAAGGAAGCGAACCAACCTGCATAAGATAAACATAAGAACGGATAGTTTACGGTGGTAAATGTGATGGTAAATGGTCGGTTTAAGAGATAGTAGCGGACTCGGATTTGGTAATAATATGGATAACGAATTATGGGATGGTGAAACGACAGTATCTTAAAGAGACTCAAAGAAGAACCGATGTTAGAGAACAACGACCCAAATTTATATTGCTTCGATAAGGGATGGTAATCGGACTTTGACCCGCTATCTATAAAGATAGGAACCATAAGTATCAAGGTGAAAGGAATGACGCCACAAGTAACGAATTACTTGATAAGTCGATAAAAGTCACGAAGGACTCGATTAGAGAAAACTCTCACAATTTCATTAAAACAAAGTCTGTCTCCATTACAATGCAAAATGAAGCTATTTATAAGACTAGAAATACAAAGGCTAAAATTATAACATGCATGGACGTATGGTACAAAATGCATGGCTGATTGTTTCAATTTGCATGGCCTCTTGGTGCTTGTTGACGTGGACTCCTTTAGACATAATTTCAGCTCAAATTCTTGCATGATTTTCGGTCATTTGGTTGGTGGAGTGTGTTGGCCGAATCTCATTAAAAGATGTCTAGTGGAGATTAAACAAAGTGGAGACAAGTAATATTCCAAGCACATGGGCTGTTTGAGTGCCTTATTCCTCACGCCATGGGCTGTCTCTAAATGCAATTGTGTGAATGTTTTCTATCAGCAAGTGCACGTGGTTTGTCTTTATCCTATGCCCAAGTAAGTGGAAATATAATAAGGACAAGTGGGATGAATTTTCCAGCTCATTTGATTCTCCAAAGATGTTTCATGAATCTGCCCAGTTTTTTTACGTGATTTGGTGAGTTGAAATGCTGGATATTTCTCCATTAAATCGTGCATCATGGGGCATGTGCTTGATGTTCCCTTGATGAATTGTTTGTCTTAAATGCTGAACATGCTGCCAAATGCTTTGAATTTTTTATGATGCCCATATTGTCGTGTCTTGTGCTGGAATTGTTTGAAAGTAATGCTCCAATATTCTGCCAAATAGGTTCCATAATATATATAGCTTGTTGCCGTGTATTTGTACTGGAAATGTGTTAGAAAGCTCTTCAAAAACCGTCCAGCATGGGCATGCCCTATAAGTGCAAGAATAAACAAGTATTATAATGATAGTGCTCAAACACTTACTGCCAGTATGACCTTGTGTTTTGTGAAACCATGTGCATGTTTATTAACTATATTACCCACGTGAAGATGCTGGATGTAAATATGAGTGAAATGTACTGTCAATTAAATATGAATGCAATTGATGAACTTCATAAAGGATATGCTGTTTAACACGTGAACAGTGTTGAATGCAATGAACAACATAAATGCTATGCAATCATATGGAAGTAAAAACATGAAAAACACGTGAAACTATAAGTATTAAAAATGAATGCATGGATTTACATGAAACATGTAATATGATAATGCTAATGAGCTAATCAAACGATTAAATATGAATGCAAATGATTTGCACTATGATATGTTTATTGTGTGAACAACACGTGAACTTAGTTGAAAACCTAGGAACTAAGATGAATGCACATTATATATATGATGTTATGCTGTTTATGGAAAACATGCTACATAACATGTGAACATTTTAAATGCTAAGATGGAATGCAAAAACTAATAATATGCATGACATGAATTGATGTTTGAACGAAATTGTGAAACATGATATGCAAAGCTACTCTAACATACTAAACAACTTAATTACTAATATGCAATGTAATGCATAAATAAGTAAATAAGTAATAAAGTAAGGAATTACTCCCTTAGAGTTAATAAGGTAGAACGTCCTTGAGGGTTTTCGTCATGGAGAAAACCGGCCCTAACGTGCTCACATCAGTTTGCTTCCTTCATAGATCCATAATTAATTTAAGGTAGGAGTACTTTACATCACAATGAAACCAAGAAAGGTAAGTTTGTCAGTACAAATACAAATTTCTGTAAATTACCGAACAACCTTTCTTTTCTCAATGTGCCAAGAACATTTATCAAATGTTCCTGGAATGACTTGCTGTAGATAATATGTCATCAAATTACACAACACAATATTTTCCATTATAAGGTCGCAAAACATGATTCATTAGCAGCATGAACGTACTAGGTGCATTAGTTAAACCAAAAGGCATCACTGACCATTTATACAAACCCAATTTTGTTTTGAAGGCTGCCTTCCATTCATCACCTTCTCGTATTTGAATCTGATGATACCCACTCTTTAAATCTACCTTGGAGAAGATGCTCGCACAACATATTCATCAAGCATATCATTAAGGTGAGTAATAGGATGTCAATACTTGAGAGTAATTTGATTCAAGCTAGGCAATCGACACATTCTCCTCGTTTGTCCTTCTTGGCACAAACAGCAATGGTACAGCACACAGACTCAAGTTCTCTCAAATATAACCCTTCTCCATCAACTCAGTGATTTACTGCTGGATCTCTTTCTTTTCTCTGTGATTGCTTCCGAATGTATAAAGTCAATATGATGCTCAATGCTCCAAATAGGTGGCAATCCACTCAGGTTTCATCCGGATATACATCTACAAATTCCTGCAAAAGAGATGCAATAGACACAGGAAAATCAGTGGGAATTTCAGTCAATAAACATGCTCTTTATACATTAAAATAAGTAAAGACTGTTTGATGTGATCCAATTCACATCATATTTACCATGGCTATTCCAACCTCTCCAGGGAAGAAACTTTCTATCTTTATACCTATAGATGCTTATTTCATATGTTATAAGATAGTTATTTTCATATATATATTATACCTATAGTTATTATGATAATAAGTTATCCATTTATATATGACATACAAGTTATTATCATATACTATAGTCACAATCTTATAATATACACATTATATAAGTATATATACTTAGTTTATTTCTTATGTTATTCATGTAGGCATATTCAGCCAACACTTGGGAGCTGCATTGGAGAAATGGAGCATGTAACAGCAAGGAAACTTACATGGGATCGAATAGGAGAGCACAAGGAACAATTGGTTAAAAGTTATCCGGAGGCCGTGAGCTCATAGCTAGATTGAGCTGAAGATTTGAGCTACAATATGACCTTATTTCAGCTGGGGAGTTACACCATCATCATCACCACTTAGGACACTTCAAATATATCCTAAGTCAAAATTTATGAAATCGTACCTTTTCGCGAATAGTTGCCACCTCAAGAGGTACCTTTTCACAAGGAGCTGCCCAACGTTCACCATGTCACAAGTCATCTATGGCCAACTCACCTTTAGCTCATTCACACCATAAGTAGCTCTAACATGAAGGGACACCTTTCTCAAACATTGTGACCTTTCATGAATGATGTTGCCCATGAAGATGCCTTTTCATCTAGTAGCACGTTGGTGAAGGAATTGCTACATTGGAAGCTTAAATCACCAAGAGACATGAGATAGAGCTCCATGCCTATTCAGTCACACCACATGCCTTGCACATGGAAGCTTTGGCGCTAAACATGATAAGCACATGACTATTCGGCCAAGGAAGGAAATTGGCGCCATGATGAACAAGCATGCACCATTCGGCCAAGGGGATGTCTCTCCACCCTTTGACCGAATCATTAAGCCTTTCATAAAGAGTTAGCCGAACCATCACAAGCCCAAGGACTTATTCATTCATCTCAAGCATTATGTTTTTTCCTAAAGACATGTATCTAGCCGAAACATCATGTAACTATTCGGCCAAGCCCTCATTTCTATAAATAAAGTGCTTGCCTCATTTGTAATCATCTCATCTCTTATATAAAATACTCTTGTGAGTTATTTCTCTTCAAAGTTCTTTGTGAACTTTATCGATTAAGCAAGTATAATTTCTTATACTTGTGGCGTCATTCTTCCAACTTGATTCCTAAATTCCTAGATTATTATCTAGTGGGTTGAAGACACTATCACCACCCCTCAAACAAGTTTGTGAAGACCGGGATTGTTCTCCTTAGCATTATTTCATCTTTGGCGTGTTTTGAGATACAATAACCCACCATTGCCATTTCATCATCACCATCATCCATCTCTTCCATCAATTTCGCAGCCATCTCTATCCTTTCTTTATTTCATTTCATTCTTATATTTATTTCATTACTTATTATTATCCCCTTTATTAATTCCATTATTAATCATTCTTTCTTATCTTATTTGTAGCCCAAACTTATAAATTCAAGGACATCAGTACTTGTCAATCCTAGATCGGGACACAATAAGGCTATCTACTCTCTTCCATCAAAGTGTGTAGATTCATCCTACATCAAGCGGTAATCAGAGCATAGTCGGATTGACAACAAGTGTCATTGGCGTGCAAAGAAAAAAAGAAAAGAAAAGACAAAAAGAAAAAAATCAGGAAAAGAAAGAAAAGAAAAGAGAGTTCAAAAAGAGAAAGTAAGCCAAGGAAAGTGCTCTACCATTGCAAGTACATCAAAGAGGCCATCTACACTAAGAGAAGATAACCTTATTGTTTCTTGAGAAAGGTTGCAGTAAGTGTTGTTTCTTGGATTGTAAGTCACCTCTTTCTTTTTATACCTTCATTGTCCTTGTCTTCACCATTTCTATCTTTTAATACCTTCATTGTCCTGTCTTCAACCATTTCTATCTTTAATACCTTTAAATCATTTCTTGAGAATGTTTCGAACAGAATTTGATGCTCTCCATGAGAACTAGACCAAAGACAAGATCAACCACAAATTAGAAATAATAATACTCATCGGAGGCAACAACCTCTTCCAGAAGATGATGTCCCAAATCCTTATGATGAAGAAGAACCAGCATTGATACAAGGACCTAGGCGTGCCAATGTTGATGATAATATGAGCAACATCAAAATCAAATTCCTCAATTCTAAGGGAAGACTGATCCAGAAGCCTATCTTGAATGGGAAACAAGGTGAACATGTGTTTAGTTGCCATACTATTCCGACCTCAAGAAAGTAAGATTGGCACCATGGAGTTTGTTGATTATGCTTTGATATGGTGGGATCAACTTACTATTACTCGAAGAAGGAATGGAGAGAGACCAATTTTAACATGGCTCGAAATGAAAGGTATCATGCGTAAACGTTTCATTCCTACTCATTATCACCGAGACATGTTTCAGAAATTGCAGAATTTGAAACAAGGCCAACGGAGTATGGAGGATTATTATAAAGAAATGGAAGTGGCAATGATCCGAGTCAATATTGAGGAGGATCGTGAAACAACCATGGCTAGATTCTTTCTGGACTCATCCTGAGATTGCAAACACAAGAAATTGTATCATTATATCGAACTTGATGAAATAGTGTAAATGGCTATGAAAATAGAGAGGTAATTACGAAAGAGATCTATATCTCGCACTACCATGCCTTCGAGATGGAGTCCTAACATTTGAAGAAGTATACTCCTCTCCTATCAAGGAAAAGCCGAATCCCCAAATGCATCCCAACTTGGTAAGAGAATCAAGTAAAAGATCCCTGAACAAACAAGAGACATCCGTTTTTTAAATGTCTTGGGAGGGGGCATATATCCGCACAATGTCCCAATAGAAACACCATGTTATTACTTGGAATGGTGAGATTGAATCTGACCATGAAGAAGAAGAAGCACCACCAACAGAAGTGGAGGAAGAAGCTGAAATTGGTGCTCCTATAGAAGGTGATGCCCTAGTGGTCAAGAGAAGTCTAGTGCTCAAGTAGTAGAAGACGATGCACAATGGGAAAACATCTTTCTACCCGCTGCCATGTGAATGAAAAGTGTGTTCATGATTATAGACGGAGGGAGTTGTACTAATGTTGCCATACCATCATGTGGAGTAATTGGGATTGCAAACGTTGGAACGTCCAAATCCCTACAAACTACAATAGCTCAATGAACGAGGTGAACTAATGTTAATAAACAGGTGATGGTCCCTTTTTCAATTGGTAAGTACAAGGACGAGGTTATGTGCGATGTTTTTCCTAGCATGCTAGCCATTTACTCCTTGGAAGACCATGGCAATATATAGGAGGACCATTCATGATTGTTTTACCAATCAAATTCATTCAACCATGGAGGAAAGAAGATCATCCTAACACCCTTGACCGCCTAAACAAGTCCAAGTTGAGCAAATCAAGATGAAACAAAGTGTTGAGGCCATGAGGAAAGGCAAAAACGAAGTTAATCCAGGAAGAAAACTTCCAAAAACAAGTGCTTATACATCTAAGTGCTTGTTACAAAGATGTTTACTGACGGGCACTAGGTCAATGAAGATTTTTCTAACTTGACAATGCAGGAATTTCCTTTGATTTGCAGGATCCAAGTGACACAATCCATCGATTTGGGAAATTAAGGACGTGACCTTTCAAGAGCCAAAAGGTGCGATTTTTGAAAGCAAAGTGGTAATTCTTCATCCAAATGACGTCCTTCAAGAATCAGAGTTATGCCTAATGAAAATCAAGGGAAGCGTTTTTTCAACCAAGGGGCGTGACTTATGAGAACATCACCATTCCAAGAGTCATCATCTTTCACGAATCAATACAAACATATATTGAAGAACAAAGGGACATGATTTTTGGAATGCAAAAGGGTGCAAACGTTCAAAGCAAAATGACTTCAATAGACATGAACTTTGAACATACAATTTACAGGAAGTATTTCTTAACTTTAGTTATGTTTGATCACATTTTACTAATGAAAGTTTCTTTCTTTTCAGGTTAAGAACTTCCAAAGAAGCCTTTCAAAGGATATGAACCTTTTTATAAAGATTGAATGGAAGGACACTAGAAAAGATGATCATTCGATTTTGAGGACAATTCGATTAAAAGAAGGGATGATGATATGATCCAATCAACATCATATTACCATGGCTATTCCAACCTCTCCATGGAAGAAACTTTCTATCTTTATACCTATAGATGCTTATTTCATATGTTATAAGATAGTTATTTTCATATATATATATTATACCTATAGTTATTATGATAATAGTTATCCATTTATATATGAGATACAGTTTTATCATATACTATAGTCACAATCTTATAATACACATTATATAAGTTATAGACTTAGTTTATTTCTTTATGTTATGCATGTAGGCACATTCGGCCAACACTTGGTAGCTGCATTGGAGCTAATGGAGCATGTAACAGAAAGGAAACTTACATGGATCGAATAGGAGAGCACAAGGAACAATTGGTGAAAAGTTTCCAGAGGCCGTGAGCTAATACTAGATTGAGTGAAGATTTGAGCTACAAGATGTCATTATTTCAGCTGGGGAGTTAACCATCATCGTCACCCACTTAGGACACTTCAAATATGTCCTAAGTCAAAATTTGTGAAATCATACCTTTTCACGAATAGTTGCTACTCAAGAGGTACCTTTTCACAAGGACTGTCCAAACGTTCACCATGTCACAAGTCATCTATGGCCAGCTCACCTTTAGCTCATTCACACCATAAGCAGCTCTAACTGAAGGGACCTTTCTCAAACATTGTGACCTTTCATAAATGATGCTGCCTATGAAGATACCTTTTCATCTAGGAGCACGTTGGTGAAGTTAAATCACCAAGAGACATGAGATAGAGCTCCATGCCTTTAGTCACACCACATGCCTTGCACATGGAAGCTTTGGCGCCAACATGATAAGGCACATGACTATTGGCCAAGGAGAGGAATTGGTGCCAAGATGACAATCATGCACCATCGCCAAGGAGATGTCTCTCTCCATCCTTTGACCAAATCATTAAAGCCTTTCATGAAGAGTTAGCCGAACCATCACAAGCCCAAAGGACTTATTCATCATCTCAAGCATTATGTTTTTTCCTAAAGATATGTATCTAGCCGAAA